>NC_044278.2:119172060-119787393 GCF_004027225.2 Strigops habroptila | reverse complement strand
GAAGGTGCCAGCCTCATAGCTTTAGCAGCAGTGCCATGTATCATGAGGGTCAAGGAAAATAAAGCCTGTTCTCTTCCTTTTCCACTGAAAACACTTCCATGCCAGCAAATACAGAGAGGAGTTAATGGGATTTATTGCAGGTTCTGTATCAGATCTCTCACAGGCTATTAGGGAATTGCCATAAAGATGGTGATCAGCTAGATCACTGCTAGATAGGCTGTGGTTTCCTGTGGATCCCAGGCCTGACCCAATGCTGGTTTTAGGCTGAGGCTTGCTTTGCAAGTCAGGATGGTTTTCCATGTGCCCAGTGTGTGTTGGGAAGGGGGAGAGCACCCACAAACTATAATACCTCCCATCACCAGAGGTAGGGTCCCCTTGCCTGGCTGAGGCTGTTGGGAGGACAGGTAAACCTACTGCGTTAGGACAGGGTACAGCAAGTGCATTGAGTTGGAAGGAGCCCTACAAGCCTAGAATCAAACTTCTGCCTCCTACGTCTGAGCCTCTGGGTGTTTTCCAGCCTCAGTGGTGGTTGGTATAATGTTGTGTTGCCCCAGCTATTTCTGTCCTGCTTCCTCTCATCCCTCAGCTTTGCTGGATCAGTGCCATCAAGGCCAGCAGATTACCTTGGGCTGAGATGAACTTCAGAACACACACACACACTCACGGGGTTTGTCAAAGCCTGCAGGAGGTTTTGATCTGAAGGAATAAAGGAGATGGTTATTTCACCTGTAACCTCCATTCAAAAGTCTTATTCAAGCTGATTGAGAAGCTGAACACAGAGGGCTGTCAGGGTGAGCAAGATGATTCCCCTTTGCTCTTCAGCTCCTCTCTTCAGCTTCTTGGCTGCCTTTAATCCCAGTGGAACAGCAGACTCAGGATAACCTGAACTTCTGTGGTTTGCCTTTGGAATTAAAGCCCAGGAAAGTGTCAGGGATAGGTGGCTTTTTGTGGTTTTGGAGTGGTTTTTTTGTGTGCTGGAGAGCTGCAAGGACACAAAGCAGTCTTTGGCACAGACATGAGAAAACATCATATTGCTGGATTTACCTAAAGTCCTCATGAGTGTTAACACCTCCCAAATATGCCCCCATGCCAGGCTGGTGGTGCTACAGCATCCTTGATCCAAAATGAGGATGGACAAAGCTTTCCTTACTTTCATTTCTGCGGGCTTTCAGAGCTACCAACTATTTCAGAGCACTTGGGGTCCCAAGACACAGCCTGCCCAGGGATCAGGACCCATAGCAGGAACTATTAGATCCTTTATGTAGTTCAGTAAAGCAGTATATGGAGACTTACTTACAAACTATTAATGGGCAGGTCAGCCCAATTTGCTGTCACACCAGGGAGGTCTCTTAGAGCAGATATGCTGAAAGGACAGCACCCCCCCCCGCAAGAAATTGCTCCTCTCTGGCATGATACAGCGGATGCTTTGCCCAGTGATGCCACCAGGGCTTGTGGGTAATGGAGCAGGTCCTTGTCCCATGGGGAGGAGAGTTTCTGAGCTGAGAGTTTCAGATGTGTTACTCCAGAAAGGTACTGAGATGTTGCTTTCTCCACTGCTAAATGTCGTGCCTGCACCCAAAGTGAGGAGACAGGAGAGTGATCTTGGCCAAATCACTGTAAGAGCCATGTCACCTTGGCTGGATGGAACAGATCAGGGCTGATGTTCATTCAGGTTAATTATACCAGTACAAGGTGGTGGGTAACAGAGGGTGAAGCTGTTTGGGAAACCTCTTGCTTTTAGAAATAACCCTTTGGATCTCCCCCGATGCCATGGTATATCTATTTTTTGTGCAGCTCGTATTACTGCTTGGAGTAACCAGGTCCTGTCCTGCCAAGCACTGAGCTCAGCAGTCAGGGAAGATGTTAAGTAAAAAGGGCTGGAACAAGAGTTAAGCTTTTCAGGTGGAGCTGTGATGTTGAACTCAGCACAGAGAGTGCAACTTGTCTCCAGCACAGATTTCTTATGTGTAGCTGAAAGCAAATCACAAATAACAAGAACCACTCCTTCCTTTGGAGGGATACCTCAAAAGCCTGCAAATGAGGGTGGGAACAGAGCAGCTTGTTAAAACTGGGGTACAATAAGTACCTGTTGAAGCCGACTTGCTTGTCTAGTCTGATCTCCATAGGAAACCATGCTTGTGTGGTCACACTGCCCAACTCTTTAGATGTATCACCTAATCACGGTAGTTTGCTGACGAAGTTCAATTCAGATTCAGCAGAGCTGTAGCAATGAAAGGAAGTTCCTGGACACTTCATGAAAATACATAGGCAAGTGTGGGAGAAATCTAGTGCCCTGCAGCACGATGCCAGCTCCCGTTGGACACCGGAGAGCCCAGGCTGGGTGAGAAAGCTGTTCTGAATGCTCCATCTGCAGGAAAGGCTTCTTGGGGCGACTATGCCCTATTGACCATCAAGAAATCTTATTATTCTGAGTTTTGTGGTTATAAATAAGACTTTGTTAGCTCTGCCACTCATACAGGTACTTCTATTATTATTTCTGACTCTGCTCTTCACAAGATGGGAATTTGCCATGGAGCAAAGGCACTTCATCTCGTGGAACTTCCAGTTCTTTTGCCCATCCAAGCTGTTTGGGGGTGCAATGACTTTTATTTTGTGTCTGTAATATCTAACATGTAATAGAATGGTTTGGGTTTGAACGGATGTTAAAGCTCATCCAGTCTCAACGCCTGCTGTGGGCAGGGACACCTTCCACTAGAACAGGTTGCTCCAAGCCCCATCCAACCTGGCCTTGAACACTGCCAGGGATGAGGCATTTACCACTTCTCTGAGCATGCTGTGCCAGCGCCTCAGCACCCTCACAGGGAAGAACTTCTTCCTTTATATCCAACCTGAACTTCCCCTGTTTAAGTTTAAACCCATTATCCCTCTTCTTTGGCAAAGACCTGTGACTCCAGCTCAGTGAGGTGGTGCCCTTGAGATCACAGAGCACCCCATGCTCTGAAGAACACCCAGCAGCTCAATACATCACCAAAATGTGAAGAGCAGCAGATGAAGCAGCAAACAGCCCCTGTGACTCAGCTCCCCCAGCTGAAAAACTACTATAACCTTTTGCATGTGCAGCCAATGAGTCAGGGAGCATCTGTCCCCCTCTCATCTGGACTATTACATGTTTGATGTCACCCAGCACTGCCTGATGCTGCCCTGAGGGGTGTGATGATGATTGCACCAAAGGCACCCTGGAAGCACAGGGCAGAGTCTCTCCTTAATTTGTACAGTCCCTGTTCAAACAAAACACCCTCTGGAGCCATCAGTAGTCTCAGCAGCATAAAACAGGGCTGGTATCTTCTGATTTGAATGCACTTCATCCTATTAGCCCCTGTTTTTGGAGGCTGGCCCCAGCCTCTCTGAAGGGCTGTCCTGAATGTCTCCAGGACCACGAGAGATAAGAGGATAGTGTTGGGGCAGGCGGAGGGAGGATTTCACTGAAAATCCCAGCAAAGAGGTTCCTGCTGAGAAAAAAACCTCATGGGATTATAACAGCTTGGAAAAGCCCTGCTCCTGCCAGCACTAATAGCACTGAAGGGAGATTCCACACAGCCAAGGCCATGAAGGACCAGCAAGAGTAAAAGGTGAGACAGCTGCTTATTAGGACAAGTTAAGGATAGAGAAGGACAGGGGAACTGCCTTTATTAAAGGCATTTTGATCTGGAGTCATAGGCACAAACTTGGGTGTCTGCAAGAGGCAGATCATAGAATGGTTAGGGTTGGAAAGGACCTTATCTCACCTTCCTGGTTCTCCTGCATGACCTTGGGGAAAGTCACATCCTCCCTTCATGCCTCAGCTTCCCTCTGTGTCAAATGAGGATAGCACCATCCCCTCCTCCATTTGTGAGGCTGGGATTTGTGAGGGAATAACACAGCATCGTAGCTCGCTGGAGTGATTACTAAGAGTGGCTGTTGTAAAGACTCTCTTTAATGAACCTTTCTATAGCAAAAAGAGCAGCAGTGGGTTAGTGATTAAGTTATTGGACTAAGATTAGTCCAACTAAGTTCAGCTCTTACCTCTGCCATACGTTGTCCAGGTGGTGGCAGATCATCTAGAGTCTGTTTAAAAAGGCAGCACTTCATGGGACTTACTTAGAAAGAACCCAAGTATCTAAATCCCTCTGAAACCACTTCAGGAACAAGCTCCAGCATGCCACAGGAGACCTGACACCCCATAAACTGCATTGTGGGGCCCTGGTGGCAGCCCGCACTGGGTGCAGTGCTCCATCTCCTGCCCTCTGTCTTGGAGCAAGGTCTGTGGTCTTGTGGATTCATGAGATAGAAAGCTTGGAGGGCCAAGGAGATGATCCAGTCCAATCTCCTTCATAACATGGCCTAGTTATTCCTAACCAGTACTACAGGATTGGCCAGAGTATGTATGTAGGGGATATATGTATCATTCTATATAGGGGTTTTATTTTTTTTTTTAATATATACATACGTATGTATACACATATATATACACACTAACCTTCTCTTGGGTCTTCATGGAGTTGTTGTCAAACTATAGACACAGTCTTTGCAGCTGTCTAAGCAATACAACCAAAGGATTAAAGGTCCATCTGAGCTAAAAGCCAATGTCTGTGGTTCAACTGCAAGGTTGGCAGAGCCTGGATGCTTGAGAAGGTTGCTGCCTCCTGAACCTGAGCCTGAACACATGAGTCTTTTCTCAAATTCATACATTCTTTGTAAAACACATCAGCCTGAAGCCAAGCACCACACCTACATATATACCTTGCTCTGTCAATGGCAGGGATTGGGCAGCCCACAAAGAAGCAGGTCCCCACCAACACTTGTTGGTCGAGCTGGGACCTAATTGGAGTTCCTAGAGCATGGTAGGCAGGATCTGGGCTCTGATCTTGGCTGTGTGGACATCCCAGTGAGCTCGGGACTAGCAAGGAGACTTCCAGTATAGCCCAGCACTGCGCAGAACAACCCTGCTCCAAGAAGAACATGTTTATGTGCTATATCACCCTCAATTTCCAATATTATTATTAGGCTTTACTCCTACTATGTTCTTGTCATGTGCCAAGCCCCATATGTAGACTTCAGCAAGACTGGGAGTTCATCAGTGGATAAAACAGAGATGAAAACAGATTGCAAACACCCTTTGGCCAGCCTGCAAGCGCAGCATTCTGCCTAGCCCAGCTCAGCCTGAGAGCTCTGGATTATGCTGAAATTACAGCTGCCCTCCTTGCAAAAGGATACTTTATTTGATTAATTATTGTGGCTGTTGAAAGAGACTCAGGAAATTGCCCTCCTCAGGATGCTGTGCCCAGCGCACTGCAGAGAGCTGGGATCGGATGCCACTGTGGTCCATTGTTCTGCTCCGGCTACGTGAAAGCACAGGGAGGGAGAAAAGGTCAGATCTTTTGTTCAGCTTCCCTACCTGATGAGCTTTTTGGGGGGGATTGAATGCAGGGCAAATCTATTGAACCTCCTGCTGGAGGCTTAAAAAATTGATGCCTGTGTCCTGTCTACTCTCAGATGAACAGAAGCATCATACTGATTCTCTTGACTTTCCAGAGGAGGGAGTTTTCTGTGGTTTCTTGCTTTAAGGTAACCTTTTTGGCTGGGACTCAATCAGTTGAGAGGTCTCTCTCCATGGCACTGCTACCAAGACACTTCAGATAGAGGTTTGAGAGCCAAACCAGTCCCACAGAGTCAGCTATGTGGTCTTTTGACATATTCCCAGCTGCTCAGGGAGCACAGAGATAGGAGAAACAAGGGGCCTACAAGGATGCTGCAAAGGGACTCTTCATCAGGGACTGTAGGAGAAGGGGTGATGGATTCAAACTGAAACAGGGGAAGTTTAGGCTAGATATAAGGCAGAAGTTCTCCCCTGTGAGGGTGGTGAGGTGCTGGCACAGGTTGCTCAGAGAAGCTGTGGCTGCTCCATCCCTGGCAGTGTTCAAGGCCAGGTTGCACACAGGGGCTTGGAGCAACCTGCTCTAGTGGAAGGTGTCCCTGCCTGTGGCAGGGGGTTGGAACTGGATGAGCTTTAAGGTCCCTTCCAACCCAAACCATTCAACAATTCTATGAGAAAGGAGGGGACATACAAATGAAACCAGTCACCTCAGTCTTCCTCTGTAGTCTATGGTCAGAACTAATGCTGACTTCTCCAATGGATGGAGTGAATCAGGCCTTGGAAGTAGTTTTTGTCCCCATAATTATGGACCTCATCTTGATTGAGTTGTGATGGTTTTAAATCAAAAGAAGGAGATTCAGGCTGGACGTGAGGAAGGAATTCTTTACAATGAGGGTGGTAAAACTCTAGCACAGGTTGCCCAGAGAGGTGGTGGATGCACCATCCCTGGAGATGTTCAAGGCCAGGCTGGATGTGGTTCTGGGCAATCTGGTCTAGTGTAAGGTGTCCCTGCTCCTTGCAGGGCAATTGAACTAGATGAGCTTTGAAGGTCCCTTCCAACCGAAACCATTCTGTGATTCTATGCAGAGGAGCAAGCGAGCTCTGAGATCCTCCGTTGTCCTTTCACTGACTGGTGCGATGCTTAGCAAAGAGAATGGCACAGCCTTGAGCTGTCATCATGGGCTGTGATTGATGCCTGCAGGTCCTGGTGGAGGAGAGCACAGAGGATCACGTTCTTTTCACTTACTATCTTTTAAAACCCTTTAGTCTCTGCAGACATCACCACCTCAGCACTTTGTGGTGCTCTGATTCCCAGCTTCTGTCTATCAATCAGCACTGTTCCACTGAACTCAGTTGTTTCTCAACCATTTCATACTGTTGGAGGTCTGGCCAAGGAGGTTTATTTAGCTGGGTCAAAAGAAACAGCAGTGTTTACATTTTTAGCTGATCCATGGTCAGCCTGGCTGATGAGCTCAGGACATGGTTTAAGTGCTCAGTTTTCAGGGAGAAGCTAGATTTTTCAACAGCTTTCTGTTCTAGCTGAGGTCTATTGATAATCAGGCCCTGATTCTGGGTATCGAATTCTTTGGCTGGAAACTCTACTTACTGCACAACCCCTGAGTTTCTGTCAGTCATCTTGAGTAGATTACACCCTATTTATTGGTGGTTTCAGTTACGAGCATCATTTCCCTGGGTTTCAGTTGCACTTGCAGGATGATGGGCTGCAGTGTGCATTAGCACTACACTTTGAGCTCCTTGCATGAAAAAACCCCAACAACTAATGCACAGAAGTGCAAAGTACCCTCCTAATGCATCAATATTGCTGCTACCCTGGGCTGGTTTACTACAATGAGACACCTTGGTGCCTGCAGTCTTTTCTCCCTATAGTTATTTGGCTAATTGATTAGGAGGTTGGCTGTGTTCTGCTGGGTAGGAAAGGTTGGTTTTACTTCGAGTAGCTGGAGTTTCTGAGTTTGGAGATCCCAGATCTGCAGGATGACTGGAACATCCCTTTCTGTAATAAAATAACAACAACAAACCACCAGGTCTTCCCTGGGACCAGCATCCTCCCACCAGAAGGAAAAGCCCAATGGGAATACCCTCAAATCTAATTAGTACCTAATCCTGTGGCTCTCGCCACTGTAAGGCTGAAGGCTGTGGGAATAGCTGGAGAAAAAGATGCACATTCCCTAATGCATCCCTTTCAGGCTGTTGGTTAGTTGCAGTGTTGTATCCATGACTAAACTAAGGAGCCTTTCTGAGGATCCAGGGCTTCGTGATGGATGTTTCCCCCCCATAACCTATTTCTTTACCTGTCAGCTTGCAGCTCCACTTGGACCTCTTTTCCCCTTAGTTGTCCAATGTGAGCTGATGGGGATGTAATTCTTTACACCAAAATGCACCTCTCATTCAACTCAGTTATTCCTATGTCTCCTGATACTGGAGAAAGCTGGTGGCCTGGAAAGCTGGTGGCCACTCAAGGTCTGATCCAAAGGTTGTGTGAAAGGTTTTCCTTGTCTTTCAGTGAGCTTGGATCAGAGTTGTTCTAGGAAGACACACTGTGCTGACCACCTTGCAGAGCATGCAGATCTTTCATGTCTGTGTCATGGATGCAAAGGTCATATGAGAAATGGTGATTCTACTGTTTTGTGCAGTGTATTGCTGAGGTGACCTGCCCTGCTGAGGTGACAGCTTCCTCACACTACTGATGTCACCTGCCAGCATGACCTCAGGCTGATCCATCCATGTGGAGGTGGCAATTAAGGCATATATAAGGGAACTTTCTCAGCACGGAGGCAGGCAGCATGGCTCAGTGGTGCTCGCTGTGTCCTCACATCTCCAACACGAGAGTCTCTTACTGTTTGCTCACTTGTAAGAAGTCATCGAGTGCCATCCTGTGTGTAATCAGCAAATACTCTGGGTGAATTCCTGTTGCCATTACATTCAGCAGTGCTGTTGATTTTAACGGGAATGCATCTTTGCTCCATGTTAAAAGAGATGATGGGTAACAAAACCAGAAGTGTGGATTTTACATGTAATTTGCACTGGAGGACTTAGAAATTAGTATTTCTTATTGCAAAAATGAAGATATTTGTGCTGTGGGAAGCGAAGGTGTAAGTGAATGGCCATTACAATGAACATTTCAGTCCAAAGCTCAGATGGGGGAAATAAGGAAGATGTTCGTGTTTTAAGTAGCACTGCGGTAGCTGAAGCACTCATAGAATCATAGAACCAACCAGGTTGGAAAAGACCTTTAAGCTCATCAAGTCCAACCGTTCCCCAGCACTGCCAAGGCCACCACTAACCCATGGCACTGAGGCCTCGGCTACACAGTGTGTAAGCACTTGCAGGGACAGTGACTCCAGCCCTGCCCTGGGCAGCCTGTTCCAATGCCTGAGCACCCTTTGGGGAAGGAATTGTTCCTCATCTCCATCTAAACTTCCCCTGGTGCAGTGTGAGGCCGTTTCCTCTTGTCCTGTCACTTGTTACTTGCTCCATCCTCCTGTCAGGTAGTTGTAGTCTGAACTAGTGAGATGTGAAGTCTGGGCTTTCTTCCACCAAGGTGGGGTTTAACTCAAGTTACCCTCCTCTCAGCAAGTTCTGGGCAGCCAACCTTCACATAAACTTTGAGGACAAATCTGAGCGTATGGGAAAACTCGCCCTTGGGCAGGAAAGACAGCAAAATGGGAGGATACAACACAAGGAGACAGGGATGTCCCAGGCACCACTGGATGGCAGGAGATCAGGCACGGCTAAGATTTATCCAAGATGGGCTCAGAAACCATTGTAGGTGGTCTGAAGTTCTTACTGTGAGAGCCTGAGCGTTTGTTTCATTGGAAAGCAGAGTACTGGTGGGAGTAATCTGTAAATGCCTTCACAGGGAGCAGATACCAGGTGCTGAAGCTCTGACAAACCAGTAGACACAGGTCATGTCACAGAGAGGACCCAGTCTGATATCAAAGCAGGGGCACATGCCCCTTGCAAAGAATTTCCCAGACAAGAGGTATTGTCCTGGTCTTCCTCTACTCCATGCCCTGGTCATCACTCCAAGCCAAGTGGAGAACCTGGCACAAAGGAAATGGAGATGCACCACTGGAGAAAGACAGGCTGAGAACACTGGGGTTGTTGAGCCTGGAGAAGAGAAGCTGCGTGGAGACCTCAGAGCATCTTCCAGTGTCTGAAGGGGGCTACAAGGCTGCTGGAGAGGGGCTCTTCATCAGGGACTGTAGCGATAGGACACGGGGTGATGGGTTCAAACTGAAACAGGGCAAGTTCAGGTTATAGATAAGGCAGAAGTTCTTCCCTGTGAGGGTGCTGAGGCGCTGACACAGGATGCCCAGAGAAGCTGTGGCTGCCCCATCCCTGGCAGTGTTCAAGGCCAGCTTGGACAGAGTCTTGGGTGACATGGTCTAGTGTGAGGTGTCCCTTCCTCTGGCAGGGGGTTGGAACTAGATGATCTTAAGGTCCTTTCCAACCCTACCTATTTTATGATTCTATGTGAGCCCATCTATGGGATCAGTTGTGGTTGGTAAGATATGCCTGGCCTCAGCTGGGAAATCAATGCGTATGAGAAGAAGATACTTCATTTGAACACTAAACATGATTTGACCTTTGGAGCTAATTTCCTAGAGAAGTAGTGGGTTGTTTCTGTTGAGAGCTTGCTTGTTGATCAAGCTAACAGGAAAGACACTTGTTAGTCAAGAAGAAGATGAATGGCTATTACCAGACTAATATCATCTAACCTGAAAGCCCTGGTTCTGAGTTGGGGCTCTAGGAAGGATGCTTCCCAAGCATGCCAACTTCCAGCAGGACAAAGAGTAGAAGGATTGGTATATAGTGACACTGCCTTCTTCCTCTCTCCTTGCTGTCATGCACATTGATCATTTAGAGATCCCAAAGACTGGTGGGTTTGTTAGTTTAACCTCATTAAAGGACCATAGTTTTTCTTCCTGATCTGAATCCTGCTTTTTGTAAGGACAAAGGCTTTTGTCTCCAAGGGTGTAGGTCTGACCTTTTTATTCACCGTTACTCAGATGAACAGTAAAATACATTGCAAAATCTTTAATCCTCCTCGGATCGCTTGCTGGAGGGCAGGAGGTGAACGTAGCAGTGTGCGGAGAGCATCGATGTGTTAAACCTCTTTGCTCAGCTAAGGTGATACATTACGTTTCTGTCAGGCAGATGAAGTAGATGTAAGGTGAATGAACTTCTTTTGGGTTTGTTCACACCATTAAGTGCCCAGGGTGTTCTCCAAAATACAGGCTTTACACCCAGCTGGGTGCAGAAGGGGACAGGCTGTGATTGAATGTGAATGTGAATTAAGTACTCATTTTCTTTGGTGCATTTGCAGACAGGAAAATCACATGGAACATGGAACTTCAGGAGAAAGGAACAGAATTTACATTTAGAATGAGATACCTCAGTTTCTCCTAACCAATGGCCATGTGCTCTGGAGGATTAACACTACCCCAGGCAGGATGGCCAGTCATGTGGTTGGACTCCAGTCCTGAGGTGCCAACAAGCAGTGCAGAAATGCCAGTTAAACAGATTAGATTAGCAACCCCCTTCTTTGCAATTGCAGGATAATGGATTCATCCAGGTTCTTCAGACTTTCTCCCTCTGGAGTTGAGCTCTGTCAGGTTCCTTTTGCATTTGGGATCTCTTCAGAACCAAGAAAGCCATGGGAGAGATCACTGTGGTGGAGCACTCCTTAGCTTCTGTTGACCACTGCTTGCAAGCAATTGGCATGTATAGTTCCATGTCACGCATCACTCTGCACCCAGAAATAGTTTAAAGCCCATTCAGCCTCATCCACTGCCTCCTGCAGATGCTCTGTTCAGATGATGCTCAACCAGTGAAGCCCAGAAAGATGCAAAATGAACCACATTTACAAAAAATACACTTTCCAGGGGGGTGTCTTTGTGATCTTGAGTTCGAAGAATCATCTTGGGTTGGAAGGGACCTTAAATCTCAACCAGTTCCAACCCCCTGCCACGGGCAGGGACACCTTCCACTAGAGCAGGTTGCTCCAAGCCCCTGTGTCCAACCTGGCCTTGAACACTGCCAGGGATGGGGCAGCCACAGCTTCTCTGGGCACCCTGTGCCAGCGCCTCAGCACCCTCACAGGGAAACAATTCTTCCTTACATCCAACCTGAACTTCCCCTGTTTCAGTTTGAACCCATCACCCTTTGTCCTATCGCTACAGTCCCTGATGAAGGTCATGTTATGTGTGAGTGATTTGGGAGAGGTGCTGGGTACATTTTGTTTAGCCCAGCTCATTTCCCATACCACAGGCAGCTTTAGAGCTTCACAGAGAAGATGAAGGTGGGATTGAAGTGCCCTACGCTCACCTGCCAGTGGGGGATGGAGGGCCCAGATGGCTGTTTTGTTCTACCAGGACTCCCATGAATTAACAGGCAGCTGATCTCTCTGGTGCTCAGACAAGCCCAATCCTTCTGACTGATCCTTGTGGGAAGAACAAGGAGGGCAGTCTCCTGCTGCCCTTCCCTTTTGGGGTTTTCCCTGCTGAGCAAGCCGTGGAAAAAGCTGTCTTCTTGTTATGTACAACATCTCTTGCAGCAGCATCATGAGGGGACTTACAAAGCATTGAAGGAGAGCAAGTGTGGCTTGGGGTGGGGTCTAGACCTTCGGAAAATAAATAACTAAAACCACAAAACAGGCTTTGGGTACCAAAGTCCTGTTTAAAAGCAGAGTGTGTTGGGTATATGTAAACACTCTTCCAAACCTGGCACAACACCTATTCAGCATCACCACAGGCCAGGCTGAACAGGATGTCCACATACAGGGTAGATTTTATGCTGGGAGCCAGGGCAAATACAGGACAGTGCTTTTCTTCAGCAGCAGTAGGATAAATGACTGAAGGAGCAGTTCTGAGACCTGGAACTATGGCTGATTTAGACTGGATATTAGGAAAGATTGTGTCATTAAGAGGGTGCTCAGGCGTTGGAACAGGCTGCCCAGGGCAGGGCTGGAGTCACCGTCCCTGCGAGTGTTCACACACTGTGTAGCTGAGGCCCTCAGTGCCATGGGTTAGTGGTGGCCTTGGCAGTGCTGGGGTAGAGGTAAGACCTGATGATCTTAAAGATCTTTTCCAACCTGGTTGATTCTACGATTCTAGCCCAGCCTATGGGAAGAGATCCCTCATGCATGGCTTTTGCAGCATGGACACCCAATGGGGCAAGCTCACCTAAAGCCAGTTAACATGCACATAATGACGTAAGACCTTCCCTGTCAGATGAGATCTCTGTTTTCAGAGAGGAAAACTGAGGCAAGGAACTATAAGATGACTTGTCCACAGCAGATATCCTTCAACCAAGGAACTCAAACTGCTACCCAACCCAGTGTTCAACACTGCCCTTACAACCATCATGTTACAGAATTGGGAAGGACCTCTGGAGAACCTCACCAACTGCCTGCTTTGAGCCAAGCCAAGCTTTCAGGAACTATTCCCAGTGGAGAAGACTCTTCAGCATCCTTGGCAGTCTGTCTCAGGGCTCACAACCTGGCAGGGTTAGAAAGATATCTTCAAGCCATATGAATTAAGGAGAAGAGGAATAATTTAATGTGTTACAGAGAAGATCCTCAAACCGAGAACTGGGAGAATTGCCTCATAGCCTTTCAGACCTTAAAGTGGATGTATGATTTTCCACCAGTTATCTATCTTATAGAAAGAGCGAAATTAATCCATTAAATATGGTCTGCGGCCAGAATCTGTCTAGTGAGTATTTCCTAATGAGCAGTGATGCCTTGGCTGCTCCTAGGACACCAGTTCCTTTTCCAGCAATGCAGAGGGATCATGTAGATAGTTTCAACATCTGGATGTTTTCATTAAGGCAGTGAAGGCACTTAGATGGCAAACTCCTACAACCGTCAGTGAGGTAGATATCTGTCTTAAAATATGTGGTTGGTGAAATATAGAGATGGAGCACGCAGCGTGGTGAGGAATAGGGGAATACTTGGAAATGCTGTTGAGCCTCTGCAGTCCCTGCAGGAGCTAATAGAGTCAAATCCTGCTTTTCTAGGATGGGAACATCTGTTGTACCCACTGCAGATGAGAATCTACAGAAAACTCAGCCAGCAGGATCAGCACCAAAGACTAAGTCCTACATTACTGAATGGGATGAGTGCAGTTGCTGCTGGTAGGGAAGAGAGATCACTCTCCTTGCCATGAGCAAAGTGTGTTGGGACACTGCCACAAGGCATTATCACTCCTTTATTTTCAAGACTAAGTCATAGAATCATAGAATGGTTTGGACCTTAAGGTCATCTAGTTCCAACCCCCTGCTATGGGCAGGGACACCTCACTCCAAACCATGTCACACAAGGCTCTGTCCAACCTGGCCTTGAGCACTGCCAAGGAGGGGGCATTTACCAGTTCTCTGGGCAACCTGTGCCAGTGCCTCACCACCCTCACAGTAAAGAACTTCTTCCTTATATCTGTCCCATATTGTGTCTCTTTGGGACATTTCCGCTGGAGGTGGTTGAAGAAGGGTAGAAAGACTTTACAATTGTCTCTTGTCCCTGCAAGAAATGTTCTTCTTTTAGTGGGAAAAGCACAAAAAAAAAAAAAGTAGTATGGCTAAACCCTGCAACACAATATTTAGGTTTGTATGGTGTGTCTGGACCACTTTGCCATTGTGAAGGGAAATGTCTAGTGTCCTGAAAGATCATCCTTTGCCAGCTTCCACATCCCCAGCATCTCACAGGAGATGTGTCTCTCAGGTAGAGTGCCTTTTTGCTGCTTTCTAAGGCATTTACCATAGTGGAAAATGTTCCACATCATGAGTACAACAATTCCTGATTGTAGCAAGGATGACTTGGAGATTAAAAGCTGCAGAAATTCAATTCTTTGAAACCATTTTTCGCTCATGCACACCAAACCCATTTAATGCTGGGAGCATCATGAAGTGGCACAAACCATGGCGCAGCATGGGACTTTCCCATGTAAATCCACGAAGATATGATTTGCACAACAGGCAGGAGCAGAGTGTGGAGATAAATGTTCTAATCCAGGTATTAGTTGTGAGCTGTGGTGGGTTTGGTATTTAATTTCCTCTCCTGAAAGCAGTTTTGATAGAAAGATGCTAATCCATCTAGCCTTGTGGGCTGTAAGGACGGAGCTCCCCTTCTCCATGCACTTTAATTCACACCAGGGGACCTGATGACACACGTAATAAATCAGTATCAGTCTGTTTGTCAGGTTAATCCTTGGATAACTTTCTAGGACTCAGTTTACAAAATATGACTTGCATAAGCAGCTCCAGTCCCAGTCTCACCACAGTGCAGGAATTAATCTGGATGTGTTAGAGGATTGTCCCTCACTGTCTGGAATTAGTATTACGAAAGCACTGGGAGTTTAAGTGCTCCTCGCCCTCTTCCACACCTAAGAGCTGCATCTGTCCCTTTTGGGTTGGGGCAGACCCTGAGCTGGGGTCTATGGATAAGGATTTCGGTTCATTGATTGCTGTTTTCTTTTGATTCAGGTCCATTCCTGGTGATTGCTGATGTGTTTGGACAGGAACCATGGTCATTCTACGACAGGTAAGCGAAGCATTCCTCTCTTCAGGAAGGACTAATGAAAGTCTTTTATTTCTGGGTGGGAAGGGTCATGTCAGGCTATTTTTATCCTATTCTATTTCCCTAAAAGGACTGTTACAAGATGCAGAGATATTCATTAGCCTTAATCCTTGATTGGCTTAGAGGAAATAATTGCTCTGTGTGTGGAGTCCAGCTTAACCTCATGCAATGTTCCACTTCTATTTTTTCGTCTGGGGTGAGTCCTGGATGTGCAGAAGAATAACACAGCCTACTGCCTGCCTTGAAGAAGGATGTAGTCGAAGAGTGATTTTCAATTTCCAGGAACAGGGCTGCTTGGGCTGTGGAAAAATGGAGTTCTTTTGTGCATTTAAGAAGAAATTGAATTGATAAATTGAATGTAAAGTCTCATGTAGATTCTGAAATAATTTAGGGCTTTGAATTGTAGTGTTTTCCCTGTCTCTAGGCATAACATGTCTCTCATGCTCAGCTTCTGGGTTGTCTCATTGCTATGGGAACCTGGGGAGGACTGACTATTGCCATGTGTCTTGGGTTGGGGCTGCAGATTGAGGTTCAGATATATCAACACAGTCACGCATTGAGGTGATGGAGCAAATCTGCCCAGCAGTTTTGATTTAACTCTGTGTCTGTCTTGGCAAATATGCTTTTGGCTGCAAATGGGCAGAAAGCACAAGACCTTTGAAGACACATGCAGGAACTCAAGTGGTATCAGTTTATACCAGTGACAAGAAGAGCTGAGGATAGCTTTGGGCATGGAAGGAATGCCAAAGATCTCATGGAGCAACAGAAATGCTCTTTACAGTGTTGCTCTGGCCTATCGGGAGCAGTGGCCCAACAAAAACAGGCTGCACTTTGGGAGGGGTGATGAGGAGCTCGGTTCTCCTTCCAAAAAGCTCAGAGGTGTTTATTGGCCCCATGTCACAAACTCTGACTGATGTAGTTTGCGATGCCAAGGAAAATGGGTGTGGAAATTCAAATGAAGTAAGTTCATGTAGGAATTGGAAAGCTCAGAATAACAGTTGTGGCTCTAAGAAATACCCTGTAACAACTATGGTATCACTACAGGCTACCTCTAATGTCTCTCTGCTGGAGGTCACCCCTCTGTGGTTGAGCTACTAGTTCATAGTCTTCTATATTGATCTGAATTCACCCTTTGTAGAGCTTTAATCAACAGACCTTCCTCATAGTTATCTAAAATTAAAGTGTCTTGTCTAGGCAAGGAGGCAGGGTGCTTCTGAAGTGATTTCCTTCCCACCTGTCATAGGGTAGGATTGATCTCCTTTCTGGGCATGTGTTTCTCCCTTGTATACCTAAGCCCTAAGCACCTAGGTTAGGTGCTTAACATAGAGGTGTGAATAGAGAGCTGTGGTGCAGGGACATCAATCTTTTCTTCTGCCACCTCTGCTATCATGAAAGTAACTTACAGTAAAGGGGACAAGTAGATGGCTCCAAGAACATCAACAAAGGACTTTTTGCCATCCATCTAGACACTAATTGGCCAGCGCCAGGATCTAGTCTGGGATTTGGGTCCCTAAACGTCAGGATGTGGTTGGTTTGGTGTGAATATGGGGTTGAGTTCTTGGGCTTTTAGCTCTCATGTCTACAGTGTTACAACAGTAAAGCTGGAGCATACCAGGAGCGATGCTGCCCCTATGTTAGCAGATGAGGGTTATTTCTAGGGTAGAAGGTAAAATGTAGTGGTAGTTTAATACTGAAAGTTGGACTCTGGAGAATAAACCTGGAGCCATTTAGGATTGATGAGTTTGAATCACCTCAGTGTTCACAGCCCATCACCTCCAGGCAGGTATTACAAGAACCCTTAACAGCAAAACCTTACATTCAGTGTGTGTGTTCAGCCTCCTATAGGCTTTTTTAGAGAAGATACTCAGTTGTTTTCTATACAAACATCTTTTAGTTCATAAGGACTGAAAGTGAAAAGTGTATAAGGGATCTCCAGGTGGACTCTCAGAAGTTAGCAGCAATATTTGAAACATTACTCTGGGATTCAAGCTTCTTATTATGAAACAAGAAAACCCCCTAAACTATTGTGCAGTTTTCTTGCTTTTCTTGATATTTTTGAGAATAACTCAACCTGTGGGTTCAGATGCTGAGCAAGCATTGGCAAATATCACAGAATCACAGACTGCTTTGGATTGGAAAGGGCCTTAAGATCATCTAGTTCCAACCCTCAAATCGGGGAAATAAGTTTGTATAGAACTTGTTGATTATTGCAAACATCTCTCTGCAGCACAGCTAAGGTGAGCAAGGACCCCCTCCCTGTTGTTAGCAGATACAGGCTCTTCCTGAGGTCACTTTATACCAGTTTACCCTATCTAAAGGTCCAATCTGAGTCACACTTGAACTGCTTTGCTCTCTGTAGTCCAAAGAGCTGCTGTTTATGGTGGTGCCTAATTGCAAGTAGCAGGAATAGATGTATTTTGTTTCTCTTTGTCCTTACCCAGCTATAAATCTAGGAATTCTGAAGATGAGCCCGTGCATTGCATCCCTTCCACTCTCCCATCAAAACAGCTCACCCTGGGATGTCCCTCAGGGATTGGCTCTGGGAAGCTGAGTACAGAGGGTAATGCACGGCTCCAAGCAAGGAAAAAACACACAGAGCTCCTGCCCTGTGTCTTCCACCCAGTAATTCAGAAGAAAAGCCAATGTTGTTCCCCAGCAGGGGCCTGCAGGGAGCCGAACTTATCAGCTTTAGTCGCTAGCAAATTATTCATGGCAAGTCCATTTCCATGCACAAAGAAAGGGAAGATGAAGAAGGAGGGCTTCCTAAATTCCTGCCTTGGCAGCGTGACAAGTCATTTGGCTCCGCAGCTTGTTCCTGCATGTTCTGCCTTTTATTTAAAGGAGAGATGGTTTTAGTGGAGACCAGTACGATACTGCTTCAGGGAGAGGGCTTTGCTGAGGCCACCACTGGCCTGGTGGCAATAACAAATGTTTGCTGCTTATCACATGGCTGGTTTTGCCAGCTCCATCTTCTCACTCATGTAGGCAACCCCCATTTAACCTGATCTTAAATCCAGGGTTTCCAGTGCTGCAAATATCCTACCAACAGACACATTCAAGTGTAGATGAGGAACTTAGTGACATGGGTTAGTGGTGGTCTTGGCAGTGCTGGGATAAAAGCTGGACTTGATGATCTTAAAGGTCTTTTCCAACCTGGCTGATTCTATGATTCTATGAAATCAAAATCACTTATCTGCTGGGGAATCGCAAAATGTAAGTATTTCATGTAGGATCAAGTTCAGCATCCTACAAAGCTCATCCACTAAACTAGGCTTGGTGGAAGATTGTGTCTGTATTGCTGTGGTCTCCTGATCATGTCCAGACCACATGAGGAGAATTGTTGCTGTTGTGGGTTTCTTCCAGTCTTGGTGGCCTCCCAGCCTGCTCCTGAGGTTATAGGGAGACAAGTGGGAATAGGAGTGTAAAGAAATAGTGGAGACCTAAGCTAAGCACATGAAGGAAACCAAAGCTCAGCCAGAAATTAAGGTCCTGAAGGATCAAGCACTGTGGACACCCCATGCTATGAAGCTCATTTTAGTTCACCAAAGCAAGGAAGGTGTCTCCAACTAGTCTGAAGATTTGAAGGAGCCAAGGATTGGTCAGAAACTTCAGCTCAGCAGTGCTCCTGGTTGGGGGACTCTTGAAGGCAATACCAAAACCCAGTTTCTTTGCAGCCATCCACTCTGCAAAGTCTGTGCCACTTCTAGCATGTCATTGAGTGTAAAATCCCCAGTCAAGCTTCAGCTTTAAATCCCACAAAATACTTTAGAATCATAGAATGGTTTGGGTTGGAAAGGACCTTAAGATTATCCAGTTCCAACCCCCTGACATGATACATTCTACATGAATGAGACTGTCCTTAATATGATCATGTCTGTGCTTTCTGAGGGTATTTGTGGCTACCCATTCTTGTGCCAGGACTATCTTTTAGCTAAAATTGTCCGTTCTCCTTCTTGCCATTTCTCAAGTGTTTGTAGAGGGAGCAATCTGTTTCCTTCCTAGCCTCGACAGTGACCAAAATCCAACAAAACCTTTCTTCTCCCCATTGTAAAACAGCTCTGCATCCCTCTCACGCTGGTGGCAGCCCTTTCTTGACCTGCTCCAGCTTAACTCTTCTTTCTAAGACCAGAATCACACATTCCACTGCAGGTGAAAGGGATTTGTGCAGTTCAGTAATAGATTTTGTGACCACTGGCATTTACAGAGACTTGGTTTGATGCTCCAGGAGAAGCTTTCCCTTGCTGGGAGTACGAATAACAGAGTCTATTTCAGTCCATTCACAGCCGTCTCCCAGCTGGGCTCTGTGAGCATTGGGTTTACCTGGACCTGACATACACTGTTAATGGATAACATGCATTCAGCTTTGCTAAGTGATTCATTGTGCTATATGTTTTGTCAGCAAAGAAGGGGAGGGGAAGGAAACCAACGCTTTTGTAGGTCTTCTCAGGGCTGATCTGTAATCATGTTATTCTAAAAAGCAAAGTGTAAGCCCACTGTTTGGATTCTCTTTCTCATAAACACTGACTAATTTAAGTCTTCTCCCATTTATGCCTCGTATCAGCCTGATCTATGAGTCTGAGGCTTCCCTGGATAGCTGTAATGCAGCAATGAAAAGTCCTGCAGAAGCCAACCAAAGGGCACATTTGCATATAGATTGAAACAGGAATCGTTGGAAGCCATTCATTAGTTGCAGTGCTCAAGACATTTGGCTTTTTAACAACTCTTTGCATCAAATCCTTTCCATCAAATTTATGGGACAATTAAAGTGCTGGGGTGGCTGTGTGCAGAAAATGGAGCTGCAGGCAAGGGAGATGTGCTTGCCGTGCTATGGCTGTGGAATATAAATTGCATGATGTCAAATAAAGGTAGAGCAAGCAATCTCGTGGTGTGGAGACACCCTGCCCCTACAGAGCCTGTCTGAAACACACTCATTCCTGCTTTTTGATAACTTAGGATCCATCTTCCCCAAAGTGTGTGCACTGAAACCTTCATCTGTTTGATCTCAACATAGAAGAGGAGGCGTGAGAGTTGTTATACGAATGGGTGAGTTTAGTTTTGGGTTTTTAAGAGGTGGTAGCAAAACACCCAACCAATAGGACATTCATTTGAAAGTATAGTTATTGAGCCAAAGGACTCTTGGACTCTTACTTTTCCCCAAGGAACATCTACATCTCCAGGGATAGCTCTGGCAGAGCAGTCGCATATCATCTTGTCTTGCTTGATGGTAACTTCTCCATGTCTGTCAGAGCACTTAAAGATGCCATTTAACCTGCTGGGACCTGAATTCAGAAGTAAGAAGAGAGACATTCATCCCCTCAAACTGCCTCTTAAGGCCTCCATCATGGCCTTAAGTTGTGCCAGGGGAGGTTTAGATTGGATATTAGGAAAAGTTCCTTCACTAAAATGGTTATGAGGCATTGGAACAGGCTGCCCAGGGAAGTGGTGGAGTCACCATCCCTGGAGGTATGGAAAAGATGCGTAGATGTGCTGCTTAGGGACATGATTTAGTGGTGGCCTTGGCAGTGCTGGGTTAACAGTTGAACTTGATGATCTTAATCTTTCCAACCTAAATGATTCTATAATTCTCTAACCTGACTGACTAGGTCTTGCTGTTTGCATATGCTTTCTGTAAAGAAAAAGTGTGCAATGAATCTTGAACCTCACGTGGCCATCATGCACCAGCCAGTGGAGCTGGGGGCTACTGGCCCATCTAGCAATGCCTTTCAGGAGTGAAGTTTGGAGAGGGAGGTGAGAAATCTTCATTCCCATGCACACCCATCCCACCCCACATCTTATCCTGCTGCTTGAGATCAACACAAGGGTTGATTTCCCTTGGTCTTCATTCTAGCCTTTGAGCTTCTGATGACTGCTGATAATGAAAGCAAGCACCTTCATCCCAGCTGTGAAAATAGAGCAGAGCAAAGGAGATCCCATCCCATCCCCATTCCTGCACCCCCACCTCCCTCAATCTGCCCTCCACTCCCTCCCAGATGTGTGATACAGCTGTTGGCTGGACCATGTTGTCCATAATCTCACCAGAACCACGTGACTTAAAAGCACTTCAAAATATCTTGAATACTTCTTACATATTTTTTACTCAGCTCAGGTCTCAGATGGGATACAGGGAGTGACAATCGGAGGGACTTAGGTCAGAAGTAGACATTTAAGGCAACATGGCTGCTACAAGATATGTTTGTGATACGACATCCTTAATGGAGTGTAGGACCATGCTTTTAAACTGCTCCTTGAACAAATGGCTGAGCAGCAGACAGGCAGCTCTCCCTGTTTGAGGAGACCTTCCTCTTCATCCAATTCTTCTTGCAAAACACTCAACAGCAAGGCATTAAAAAGGAATCCCTCAAAATTTCTTGGAATTGGGGTCACAGGCACATCTGTTGTACATTAGTGAAAGATTTGGTATAAAATTCATTCCTATTTCAACCCATAACATCATTTCTTAGCACAATATTAACTCTGGCATTCTGCAATCAGATTCAAGAAGCTGTGCACAGCTCCCAGGGCCCAGGGGAAGGAACGCAATAACAGACCCTTTCAATAGCATAGATTGAAACATGGCATTTCCTTCTCAGGAGGAAGTTAAGCTGGGAAAATAGAGAGAACAGAGAATATCTGCCGAGATGTCATTGTCTGGTCAATAACATAATTTTATTGGAATTAGAAGCTGACTTCAAAGACAGAATTCCAATGAGAACATCAAAATGGTGTGCACCATGTCAGTCTTCAGCTAAACTCAAGTGTTCTCATTAAAAGCTTTGTTTACATACATTTCTGGTGTCCTCAACATAAGAAGGACATGGAGCTGTTGGAGCAAGTCCAGAGGAGGCCACGAGAATGATCAGGGGCTGGAGCACCTCCTGTATGGAGGCAGGCTGAGAAAGTTGGGGCTGTCGAGCCTGGAGAAGAGAAGCTGCGTGGAGACCTCAGAGCAGCTTCCAGTGTCTGAAGGGGGCTACAAGGATGCTGGAGAGGGACTCTTCATCAGGGACTGTAGTGACAGGGCAAGGGGTAATGTGTTTAAACTGAAACAGGGGAAGTCCAGTTTAGGAAGTTCTTTACTGTGAGGGTGGTGAGGCACTGGCACAGGGTGCCCAGAGAAGTGGTAAATGCCCCATCCCTGGCAGAGTTCAAGGCCAGGTTGGACAGAGCCTTGGGCAACATGGTTTAGTGTGAGGTGTCCATGCCCATTGGAGGGGGTTGGAACTAAATGATCTTAAGGTCCTTTCCAACCCAAACCATTCTATGATTCTATGTTTCTATATGTTTTTCTTGCTGCATTTTAGGTTTTGGTGAAATGACAACCTCGGAGGAAGATTTCTAGTAGGAATTTTGAAGGAGTAGATCTATTTCTGGTTGTTTTATAAATGTACCCAAAAACTGAAGGAGGATTTGAATGTTTGCTGCAATACACATAAGGAGACCATTCTGAAAAGAAAATCTGTTTAAGAGCAGAGAAAATGTAATACTGTAAGTGAAATAGACTGAGATACGCTGGGAACCCAGCCAGCACTTCAGATGCCTCTACTGGGGCTTTCAGCGGTGAGTAAGTGTGGACTGGGATTTGGAAATGTGTATGCTGATGCTTTTACGCTTCCATTTGGCCACTCCTGGGTATATTTACACACACACTGCTCTAGTGGTCAGCAGTACAGATTGGCTCGTGCAGGGGTTGTGCATTAGACTGTTGAAATGCAAGGGAATTGCAGCTGTTGACCACATCTATGTGGATCTGAGTTTTGCAAACACAAGAAGGTGATACGGTGAATCCATCCTCCTCTCCTTCCCCAATCACCCTTGTTGATAACTACAAAGGGAGGTGGCACTGGCAGAGGAAGGCAGCCCTGGGGAAAGGTCGATTTTAAAGGTTCACGAGGATTTCATCCTCCTTTATGCACTTTTGTGAAAGGAGAAAACTTCACCAGCAATAAATTATGAGAACTTGTGTTCCTTAACAGAATTATTATGCATTTCTGAGCAGAGTTACAGTGTGCTGAAGTTGGGAACATACGTTAAATGAGCGTATTTGTTTAGACCCAGGTCTGTCCCATCTGGGATTCTGTTTCCAAAGTGACTGTTGGTGAACATCAAGGGACAGTGTGATTTCCTCACAATACTTTCCTATTCTTCAGCTACTTTGCTATATAAATTTCCACCTATAAACTTTTGGTGATTTCTCAAGCCTGATGTGATATATTTTGTTAATAGTCCCTAACATAGTCCCTCCCTTCCAAGCACTTGTCCAGCTTCCTTATCCTCCAGGTCTCCTATCCACTTCCATTGCTTTTGCAGAACCCAGTCCCTACCAGATTTGGTTGATGTCCCCTCATTTTTGGACTGGAAGAGTATTTTAAAGAAGTACTTGTCCATTCTCCCCTAGGCATCCACATGGGCCACTGGTGAAGATAGGATGCTGCCCTAGATAGTGTGCCTTAACCTTGCACACCCATCTTCATGTCCTGCCCAAGGCAATTCCACTTACATCCTCATAGTATTGCTCCTGCCCAACTCTTTTACCAACCCTTCATCCTTTCCCCAGAGCCACTTTACCAGAATCCAGGCTTATTTTGCATGCTGAAGAAGACAGAGCCAAATGTTGCTTGCTTGTAAGATTGGGAAAAACACCAATTTGGGGCAAAGCCTTGCCAGTGGTTTGCACACCACAACTCAGAAGCCTTTTGTGCAATCAGTGTTAATGCAATACGAGCAATTTATGTGCATCTCTACCACCCAGCCAGACGTTTTATTGCCAGCACCATTGCTGGCAAATGACTCCTAAGGTCACACACTGCATTTTCATGATCTGCAAATCGCTTTGTAAAGGCATTTTAGTGCCCCTTAACCCCATAAAATGGGTAGATTCGGTGTGAGAGAGACAGGCAGCCTTTTGCATTAAGGAGATGCTTGAAGTTAAACAACATTTGCATCCAGCAAAATGTAATGGAGGCATTAAGCATATTTCCATGCTGATACTGTCAGCCCTATGTTTCCTTACAGAAACATAGGCATAATTAGAGTATCTATGTGATAATAGAATCACAGAATCGTAGAACAGTTAGGGTTGGAAAAGACCTTAATATCATCCAGTTCCAATCCCCTGCCATGGGCAGGGATAATTCAACCCTTTTCATCATAAAGTGGATAAAATGTGAGACAAAACCCCTCTGGAGGCCACAACCCCCTGCGCAGCATATGCACACATGGACTGTCCGTATAATAGAATACTCATGAGGCAAATAAGAAGTACCAAGAAAACAGGAATTATTTGCTGTGCCAAATTCATGCAGAGCTTATTTCTTTTATGGTTTTATTCTTCTAGCTACTGTCTTGTTCTGTCCAGTCGAGAGTTCAGGACATCCATATGAAAGTCTAATCTCACTGGCAATCTTACCACCCACCATTCCTGGATAATTTCATGTTAGAAATCATAGAATCATAAGATCCCAGACTGGTTTGGGTTGAAGGGACCTTAAAGCTCATCCAGTTCCAACCCCTGCCACGGGCAGGGGCACCTTCCACTAGAGCAGGTTGCTCCAAGCCCCTGTGTCCAACCTGGCCTTGAACACTGCCAGGGATGGGGCAGCCACAGCTTCTCTGGGAAAAGTCTGTGCCAGTGCCTCAGCACTCTAAAATAGGTCCAACTTGCTTTTTAAAGCTATAGCTATAGCTTTATTTGCAATGGGTGATGATTATTTGATGTGATTTGGATTTTGAGGCTTTGTGGATTGATGCGTGTAAAAGGGACTGATGTTCAGGGTCTGGCTTCTGATGACTTTCTGAAAGCCAAGTCTCCTCAATATGTCCCCAACAAGCTATAACACAATTAGATGTAATGTCATCTCAAGCTCACAGTTTGAAGGCATCCACAGTGTACATCTGTACATGTCCTTGTCCAACAAGGCAACTGTCTTGGCTGGGTCTGCCAACTAAAACGGTGATTTGAGCAGTGATAATTGTCCCTATCTCCATCATCTTCTGCCAACATAAAAACTCCACTCTTTCTCTATTTGCAGCCTCTAGGTTAGGGTTTGTCTAGCTAGACTTGTTGACTGGTTCCTTCAGACCCTTAATAAACCTGGTTGCCATCTGGGGTCTCTATTCTTCCAGACCCTTCTGGAACTTCACACCTTCAACAGCCCAGCTGTGGTGGTGTGAAATGTGGGATTAAAATGCACACTCTGTCATTCCTCATCCTGCTGCAGGTATTATTAGCTTGTAAGTTTAATTAAAACCCATTGAGAAACCATCAGAAACAAACCTCCTGATGCACTTGGTAATTCCAGAGAGTTACAGCAGATGGGGCTGGTATTGTGCTGCTGGGAGCCCATGGTACAGCTCCTTGGCTGGTGGATCCAGAGGGATCCGGCACCAGCAATTTGGGTGGATCCAAACACGATAGACAGAGGCGCTTGAAGAATCCAGGCAAGTGGCTGCAATTACCATCCTGCTCTGGGTTTCCACTTCAAGGGTGGTCTTGCATGGAGCCAACGCTGGAGTCTTCAAATCCATGAAGCAAGCAATGGAATACAGAGGATTTGCTGGGATTTAATAAATAAGGGTAGGATTTGTTGCCCAGAGAAGCTATGGCTGCCCCATCCCTGGCAGTGTTCAAGGCCAGGTTGGACACAGGGGCTTGGAGCAACCTGCTCTAGTGGAAGGTGTCCCTGCCCGTGGCAGGGGGTTGGAACTGGATCAGCTTTAAGGTCCCTCCCAACACAAACCACTCTGTGATTCTATAATTCTTTTTGTTATCTGTTTCTGATGACAAAAAAAATCCAAGTGCTTCATGTTCTCAAGACTTTTTGACACCTGGAGTATGTTTTCTCCTTCTGGAAGGATGCTACTTGTATCCCAGCATCTCTGCACCCTTGTGGCTGACACCGAAGGCACAAAAACCAGTATCAAGACATCTTGGATTGTATCACAAGCCAGATTGTTTTGTTTTCCATTATGCTTTCTCCTGACATCCATTCCTCCCAGGAAATGGGTTTTCCAATGCACGCCTGGAGCAGCCCATTTCTCCCTTAAGCAGTCATATCACAAACTCCCTGAAGATGCTATTGACTGAGCTGCAAACTCACTTTCCCTTGGCACCCCTTGCCTCAGTAACCAAGACAACCCTCAGTGTGTAAGCAAAGGCAGTGTGTAAATAGGGCAGTGCTGCTCAGATCTGGCATGGCAGTGATGGAAAAGCAGCATTATTCCCCTTTCGTTCAATCTTTCTGAAGATGAGACATGCTATTTTAAGCAGTAGGGCTTGTCTGTGCCACTTTGTGCTTATCAGTGCCACTTTGGCTAATGCAGACCCTTAACACAGGCATTTCTAATGGGAAAACTGCATTCGCATGAGTACAGATTACTATTATATGGGAAAAGAACCCATTTTTACTAGGATTAAGCACTTCTTTGCACTATAACATTTCTGTTTATGCGGGAATAGCTGTGGAGATTACAATAGTCCCATGTCTATTTGGACACAGGAACTAATTGCAGACTAGCTCTTGGCGAGGTTGTGAAAAGGCAGGTAGAGGGGAAGGAGGAGCCTGAAGTAAAGAAACAAAGCATGAAAGATGAATTTGAAACTCTAAAGAGAATCTGACAGGTTGCATAGGAAAATTGAAAGAGATTTCTATCACAGATGGTGGGAAAATTCTGTTTTGTTTCCCCAGGAATAAAATCAGGTAAAAGAATTGAATTCATGTGGTTGCTTTTAGGCTTCTTTGAACAGCCTTTGTGAACCAGGATGAAAAACATCCCTTTCAATTTACGTTTCTGTGTATGATCCGGGTTTTTGTTTTGTCCTTCATCAGCACTGTATGTTGGCATTCAAACTGTGGCCTTTCTGTGAATCATTGTGGTCTTGAAAAGGCTGTATGCCTCAGAGGCAGAAAAACATTGGGTAGAAATACCTGAGTACTTCCATCTGTTGTAGAGTCCCATAGCTCTTGCGCTCATCAGCTGGGGCTCTTCTTTCATGAATCAAATCAAACACCTTTCTGCCTCCACCCAAGCAATAAACCTCCTGCAGGGACTAAACCAGCAAACACTGAATAAATCCATGAAAATTTAATGAGTTAATTCCCTGAGCTGGTTCATCATGGGATCAAATCATAGAGTCATGGAATGGTTTGGGTTGAAAGGGACTTTAAAGCTCATCCAGTTCCAACCCCTGCCACGGGCAGGGACACCTTCCACTAGAGCAGGTTGCTCCAAGCCCCTGTGTCCAACCTGGCCTTGAACACTGCCAGGGATGGGGCAGCCACAGCTTCTCTGGGCACCCTGTGCCAGCATCTCAGCACCCTCGCAGGGAAGAACTTCTTCCTTATATATAGCCTGAACTTCCCCTGTTTCAGTTTGAACCCATCAACCTTTGTCCTATCACTACAGTCCCTGACTAAGAGTCCCTTTCCAGCATCCAAATCCAAGAAACGGATGGGAGCCACAGCTTAGCTGTGTTGTCCAGCCATAGGGACCTGCTGGAACCAGCATCCTTCTCAAACTGTGCTCAGAGAAGACGGTGTTCCCGTAGTCCCATCTTCCTAAATTATAACATACAGAACAACATACATTTAAAGGCAAACATCCAAAATCTTTGCTTCCAGATGGCTAAGGGCACCATCGTGCCTCTTATTGCAAACTAGGGAACTTTTAGCTGCACCTTCAGTTGTTTATGGAGATGGGGTTGACTGTTGTTGGCAGGTTTTGAGTGGATCTGAGAGCTCCCAGTGTGGTACCAGTGCAAACTCTTTATTTCTAGGACCTGAAGGACTATGGCTTGGTCTAACAGTACTAAATTACATGCTTCCATCCTAATGTGCTTCCCCATTGATTTGTCTAGGTTTTATATTTCCCCCCTCTGGTTTTCCAGATTCGTACATCTTACAATTGCTCTGTCATCTTCCTTTGGATTTGTTCCATTTGCATTTAGAACAGGACCCATCCATGGGGCTAAAAAGGCTCAATCTTCATTTCTTGTTCTACTTCTGCATCTTAGCAGATACTTAATCATATGCCAAGTCGTGGCCATCAGCTTTTTGTGTCAGAGCTGACACACAGTGCTCTGGCACAGCATTTGGGTGGGTGACTCTCATGTCTACCCTGATCTACTTGTAATGTCAATGGATTGCTGCATTCCCTGCTTCGCCCTCAATGGTAATGCTGTAGGAGTCATGGATTAAACCTTCTATATCCATGTTTCTCTGCTTAAAACCCACTCCTGAGCCAAGAGGTCCCAAAAAGTCAATGACAAGCTCCTTGCCAAAAGCCAGGGATGGGGTTGGATGGCACTGGGAACTGAGCCTCATTGTACCATGCTGGATTGTGCCCCTGCAAACCTGATTACATCCATCATTTTTGCTCCCAGAGCCTCTGCCTACCCCCGAGCACTAAATAGGATAACGCTAGGATGGATGCCTCGTTTGTGGGTTGTTTTTCCCCTCCTGTCAGTATCAAAGTTCCAGGATGAGCAAGCTGCGCATTGATTATTGAATTATTTAAGGATTCCTCTTGCATCTCTACCTTTGCTTCAGAAAGCCACGTTACCTTGGCTGACAGCTGGAGCCTGATGTGCTACAAGAAACGGGGAAGAGAATCTTACTTATTTATGAAACAGGAGAATTATGAGGGTTACTGACTCCCAGCATGTGTGCTTCTTGCACTACGGTTTGCTGTTAAGTAGAAATTCAAGCTTTTTCTTCCTTTCCCACCTTTTCTCGATGCTGGAGGCAACTGCACAGCTAAAGATGAGGCGAAGAATAGAGATGAGCAGTCCTAATGCTCCCTTGGGTTGTACAGCTGTGAATCCTGGAGAAGCTCCATTAAACAGAGCAGGGTACACCCATGTAATTGAGAGCCGAATTGAACCAGGCAAGTGATATCTAGACATGATGATATGTGGTTTTAGTACAGCACAGGCATTATACTGCCCAAAGGATTCGGGTAGCTGTTGAAAGTATACACTGGCATAATATGTTGCAATGCACCAATGCATTTAGATTTCAGTTTACTCTCCAAATTACATTGGAATTTGGAGCTGGGGGAATGCCTGTGTTTGCACTTGTGTCTGTGTGCACTAAGGATTTTCTGCTACAAAGACAAGCTGCAAGGAAGTAAAGGACCTGGCTTGGTTCTAAGCTCTCTGGAGACCTGGGTATGAGCTGTGCCTGTTTCCATAAACATAATCAGTGATTTTCCATATCCTTCAGCAATTTATCTTATGGCCCTTAGGGCCTTTCAGCATCCATGCTAGGGGTAGGAGCCACCTTAGCTAGATTTGGACACCTCCACTGTCGATTTCTACCTCCAAACTGTTCTCTTCTCACATCCCTTTAGGCCAGCATCATCTGACTTAGTTTAATTACCTGCTTTATGCAGAGATGACCATAGAAGTGTCTCTTTCTTTCCCTTGAATGTAGAATAGTAGTAGAAATAGAAATAGAACAGAATAGTATAGAATACTATAGAATAGTATAGTAGAGTAGAATAGACTATTTCAGTTGGAAGGGACCATGGCAGGGGTTTGGAACTAGAGGAGTTTTAAGGTCCTCCCAACTGAAACCATTCTATGACTCTATACAATGATCATTTAACAAAGATCTGGATGTCTTGCTCAGAGGTGGACACATGCACTGCGTTAGTTGAGTCCCACATGATCTGTTCACTGAATAACTCAGTTTTTCAGTGACAGCTGCAAAATAACTGGCTCAAGAGCACTTCCTTAGCTCTGGCAGGGTCTGATGCATTGTCTTTGGGTCTGAAAAACAGGCTGGGGCAAAGAAAACCAAGCTTGTATTGAATGTGGTGATTCACTTGCTGTGAGGGTGTGTCCTGCAGGCAGCATTTCCCTTTCTTCTCCAGCATTGAGGTCCCCACCACCATGGTAGCACTTAATGGGAGCTCAAGTCTCTGCAGCAGCATAAACCTATTGCCTGGGTCACATCAGTTCCTTGGGAGAAGAATTTGCCCCTTACTGTGTGTTGCCTAAAGTGTGTCACAGCAGGCCTGTGATCTCAGCTGTGCTGCTGCTGCAGAGGAACAGTAAATCATCAGATCAGGGTCCAGCATGGCTCTTGTGGCTCATAATTCCATCTCTGCAGTGAAAAGTCTAATGTTACCCTGGGGAGCTGTAATCTAACCCGGATGGCATTGCTGACGGGCTGCCAGCCAGATAAAGGTTTGTTTTCCTTCACTGTGTCCCTCCCCTTATTGTCCTAAGCGTGTTTGTTTGTTTCCCACATAAGGCATAGCGCATTCCCTTAGAAATAGCATGCTGATAGGAGGCTTACTGCTGTTGCTCTGCCCCTTGATGCATACAGAAGGGAGGCTGGTTTCCAAGCCAGGTTATCCCTTCAGGGGGATGGGATTTCCTGTTTCCAAGAGGCAGCATGCTTGGCCATTCAGACAGAAAGCACTTCCTATGTATATGACAGAGTCCCCAGAAGATCTCCTTCAGCAAATCCAGCAGCAGGGGAAAAGTAAGAACACTCATATATAGGACTGCAGAGACGGGGTTCACCCCCTGGGCTCCCATTTTTGCTTTGCTCCAAGGATAAACCGGGGCAAATCATTCCATTCCTTTGCTCCTTAATTTATTCTTTGGCAGCACATAGAGATACACAGCCTCAGAAATATGGTGTAGCTGAGCATTGTAATGTCTGCTCCAGCGCAAAGAGAGATAAATGCATGGGCTGTTCTTTCTCAGATCTGCTGCTCCCACACCGCTCCAGTTACAGGGGCACAGCAGTGAGGAAAGGTGTGCTGGTGAGCAAAGAGCATCTGTAGGACCCATCCTATGGGTCCCTTTATATAGAATCATGGAATAATTTATGTTGGAAAGGACCTTAAAGCTCATCCAGTTCCAACCCCCTGCCACGGACAGGGACACCTTCCACTAGAGCAAGTTGCTCCAAGCCCCTGTGTCCAACCTGGCCTTGAACACTGCCAGGGATGGGGCAGCCACAGCTTCTCTGGGCACCCTGTGCCAGCGCCTCAGCACCCTCACAGGGAAGAACTTCTGCCTCAGAGCTCGCCTCAATCTCCCCTCTGGCAGGTTAAAGCCATTCCCCTTGGCCTGTCCCTACAGGCCCTTGTCCAAAGCCCCTCTCCAGGTTTCCTGTAGCCTCTTTAGGAATTGGAAGGCTGCTCTAAGGTTATAGATTTATTCAGTCCTTCCTTCTCCATGCATCCTATCATTCATTATTAGCTTTGATATATCTTGTTGTTTCTAGGGGAGCCAAAATGCAGCCATTTACAGCCCTGTGTGTTCAGGTCATGCTGGAGGTAGACATCTCCCATGGCATTCCTACATTCAATCTATGCCTCCTTCTCCTTGTGTTATTATTGCATCTCATGTACATTTTTGCTTGCTCCTTTGGTAGACATTGATCTCATTAATCTCTCACCTGGTTTCTTATCCATGAGACTTGATCTCTTCCTTACTTCACCCGCTGAGCTACAAGAATTAGACACCTTATTGTTCTCGGGCTTTGTAATATAGCTTAAGCCTACAAAGCTATCTGCCCTTTGGGCAAGGATTGCCTCACTGTTGCCACTGCTGTTCACTGATGAGCAGAAGTAGTCAGTATGAGTTCGATGTACCCATCATCTATTGCTGTCCTTGGTGATTGTGTCCCATCAAGGGGACCTGCAAAGCCTTCCTTCATCTAGAAAGCTTTCCACCACAAATATGTCCTCTTCATCATGGACAAGTGGGTTGAAAACCCTGTGGAATCAAAGCATCAGTAGAGTTTTGCCTTCAAATAGTGATAAAAGAGAATGGCGTGGAAAGCTTAGCAGCTGCACCATCATCTAGTCATGCGTTGCTCTGGCCTGTATAAATGAAACCAACTTAGATTCAAAAGTTCTATTGAGGAGACTGGGGCCCAGCTAGACTGGCCTTAAATTCTCCAAATGAGCAGAGAAGTCTTTCCTAGATGAAATCTCAATTGTATCAAAGATAGGACAAGAAAAAGCAAATCTGAAGTGGCTTTAAAATGCCTTGTGCTCTTCCACTTGGGCCATGAGTCCTATTTAGAATCCTTACTAAACCAGCCCTCCCTATATAGAAGGAGAGATGGCAGAAGTTTGAGAAACTGAACATGAGCTGTCAGTGTGTGTTTGAAGCCCAGAAACCAACCGTATCCTGGGCTGCATCAAAAGAAGCATGACCAGCAGGTCAAAAGAGGTGATCCTGCCCCTCTACTCTGCTCTCGTGAGACCTTACTTGGAGTATTGTGTACAGTTCTGTTTCCTCAACATAAAAAAGACATGGAGCTGTTGGAGCAAGTCCAGAGGAGGCCACGAGAATGATCAGGGGCTGGAGCACCTCCCGTATGAAGACAGGCTGAGAACATTGGGGCTGTTCAGCCTGGAGAAGAGAAGCTGCGTGGAGACCTCAGAGCAGCTTCCAGTGTCTGAAGGGGGCTACAAGGCTGCTGGAGAGGGACTCTTCATCAGGGACTGGAGTGATAAGACACGGAGTGATGGGTTCAAACTGAAACAGGGGAAGTTCAGGTTGGATATAAGGAAGAAGTTCTTTACTGTGAGGGTGATGAGGCACTGTCACAGGTTGCCCAAATAAGTGGTAAATGCTTCATCCCTGGCAGAGTTCAAGGCCAGGTTGGACAGAGCCTTGGGCCACATGGTTTAGTGTGAGGTGTCCCTGCCCATGTCAGGGGGTGGAACTAGATGATCTTAAGGTCGTTTCCAGACCAAACCATTCTATGATTCTATAAGTGCATCTGTGGAGCAGCCAAGTGTAGGGTCAGCACGACCTCATTATCTCCATGGTCCTCATGTTGAGCACATTTTCATCCTCAGCCCAGGCTCTCCTCTCACCTATAGGCACAGAGGCCGTGCTGCCCTGCACACCTTCCACTCAATTATTTACCATCCAGTTGCTATGGATCTACTCGAGGCGATCAGTTGAAAGAACATGCAGATGGCCTCTGGTTTTGAGTTCCCACTGCGCTTTGCTTAATTTGGTATGTAAAGGTATTAGGTTAATTAAACGCCATGTGTTGCATGGGGACCAACTGCATTTGTGGATTAAGAAGTACCCCAGTCTGTTCTGTGCTGGAAGTCCTCAAGCTGGCAGATGGTTATTTCACTAAGAAAGGAAGATAACAGAGAGAAGTCACAAGGAAATGAAGAGTTTTCACTTTAATCCTGCAGTTATCTTTCCAGAACGGGTGGTTGTGTCCTTCAGGATCACCCCTTACTGGAGGGGCTGGAAGAATTGAAGAGAAGCAAAATTGTTCAGTTTACTTTGAGACTCCCACAGTTGTATGGAGTGAGGATGCTGGCTGACCAGAGGAGGACCATGGCTGGTGCATGGAAGCTTTTCTGCTAGAAGACCTTTACCAAGAGCTATATTGTGATTCAGGTCAGAGGGTGTCCTGCAAGCAGCAGGCATGGGCATGCTGGAGGTCTAAAGCAAACCAGCCAGAGCTCTCTGGCATTCATGGAGGAATACATGTAGAAAGCAGAGGGACAAAGCTTTCTTTGCCACTGCAAAGCTTTTGGAGATGCTGAAGAGGAAGAAAGTTGTTTTCATGCAGCCATGCCCTGAGGTGGTAGAAGATCAGGAGAGGGACCAGGGCAAATGGACACTGCTCCGCAACGTCAACCAAGCCCTGAAGCCCACCACCATGTTAGCGGTAAGATAGGGGGTCCCAAGCTCTGAGAATGGCTGGAAGCCTTCAAGCTACTCTGAATTCAGCCTCACTGTTTGATGTGATCCTCATACTGCTTGTGCCAGCTTCTCTCACCTTCCTCCTCAATCTTTGTTCCCCTCCCAGGCTCTGTAGTGCAACCCTATGGTGCAACCTTCATGCTCTTTGCATTTGGAAGCTCCTCCTAAAGATCCTCTTCATGAATTGTGTTGATGTGTGTGTGCACCCATGGTGGTGTTTCCTCCTCTTGCACCACTGTTCGGTTGTCAGTACCCATAGTATTTGAGGTATTTGGAAACATTTGGAAGGATACTAGCACCCAGTGCTGCATTGAGGAGGAAGAGTTGGACCATGTTGATGCTGTCAAGTGACTGGGGGTATTCTCACTTCCCCAGTACTCTACCATGTGTGTTGGAAAACAAACTGCACCAGTTTAGGCATGAGGCAGGTTATGCAACTCATAAGCCAGTCTGCCCAAGCTGGTAAATGCGTGAATCACCCTGATTTACCCTGAAATCCCCAATATATCTGCTGCTTTTTGGGCTGATCCGAAGGTGATTGCATCAGCGGAAGGCGTGTAAGTGACTTCCATGGGGTTTATATCAAATTGATTACAGCGAAGGAAGGAAATAGGTCATCACTCTTAGTAAGTGATGTTATTCGTTAACACCCCCCTGACCTTTCTGAGCTTACCCGCTTAGCCCATCCCATAAGACTTGCTTTATTTCACCAGTGTTAAGAACTGGGCTTTAATGTGTTTAGAAAGAGCAGAGGGGACGAGCACTCTGTGCATTAGGCAGGGAAAGCACAGGAGTTGTCTTAGTGCTAGTACAGTATCACTTTACCTTGGGGAGAGCAGAATGCCTTTTGTTCTCAGCTCTGTGGTAATAGAACATACGAAGCAGGCTGCTTTTACAGCTATTCAGAATTTAAGATTAAACCCCCCCAGCATTACAAATCTTGTTTTCTTGATCAAGAGCAATTTCTATGAGGTGTCAGAAGGGCTTTCTGCTGAGCAGGGACTGAGCAACCTTGTTCTCCTCTTGCCGACACCTCGATCATGTTACCCATGTGCATGAATTTGCACAGCTATGCAGCGAGGGTAACAGTGCTGAACACTCTGAAGTGCTTTGAAAACCTTGGATTAAAGGAGCTAAGAAATAAATATTAATATAAGTGGATTTATAATGTATATCTGTGTGTGACTTACTGCATTCATTAGTTATTTTCTTCCTTTTAACTCAGTAATGAGATGTGAGGATAAGAGAGTTAATGAGAGAAAGATCTGAATATTGTATTTTGATGAGCTGGGTAAAGATACTTACAAGCAGTGCTGTAGCACAACTCTCTGAGGAAATGAAAACCCAACCTAAGGGCTGGATCCTTAGCTCCATGTAAGCAGGATGGCTTTGTTGGTATACTTAGTGAAACCTAGCAAACAGTTGCCAAGGGTGGAGCCTGCCACAAAATGGCTGGGGACTCCTCTTGTGTAGTGTTTCTCCATGTGCAGGTCCCTCCGAATAGCCTTACATCCCTGTGGCACTCACAGGTTAGTATCAATCAGAAGTCCTGGGAACAATGGCATGGATGGTGAGCATTTCACCATGTTTTGTACTGCTATATATGTCCAGTTCCCACCACCCAAAGGGGAGCTGAAGGTTGTTCAGCAGCCCATTAAACCAAATCTATAAATACTCTGTCCATAGAAATTGTCAATAGTAGTTTCTCAGGAAAGGGCTTATATCAGAGCATATAGAACCATAGAATCCCAGACTGGTTTGGGTTGAAAATCACCTTAAAGCTCATCCAGTTCCAACCCCCTGCCACGGGCAGGGACACCTTCCACTAGAGCAGGTTGCTCCAAGCCCCTGTGTCCAACCTGGCCTTGAACACTGCCAGGGATGGGGCAGCCACAGCTTCTCTGGGCAACCCTGTGCCAGCGCCTCAGCACCCTCACAGGGAAGAACTTCCTTATATCCAACCTAAACCTCCCCTGTTTAAGTCTGAACCTATGCAAAGTAATCCCTCCTATTTTTCACTTTCCCTTCACCCAGTAGTGTTTCAGGAATTCCAAAAGTAGATATTGCATTTGCATTGTGATTAATAGGTACACGCGGAGCTGGCCCTCAGAAATATGGCATTAGATGGGGCTACAAATTCACAACATGAAACTCAGCTGCATGAAAAAGTACATTTGCTTGCTTGGTGCAAACATGCCTGACATTTAACTAGATGCCTCCCAGTTTTGGCACCTCTTCACTTTGAGAAAAGGAGTGCGAAATAACTCAGTTTTGCTTCAAAGAATGTGGGTCCTGCTTGGGATTTTAGTTTGGGGTTATTTTGTATTGAGGGAAAACAGCTTCTTTAAAAGGCTTTTTGCATTTGAGTAATTTAATATCCACAGAGCTGATGGTCAGATAGTCCCTGCCCAGCAGGACTGATAGAGGTCTATGGGATCACACCAGTGACATGGAGCAAGTGGATAGGGGTCAACTGCTTGCTGTGTCTTCCAAAATGAAAACACAGAGGTCTCAAGTGAAACACCTGGAACATGCAAAAGGACACAGCTTTTCATGCTATTGGTAGCTAAGCTCTTCCTTAGACATTATGGATGCTAAAACTTTGTGCAGGTTCAGGAAGCAACTGGTCACAGCAGATAAAATCCACTGAAAAACATTAAAAGAGCCCACCTACAAATCACTATAGCTAGGAGACCTCCTGAAGAAGTATATGTGTCTACCTCTCTGGTATGTTCTTAACCCTTCTTTAGTCATCTCCTTTCACTAGTCTCCAAGGCAATAGAATGTATATTTGATAGTGTTTATCTGCAAGGGAAAAATGTGCCACAAGCCTCCGCTTTCCAGAGCTCAAAACCATCTCCTAAATGTGACTTTCTAGTCTTGTACATTGCACAGATAGAAACCTCTACCTGAGTGGGGTTTTCTGCCTGTACCACTGCTTGGTAACCTGCTCGCTACAGGATGCAGCCGGTGACCACCACTTACAAGCCCATGAAATACAGGGGTAGTGAGGTGTAGTGATTTGCAAAGGAAGTCATTTGACTTGTACCAATGATTTGAGTACAAAACATCAACAACTTGTATCCCAAAGAATGTTGAAGTTTCTGCAGACATGAATGTAACTGTCCTCTCTTTGATTCCAGGGGGATTATGTGTGGATGGACCTCAAAACCGGACGGGAATTCGATGTCCCCATTGGAGCGGTGGTTAAACTGTGTGACTCTGGACAGATCCAGGTTGTGGATGATGAAGGCAATGTACGTACAAAGGGTTGTGAGGACCCTTCTTCACCTCTTCTGGATAGGCCAGGGATCATAGGAACATGATGACTGACTTTGTCATAGACTTCTCATATGTCCTTGGAATCAACTGTGCCCATTTTCTATCTGTAAAGACAAGACAATGTTGTGTCCCTACTTTTGTGGCTGTACTGGGAGTGAAAAGTCGAGAAGCTTCTTGAGTACAATGATAACAGAAGCCTCCAAAGTACATTTAGATAGCGCTTTGAGCAAACCCACCTCGACCTGCTGTTCCTCTGTTGTTACCCAGTCCTTCCTGGCCTCCTACCAATACAGGATGTGCCCAAACACTGGTTCTCCTTCAATTTCCCACCTCTAATTCTGTGCAGTGGTGGCTGGTTTAGAGTAACATCTCTATCACAAGCAGAGGGTCATCTGAGGGGGTTCTCTGTCCTTCATATTGCTTTCCCAGCATAAGATAGTTGTAAATTCCCTCATTCCCTGCAAGGATGGTAGAAAGAGATTTGGTTCAGCAGGGTCCTTTTGTCCAATTTGTAGTAGCTTTTGAAGCCCTTTAGAAGTGACCAGACTAAAAACCACTCTGCCATTAAAAGTGAGATTTTGCCATCCCAGTGCATCCCTCTCTCCTTTTCTAAACCATCTTTTCTCTACTCGACATTATGTTGTAGCAGAGGCTTAACCAGGGATGTGAAAATGTAGTTGTGTGAAAGGAAGAAGAAATCTTCTATTTGTTAAAAGCTTCCCTGATGTACTATGTGTTCATGCTGCCCTGGATGATGCTCCTGCCAGAATGGCTTATGTCTCATGTCTCTTTGCTGCTCCAAGAACAAAGGACAAGGAAAATAAAGATATTTTCCTTCTTCTGCTATGAACCTTTCGAATTAGTCAATGCCATGCCCCAGGAATAGAAGCTGTTACCTGTGTGCTAATGCTTTCATGTGTATGTTCTTCTATCTGGTCCTTTTGTTTGGGATGGGCTGTTTCTGTCTCTCATCCCAGTGGTATCTCATTTGACTCTGTCCTTTCTCTCTTCTCAGGAGCACTGGATTTCCCCGCAGAATGCCAGCCACATCAAACCCATGCACCCCACCTCCATCCATGGAGTGGAGGACATGATCCGCCTGGGAGACCTGAATGAGGCAGGAATCCTCAGGAACCTGCTGATCCGCTATCGGGAGCACCTCATCTATGTGAGTGTCCTCCCACCTCCACCTCTTGCTCTGTACTGCGCTCTCTGCTCTCCTTAGCTTTGGAAAACCCATATGGGGAACCCCCTGACTGAACTGAGCATTTGGGTTTCTGCCTTCACCTGGACCCAAGTGGTGAAGTGCTTCTGCACTGTAGAATCACAGGATCATCGAATCCCAGACTGGTTTGAGTTGGAAGGGACCTTAAAGCTCATCCAGTCCCAAGCCCCTGCCACGGGCAGGGACACCTTCCACTAAAGCAGGTTGCTCCAAGCCCCTGTGTCCAACCTGGCCTTGAACACTGCCAGGGATGGGGCAGCCACAGCTTCTCTGGGCACCCTGTGCCAGCGCCTCAGCACCCTCACAGGGAACAACTTCTGCCTAAGAGCTCATCTCAATCTCCCCTCTGGCAGCTTAAAGCCATTCCTCTCATCCTGTCCCTACAGGCCCTTGTCCAAAGCCCCTCTCCAGGTTTCCTGGAGCCCCTTTAGGCACTGGAGCTGCTCTAAGGTCTCCCCTTAAGGAGCCTTCTCCAGTCTGAGCCAGCCCAGCATTCTCAGCCTGTCTTCAGAAGACACATTGCAGAGTTTATGGGTGCCCCAGTGAAAGATCCCATGTGTTAGGCAATGAGCAAAGTCCATGCCACCTCACTGTGCAGCCCCTGTAGAAGTTTTGGGGACATGCATTAACCTTCTACACGCAATAACCAGTTCAACCCAGGCCATGTGCATGCTGTAGTAATCCTAATACAAAAGCCTTTGGTAACTGCAGGCTAGCTGTGGCCTTTCTGCCTTCCTTCTCCCTCTGAACCATTAGCTCATTCAACACAAGTAGGTGAGGACTGGAAAGGCTGAGAGAGCTGAGAGAAAAGAAGGCTCAGGGGAGACCTTATCCCCATGTTCTGGTAGTTAAAGGGTGGCTACAAAGAAGATGGAGACTCCCTTTTGACAAGGAGTCCCATGGAAAAGCCAAGGAGTGATGGGCACAAGTTACTGCTGGGGAGATTCCAGTTGGACACTAGAGGGAAATTTTTCCCAGTGAGAACAACCAGCCATTGGAATAATCTCCCCAGGGAAGTGGTGATTCCCCACTGTTGGACATTGCTAAGATTGGGCTGGACATGGTGCTGGGCCATCTAGTCTAGGTCATGCTTTGCCTAGAAAGGTTGGACCAGATGATCCTTGAGGTCCCTTCAACCTGGGATTCTGTGATTCTATGACTTGCTGGAGGTGCAAAGGGTGGAGGAAGGATGAGGAAGTGCATGCATGAACTAACTGGGAACAGTGAAGTGAGCAACTCCCAGAACAGCTCTAAAGTACCTTCCCCATCTGTTTTTATGGCTTATTAGCTCTGGGTTGCCTGAGATCCTGACAGCTGATCTCTGGGGAGGGCAATGCCCTTCATTAGGTCAGCTCAGTCATGTCATGCCCAGTGGATCCAGTGCAGCCTTTCCAACCCAACCAGACATTCAGAAACTGATGGTTTTACAGGGAGCCAGCCAGAACTACATCTCTTTTCTGCAATAGCTTCATAAAGCCCACCTCCCAGCAGGACAAGAGTCACATTCCAGTGTCTGTGCTGGTTTTATCAGTGTGCTGTATGCTGCATAATCTGGTGCACATTCTTGGGGCAGAAGTGCGGAGTACATGTGTGTGTTTGCCACTAGCTAATGTACACAAACAGCCTATGAATATACGGAACACTTGGTATTGCTTTCAAATCCTACAGTTTTCACTCAGGTAAGTCCTGCTGTGCCTTTGAAAATCTTTTCAAAGCCATCTGGTAATCTAATTTCAAAAGGCAGTAGAGACTACTGGATTTTCAGGCACAGGGAGTTGCAGTACAGACTTCCCAGATAGCATAGGTTAACAGACCATACCCAGAACTTTATCTATCAAGTCTGCTTCTTCTGCTTGATGTCCAGTGCCTTTTGATAGGATAGGCTTTGGCTTAGAGCTGGGCAGTGATGGAGAACACACCACTCTTACACAGGCTGTTCATATGGTTGACAAGTCCCTGCTGCCAACTCTGGAGGATATTCATCTCTTCTTTAAAAGATAGATTTCAATCCTAGAGGAAGGGGACATGGCTGCTGAAAAAGCACCTCTAGGTCCCCAAAGCGTGGAGGAGAATAGAGACCCCCAAATTCATCCCACCGATGCACATTATTTGTTGTGCATGTTGCCCAGGTCCCTTGTATTGTCAATTTAGAATCATGACCAGAAAATGATCTACACATTAGATGAACTAAGTTACTCCCTGCAGCTCTCTTCAGGGAGCCACAGCCATGTATAATGATACACTAGCAAAAGTTAGCAGCTTCATACTTGAGGTGATGTCTCTATGTGCCCTAAAGCACCCATGGCAGTCACTAGAGACATCAGTAGAGCCAACAGAGCCAAGACTGCCTTTCAGCTGTGCAAACATAGGTGCCTGTTGGGTGAGGTGATTGCTTCAGAGCTGGCTGGAACTTGGGTAGAAGAGTTTATGTTGAAACTTCAGGTTGGAGGTCTACAGTCCAACCTCCCCCAGCTCAGAGCATGTCCATCTTCAAGGTTAGATGTAGCACTCATGTAGATAACTAAAGTCAAGCAACCTGAATGCCACCCAAGAAGTACAGATAGCCAATAATTTGTAGCTCATCCAGGGAACATGTATTTATCCGTTGCTTGTGGGCACCCTGTGGTGGTACCAAGTGGATTCCCACAGTGCTCTCTGAGAAAGTCGGGATCATGTTGGGTGCTTTTGCAGTGGTGTCCATGTGTCTCTCCTGGGGCCCCTATGCGATCAGTCAAGTGTCTGTTGCTTCACTCAGTGAACAGAGGAGGTTCTCAGGTAAGATTTCATGTGTGCAATGTCAGATTGCCTGTTGAATACATCCAGCTCCTTTATGGAAGCTCTGAGCTCCCTCACCAAGCTATTCGCAGGCAGCCAGGGGGATTAGGAACACAAATGAGCACTGGGTAGAGGGTGTTTGGCAGCATCATACTAATAAGGGCTAGTGCAAAGGGCAGCTTCTAGCCTGGAGGTGTGCGTGGGCACTGATTTGGGCTAAAATGACTCAGTAACCATGTGGTTTCTCTACAAGTTCTTCTGGTCTGATAATGATAGCGCCATGTGTCCTACGGGGCTACTGCATAAGGGATGACTGCATCCCACAAAGGGATTTGCACCACAGAGATTCCAGGTTACTGTGCTTTAACTGCTCCACACCACTAATGGCTTAGGAGCTCCAGCCCACATCCTGGGCACAAGGCCGCAATCAGTGCAACCTCAAATCAGAATGACACTCTCATAATGACATAGAGCGCATAGCTTGATAGAGAGGTACATAAACCACCTCTGTCTACACGTGTGTTTTTGAAGGCTCAAGATCTTTAGATCCCATCTTTCAAGAGTGGTGGCACTGGGAGGAGTAGATTTGTGTTGAATGTGGTGAATATCAATAGCAGTTTTGCAAAGCCAAGGTACCATATGGATGCCATGCGGGTAGAAAATAGCCTGAGGTGTGTTCTTCTGTGGTATAATTTGCTCTGTCTTAAAGATGGTGAAGCTCAGTGTGACTTCACCTTCACTACTCAAGATGATTTCTGACCCTGCTGAGTAAAAGTTTTCCAATGGGACCTCAGTCCCTCTTGTTTCCTCATTTCCTTAACTTTGTGGAGGGTGTAATTCTGCTGTAATAAAATATACTTTTCCTTTTTCTCCTCCCTCCTATTTTACTCATAAGACAAACTGCGGCGGGAGGGTAAGTATGACTCTTGGCACTGTCATTTGCAACCGCTGTCATGCCTTACACCAGACCACTTGTTTTTGTTCACCATTGTGGCATTCTCATTTACTTTTTGCATCACCATTGCTGCTGCTTCACAAGTGCACTGAGAGCATCATCTCCTTTGCTGCAGAGCTTCACCCTCATGGTGAGGTTGTGACACCTTCCCAGAGCTGGAATGTCCCCAACCTGTGAATGTGGCTAAAGCTATAAATGCTTCTAAGTAATGAACTTAACTTGAAGAAAAGAAACTTCTGCACTTCAACAAGAGCTTGCTGCCCATGGTTTGGCTTGCATGCACTAAAAGAAACTATGCTGAATAGCCAGAGCATCTGGTGGGGAGTCTGGACTCATGAGTAAGATTAAATATCTAGAGATGAAACCAGTGCCTGCTGCTGCTCTCCAGGGGTTGCCAAAACACAGTAATGTTTGGTAGAGCTTTAACCCCATCAAAATCCAAATGAAGTCAGCCATGGTGTGCTGGGTAGTGAGGGCAACATGCTCAGAAGGGATTTGTTTGGGGCTTATTAAAAGGTAGGTCATGCAGGCATGAGTTTGAGATGTGGTTCCTGTGGTCAGCTATGGCAGAACCCCTGCCTATTGGTGAAGCTTTATTTTCCCAGGACAGGAGGGCTTTGCCTCCACCAGCAATAGAAACCAGAGAGATAATGTTTCCTTGGAGGTGCCCTTTGGCCCCTCATCAGCAAAGTGCACAAAGTTTTGCATTCTGTCAGCTGTGAGAATGGGGTTGTGAGTATTTATCAACTAGGAATAACCTACAAAAACAAGCAATGGTCCAAGAGTTCATGCTGACAAAGTATTTCGTGGATCACAAGGGAAGGGTCAGTGAGAGCATCCAGAAAGTACTCCTGCGCCTAATGGTTAACTCCTTTAAAAGCCTCACTGGCTGCATTAGGGGCAGGGCAGAACAGTGTGACTGAAATGCAGGGATTTCAGAGGCCTCAGCAAAGCATCAGTCCTTGAGAAGAGGCTCAAGAAAGATCAGAAATGTCCCTAAAATTAACCTGGTAATAGATTATGAAGTGGAAAAGAATCTTCCGATATCTCACCCAGGGCTGGAAGGAGCCTTGGTGTTCATTTGGGATCTTGATGATGGAATCCCCTTCAGAAAGTGAGCTCACTCCTTCTCTGAGCACAAAGTTTACCTGCTCTGGCCCTTTTGAAGGCTGCTCTGGGGCTACTTTGCTCCCTTATTTCAATGTCTTCTAGTCAACATGATTTCACAGCCAATTTCTACCCTTTGGATTTGTGACAACTTTCTTCTTGAGCTTAAAGGGCTTTTTTCCTTTACTGGCATGTAGACCCCCATTACAGGGAAGACTGTTGTGTCCTTTCTCAGTTACTACTGTAAAGTCAAACCTCACCTGGGACTGAACAGAAAGTTGCTCTCTGGTGTTGGCCATGAGGCTAGAAAGTGAAGAGTTCCTAAGGGCTTTCAGATCCCTGCTGTGGGACACAATTGCCACCTACTGGCTGCCTTTCAGGAAGCCTGAGCTGGTGTGAAGAGTATAGATGGTGGCAAATTATCACCTCACCCTACTCAATCCCTTTCCATCCCGACTGAGGGATACTGGGCTTGATGGGAGAAACTCAACCTGGAGCCTGTGTCTCCAAATCTCCATTCCTCTCACCAGCAGTGGTAGTTATTTTGCTGCCTTCAGAAAAGAGGAACAGCTCAGACTTGTTCTATTCATCAGCCGGTTTGCAATATGCACAAAAAGAGGAGTAGCCAGCAGAGCATGGAGACATTTTCTTCTCCATTCACAATCATCCTTCCCTGTGCCTCTTTGCTGCTTTGTGACAAAGGCTTACTGTCAGTTTTAGGCCACTCAGATAAAGACCCGTAAAGATAGGGTTTTTGTTGAAATGATTTTTTCCCCCTGAAAAGAATATATAAAATGAATTCATATATATAAAATATATATGAAAAGAATATATATCAAAATAATCTTATAACTTTAGTTGCCAAAAGTTAACCTAGAGAAGGTGACTTGGCTCCTTTGAAGTCATGGAGTGAAAGTAGCCTTTGTCTCATGTCCCTTGGTTAGCTGGAGGTGGAGCCCTGTTGACTCACTTGCTCTAGACTAACTTCTGGACAGCTAAAGTAGGGGAAGGAAATCCTTATTCTCTGCCTTGGGCTTGGGATGTGGCCAAACCTCCATCAGAGCTGCATCTGAGCAAGATGAAAAAAGTCCTTTGGTGAGAGGCTTGAGAGAAACAACTCCTGGAAGAGCAGAAATGAAAGAGCAAGACACTACAAAGGGGTTTGCTGCCCAAGACCCTGGACAGAGAACAACCAGCCATTGGAATAATCTCCCCAGGGAAGCGGTGGACTCTCCAGCGTTGGACACTGCTAAGATTCAGCTGGACAGGGTGCTGGGACATCTAGTGTAGGTCATGCTTTGCTAAGAAAGGTTGGGCCAGATGGTCCTTGAGGTCACTTTCAACCTAGTATTCTATGATTCTAAGACAGCTTTGTGCATTTGAGTGCCACAGAGAGCATGGGATGGACCAAAGACTATTTCCAGTATGTCAGGACTTTGTGGGCCATATCCATGTGCACAGAACAAGGTTTAAAACTGCAGCATGGATAGGTTTGGCAAGACAGAGATGGTAGAGAAGAACATATTGCAGAAGGAGGCTTAGAAACTCTCTTGTGGAGAAATAATTAAAAACAGGTTAGACAGACATCTGTCAGGAATGGTTTGGATCCATCTGGTCCTGCATTGAGATACAGCAATGGTATTAAGGTTTCTCTCATCTCTAGTTTCTCATAATTTGTGAAATGCAGGAGGTATGTGTGGATATGTGCTGGCTCTGGTGGTACATTTTGCAAATATGAGCTTGACTTGAAGCTCTGAATCTTAACTGAAGAGCATCCACAATATGAATTGAATCCATGCTGTGCATGAGCAGGGCAGAGTATGAACTGGTTTAGATAGTTTGGGACTTATGTTCCAGTTTTGCTCCAGGTTCCACCCTGCATCTTTGACTTGACCATCATCTTTCATCCAGCATGTGAAATGCCTTTATTTCTCTGGTTTCCACACTCCATCCAAGCAACCAAAGCCTCTCAGCTATATCTCACTGTCCCCCTAAACCTTCATGTGCTTCTCCTGCAGACATACACTGGTTCTATACTGGTGGCAGTAAACCCCTACCAGCTCCTACCCATCTACTCACCTGAGCAGATACGCCTGTACACCAACAAAAAGATTGGTGAGATGCCACCACACATCTTTGCAATTGCTGACAACTGCTACTTCAACATGCAGCGCAACAACAAGGACCAGTGTTGTATCATAAGGTGAGTTGTGAATCTCCAAATGGGCCATATCCTGGAAGTGGATGATGAGCACTTTGCAATGTGGTTGATAGGGAACAGCTTATCAAATGGAACCAGAAATTTGAATGACCCGCCTCTGTTTGTACTCACTGTTCCTTGTAAAGATGCTTCATCAATCCTTTGGTACTTACCCCACTTCCCAATAGATCTCTTATTCATCTTTAACCTCCACTTTTAAATTTAAACTCAATACTCCTACAGACATCAAAGATGCAAAGATCTATGCGTTCTGCACAAGGAAGGGCCAGGGACAAGCTTGATTGGTGGACCCGTGGTTGTTCACAATGCTACAATGATGTCTTCCTGCATGGCTCTGCTCTGGACTGATCAATCTTGGTTCATCCCAGCAGGGGGGTTGGAACTAGATGAGCTTTAAGTTCCTTTCCAACCCAAACCATTCTATGATTCTAAGATGCCCCATGGGACCAGCTAGTCCCTGGTACACAGGCTTATGGTCTGGTGATGATACCCAGAAAATCACTGCCTGAAAGTTCGACATGCCCTTCTTAGTGCTGATTGAACAATAGTATTTGCTGGAGACACCCAAACCCAAGGAAGAACTTGGGCCAAATAGACTGCACAGCAAATCTGGACCTTGGCTGGAAGCTGTGTCCTGCCATTTGTCCCACAATGAGTCCTTGAGATGCTAGAAACCCATCTTTAGTGGCCTCATCCTACCTATGCTAAGAGGAAAGGCACAGAGAGTGGTCTCTTTGGAGACAGAGAGAGGAACACTGGCAGGGATGCAGCAGGGCTTCCACTGACATCGATTCCTGTTGTCTTTACAGCGGTGAATCTGGAGCAGGGAAAACAGAAAGCACAAAACTGATCCTGCAGTTCCTGGCGGCAATCAGTGGTCAGCACTCCTGGATTGAGCAGCAGGTCCTGGAGGCAAATCCCATCCTTGAAGGTGAGGCCTCAGATGATGTATAAATAAAATGGGAAATAAAAAAAACCCAAACCAGAGTCAGAAAACACAAAATGTGGCCAAATATCAGTCACTTTTGTTGCATTTAGAGTTTCAAAAAGTGACAAAAAGCATATATTTTCCAATGGCAGGGGTTTGGAACTGGATGATCTCAAGGTCTTTTCCAACATAAACCATTCTATGATTCTATAAGACAATCAAAGCAGTGATGTGAACATTTGTGAAAAAACATATTCAGTTTCTTTCTGTCTGAGTTTATTTTTCACAAGACTAATATTCTCTGATTCATGCTCTCAAATTTGCCATTACTATTTTTGACAACTGTTGCTGAAAGTGAAACATTTCAGCTGACCTGAAAGTTTTTTCAATTGTTTTATTCACTTAAAATTGAAAAATGTGGAGTTTTTCCACTTAAATCAGTACTTTTTTTCCCAAAAATTTCCAAACAGAAACCTGAATTTTCCCTAATTCCCTGTGTAGTTTGGGATTCCAAAAATCACCGAATACAAAAACCTCACCACCTCTTCCAGCACTGGAATTATAACTGTATGCAGAGCACCAATACCACGTAAATGCTGCATTTAACTAGTTGCTTGTTCCATTTGACCACAGTTGCAAAACTCCTATTCCTATTCTTTGCTTGTTCAGTAGAACATGAGATTCATTTGACCAGAGCTTCACAGACTAACCACCTTACGCTGGCAATACAAAATAGCAAATCCCACCTTTTCCTTCCAAGATCAGTGAACGGCAGCAGAATGCAGAATAAGGAATAAAGGCAGTTCAAGAAAGAACCGGATAATGAGAATCATCTCATGGCTTTAAAAGATTCATTGGCAAGCTGTTACTGTGATCAGCCCCACTGTTTTAATTGGATGTCTGTAAATTAAAGAGGTCATCTGCCCCTCTGGCCCCAACGTGATGCCAGATGGATCTTTCACACTTATGTGGGAAAATAGCATGTTCCTTAAATAATAACATTATTTTTACCTTCCCTGCTACTCACAGAGAGCAGAGTTTTCCATGGTGAATAGCCCCCTAGGAATCAATTGGAATGTGAATATCCTAACTGATTTCCACGCATAATATTAACAGAGCAGACAAGAAAAGCTGAGATTTCCATCTCTGTGTTCTGTTGGAGCTTCCTTCAGTCATGACATGAGGATGCAATGAGGTTCTTAGGGCATCCCAGGGTTGCCTGAGCACTGGTGCTGTAAAGCACCATAGTCCATGGCATGCACACAGGGTGATTTTGAACACGCACTTCATCACTGCTAGGATTGAAGGGAATAGAGGCTCTGAACTTCAAATGCATCTCCATCAATTCTGAAGCATAAATTCCAGGGCATGCTGGTCAGGGCACTTACGCCAGTGGTCCAAACCCACACAGAGGATGGACACGGGTACCATTCATTGCACACTCTTTGCACGGAGAAGTCTCCTGCTTAGTCCTCTGTATTTCCCTAAAGGACAAGCTCTTTCCTTTCCCTCTCAGTCACCAAATCACTCACCAGCAGGTCTGTCATTTCCCACACACTGCAGCATCCTCCTGCCAGCCTTTCTCAACCCTCTTGTGTTTCATCAGCTGCTGCCAAAATCCTGTTATCCTAGCCCTTCTTCCTGGATAAGGTCACCCCATTCCCATGCCTCCTCTGTGCTTCTCTGTATTTCCGAGGACAGTCATCTGAGGTGTATCCTGTTTCCCAACACTGAGATGCAATTGAGCCAGCCAAACTTAAGAGAAAGGCTTTGGGGCTGCTTTATACCCTCTCAGCTTCGCTCTTTTTTTGCCCATGAGACCAGATCCATGATTCTCCCCACATCAGGTCTTCTCTAACCCACTGCAATTCTTCTCTGCAGCTTTTGGGAATGCAAAAACCATCCGTAACGACAACTCCAGCCGGTTTGGGAAGTACATCGATATCCACTTCAACAAAAGGGGAGCCATCGAGGGGGCAAAGATTGAGCAGTACCTGCTGGAGAAGTCCCGGGTCTGCAGGCAGGTGAGGTATAGATCTGCAAAGCGAGGGAGGTGGCACTTGGTCCATCAACATTATAAGAGCCTTCCAATACCTAAAGGGGCTAAAAGAAAGCTGGAGAGGGGCTTTGGACAAGGGCCTGTAGGGACAGGACAAGGGGAATGGCTTTAATCTGCCAGAGGGGGGATTGAGATGAGCTCTTAGGCAGAAGCTCTTCCCTGTGAGGGTGCTGAGGCGCTGGCACAGGGTGCCCAGAGAAGCTGTGGCTGCCCCATCCCTGGCAGTGTTCAAGGCCAGGTTGGACACAGGGGCTTGGAGCAACCTGCTCTAGTGGAAGGTGTCCCTGCCTGTGGCAGGGGGTTGGAACTGGATGAGCCTTAAGGTCCCATCCAACCCAAACCAGTCTGTGATTCTACAACCTTCATGGTGCCATTCTTCTCACAGAATGACACTTGCTTTTCTACTGCAGGCCCAGGATGAGAGGAACTACCACGTGTTTTACTGCATGCTGAGAGGAATGACAATGGAGCAGAAGAAGAAGCTGGGTCTTGGGAAAGCCACGGACTACAACTACCTTGCGATGGTGAGAGCACAACGAAGCAGAGGTTTGGTGGGGTGATGTGGTGAGAGCTTGTTAGCAAGAAAGAAGAGAGGTGCTGCTTCCTCCACAGCCAAGAGCTGCTTTGCTGCTTCCCGAATCTTAGCCACAGGATTTATAGGACTTCTTTGTCCCACCACCACAAGCTTCACAGTCTTAGTGCAAACCCTTAACCCCTTTATATAGACCAGGTTATTTCCACTCTTCCTGATGAGCAGGACACAAGCTTGGATGGTTTTGTTGTTTGGTGCCCAGGCCACTTGTTTGGAGATAACCAGGTTGTTAGATGCTCTTGCAGCAGTGATGGGCAGGGAGGAGGAGTGCATGGCTGAATGGTGCATTCTCAGCAACATAGGGTGCTGAGCTGTCTCTGTTCCACGTGTCTGACTGATCCAGCAATCTCCAGCCCCACTCCCTGTACAGCAGTATTTCAATCCAGAGGAACTGGTAGAAGCAGTTGTAATTAAGGCTGGTTCATCAGCAATGAGGCTGGACCCAGCTTTCTAGCTGGATCAGTGAGAGCTTCTGGCACTTTTCCTTCTTGCTCTTTATCCCCACCTCAGGGAGCTTTTTCTCCTCTGCCAATTGCAGCTAGACACAGGGTAGATGGGGACAACAGGGTAAGTGCAGGTCACAAGGCAGAGCACCAAGTCATTGTGTACACCAAACAGCAGAGCTAGATCCACAGGTTCAACATCATCTTTTGCTTATTCATCCCTTAAACAAAAAGTCTACTGATTTAGGGGGAAAGACAGCTTAGGGTTATACCCAGATGCTCTCTGCTTTACCCCATGCACTTTGCCACCTCTTTGCCTCCCCAGGGCAACTGCACAACCTGTGATGGCAGAGATGACAGCAAGGAGTATGCCAATATCCGCTCTGCAATGAAGGTCCTTATGTTCACTGACACAGAGAACTGGGAGATCTCCAAGCTGCTGGCTGCCATCCTGCACATGGGCAACCTGCAGTACGAAGGTAAAAGGACAAGGGACATGGTCCAGCACACTTCTATTTATTCTGCATGGTGAGAGGGATCCAAGCTTAGGGATGGAGGGCTGTATCCAGACTACCTGCCATGACGCCATGCCAGGGAATCAGCTGCTTATTGTGGTGTGAAAGGACAAGAAAGGAGGATTAAATCCACTTGCCCATTCTGCAGAGCTGCCAGACTTCAGTGTGCTCATTGACATCCACCATTTCTGAATGTAGGGAGTTTGAATGTGGCCATAGGCCATTTAGTAGACTCAGGTTTTGCAGGGAGAGATTAATGGAGCGTTTGACAAGTGCCTATGTGATTCAATATGCCTTTGTAAAGGTACCAAACTGCCCTGCTGTCAGAAGTGACACGGTGATTTAAAAAGCCTCTTTGGAAGACAGAAGCCTAAAGCACTTACATGCTAGAAACGTTTTTACCCCATCAGTCATTTAGGGTGGCTGACAGAGCACAGTACAGATCCTTTGCAGCCAGCACTAGGGCTCCAGCAGCTGCATTATTCTCTCCCTTCTGACGACCAGATTTTGCCTGCCCATCACACAGAGACAGTGGAGAAAAACCCTTTCCCTCTCCCCATCCACCTTCTGCAGAGCCACGTCCCTTGCTGATGGCTTTCCCTCTGCCTTTCTTCCCCCAGCTCGGACCTATGACAACCTGGATGCCTGTGAAGTTGTTCAGTCAGCATCACTAATCACTGCGGCATCATTGCTAGAGGTCAGTGGCTCTGTGGTGCTGCTGTCCCCTTTCTGGCTTGTTCCTGCATTTCCAGTGTTGTGTCAAAGCTCTCCTTGCACCACCAGCTCTATGAGGCTGAAGAGACTTGGGTAAGCCATACTTTGCTCTGCACTGGCAGCGTGAAGGTGGATGTCTCCATGTGAGCTGGGGATCTGAGTTCCCCTTCATGCCAGTGGAGAGAAACAGACACTTCGGTGGCGCATCATCCTAAAAAGGACATCCAAAATAGTTCAGTCCCTGAAATACAGTGTTTCCCTCATTGATGTAAAGAGTTCATTACAGTAGCTAAGACAGAGATGTCACACTGTGTGTAGCTGAGGTGAGATGACCCTCGGCCAAACCATCCATAGAGTGGCTGGAACATTCTTCATCAGGTAACAGTGCACCCTCAGGGACACCATCTCATCCCCATAGGCACTTTTGGTCCCACAGTGTGATCCACAGCTGTCTGCAGGCTGTTTCCGTGTACTTTAGGGAGTGGACATCTCCCTGGCTTGATCTTTCAAGTATGAAAAGGGATCAAGGGGATGCAAAACTACCTTCATGCTGGCAGGATACAGCTTCTCAGGCTTTGCTTCATCATCTTCCCTCCCCACACCTCATTAACATCTCACACTAAGTCCCAAGAACATTTTCCATAGTAAAACACTATAAAAGTGTTAAATACTCTCTCTGAAAATGCCTGTAGCATCATTTGAGATATTTGCCCTGTACAGCTAAGAACAGTCACCTCCAGCCATGGGGGGCTGCAGTGCTCCTCTCTGGCCATGCACATTCAGGTCGGTAGCCCAGGCTACTGTAAGGACACCTTGTGTGATGAAGTCAGCAGCTGTGTTTCATGGTGTCACCAGGTTGACCCTCAGGATGTGATGAACTGCCTTACCAGCAGGACTATCATCACCAGGGGTGAGACTGTCTCCACACCTCTCAGCATGGAACAAGCGCTGGATGTGAGGGATGCTTTTGTAAAGGTAAGTCTTAGGGAATTCCCTTCTAATTCTGTTGATAAGCTGAAGATACCTGCCACTTCTGAGACTGCACAGAAAAGGTGTCTTGCTTGCTGCCCGTGTGAGCTCAGATCAGCAGATGGCCTCAAATCTATTTTCTCACTGGGATGCACAAAGAGTTGTGATGGAAGGAGTCTAGATAGCCTGGTCTTCAGGGGATTTTCAGTCTGGTCTTGAGACTGTCTATACTCAAAGGTGACCTATGGAAGGAGCCAGTATTCTGGAATAACTTCACCTGGACTTCAGGAAAACATCCCAGCTTGAGCCAGGATTAGGTCCAGGTTAGGTTCTCAGCTGCTATAAATCAGAGCAGCTCTATCAGCACCTGTAATACCCACACCTGAATTATGGGATCAGGGCATGTCTGCAGCAGTGAATAAAGCTGAACATCACAGGAACAGGAATAGAGCAGTTCAGCAGCCATCAGAGCACCTAGAGAGAGCATCACCTGAGACTTTGGGGTAAGGAAGGTTGATGGGGTGCGTCTGCATCACTGCTGTGCTGTTGGTAGCCCTATGTAAGGTTGCAGAACAAGCCTCAGTGGCATACTGTGGCTGTCTTGGGCCCCATACTCTATTTGTGAGGAACTGGTAGATCAAGCTAGCTGGTTTGATACCTAGCTAGTCTGCAAATCCAGACAGTGACTCCTCCAGTGATGGGCCTTTGACTCAGACTTCCCTCCTGGTAGCACTGTTATAGCTTATACAAAAGAGATTAATAACACTGTAAAACACAGAGTTCTGGAGTTACTGAAGCAGCAATAGCTGCTTCATTAAATCAGTAGGCTGTTTAGCCAGTGCTGCAGCATGTAAGTCAGCACCTTGCAAGGTGCTTGCAAGGACATCCGGGCAAGATGTCCTTGGCTTATCTACGAGTGTAGCATGGATCTGCTGATCTGTAGAAAGAGATGTTTAGAGACCAAGAAAAGGACTGTCTGGCTTTGCAGTGAGCCCATAAATCCAAAATGTAGGACTATCCAAATTTGGGATTTTGCTTCCAATTATCCTTAAGCTTTCAGGTCCATTTTCCTTGATAACAGCTCTTGAAGCTTTAAACTATGCCAAGAGCATGGCATAAATATTGGCGAGCATGTCCTCACATGCTTTAGGGGAGCCTGTGCCATCATGAGTGAACTGGTGCTGCAGACTAGCAGGGGAACTGCTAACCTGCCTCAGTGACCCTCATCTTTGGGATATTGCAGGGAATTTATGGGCGGCTTTTTGTATGGATTGTGGAGAAGATCAATGCTGCAATTTACAGACCTCCTTCCCAAGAACTCAAGAGTGTCAGGAGGTCCATCGGCCTCCTTGACATCTTTGGCTTTGAAAACTTCACTGTGAACAGGTATGGATCCTGCAAAAGGAGAACTGTGTCTTAACCCTCCTTCACCACCCCAAGCTCAATGTCTTCCTCAATGTCCTCTCACCTCTCCTGAGATGAACAGGACTGGGCTGGGCCAAGCCTTTTTCTATATGAGAGATTATCAGAACTAATGGGGCTTTGAGCAACTTGGTCTATTTGGAGGTGCCCCTGCCTGTGGAAGGGGATTGGAACTGGATGGGCTTTATGGTCCCTTCCAACCCAAACCATTCTATGAATCTATGAGAATCACTTTTATGTTGCAGCAGACAACATGTTTCATAAACTGGTTGGTTTAGACCACACCCATAATGGCTATAACCATATGTATATTATATATTATTATTTTATATATAGTAGTAGTAGTACGATTATATATATATATTGGTTTGGAGGAGAAAAACTGACTATTTGAACTAAACTCTCAGCCAACAGCAATCTTACTGAGTGGTTGACGTGGTCTAAGAGTATTGCTTCAAGCATGGCGAGAGATGAAGAAAGATAGACCATGGTGGATCTAATGTGGCTTTTCCTTGACCTTCCCTCCACAGTTTTGAGCAGCTTTGCATTAACTTTGCAAATGAAAACCTGCAGCAGTTCTTTGTGCGCCACGTCTTCAAACTTGAGCAGGAGGAGTACAACCTGGAGAACATCAACTGGCAGCACATCGAGTTCACTGATAACCAGGATGCCTTGGACATGATTGCCATCAAGCCCATGAACATCATCTCCCTCATTGATGAGGAGAGCAAGTTCCCCAAGGTGTGTTTTGAGCTCAGCCCTGATGCCAGTGACTCTCCTCTTTTTACCCCCTTTGCACTTGCATGCTGGTAGCCTATGAGAGGTTTGATCACCCCACACATTCACCAGTGGGTTGCCTCTTCATGGTTTTATTGTTCTGTCATATCTTCTTCCATGAGTATCACAACCATATCTAAACCAAGTTAGTATTTCTGATGGAAGAGTATGGCTGCAAGAGGCTCAAGAATAGCTCTTGACAAAGGTTAAGAGAAAATAATGTTAAATATACTCCCTTTGGAACACTATCTTGAATATAGCACAACATACCAGTGATATTTAATCCATTTCTTTAATTTCTGCACTTGAAATATCCCCGCCAACACATCTCTTCTCAGAATGGATACAAAATAAAGACAAAAAAGAAATGCACTATTGATTGAAAAATAATTTTCATAAGACAAACCCTGGTTAAATGTCAGATCTCCCACCACAAGAGAGACATTGAGGTGCTGGAGTGGGGCCAGAGAAGGGCAACGGAGCTGGTGCAGGGCCTGGAGCACAAGTGTGATGAGGAACGGCTGAGGGACCTGGGGGGTTTAGTCTGGAGAAGAGAAGGCTCAGGGGGGACCTTCTCGCTCTCTACAACTGCCTGACAGGAGGATGGAGCCAGGAGGGGGCTGGTCTCTGCTCCCAAGGAATAAGGGATGGGACAAGAGGAAACGGCCTCAAGCTGCACCAGGGCAGGTTTAGATGGAGCTGAGGAACAATTCCTTCCCCAAAGGGTGCTCAGGCATTGGAACAGGCTGCCCAGGGCAGGGCTGGAGTCACCAGCCCTGGAACCGTGTAGCCGAGGCCTCAGTGCCATGGGTTAGTGGTGGCCTTGGCAGTGCTGGGGAATGGTTGGACTTGATGATCTTAAAGGTCTTTTCCAACCTTGTTGATTCTATATTCTATGATCTCTTCCTGCATGCACAGGGTACAGATGCCACCATGTTACACAAGCTGAACTCTCAGCACAAGCTTAACACCAACTATATTCCTCCGAAGAATAACTATGAAACCCAGTTTGGCATTAACCACTTTGCTGGAATCGTTTACTATGAAACAAAAGGTATGGTGCAGCTCATGAGGCACTGCAGGTATGAGGGGATGTTTGGGGAAAAGTGAGATGCTGCTGTGTTGGAGCAGAGCAGGATGGTAGCCCATAGTATTGTCAGTGTACTCCTTTTCTCGTTGAAATGACTTGGCCCTTCAGTGGTGCCCATGAGCAGTGTTTGGTGCTGTTTTGTTCATGCATGTCCATGGCAGAATTGCAGTGCTTTGCACCACTCGCATCTTTGATCTGGTCTCAAGATGTGCTTTTGTCTTCTTTCACTTGGTCCCCCTTTTTCTGCCCATTCATGCCTCCTATTGCATCACCAAGAACAGCCATTAGTTCATTAAACCAGAGGCTGCTTGCAGGGCACTTACTGCTTACGTTGCACTGTATCATCTATGTGTTGTCCCATTATTTCTCTAGGTTTCTTGGAGAAAAACAGGGACACGTTGCATGGAGACATCATTCAGCTGGTGCATTCCTCCAAAAACAAATTCATCAAGCAGATCTTCCAAGCAGATGTGGCAATGGTAATGCAGGCTGGAGAAGACCTTTATTCACAAGGAGGGGTGTTTCTGGAAGGGGTGGAAGATTTGCCAAGAGTCATGTTGCTCTGATGCTCTTTGAGGTGTTTCAAACCTACCATCAGAAAGCATTAGTGCAGTGTCATGGGTGGATATACACTCATGCTCCCAGTTCACTGCATTTGGTTCATCAAATGTTATTTTGTGCTGTGATTGCTCCTCTCCTAGTTGTGCGGGGATGGGGACAATAAGGTTTCTGATTGAAGAAATCTGAGCGAGAAGGAGCTAGCCCCTCCAACTGAGTAGTTTAAATCTGTGTATAATAGAGTGAGAAGTGAAAACCAAATGGTTGCAGACCAGAGCAGAATGAAGGGACAATTTGGCTGGCAGCTGCAGCAGGACTTGGATGGACCAGCCAAGAGTTGTCCTTTACCATTATGACAGCAGAGAGAGGGGACACCAGTTACGAAAGCTGAACTTTAAAGTTCCCCTTTCCGCATCCCAGTCCTCCAGGAGGATATGTGCTTACTCCATGCTCAGTGCAGGAGAAGACTGTGTGTGTTGATGTTTTGGAGATAGGCACAGTTATTGCTTCAACTCTTCCCACCCCATTGCTGCGATACCAGCTTCAGTGCTGAGATTAGTGACTATTTCACCATTAATAACACAAATATATGATGTTTTCTTAAGTTGAACATCTACATCTCCCCACTAAGACATCATCTGCCCTGTTCCCAGAATCAAAGTAGAAATTGTTTTAAAATATCAGCCTTGCATAACCTGAAAGTCTACCCAGATAGGTCACTACAGCCAGTCTTCCCATAGGCAAAGCCATGGGACTGCAGAGGATGTGGGGATAACATTTTCCAAACCAACCAAGTTTTATAGAAGTTGGAGGCCCATTTCCAAATGCTAGCCAATGCCACTGATGGTCCAAGGGACTTGGGCACTTTCAGGAGTGCCAAACAGATTTTATGGTGAATTCCTTTGCCTGAAATGCTTAAATTCACAATAGATTGCTTTAAATAGGCTACAGACACTTATGCACTTGTAGACAAGAGCAGAACAGAGGAACGATCTGTTTGTCCCTTCAGCACTGAAGCAGGACAGGGATGGACGAGCCAACAGTCATCTTTTACCATTATGACAGCAGAGTAACCTTTAGCCACTCAGTTTTGCTCATGCTGAAATGAATAATCAATTCTTTTGACTTCATTAGGAACAAGGTAACATTTATCAGCCCCAATTAAATTCCAATTGGCATGATGCTGCCAGTGAGTTCAGAGCTACCCCCAGATGTGGATACTCCTGCTGAACTAGATGCTCACTCCCTTAGTATCAGTGCTGCCATCTACCTTGCTTTTTATTGCTTATTCCTTACTGCTTTTTGGTTTTGGTGCAAGCTTTGCAGTTCACCGAGGAGCAAACATTGTGTCCCAGCTCCCCTAATCATGCCCAATGTTTGTGTGAACTGGGAGAACACAAATCCCCTAAACACCAGGTAGACAAAACTGCTCAGACAAGCAGGATCCAACATCATGAGATAATTTTGCCATTGCTTTCCATCAAAATTCAATATCTTTGCAACCCCTTTCTTAAAACACATTTCCCAAAAGAAGGAGCAGATGAGCCTGGGTTATGGGAATTAAATGCATGTAGCAAAGAGCTGGGGCAAAAGCTCTTCTTGGAAATGTGCAGACCTTCCCCAGGCATCAGTGAGACAATCCATGGAGATGCTTAGGCCAGGACAACCAAATCTAACATCTTACCTTAAAAAGAGATAAATGGCTGCTCTGCTAAGGGCTTAATCAAATAATGAGGCATTTTGCTCAACAGAGTCCAAGCTTTGGTCCTGAAGAGCTTATCAATGAATTTGTAGGACGTTTGAGTCAGTGAAAAGCAAGTCCATATCTGCTTTACATTCAGTCTTTCAAACAGGATCCTTATATGCAAGACCCTTGAGAAAGTCACACATCAGAGAAGCTTGAAAACCAGTCGAGTATCTATTTGAATAGTGTAGTAACTGAAAGACCCACTATTTGTGTGCAATGAAACCTCTGTGGTGAACTGGGAATTGGTGGAACACGCAGAGCAGTAAAGCCTGGTTGATGCATGCCCATCACGGAGGAGGTCTATCTGAAGTGTCTGCTAAATCAGAACATTGCTTTGAGCGGTGCCAGGTGAAATCATGGATTCAGAGGGAATTGTCTACTGTTCCTCTGAGGAATCAGCTTGTGTGGTCTGACAGTGCTGCTTGCTCAAGGAACAAGTAGAAGGAGCAGTGAAGGATGGAAAGTGGTGAAGAGAATAACAAATAGGAAATTTGCAGACTTTCCCTTTGGCAAAAATTCCAATTCTATAGAAAATATCTGATTTGCTGTATTAAAATTAGGGAGAAAAGGGGGGATTTCTTTGGAATTTTTATGGAAATTTTGGGTTTTTTTCCTGGTATCTTCCTAATTGCTGTGTATCAAGAGCACCAGTCACAGGAGAGCAGGCATGTGTGAGTGAGGAGTGGGGATAGCTGAAAATGGATGGATAATGAGTGAAGTTAAGAGATGTAGAAGAGTTGTTTCCAAGAGGCAAGAGCATCAGGGGTGTGACCATGAAGACAAAGGGGAAAAGCCAGGAGGGGGAAAGACAAAAATCTAAGCATTAATGCATTTTATTTGTGAGCTCTTTTAGCACCTGGACCTCCAACACTAACAATATCAGGTGCCCATTTCAGTTATTCCTTCTTTTCACTATTTGCTCTTCTCTGTCTCTGTTTTGTTTTGTTTTCACCTGTGCTTCATGTAGTTTCTCTGTGGCTATGCATCCAGCACATTTGGCCAGTCGCCCACACCCACACCAAAGGTAAACTGAATACATGAGTTTCCTCTGTTGCATATTCACCTCTCTTTGGCAAGGATTGTGCTTTGCTCCTGTCGGTTTATTCCTCTTCCTGTGCTATCTATAGAGGATCCATTTCAAGTGACCGATGTGACAGCATTTTTATGGCTTGTTGAATACGTACAGGTGTATGACTGTGTCAGTTATATCTACGATTCAACCCGAAAGAGCTTTGTAGTGATGGGAATTTGGTTTGGATAAATCAGAACCAGCCCAAGGCTAAGTTTTGAGGATTCATTTTAATTAATTCCAGATGAATCATCTGTGGGATTTGGCTGTTCTTTATCATGGTGCCACCACTGGCTTCAGTGGGACATTATTGCTCCAGGCAACAGCAAATCTGGCCTATTTTGTCCCTTTTTGGGGCAGGAAGCTAACAGTTCATGTGCTGAGAGAGACTCCTGGATTGCATTTCTGGGTTGCTTAGAAATGCCATCATTCTCGGGGGAAGCTAGTTCTTGTCCAGGGGAGAGCTCAAATCCAAGCCTTCAAAGACACAGTTGATATTGAACTTTGCCATGATCATCGAAACAGGCTCTTGGCACCTTATTTTAGGCCTTTTCTGTTGCATCTCATCTCCTGACTGGTTCTGATAGCTTCCCAAACCTTTGTTACTAGATGTCTGGCCATAGGGTAACATACTGTGTGCTAAAGGTTTGTGATGTTAGCTTTGCAACTCTGCTCACATTTCCACAACAGTCTTTCAATAACCAAAGGATTATGTTGGAGATAGACCTGGCTTTCAAAATCCAGATCCTTGCATGAGGCTGAATTTCAATCCTTCTTACCTCTGCAATGTCTTGGATGTTTGGACTTGGAATTCCAATGAGGATGATCTGACCCAAAATGACTCAAAGCCATTCATTCCAGACTTGGACCCCTTCTCTTCCATATCATGATTGCAAATGGTTTGGATTGCAACATCTCATTGGGCCCTGCTCTAGGGTTGTAGCAATGCCACACACACAAAGAAATAAGCCTTCCTGAGTTAGGATATGATGGTATTAAATCCAGGAGAGAATTGTTGTGCAAAAGCTGTCAGAAATGCCCAGGATGGTCTTTTCATTTGAAGGCAACAACAGGAGATACAGGGAAATGGGAGACATAATACTGATGGTTTCTAGTTTTGTTGTTGTCATACTGGTTCTCGTAAGTTTTATAGGTTTTCTAATAAATAATAATTGATGTATTTATTAGGAACTGAGGCAAGAATGGAACAGCCAAGCCAAAAAAGGTGTTCCAAATATATCAACATCAGTAAGTTCTATAAAGTAGGGCTGTAGCTCAAAACAGTGATACTTGGCACCATTATGTAGCTCATGTCAACTTTGCATCTGAGGTCACCTTCTAGGCTGCACAGCCTTTAGGAGAGAGGCTATCTCTTCATTATATGTCATTGCAGAACCTGCTGTGAGGAGAGTTAATGTTCAGTGGTCACCTGAAGGCCACCCCAGTGACATTTGGTATAACAAAATAACAAACAAAAAGCATATTTCTTTCTCAGAATTCAAAAAAGGCTGAGAAACAGCATGTCATGTTGGCATGGCCCATTTGAGTGGCCTTACAATCCTAAAGAGATGGGAGGACAGGCTTTTGTCCAGAACCTTTCCCCAGAGTATTGCTGGTGGCACATGCTTCTCTCTGCTTCCCTACCTCACCTTAAGTATTTCATCTTTCTGCATTTCCACTGAAGCAGGTTGCCATCTCCCTAGCAGACCTAGTGTTGAGCATGGTGTTTGTGGGGCACCATGCAACCTTCTCCTTAAAGGAGAAGAATGCAGCAGGAATAATTCCTACCGTTTCTGGCTCAGTGGTGTTTCTCCTTGTACTTGCCTTTCTCCTTGCTTCTTCTTACTTGGTTTGAATGTTATGAAGAAAATAACCTGACGATTGCCCTATCTAGAACTCTGGGTCTGTGTTAAGACCATCCTACCTAGTGTATCTTTGTGTCAACCTAAATCCACTGAACTGAGAGGGTGCAGATAGGCTTAACTGGTATTTGCTTTCTCAGCCCTGGACACATAAGTACCTAAATGCGTCCAGGATATCAAAGGAAAAAGTCTGAATAGGTCCTTAGAGAGTTACAGCTTCCCAGAGATGCTCCAGCTATGCTGGTGGGGATCTCAGACACCCCATGCTGGGTGGACATCCCTTTGTGTCCTGATGATGATAATCTGTCTTGACTTTTGTCTTTATGTTACTGCAAACAGCCACACATGTGTGTGCCTCTAAAGTTCAGACTTTGAGATGGCAGAAAGAAGTGTCATTGGAGCATGTCTGAATGTCATGCTGTCTGCACATCTTTCTGATCTCTCTGCTGAGATGGTGCTTCTCTGTAAACCACGTAATTATCTTCTCTTTCTTATTTTTCTCTTCTGCTTTTTCTCCTTTGATGCTGAGCACAGGCTGAGTGATTACTCAGTGCCCCAGTCAGCACCAGTGAATCCTGCTCGTCCTTCCCCATCACACATAGCTCTCATCCTCCCTTGCGCTAGGCTCTGAATGGACACCTGTGAAGAGATAGTCCCAAAAGATGTTAGTCTCAGAGTTTGAAAGCTAAGACGTGTCTGGCCAGGAAAAAAGGAGAATACATTCAGTCCTTTCTCCTTCAGACTATGGGGACTGGATCTGGTTTTAGCTAAAAAATGCTCCTGCTTTACTATGTGTCCCTTCCCTGTGAGGGTGCTGAGGCGCTGGCACAGACTTTTCCCAGAGAAGCTGTGGCTGCCCCATCCCTGGCAGTGTTCAAGGCCAGGTTGGACACAGGGGCTTGGAGCAACGTGCTCTAGTGGAAGGTGTCCCTGCCTGTGGCAGGGGGTTGGAATTGGATGAACTTTAAGGTCCCTTCCAACCCAAACCATTCCATGACTCTATGATTCTCCTCTGCATTAAACCCTGTATTTTCAGTGCCTTGCTACGCTGTGTTGGCAGGCTCCTCCACAACTTTCTGGGGCCATTTTGTGGGAACAAGGGAAGAGGGGTGATTCTCTCCATGCTGATATTGAGCTGAGGCAGGAGGAACCACTATGACTTCAGTGGTGTCACTCTGTCCCTGCAGGAGGAAGATGATGCAAAGCACTTATCTGAGTGTTCATCCTGTATCTGAGAGCCCAGTTAGGGCCCATAGGGTGCCCACCATCAAGAGGGGTCTGTGCACAAATGTCAGGCCCAGGAAGCATGTGAATGGATGGGATGGTGCAGTCTTGACAGGAGGAGCCCGGTTGGCTCCAACAATTTGAATAGGAAGATAAGCTGCTTTCTGGCCACCGTCCCTCCCTCCAGCTCTCAGATGTAAGGATGGAGATGGCACCACCGCTTTTTTCCAGAGCTGGATGCAGGCAAGGCATCAGCAACCTAGAGAGGCTTGTCTTGCTGTCCGAGGGCAAACTACTGCATTCCCTTGTAAACCTTTGTACAAAGCTTTGCAGCCTTCCTACCACCATGGCTGAGAAGCGACCTCTCCCAGCCAACCCCAGTTTGACAAACCTGGCTAAACATGCAGTTGCTTCCAACTTCCAGCCCTGCTTCTACATCTGTTGCTGCTTCTAACCCCTGTGGCTGTCCTTCCACGTTTCAAAGGTGACCCTTTGCACATAATTAACAAAGTAATAAGAAAACATGAATGAAAGCTATCCGAACCAGGATCCTTGGTGAAACAGTCTATCCCTCATCAAATCTTTGACAGAATGTGAGCACCAGACTGCAGGTAGTAGCTGCATCCATTAATTACACTAGATTTGCTAACAGTTTGTCCTTAAGGAAGTATGTTTTCTGGGAAAGATCTCTGATAGCCCCCCAAGCTCTTCTTGACAAGCAGGCCACGTTTTCCTGGTGTGCGCATGAGCTGGGTTTTCTCTTGTTGGAATTCCATGATGACTTTGTGTTTGTGTTGATTGGGTTTGTCTCAACATCATATCCAACCTGAGCTGTGCAAATTCCCTGCCCAGGGCAAGGGAGTTGGACTAGATGATATTTATAGTTGTGTCCAACCCAAACTGTTCGGTGATTCTATGAAATTCCTCAGGTTTGGGTGGTGGGAATGTTGTCCGACAGGATATTAATGCTATATGATGAAGTGCACATAAAGATTTTAACAAAAGTAAAGGTAAAACTCACCACCTTGCAAAAAACATAGCAGCAAGGCCAGTGCAAATGGGGACTTTGTGACTCCATACGTGGCTTGACCATCTGTGAAGAAGAGGATGTTTGGAGGAAAAATGCATTAAAATCCTGCTGGAATCGTCTGTTTGGGAAATGCCTGGCCATTGGGTCATGGCACAGTTTGCCCTGATTTTAATTCGGATGGAGTTACATCCTGGTGCCAAACTGCTCTTGCAACCCGCCAGCAGTACTTGCTGCCCCACTATAGTTCCCTGAACACCAGACCCTATGAGACACACATCACCACTGTGACTGATGTGTAATGAGCTCATGTAATAGTGACAGACACATAAAATGATCTAGGGGCTTCGTTTAGGTTGGAGGTGGTTTAACAAGGTTCTCCCGGGGCAGGGAGAAGACATCTCCATTCTGCTTTGGAAACACTTGCCCCGTAATGGAGATTGTATTATTAATTTAACCAAGGGAGCTAAACCAAGCAAAATACTCCAAATCATCCTGATTCACCCTAAAAACCTACCTCATTCAGTCTATTTGCTGTTCTTTTCCAAACACATCTTGAATCTTCCCTGTAGTACAGGCTGAGGAATATAGACCTTACCAGAATTTTCTGGAGCTGTTGCAGTCACCCTGCAGCAGAAGTGCCCCTGGATTGTTTTTTACCGTACATGGGTCATTGGTCCCAGACTCCATGGAGCAGGAGGTGCTCAGCCTGACATGAGGAACCAGGACAGAGGGGTTGGCATGACCATTCCCTGGGTACAAGGGAAGCCTAAACCATCCCCAGGGAGCATCCCTGGGCAGATGCATTGCCCCATGCTGCAATATAGAGATTTTGATGGCCCAGAAGGGGCTGTTTGCTCTCATGGGCAGATCTCCTTCATGGCTCTGCATAGGGCATATGGGACCTCGAGTCACACAGAGAGATTTGAGCAGGAGAAATCAAGTTATGGCACTTTCCCTCCTTGGGTAGAGGCGTATGGAGCAAGTTGGCAGAGTCTGGCTATTGTAAACTCGCCAACTCAACCCCATTCTTCCTGCAACACTCAACCTCCTCTGGCCCTGCTCCCTCCTCCAGCCCTGGCTGTCACAGGAGGTTCCAGGGACGTGGCCGGAGGGGAAAGGCACTGTTATCCTTTCATTTCCTGAGCGTGCTCCGCTGTGGTTTTACAGGGAGCGGAGACGAGGAAGCGCTCACCAACACTCAGCAGCCAGTTCAAGCGGTCCCTGGAGCTGTTGATGAGGACTCTCAGCGTGTGCCAGCCCTTCTTCGTCCGCTGCATCAAGCCCAATGAGTACAAGAAGCCCATGGTAAGTCCTGCTTTTCTCTCCTGGTTGCTTTTCATATAGGAGTCCCCCTAGGATCACTCTGCCCTGGAGCTAACAACAGAACTTTAGGCAGCAGTGGAGCCAGGATTGATCCTGGGTGCTTGGAAAACCAACCCACAGCTTGTTGTGCGTCAAGGGAGTCACCAAAGGGTTGGCAAGATCAGGCACTTGCTTTGTGATCCAACAGCACCCCAGAACCTTTTGCAGAGGGGATCTCCTGCTCCTGCCTTTCTTCCCAAGGATGACCTTAAGGAATTCACCCTGTAGCCCTTTCTCCTACAGGAAATGCCTCATAGGGTAGGCATTTCGCTACCATCTCTTAAGCTGAGAGGCAGGGCCCTGGGTTTAGTCCTATGGCAGGGTTCAATGCTTCCTGAAAGTGATTCCTCTTTCCATGGGTGTTGTCTACAAAATCTTTGCTCCTAAGGGATCTCACATGGTTTCATCCCAGTTTGATTCTTTCAACCGCTTTTTCATTGCACCAATTGCAAAAGCACAGTTCTAAAAGCAGAGGAAAAAGAGGCAAAACAGCACAGAGAATAGATGAGAGGAATTATTTTGCTCTGATTCCCAGGGGTTTGCCTCAAAAACAACGAAGACTCTGGGGACAAACTTTAAGGAGCAAATTAAAGGGAAGGAGGTGGCTGCAAATCCCCCTGACCACAAACTGCTCACGGAGGGGACTCCAAGTTTAGCAGCAAAAGGTAGATGATGAGGTGGGCACTGAATACCACTGTCAGCACCTTGCAGGATTGGACCCTGGTGCTGTTAGCAATCACTGTTAGCTGCTTACCACTCTATAGTGATACTGCTTGGGGAGGGAGAGCTTTATTTAATCATGATTTCAGCTGCTTGTTCTGTGAATCAGTGTACCCATGTCTTTGCACTTCAGTAGTGGTTAATCTCACCAAAGCTGGAGCTTTATCTAAAGTCAGTGCCTCTTAGCAAAGCTCAACTCAGTGCAAAAAAGCATAAAATACTGAATTTCAGAGCTGTTACGTACAAGCAGTGTTTGCTTGAAACTTATTTTTGCTGTTCAGTGAATATAATAATGCAGGGTGAAAAGTTTGGTGGCTCTCAAAGCCACTTGCGGTGGTCTTGTCCTGGTTTTGGTGAGCATAAAAAGGCACCTAATAGCATGTTAATGGAATACTTAGGTTTAATATTTAACAATATGTCTGATCTGAGTCTATTATCTGAGCTGAAATCAAAACAAGTCCTTCTTTAAGATTATGTTTGGTGCTGAGAAATAGATGTACATCCTGAACTGATGTTAACAAATTATTCCCAATGCCCTGACTCTGGGCTGCTTTTATACTTGGATGTCTGGGGTTCTTTCTGGCACTTTGTGTCCTGTGTAGGAAGCCTATATTTCTTCAGCTCTTGCAGGCACTAAGCCAGAAGTCTCTGTCCAACCCATTTATCTACAATACTTTCAGTGGGACATAAACCCAGCTATAAGCTTGAAAGATTAGAACAAAGAGAAATCAATCTTCCCATTAAAGTAATGAGTACTATGGCTAATACTGAACCAGAGACTAAGTAATGAGTAGATGAGCTAATACTGAACCACAGACTGGAGTGCTATAAGATATGAAATGTCATTTCTTGCTATATTTATTTTTGGCCTTGGTTTAACAATACAAAGGAAAAGAAAAATCCTAGATAACAGCACACAGAGCTGTGCAAAAGAGAACATGTTCTGCGAGTTCATTTTCTGTCCCTGGCTTTGAAGGAAAGTGTGCTGATAGTGATAGGAAATGGGATAGTGGGAAGTGAAAGGTCAGTGGAAAGTCCTGGCTGTTTGTTATTTTATGTTATTTTAAAACTTATGCTTCCTTCTACAATGTGCTTTAGGGGAAAAAACATTGTTTGCACAAGGAGCCTGGCCCTGGAGTTCTCTGGGTCTGGGCATGGTCCCGTGCTGCTGTTTCTGAGCATTGCTCTGTTGTTCTGGTTAGTCCAAGAGAAACGCAGGGGGTGAATTAGGTAACAAACCATGCAAAGAAAGTCAAAACTGTCTCCATTAGTCTGTGCTTCATCAGGCCCTGATGCCAGGAGCACATAGCTGAAGCCTTACAATATCTGAAGGAGACCTATAAGGATGCTGGAGAGGGACTCTTCATCAGGGACTGTAACAATAAGACAAGGGGTGATGGGTTCAAACTGAAACAGGGGAAGTTCAGGTTGGATATAAGGAAGAAGTTCTTTACCGTGAGGGTGGTGAGGTTCTGGCACAGGGTGCCCAGAGAAGCTGTGGCTGCCCCATCCCTGGCAGTGTTCAAGGCCAGGTTGGACCCAGGGGCTTGGAGCAACCTGCTCTAGTGGAAGTTGTTGAAACTGGATGAGCTTTAAGGTCCCTTCCAACGCAAACCATTCTATGATTGTGCTCACCAGTTCTCCTCTCAGCGCTTTGTGTAATGTGTAGGACACATCCAGCCTTGCAAGTGGAAATTAAAGAAATGAAGTGAGTCAAACACTCAACACTTCATAGGATGAAGTTCATTACAGCCAACAGTCCTTGGGTCCACCAAGTGAAGGATTTGGGTGGATGCCTAACTTGCTAGCCCCACACATCCTTGGAGTCCCTACTTCCCTATGGCCAACCCAGACTATGATGTGCAATCAAACCACAGTGCCCTGTAACCTCCCCAGCTGTTTGACCGGGAGCTGTGCGTCCGTCAGCTGAGGTACTCAGGGATGATGGAGACCATCCGGATCCGCCGAGCCGGATACCCCATCCGCTACACGTTTGTGGAGTTCGTGGACCGGTACCGGGTGCTCATGCCAGGCGTGAAGCCAGCATACAAGCAGGTGAGCATCTTCTTTCATGAGTAAAAATTGCTCTCTGCTGGGCTCTCCAAAGGTATTTATAGGTGTGCATCCTCTCCGAAAGTAATTAGGCAGCATTTGATGCCCAGATGTTACAGTGGTGCTCTGGGCTTTCCAAGTGAAGGAAAAATGGTTATGGGGCTGGCAGGGACAGATAGCTGTATTCAGTCTGCCCCTCTTACCTTAAATGTGATGTCAGTAAAGCTCTGGGAACCTCTGGGTTGGAGCAATCCCAGGCACAGCTACAGATTGAGTGGAGAAGTGATTCAGAGCAGCCCTGAAGGGAAGGACTTGGGGTGTTGGGTGAGGAGAAGCTCCCCATGACCCGGCTTCAGAGTGTGCTTGAGCCCAGAACCCCCCCGTGTGCTGGGCTGCACCCCCAGAGCGTGAGCAGCAGGTCAGGGAGGGGATCCTGCCCCTCTGCTGCGCTCTGGGGAGACCCCCCCTGCAGTCCTGATCCAGCTCTGGGGCAACAGCACAAGAGGGACGTGGAGCTGCTGGAGCGAGGCCAGAGGAGGCCCCGGAGCTGCTGCGAGGGCTGGAGCAGCTCTGCTCTGGAGCCAGGCTGAGAGAGCTGGGCTGGGGCAGCCTGGAGAAGAGAAGGTTCCTGAAGGGGAGACCTTAGAGCAGCTCCAGTGCCTAAAGGGGCTCCAGGAAACCTGGAGAGGGGCTTTGGACAAGGGCCTGTAGGGACAGGCCAAGGGGAATGGCTTTAACCTGCCAGAGGGGAGATTGAGATGAGCTCTTAGGCAGAAGCTCTTCCCTGTGAGGGTGCTGAGGCGCTGGCACAGACTTTTCCCAGAGAAGCTGTGTCTGCCCCATCCCTGGCAGTGTTCAAGGCCAGGTTGGACCCAGGGGCTTGGAGCAACCTGCTCTAGTGGAAGGTGTCCCTGCCCGTGGCAGGGGGTTGGAACTGGTTGAGCTTTAAGGTCCCTTCCAACCCAAACCAGGCTGGGATTCTATGATTCTAACCTCATTATCCAAACTTCTGGAATTGGGACCAGAAAAGATCCCTGCTGGCCTTTGGAGGAGCAATGAGTGAAGCTGGTCCTGAGGGTGAATCCCTCCCCTTCTTCTACCAGGGTGACCTGCGTGGGACATGCCAGCGCATTGCCGAAGCAGTGCTTGGGAAGGATGATGACTGGCAGATCGGCAAGACAAAGATATTCCTGAAGGTAGGTGCTTCTCCGCATACCCCTGCCATCCCGGACCCTTTGCCTGTGAAGGGGTCTCCTACCATTCCCTTTCCATCGCGAGACATGACCGTTTCCCATGGTCTCTGGGCTGGCAGTGGGTAGAACCTGGGCCAAGGTGGGATAGTTGGAGCTGTGTTAGGAATGGGCGGGCAGGAGGAAGTCCTGACACTGCCAGCACTGATGCATGCTCATACCCACACAGATGCAGAAATAGTCCCTTAAAAAGCTTGGCTTTTCTCATTCTGAGTTGAGGTACACATCCTCATCTCCTGCCTTCACCCAAAAAGCACAGCAGCAGGAGGGATGTCCATGCAAAACCCTGCAGAGAGAGGGACTGCTAGCACAACAGGCTCACTTTGCTTTCAGCATGTCCTTGTGCAACCCAAGAGGTGCCTACAGCCTCCCTTTCTGCATCGGTCCAGCTGATACAGAGCAGCCCAACGCTGCAGATCCCCATTTGCACTCATGTCTCCTTACAAACCCTGTGTTGATCTGGCAAGATCAGACTGAGCTGGCCAGGAACCAAGCTGGAAGCAAAGGCTTCTCTCGAGTGAAAATCTCAGCAGCAAACCCTGACCACTTACATCTAAATTCACCCCCACCACCAGCACGAGCACCCCCACCTCTTCCCTAGAAACCATTCCCACTGGTTGCTCTTTCCAGAGCCTGTTATCGAGATCTCACAGCTGTGAGGGAAGGAAATGGGGAAACTGGGAGGCCCCATGGGGCTGCATGAGGTCAAGCAAAGCAGGAAGCATGTGAGCCTCTGCTGCACCCAGCGTGGCAGGGCTCAGCGTGCCACAACCAGGAAAGAAAGCAGAGTTACAAACAGCATGGAAGGAATCAATAGAAAGCTTGGACTGGTGCATCTGAAAGAGTCAGGGCAAGGAAATGCAGTGTTTCAGGGAGTTGTTTTGTCCTTACTGTATGGAGGTGTTGCAGCCTTGGCCAGAGGGAGTGATGGGACACAGGCAGCCTGGAGTTTGTTCCCAAACATCTACAGTGTTCCCAGGAACTGATTCCATGTTTGAAAGCACAAGCAGGGAGCTCTGCATGGAAAAGCAATGTAATTTGGTTGTTTTGAGACTATGAAGTATTGTATCTGCAGCTTCTGGATGCTCTGGTTTATTTGGGAGTAAAGGCAGTAGATCACTAGGGCTTATATTAGGATTTCCCCAGTGAGTAGTAGGTGGGTTGATACTGTGGATGTAAAATGTCCCAAGAGCTTATTTTGGACATCTCCTCTGGGGAAGGGCCTCATACCACCCTTCCTTCCATGTCAGGCAGCTTGAGACATGGGTGCTGTGTCTGTTCCTCCCACAGGACCACCATGATATGCTGCTGGAGATTGAGAGAGACAAAGCCATCACGGACAAAGTCATCCTCATCCAGAAGGTGGTCCGTGGGTTTAAAGACAGGTAGGTGTGAGACCCACTGCCAAAGGGAAAGTGGGATGTGTGGGATGCTTCACCCAGCAAGTGGCTCCTGTGGGATGCATCACTCCCTTGGTGCCTGTCTGACCTGTCCTGCATGCAGCCAGAGAGATGGGAGACCTGATGTGTTGGCAGTCAGGTACAGCAAGTATTGGAGGAGAGCAGTAGAGGAAACAAGAGGAAACCTGTGTTATCTGCCTCAAATGTGGACAGACTGGGACCTTTTGCCCCTGTTCAGTGCTGTTTCAGGCAAGATGTTTGCTATGATAAAACACCAGTGGGACTCTGAGGCTGCTGAAGGCAATGCTAAGCCTCCAGTTGATGGGGATCCCCACAAGACTGTGATGGAACAACTGAGCCATCACTGTGACTAACATTACTCTCCCAAAAGCCTAAGGGGTTCAGGACTCTTCCCTTTGCGACCCAGTTGCCAGACTTGGGAGGAGGGCAGGTAGCCCATGGGGAGCTCATGATACGGTTGTGGAAGATGAGGGGGAGACAAGCTTCACCCATGGAGGAGGGACAGTTCCTGGGGCTTTGTGCTCTTTGGCTGTCCGAGCCATGGCTGTGCCTTAGGCTTTGTGCAAAGGGCATATGCTAAATAACTCAGCGCTCTTTCCACAGTAATCCTAGAGAGACCCCCAAGCCCTTCCAATACAGTTGTCTTTGAGTTGTCTACAGGTAGAATCAGGCCAAGCTGAGAAGGACAGGAGGAGCAGATGGGAGTAGCAGGGTGATGTTGCTTAATTTGCACTTGATCATTTGGATGAGAGATGAGATTGAATCCGTTCTTGGGTGCTAGGATTGAGACAGTGGGGAGAGCACACAGGGAAGGGATTTCAGATTTGAGAGGAGGGTACAGGATGGGGAAAGAGGGGACCATCCTCAACATCTCCTGCTCTGCCCATTCCCATAATCTGGCACAATCTGCCTACAGAGACCTGTCAGAGAGAGCTCCTACAGATCTTTTTATGAAAGCAAGAAGAACTGGGGGAGGAGACTTTTTCAGGCCAAAAATGCAGTGCTTACTCCTCCTGGCTGCTCAGTTTCAAATCTCCAAAGAATGAGGCCCAGGAGATGATGAGATGCGGCCAAACCACAGAGGCAAGTGATTGAAATGCCTTTGCAGGTCCAATTTCCTGAAGGTGAGAAACTCAGCCCTGATGATTCAGAGATACTGGCGTGGACATAACTGCAGGAAGAACTATGGTGCTGTAAGTACGGGGGTGCTCCCTCACGCCTCTGCCTTCCTACCTCTTTCAGCTGGGACATACTTTAGAGTTTCTGGGATCAAAATATCCCACTAAGTAGAGTTGGCTTTTGTCAGTTGGAGTGATGAATGGAGGTTTGCTCTTGTTGCTTTACCTGAAGAGAGCAGCGGACCTACCTTCTAGCTGTCCTTTTCTCTGTTAGATGTGAATTGCACCAACTGGTCACTTGGGGTTTTAAGTCTTCTCCTAGTTTCCAGGTGACTGAAAACTCAAGAGCAGCTTCCTCTGAAAACCAGACTCCGTTTCCAGGTGGGACCGTATCTGGGTTTCTCATCAATCCAGTCCATAGCCCTCTTCTCTCCCTGTCCCAGCTAGCTCTGACCCAACAGCAGGTCATTTGGGAAGTGTTTTGAGGTCTAAAGTGTCTCCATATAATCCTACAAGCCTACAACCTAATAGGAATAACCACTTCCAGGCTGGTCAGTATGCTACCTCCTGCCGTGAAACAGCACCTTGGCTTTCAGACAGGAGATCTGCTGAAGCTGTACCTCTATGGGAGTAACCCTTATGGCTTGCGACTACCTGAAGATAACCAACCAGACCTCCTGAGGCCTCTCAAGGGCAGAAACTGTGTAGGACTCAATGGGAAAGAAAAAGTTTTTGTGCTTCCTGGACTTTGAATCAGTGCAGCAGCCAAATGGCTTCATCACCCTCTTGGAGAACCTCCCTCCTAAAAGCATGTCCTAGCGGGGGCTGATTTAGTGGCTCTTATTTACAGCAGTGCAAGGAGATTAGCAATGGAAATCTGCTTATGGTGGGCAAGCCCCTGGGTGGTGGGGTGGTTTCATCCTGCTCCCTCTTGCAGATGCGGATCGGCTTCCTGAGGCTGCAGGCACTCTACCGATCCCGCAAGCTCCACAAGCAGTACCACATGGCTCGCCGGAGGATCATCGAGTTCCAGGCACGGTGCCGGGGCTACCTGGTCCGTAGGGCTTTCCGCCACCGCCTCTGGGCTGTCCTCACCATCCAGGCATACGCCAGGGGCATGATTGCCCGAAGGCTGTATAAGCGCCTCCGAGGGGAAGTAAGTACCATGGAGCAGAGGTCAGTGTGGGGAATGGATGTGGGGAGAGGGGGAATAACATGCTTCTGCATCATATGTTCATGGGGTTGGTTTTGGATGGGGCTTGGAGCAACCTGGTCTAGTGGAAGGTGTCCCTCCACTCATCCAGGTTGGAACTGGATGGGATTTAAGGCCCCTTCCAACCCAAACCATTCCATGATTCTATGGAAAACCAGTAAAGAGATGCCTATTCAGAAGGGCTCTTGTGTTTATTCCCCAAGTATCATCGACGCCTGGAAGCAGAGAAACTTCGCCTGGCAGAAGAGGAACGACTCCGAAAGGAGATGAGTGCCAAGAAAGCCAAAGAGGAAGCAGAAAAGAAGCACCAAGTACGTGGGGACTGATCTCTTGCTTTCATTCTGTCTCTGTGTTCCAGGCACTTGTTTTGCTCCTTTGAGAGGAACTGCCAAAAATATCTAAGGGATTTCTGCCCTGCTTGAGCAGTTTGTATTCAGTTCACTGGAGTGCTCAGTAACTAGTTTGAAGCTGCTCCAGAATTTCGGATCTGCTGCACAGGAATGCCAGAGATTAGTGACTATTCACTTGCTTTTACTATTGTATAAAGGACGAAAGGGAAGTTGGGGCATTCTGTGTGTGTGTGCACATGCATTTTTGTTGTATAAAAGAAAGAAATGAGGTCAGTGAGAGGCTTTTTGCATGGATCAAACCCCCTAAAAGGGCACTAAGGAAGGAGAAAATTATATTGATTTGTCCTTCTACAGTTAGGAAACTGAGACATGGACATGAAACTGATTTGTTCCAAGTCATGATGCTGGTATAGTACCCCAAGAACTGAGCAGTCTGCCTTTCTAAAGCCAGATTTTAATGCCAGCTCTTAAGAGGGAGCAGTTCAGTCACTGTATTTGTCCTCTTGCAGGTACGCCTGGCCCAGCTGGCGCGGGAAGATGCAGAGAGGGAAGTGAAGGAGAAGGAGGAAGCACGTCGGAAGAAAGAGCTCTTGGAAAAGATGGAGAAAGCCCGCAATGAGCCAGTGAACGACTCTGAAATGGTGGATAAAATGTTTGGATTCCTTGGGACCACCTCCTCTCTGCCTGGCCAGGAAGGACAGGCACCCAATGGCTTTGAGGTATTAGAGACGTACATGAGCCTGGCTATCACATGAAAAGCTTTAGCAATGCATTAATGAATCAGGGGAGAGTACAGTGAGACAAAAGTGGGTCTCTGAAGGCTTCCTTCAGGACCAGGCTCTTCTATATGGCCCCAGAGGGTTACCATGCTGTAGCTGGGGACAGGCAGGCAGTCTGCAGCCTTTCTCTGGGGCTAACAAATGGAGCAGAGCAATATCACTATGAGATCATTGAGGACCTGTGGCCTTTGAGATGTTTTCCATCATGGATCCTCATGGCATTTAGCTCTTGGACATCCTTTTCCCATGCCAGGAGTAGGGCCATGCTTGTTGCCTCTCCTTCCTCTCTCAGGGACAGGACATTCCTGGGCACAGGCATGTTCTTCAGGACTTGGGCTTTCCATGGGCTCCAGAGTTATATCTCGTGGGTTTCCCTCCAGCTGGCTTTTCCTTTTGGGATAGAAATGAGACAAACAGAAACACGAGATCCAAAGGGAAAGGGGTATCCTAAACCATGCTTGAGTGCCTGACGTGTCCTTTCCCACCAGGATCTTGAGCGAGCCCAGAAGGAGCTGGAGGAAGAGGACCTGGATGCAGCATTGCCTCTCCCTGAGGAAGAGGAGGAAGATCTCTCAGAGTACAAATTTGCCAAGTTTGCTGCCACGTATTTCCAGGGCACAACAACAAACACCTACATCCGCCGGCCGCTCAAGCAGCCTCTGTTGTACCATGAAGATGAAGGAGACCAGTTGGTGAGGCAGGGGCTGGAAAACCTTGAGCAGGGCTGGGTGGGTTGGAGCAAGCCTGGGGAGCCAAAGGGCACCAGCAGTTTCCCTTTGGGATACACTAGTGTGTTCGTGGTTCAATGGAGAGCACAGTCCTCATCTGCTGTACATGTTCCAGTAGATACTGTCCCACCAGCATGCTTTGAGCACTAACAAGACAACAAGCATTAGAGGGATGTAGCTTTAGAGGGGTGAGTCCACCTCTGTACCTTGATATTTGTGTTAAGACATTAATGAAGTGCTCTGAGCTCAGGGCATGGACAATGAAAAGCAAGTACCAGCAGTAGCAGCTGGAAAAGTTGTTTCTTACCTTGTCATATGCACCAGTGCAGAGCTAACAGAGAAGAAACCCTTGTCTAGTAGCCAGCAGTAAGAGAGCAGAACTGTATCGAACCTCCATGGCTATAATGAACGTTACGTTGGCCATGAACTTGCTTTTACTGTAATTCTCCTTCCCCTCTGCAGTGGGTTAGGAGCTGCCAGTTCTGTTCCCCTATAAGTTTGGCATCTCCCAGCCAAGAAGCAAACCTCTTGTAGGGTGCACAAACATGATGGCATGAACACAGAGCCTGAATTTGTGGTCCTAGCTGCCAGCCTGGTCCGCTTGCTCAGATGGGATATATGCTGCAGGCAAAGCTGTGGTGTGTGACACAGGAAAGTGCTTTATGTACAGAGAAACCACAGTGGTGATCCTGATGGATTCAGCATGGCTTGATCACCCCCTCCACCACCCTGGTGTGAGCTAATGGAGTGCACCTTTCCTCTCAAACAGGCAGCACTTGCTGTATGGATCACTATCCTCCGCTTCATGGGAGACCTCCCTGAGCCGAAATATCATACAGCCATGAGTGATGGTGGCGAGAAGATACCAGTGATGACAAAAATCTATGAAACTCTTGGGAAGAAGACCTATAAGAAAGAGCTGCAGGCTCTGCAGGGAGAAGGAGAGGTAACTACAGATGCTGTTATTAGGTGTTGGGTATTGAAATGTGTTGTAAAGAAATAACTTGTGGGGTTTGCTGTAGGCAATTGGTTGTGGACTTTATTTGCAATTATGCCATGAAGGAAGAACTGGCCATGTGTCAGGTGTTGATCTTGTCCCTTCTTCTTCATAGCGATAAGTGAATGTCCCCCAACAACACAGTAAGGGAAGTGCCCTGATATCTCTCATGGGGCTTTGATTTCTCTGCTGCACCCCACAGGGCAGAAATACATGGGGGGAACGCAATGTCCTGTGTCATCAGTCTCTCAGTTGGGGATTTCTTTTTGATCTGCTTTGGATCAGAAGAGACTAAATTAAAAGTGTGTCCTTAATCTTGGAGCAGGAAGTAAAGAGTTATCAGGAGATTAAGCTGTGGAAATCCCTACTGCATCCTCAATGCGTTCTGGGATGTCAATGGAGGACTTCATCTTAGGACCATTCCCAGATAAAACATCGCTCTGGATGTATTGCTGTCTATAGTGCTGATATGCTTTCATCTTCGGCAATTGCTTTATTCAGTAGAACAAGACATTGCCTGATATTGGCATCTGGGCAAACCCCTGCAGCATTTGAAGGTGTAAATTAATAAATCTCCTGAGTTTTAGAGATGGTCGATATCATTCGGCACCTTCAGTGAATTACCTGAGAAGGAGAGTGGCCTCATCTGGATTGTAATCTGTAAAAATAGACTCCAAGAATCACCTTTCATTCCTTCTAGCCATCATTTCTTGCTTGTTTATTACAAAAATAAGCTTTAAGCAACCTGGTCTAGTGGAAGATGTCCCAGCCCCCCCAGATGTGGCAGGGGGGTGGAACTGGATGAGCTTTAAGGTCCCTTCCAATCCAAACCATTCTATGATTCTATGAAAAATGGTCTATTTTGGCCAATTGAGACATCAGGTAGTACAGAAGAGAAGGAAATTTTAAGCTGTCTTTTGTCTCTGTATTTACATCAGCTCTGCAGGGTGCACAACAGTGCAGAGAGATGTCTGAGCTGACCCTGACCATGATGATATGCCAATCCAGGTTTACTGTACCAACTCGGCTTTATAATGGTATAAACCATCACAGCTGCAGGACTCAAAGTGTTGGTCTGGTGTAAAATCACAGTCTTTCAAAGCTGTTTAAATGGAGAGAGGTTAACTGGGTCAAAAAGTGGTTATCCATGCCATTTTGATCCTACAGCTGACATAAATTTGGTATAAAAGTAGAAAGCCGGCAGTTGATGATATATAGTCAGTGCATGGGTCTGTCCACATCAAATTTATTCTTCTGGGAAAGCTGATAGAGCACAGAGGTGGTTAATGGTGAGGAGGCCATGATGGGCAATTACTCTGTCTAGATGACTTCCAGCTCACAAACCTGCTCTGCAAATGGCTCATCCCAGAGAATGGTCTTGCTCATGCCGCTTGTGATATAGGAACAAGCCTGAATGGCATATAGCAGAACTTGGTGGACCTAGATGGGCCAGAAGTCAGCTGTCTTCTTATAAAAGTATAAAAAGTATTCAATATAACTTTTTCCAGACATCCCCAATATACAATTTGGGTCTGAGGGATATTCACTGATTAGAGAGTATTCACAAGTTTCGGAGCCAGATCTGATCTCTGGTGGGGCACAGGAATATGGATTCACAATTCTGGTTCCAACCAGCCTCTGAAGTATCTCCATCTCTGGCCAGCATCAATGGCCTTCTACAGGAACCCAGGAGAGCATGTACTTGGCAGGGCTCTGTGTCTCACCGCATTGCAACCATGCCTCTTGCTTTGCAGAGTACTCACATTGATGGGCACAAGAAGAACAGTGTGCGGCACAAACTGGTCTCCTTAACACTTAAGAAGAAATCCAAACTGACGGAGGAGGTGAGAGGAGACGCTGGGCCGCCTGCCAGCACAAGTGCCGTTGGATTGTCTGCAGCCCTCTCTGACTCTCTTCTGCTTTTCCCTAGACAACATAGAACCAGCCCTCCTCTGGGTTTGGCGCTACCTGTCTCTCTGCCTGAAAGATTTAAGGAGTGTTTAAGGGGAAAGGTTGGCTTCCCGTGTCTCCTTGAGTCATTCTGCACCTCGCGCCGGCCTGCCCTCGGCTCCCGTTCTCCATCCATCCAGCACCTTCCCTCCCCTCTTTCACAGCCCTCCATCCAGCTGCCGATACCTCTCACCACCCTGTGATGGTCTGAATGTTATCCCTGCTTTTAGCTTCCTAGCCTCCACCATGGCATAGGTAGCAGCGGTGGGGTTTCCAAAGGCGCTCACCCATCCTCTGGTCAACATTCCCCATGGAAGCAGTTAGCCCAAGCTGAGAGCTTTTGAAAATCCCATCTCAAAAGAGTGAGGAGCAATAAATCTTTTGGTGGGGTGGGGATGAAAGTAATGCAAAGACATGGATTCAGTCTTCTTTCAAACACTGCCATGTCCACTTCCAGAGCAGGCACCATCTCACCTGGCTATAGCTGCTTGAGAGCATGAAGATGCTCTCTGAGATAGTCACCCTCCTTCCCATTAGTGTCAGTGGGGTGACCCAATCCAGCTTACCCTAACGTAGCTCTGAACACTCTCTAGAAATGGATATCTTTCTCCAGTGGCTCTAAATTGAGACTGGGTTGGCTAGCTGAGACAGAGAGCTGGTAGGTGGACAATTGCCATCCCTGTTTCCACAACCAGCACCATGCTTATATGCTTTTGGTTGCATCATTAGAATGGGGAGCAGGTCCATTTTGTCAGTGTTCTAATGATTATTGTAATACGATTGATTGGAGCTGGGATGCAAGGATGCCATTGCAGAAACCCTGGGCAAAGACCAAGCAGGTGGGAGTGTGACTAGACAGGACCATTTTCAGCTTCACCTATATGTGATTAAAGCCAACAAAGCCAAACCCTCCCATTGCTGTGAAAGTGCTGGTTGAACTTCTGAGACCCCTCCTGGCTGGTGGAGAGAGCACCACACATCTGGGGTGGGGTTGGGGGGGGGATGAAGTAACTGGCTGTACTGAAAGAGAGCAATGTGTCTGGTTGGCAGGTGACAAAGAGACTTCATGATGGTGAGTCTACACTCCAGGGTAATAGCATGCTCGAAGACCGACCCACATCCAACCTGGAGAAGCTCCATTTCATTATTGGTAATGGCATCCTCAGGCCAGCCTTAAGGTTAGAAATCAAGACAAAGGCATGAACATGCCATTCTTTCCATTTCTTCCTTGAGCTATTCTTGAGGTATTCAAACAATTTTACTACTGGGAGCAGCTTTACAAAGCTCTCATTATAGCATTTTTCTGGTTGTGTTGTATAATATGGGCTGGGCTGGATCATGTTCCTTACTGTCCATATCAGGCCTGCTGGAAAGACCATGCAGAGAGACTCAAATGCTTCCAAAAGTGCATGCACCAGTGCCAGTGGCTACTGGTTGTTTCTCTAACACTCACTTTTGTTGTTCACTACCCTTTGTTTTCTATGTTTGTGTCAATATTTTTAATGGTATAGTAATGGAAAAACTCAAGTTGTTAAATCAAGCATTCATAATTGGAAAGCGTCAGATTAAGCCCAACTCCATATCTTTGGTTCATTCTGTTTATGTGTGTGTTGTTATAATACAGTCCTTGTTTATGTAGTCTCACACTCTTCTCACTCACACTCATCTACTCACTCCAGGAACAGGGTGAGCATCCTCACCTGATGACCAGCTTCTCTCATTTTCATTTTATCCTCTCAGTTCACCATTAAATCCTTAGCATTGCTTTCCTGAATAAAGTCAGCTCTGAAGGCAGACCTGGTAGTGTCCCATGGGCTTTCCCATGGGGTTTATCAGTGTAACAGGTAGGCTAACAATTTTTTGGCCTCCCATGTAGATGAGGAAATATTATTATCCCTTATTTTGCATGTAGAGAACTAAGGTTAAAGTCAAAAATGGACATTAAATCCCAAATTGAGATACCTGTCAATGTACATGCCAGTTTGGACGTAAGAGCTAGACAAACCTCTACTAGAGCTGATAGTTCCCAACACTTCCACAGAGCAAATTCAGGTGTCTCAAGAGGAACAACCAGCAAATGGAGACTCCCAGCAGATGGCCCTCTATGAAAGGTAATTTAGGTGACTCTCTTAGCATTACATGGAAATCTTTGTAAGAAGCCAGAGTAGACGCCATCATCCAGACATGTGCAGGCAGAATCTGTGTCTCTCTCTGTTCCTGTTGAAAACCACCACCTCATTAATTCAAATGCTTCTTTCATTCCTATTGCAGGGATGAAATCTATTGTCAAATCTGCAAGCAGCTGACTCAGAACCCATCCAAAAGCAGCCACGCCAGGGGTTGGATCCTGATGTCCCTCTGTGTAGGATGTTTTGCCCCTTCTGAGAAGTTTGTGAAGGTAAATTGTAGATGATATTTGTCTCATGAATTATCTGCCAGTGCATTTTCTTTTCCATCCATGGGACCAGTTTTATTCCCAGGTTTCACAGTAGAAGGATTCCTGGTCTTTCTTTATATTTGCCAGGAATGAAAATGATACGAAATTCCTAAGAAAAGTGTGCATGATCACAAGTTCAATGTCTAAAGTGGATCAGATCACTCCTGGGAACTGATTCTTTCTTTCCTGTGACTCTAAAGGAAATGTAGACAACCAATTCAGATGACGCCTCCTGCACTGTAGATGTGTGAAGATGGGATTAAGTGACTTCTGGCAGGGAAGTTGTGAGAGGCTGCAAGTGGAATCTGCACACCTACAATAGCCCACATTTCTCCCCGATTTCTCACATGCAAAGGTCTATGCATTCATTCAAGCATCTACAGGCATTGGCAGTATGACCTCAGGCATGTATTTTAACAAAATTGGCAAGGAATAGTACTACGCAGCTAATTATAAATATAAAAGATGCACATAGAAAGGGAAGGGTTTAATTTACCTGGCACTATGTTCGCACAGTTGCTCTTTGCCTGTACAACTTGCCCTGCCATGTGCCACACTGAAAACATCCAACTCTCAACAGGTCTGAACTGTCTTCCAAATGAGTTACACACCAAGAGTCTGACTAACACCCACTGGACTGCTCAAGTCAATCCCATGCCTAAGAGTTTGGCTGCTCACGGCAAAGGGCTCAGCACTACGTCTTTGCTTTGCCATGGTATAAGACCTCCTTTGTCCCTCTCAGATCTTTGAATATTGGAGCCTGGTCCTGCTCCCAAGCCTGCTGGAGACAAAGATGTTCCATTAATTCCCATAAATATCAGATCAGGTACTGGGTCCTCAGCACTGAAAGAGCTGAAGCCAAGAATAGAAATCCCTCCTTCATCCTTGTCAGTATGAAATCTAATAAAGGAGATAAATCACGGGCAAAGTGGCAGCAAATGGAATTAAGTCTGGAAATGAGAGCTGAGGAAATGTGCCACAGGAGGTTGTGTGGGTTTAAATCTTTAATAGTGGAAGATTATTTGAGGTGAGTTTGCACTTTGCAGAAATCATTTATGGGCAGCTATGGAGACTCAGACATAGAATCATAGAATCATGGAATAGTTTAGGTTGAAACAGACCTTTAAAGCTCATCTAGTCCAACCCCTCCTTTAATAAGCAGGGAGATCTTCAACTAGATCAGGTTGCTCAGAGCCCTACCCAACCTGACCTTGAATATTTCCAGGGATAGGGCATCTACCACCTCTCTGGGCATGTTTCACATGTTCCTCTGCCCAAAATTGTGGTCCATGCTGAAATAAGTGGCAATATTCCCAACAATTTTGGAAAGGGTTTATATTAATTCCATGTTTATTCATCACACTTTTGCACCTTGGGCTGTTGGAGATGATAGGCAGCCTGTGGTGACTGAAGCTCCTTGAGCGTGAGTGCAAACAACACTTGCAGTGGCCCACACTGTGGTTACCTCTCAAGGCTCCAGTCTTGCAAACAGTAGCAGATAGGTAGTGACTTGGGCAATGACTTGGAGCTCCTCTGAAGCCATTGTGGTTATCCATGGGGACATCATTGACACCTTCTAGCTTAAAATGCTATGTTGGACGCGGCTTGGAGCAACCTGGTCTAGTGGAAGGTGTCCCTGTCTGTGGCAGAGGGTCAGAACTAGATGAGCTTTAAGGTCCCTTTAAGGTGCCTTCCAAACCGTTCTATGATTCTATGATTCAAAAGTATCAATTAGAACTGAACATTCTGAGAAGGATTCAGCTGAAAATGAGTCAGTCTTTGATATGTTTTCATGCTCCCAAAAATGAAAGTCACTTTTTGTATCCCATTAGACACCTTTATCACATTATATGCAAAGCATGGGTCAAGACACATTAGCACTCCTGTTCTTCGTACCTTTCTTTCAAATAATACAGACTTTGTTGGGAAGGTTCAATCACAAGGAAGGAGAAATACAGAAAACATGTAATTACACAGTTCATTATTAACAGCATAATCAAAACAACACTTTTACACAACATCAGCTGCTTGTAATCATTTACAACAGCTCCCATCCATATAGCCTAGCTCTATTATCTAGTTATTTCAGAATATTATCAATTAACAGAGATATCTGTCTCTCTACCCATGTTCTTTATGGACTGGCAGTGTGATAGAGCAGTCTGTGTTACTAAAAGAGCAGATATGTGTTATAACGCAGAGAACTCTTTATCTTTCTATAAAGTCTCTCTGAAAGACATGATTTAGAGAACCGTAATTCTTAGCTACCAAGATATCTGTTAAGTGTACTAAGTCTTTCATATTTTGGAAGTCACTAGATTTAATTGTCTCTGTGGAAGATGTGGTTGTATTTTTAACATAGAATGGTGTTTCAAATTCCGGTTTAGAATCTTCTCAAATGCAATTTAAAGTCTGACTGAAGAAACATCTGTTTAATGTCACTGTGAAAGATCTTTTGTACAGGCAGCTAAGTGGCATTTGCTTACAATTCCCCTGGATCATTCCCATTCCCCTGGATCATTATCATTATATGTCTTTTTCATTCACTCTCATCTTTTTGGCCAACACTCAATAACATTTTATAATACATCCTTAAATTACAGAGATAGAAATCAGTGGCAGCAATAGCAGGAACACAAAACTGCTGCACTGGCTTCGATCAAAGGTCTGTCAAGGCTGGTATCTTATCTCCACAAGGCCAGAAATGCACAGTACAAGAACAAGGCAAAGGTGCAGACTGTCCTACGCCCTCTCAGCTTCCAGCAGTGTGATGTAGGAACATCCTGAGCCTGAGTGGTATCACTGACATTAGTCCCAGAGGGCTTTTCTCCAATGAAACATTGCTTTTTAACCTCTGCAAGTGCTTGGCCTCAAGAGCCAATGTTCTAACCAATGTGTTCCTTGCCACCAACAGTATTTAAGGAACTTCATCAATGGAGGCCCCCCGGGTTATGCTCCCTATTGCGAAGAGAGGCTGAGGAGGACGTTTGCCAATGGGACAAGGACACAGCCACCCAGCTGGTTGGAGCTGCAGGTATGAGTCCATCCATCCCCTCCCCAGGCAGCTGGGGCTCAGGGTTTAAGCCTTTCACTATCACAGGAACCACATCTCAAGCAGGACAAAAAGTAGGGCAACAAAATGCCTATTTCTTTCAAGAATAATCAAGTCTTTCCAAGATACTTGCATCCTGGCTTTGCTCCAGAGTGTGTTTTAGATCAATCCCTCTGCCTACATCAATACTTGTAAATTAAATGTGCTCGAGAGTGCTTTCAGACATTGAGGCCAGCTGGCACGGAGCAAACCAGCATCTATGCTGGGAAACAGCCTTGCAGATGAAAGCGGCTGCAGGCAAACAAACTGTCTACTGAGAATGGTCCCTGGGACTTCTCCGGGGATAGCTGTAGCTGGAACAGGCAGTCTGTGCATTAATTGCTCATTTTCTATGCGGGTTTACTAGCATAGACAGCTGTGCTCCAGTGCCCAGGAGCATTCCCAAGCATGCTTGGGCTTACTGGATTAGCACTTTGATGATTGAATATATTCAGTTAGAAATCTGTGATTCCCAAGTGCTTCCAGTACCTGACTGTACGTTATCATAGAATCATAGAATGGTTTGGGTTGGAAAGGACCTTATGATCATCCAGTTCCAACCCCCCCGCCATGAGCAGGGACACCACGCACTAAACCATGTCACGCAAGACTCTGTCCAGCCTGGCCTTGAACACTGCCAGGGATGGGGCATTCACCACTTCTTTGGGCAACCTGTGACAGCACCTCAGCACCCTCACAGGGAAGAACTACTTCCTTATATCTAACCTGAACTTGCCCTGTTTCAGTTTAAACCCATCACCCCTTGTCCTATCAGTAGTCCCTGATGAGGAGTCCCTCTCCAGCATCCTTGTAGCCCCCTTCAGACACTGGAAGCTGCTCTGAGGTCTCCACACAGCTTTTCTTCTCAACAGAGAAGGCTGAACAGCCCCAACTTTCTCAGCCTGCCTCCATACAGGAGGTGCTCCAGCCCCTGATCATCCTCGTGGCCTCCTCTGGACTTGCTCCAACAGCTCCATGTCCTCCTTATGCTGAGGACACCAGAACTGCACACAGTGCTGCAAGTGGGGCCTCACAAGAGCAGAGTAGAGGGGCAGGATCACCTCCTTTTACCTGCTTAAAAGAATGTGCTGATATTATTGAAAAGCAACCAGTGGGATCAGGTATTAGAAGACTGTTACCACAGTTGGGTGGAAGAGTATGTAGGAAACTGTCAATAGAATTGAAATGCACATGCCTTTATAAAGTCTGACTTTAATCCATTAGGCAACCAAGTCCAAGAAACCAATCATGCTGCCTGTCACATTTATGGATGGGACAACAAAAACACTGCTGACCGACTCTGCAACAACTGCTAAAGAGCTCTGTAATTCCTTGGCCGACAAAATCAGCCTGAAGGACCGATTTGGCTTTTCACTTTACATTGCGCTTTTTGACAAGGTATATCTTAAGTTATCTTCATGATTAGCTCTATGAGAGAAGAGGGAGGTTATTGCCACCACAGATCTTCCAGAGGGCAGAAGGGATATTTCTACAGTGCAAATTCCAGCATGATTTTCATATTAAGAGTAGTCAAATGCTGGAGCAGGGTTGTAGAGACACCATAAAATCTCCTTCTTTGGAGATATTCAGAATTTAACAGGAGAAGGCAAAGAGCAACCTGATCAAAGAGGGACCTGCTCCAATCAGTGAGCTAGAGCAGAAACCTCCAGAAATGCCTTTCAACCTACATTATTCTGTGATGCTCTGCTCTTACTCTCAGTCAAGCTACTTCGAGGTGAATTTCAAACAGCCAGGATTTGTATGCAAAGGAGCAACTACATTTAATTGGAAACCTGTTGGTTGAAATCAAGCTTCCAAAATGAGCTAAAATCCAAACTGCCATAACTCCGTTGGCATTTAACCAGGTTTGTTTAACCTAAAAACTTACCTTTTTCAGAAAATAAAGGTGAGCATAAATGAGAAGGGAAAACAGAGCTGGGGTAAAACTTCATCAGGTTTGGCAGTAGCTGCAAACCAATGCAGCTACAATCCTACAGCTACTGTGTGAGAGTGTTGAGTATATTTGCCCCTCCAGATGTGGCCACCTCTGCCTGCAGGTGGAGAAGAATATGGTTTCTACTCTATTTTCTTGGTCTTTTTTGAGGGGACATTAATCCAAGGATACATAGTGCTTTAGGGCTTCATGCCAGACCACAGTGAGAAGACAGAAAGGATAAATCTTTTCTAACAGGACAGGCTTTTTATTCTGCTTTATTTAGCATGGTTAGATCCGAGTCCGTGACTTTGACAGAGGCACTTTCAATGCACAGTATGAATAAACAATACTTTATAATGGAACTGTTGGCTCTGCTAACTCAAGTTGATGCTCTCCTTTCATTCTGGGTGGGAAACTGGGGCTCAAAACAAAATGGCTTGCCTAGCTATGCTGTAGACATATGCAATCTTGGCTGCCTAGTGGAGATAGATACTTCGATTTATTTTGATTATAATGAATGACTCAGAGATCTCCACCTAGAAAGGTCAGCACTTAGTTGGGTGAATCATGGAATCACAGAATGGTTTGGGTTGGAAATGACCTTAAGACCATCTTGGTCTTAAGGGTTCCAGCCCCTTGCCACAGGCAAGGAAACCTTCCACTAGTGCAGGTTGCTCCAAGCCCCTGTGTCCAACCTGGCCTTGAACACTGCCAGGGATGCCCCATTTCCCTCTGTCCTGACTAGGTGTCCTCGCTGGGGAGCGGCAATGACCATGTGATGGATGCGGTGTCTCAGTGTGAGCAGTACGCCAAAGAGCAGGGAGCGCAGGAGCGCAACGCGCCGTGGAGGCTCTTCTTCAGGAAGGAGATCTTCACCCCTTGGCACAACCCGAATGAGGACAATGTGGCCACCAATCTCATTTACCAACAGATCGTGCGAGGGGTCAAGTTTGGGGAGTACCGGTGCGACAAGGTACGTGGCCTCAGCTGTTGGTCTGGTCCGACATGTATCCTCAGCATGGTGAAATAGGTTTCACCAAAGAGGATGAGAAGTCTTCCTCTGTACACCTACTAGCTTGAGGATTATGGTGTTCACTTGGGAAACTACAGCAGAGTAATCAAATCCTCTTGGCTGGGTTCAGACTGGATGCTACCATGTGCTGCATGAGCACTCTTCGCTGACAAATCTTGCATGGGAGAGTGAATGGCCACTTCGCCCATCAGCCTCAGTTTGGAGGGCCACATGTAGTCTGTAACCAGATCACCAGATCAGGAGTACACAGCAGGATCCTGTTTGGTGAATCTTGCTAAGCCTTAGACATGAGAGATGCTTTTCAGGATACCTAGACCTGTGCCATGCAAAACAACCCCAGTGATGCTGCCATATGCTGAAGGGACATTGGCAGCAGAAACTTACACTTCCAGAGTCTCTGGGAGCTTACAAAGTTGTTCCAGTGTCACTGAAATGAGTGACATTATGCTTTAAATCATCCAGGTGTCAGACTGAAGGCATCTCTCCTACCCAACACCTAATCATCCTCCTGTGGTCCAGTAGAGTCCTGTCACCTTGGGAACTAAATCATCCTTCCCCATCTACATTGCATTAACTGCAGCTCTTTTATCCTACAAGAAGTCCTGCCCTTTCTTCCTCCTCTTCTCTTGCTACCACTCTCCTTGTGCTATTATCATCTCAGTAGTTCTATTCTTTCATCCCAAAAGTGCTTGGAATGTAGCTGCACCAAACGATGTTTTACAGTTCTGCATCATACACAGCTTCTTCAGTTTCTGGGATTCTCAAGTATGAGGAATGATGGATACATGCAGTTTTCAACTATTATACTCTGTCTAACATAGCAAAATCACCCGCTGCTGACTGCAGGCACCAGAAGCAGACTGAACTGCAAGGAAAGATGGCAATTAACATGTTCACACACTGTACTGGGATGGATAGTGCTTGTCAGTGAACATGTTATGGCTTAATCACAGCTTTTAGTGGTCCACCTTCTGAATTTTAGATGTGCAAAAAGCACTGGTGAAGTTCTACTGCAAGGAAGCATCCCCACGCCATTCTGAAGGAGCAGTACATCCAAAATCCACAAAGAGCTCCTCGAGTTCTAGAGGGTGGATGTTGAAGTGGTGGCCTGGTAATAGCATTAACTTGGCTTGTTTGGCTCCCACAGGAAGAAGACCTGGCAGAACTGGCTTCCCAGCAGTACTACGTGGACTATGGGTCAGAAATGGTACTGGAGAGGCTTCTAAATCTAATTCCATCCTACATCCCAGACAGAGAGATCACAGCTTCAAAAACAGTGGAAAAATGGGCTCAGCTCATTATAGCTGCACATAAAAAGGTGGGTAAAATCACCTACTGGCAAGGACCAAGGCAGGCTTTGGTAGCTTTGTCCAGTATCATAGCTCAGCTCTTAGCCTGGCCTGAAGATAAATCAAAGAGAAAAGGTAGATTTTGTACTAGATGTATGCAGTTTTTTACCACTGGTTTTGAGGCAACATCTGACAAAAGAAGGCAACCTGTGAGAAGCAAAATGCAATCTCTGGGGTCTCGTTCCTGTTACACAGGATTCTGGTTGCATTACAGTGGTGGTTCATGTCTCCAGGCAATGTCAGGACCTTATTGTGCCAGGCATTCTACAAAACCTCCCTGACTTCTCTTAGAACATTTGTGACACCTTCCGTAACTCATTACTCATAACTCATGACCAGTCATGAGGGTTGGTCATCCAGGCATTAGAATTGGCATTTATTTAACAGCAGGAACCAGCTTCAGATTAAGACCCCTAAAATGTGAGCATCTCCACGTGTGTTAGGAATCTCACCTCCCATTACTGTCAATGGAGACCCAGGGATGCAATTCAGTTGGATCTTGCAGGTCCTCCATCAGCCTGTCAGCTACATACAGAAGTGTCAGGTATCTGAGGATGTCCTAAATAAAGCTAGATATCTGTTCTTAAGGGTCGTTGAGTGTCTCTTTCCAGCTAAAGGACTGTCAAGCTGAAAGGTAGACACCTACCTTAGGGAAACCCAAAGTTAGCTGAAATGAATCCCACCCAGACTGGTCACTCCAGATGCTCTCCCAGCCTTCTCAAAGTCAAATTACTCCATGAAGTGGGAACCAAAAGCCAGCACTTTGTTCAAACTATAATTTGTTCCTGTAGGACTTTATTTGGCCCTTAGCCACATTGAGACCTCAGTATCAGTTCCAAGTGACATTAACAGGTTCTGTTTGCTCTCTTCCTGTATATAACTGGATTTTTGCTTCATGTAGGTTGTGGTTTGCTTTGTCTGCAGGGAATTTATACTCAGAAGAGGGCAGACCCCAAGAAAGTCAAGGAAGAAGTAGTGGATTTTGCACGTTTCAAGTGGCCTTTACTGTTTTCTCGGTTCTATGAAGCCTTCAAATTCTCAGGTGAGTCAGTAGAGCACATCCATGGAGCACAGGGTGCTCCATAGTGAAAGGAAGGAGAGATAGGGACTGCACAGACAAGAAGACTTAATGGACCATCTAGCTGGTCATTTTTGCATCCTGATTAGCAATGGCTCAAGCTATGATTCTATTTCTCTTACTAAAAATAACACTGAGATTTTTGATCGTTGCATACTCCTTTGAAAAGTACAGATTTGCTATATCCTAAAATACTTCATGAACTGATTGTGTGTCTTCTCTCCAATCCAGGGCCAAGCCTGCCTAAAAATGATGTGATTGTAGCTGTCAACTGGACAGGGGTCTACTTTGTGGATGAACAGGAGCAGGTTCTCTTAGAGCTCTCTTTCCCAGAGATCACGGCTGTATCCAGCAGCAGGTAAGGAGGAATAGACTTAGCTGGTAATCTCCCCATAGACTGGTCTTATTCCAGGCTTTGCATCTTGATACCATTGCTTTTTGGTTTCTTATGTCTCCTATAAAAATATATCTCAGAGGGGGAAAGCTGCAAGGGCAGAGTTTCACCTTGGCCACCATTAAAGGCGATGAATACACTTTCACCTCCAACAACTCAGAGGATATCCGGGACCTGGTGGTGACCTTCCTGGAAGGACTAAGGAAAAGATCCAAGTATGTGGTCACTCTTCAAGATAACCCAAACCCTGGTAAGTAAATGGCACGGCGCAGTGGTAAACATAGAGATAGATTAATTATTCCCAAGGGACTGGGGAAATATAATCAAACTAATGGTTGGGTTTTCCCTTGCAGTGGGAGAAGAATCTGGGTTCCTCAGCTTCCTCAAAGGAGACCTCATAGTTCTGGACCAGGACACAGGAGAACAAGTGATGAACTCAGGGTGGGCTAATGGGTTCAATGAACGGACCAAGCAGAGAGGGGATTTCCCAACTGATTCAGTCTACGTCTTGCCCACAGTCACCATGCCTCCCCTGGAGATCGTGGTAAGCTGTCTTAGAGTAGCACCACTTGATACAAAGCATGAGGAGGTCAAAGTCTTCCTGTAGAGCTTAGATCTGCCCAGAGTCCCCTGATGATAAGGTGAAAACCAAAGTAGCTGCAAGAGGTAGCAAGGTGTCCACGGCAGAAGTGATCTCAGCCTTTCTTCTGTTCTTGTTGCTTTGAACACCACAAGCTTATGACTTGGAATATCCATGAATTGTGCTAAATCCCACCAGCTGATTGCTTGGAGGTGTATTTGGGGTTGGAGGGAATCACTACAGTCATGTATGGAGCTGTAGGATCCAAAGCACATTATCTTCATTAGGAAATCATCCACGATATGGGAACATTTGTTATTCCTTGCATTAGTGATTGAGAATGGCACAGAGAAATGACAATTGCGTTAACTGGGTTATTCTTATTTACTCTCTGTTTTTCTTTACATTTTGTATCTGCTTCCTCTCTCTGAATACATCAGATGTATCTTATATCAAATATACTGGGTGACAGAGACCTTTTCATCCTACAGGCACTAGTCACGATGACCCCTGACCAACGCCAAGATGTTATCAGAACGTCTCAGCTGGCAGTTTCAGACAGTGAAGAGAGAGTAAAGCCATACACCTTGGAGGAATTCTCCTATGATTATTTTAGGTGATTTTTTAATCCACCCCCCAAAATTATAGGAATAGGAATCAATCTCCAGGTAGTTTGGGAATCAGGACATTTTTGGCTACTGGCAAAGACTCTGAATATCCCCTTATATGACTTTGTACAACTGAAACCTCCAGTTTAGGTCATGGCATTTGAGCTGAAGGTTTTCCACAGACAAGATTTTATGAAGGATTTCTTTAGATTGGCTCCACACATGTATAACAGTGTGAAATTTAATATGTGGGAGGCTGTGCTTAGTGGTCTGATATTCCTTTCCTATGATCCCATACACAGCCTCAGACCATATAAGCAGTAGTTGAATTAGGTGTGGGCATTTTCATCTCAGTTCCAGAAGTTTAAATGTGCACCACTGCTGGATGCAGCTGAGCAGACTGATCCCAAAACTCTCACTTCTGTTCAGATGGGCTGGCAATCCAAACAGGGAGGCCAGATCCTCTGGGATGTCTTCACCCTAGTGGGCTTATTGTGGTAGGCATGATTCTCCCAGTGTTACTGCCCTGAACATCCATTGCAATCATCCTTGCTTTTGTAGTCAGAAGGAAGGGGTGGCCAGGGCAAGTTGTTTTAGTGTCAGTACGTGGGTCTGGTCCTTAAGGGACTTTTCTGAGCCCTAAGAAAGTACAAATGGTTCTCTTTGAGCAGAACTGGAGCTGGATACTTGCTTAGCTGTGTCTCTCCAAAATGCATCTACTGTGGAAGGCTGTAGCCCTTATCAGTGTGGATGCAAACTGTGAAGTCCCATTTAGTATAAAAACTCGTTAACCAGGTGCTGTAACCAACCTTCCCAGGTGAAACATTGGCCACAAACTGTCCCTTTTATCCCTGTAACCTCTCCAACTTTCCTCTTCCATTGCCTTTGTCACCAGGCCCCCTCCCAAGCACACACTCAGCCGGGTCATGATCACCAAGAGCCGTGGGAAGGACAAGCTGTGGTGTTACACCCGTGAGCCCATCAAACAGCCACTGCTGAAGAAGATCCTGGGCAGTGAGGAGCTGTCCCAAGAAGCCTGCATGGCCTTCATTGATATCCTTCCACTGCCTGGGGAAGCCTTTGGGCATCAGGTCTAACAGGGAATGGGCTAAGCAGGCTATTTAGGGCCCCAAGCAGAGCCCATGGGAAGGTTTGTGGTCCTTCTTAAGGGCTTTGGGACCATGTCACAGGCTTGGAGATGGGTCTGATCCTGAAATCTGTGCTCCAGCATCCTTGAGATCTGAGGGGTGTCTACTTAGTAAATGAGGGCCAGGGAACAAGCTATTGAGTCCTACTGGTCTGCACTTCTTAGTGGTTAACCCACCAGCTCTGTTCTGGCTTGCTTCAGCTGTGTCTCTCCAAAATGCATCTACCTTGGAAGCCTGTAGCCTAATCAGTGCGGATGCAAACCAGTCCACATGGCCTCAGGGAAAGGGTTTGATGCCTGAATATCCCTTACTTGGCAGAATGTACACAGCGTGGGAGAGATGAGCTGTGTGCAGACAGATCCAGTCTGTTGAAGTAACCTTTATTTTTTGGTGGGGCTTTGCTCTAGGACCCAAACTTCATGATTTGAACAGTTCTGTTGGTATAACCCTGTTACTGATTAATATTACACTATTGCTGGTACTACTGGGTTCCTCTTACTAGCAAAGAATAACAGGAGGAGGAATTAAAAGAACTGTCAAAAATTAAGGGGACATTTGCAATTTTATCCTTTTCCTTTTGCTGTATTGTATATGTTAATTCTGCGTGTTCTCATGCAGAATAGTTGCAATATGGCATGAAGGTGAAGGTCATCACCAAGGTTTGGTGGACGTGGCAGTCCTGGGGTTAAAGGTTGGACTTGATGATCTTAAAGGTCTCTTCCAACCTAGCTGATTCTATGATTCTATCATTTGAGTTATGTTACTTCAGCTCTACTGGTGTCTGACTGGCTAAAAATTAGCTCTTTCACAGTGGCACCTGTATAGGTGATCAGGTAACCCATCATCACATGCAGCTTTCTTAGTTCTACATATCCAGACCTCAAAACAATTCTTTCAACCTGAGATGGTACATGATAAAAGGAAAGATCCTGCTGGACATCTTCTAAAGCAATTTAAAGCCTTTACCATACTCTGTGCCCCCTCCATCAAACTGCAGCCACTTCTGTAGTCCACATGTGTAGGATGTCTTTAATCACATCATCAACAGCAGGGCTTCCCCAACATCCCTGTTAGCTGATCCTTGACTCCCGCCTCCCACCAGTGCTGAAGTACATGGGTGACTACCCATCCAAAAGGACCCGCTCTGTTAATGAGCTAACAGACCAAATATTTGAAGGTGCCTTGAAAGCTGAACCCCTGAAGGATGAAATCTACTGCCAGACCCTCAAGCAGCTCACAGACAACCACATCAAGTAAGAGTGATCCCCCTTGGTCCAAATACTAGCACTTGTTGGGCAAAGCAGATCTCAGCTTCTTTCCTTCTGGCTTTCTCCTCATGTAGGTACAGTGAAGAGAAAGGCTGGGAGCTGTTGTGGTTGTGTACAGGCCTTTTCCCTCCAAGTAACATCCTCCTGCCCCATGTCCAGAGGTTCCTGCAGTCCCGGAAACATCACCCCTTGGCAGCAGACTGCATCCAGAGACTCCAGAAAGCCCTGAGGTACATCACTAAAAGATCTTTTAGCCCTGATGATGCCACAGCATCCAAATATGTGTGAGAAAATCTAAGTAGGGGATATTTTGGTGGCTGGGGGGACAGTGAAAGCTCACAGCCTCCCTCTGTGTTCAACCAAGATGATCGAAAGGGACATTGGGTGGAGGATAACTGTGTGAGAGAAAATAGAACTTAAGTTAACTTTGTCCAGGTCCACTTCAGTCACGCACAACTAAAGCAAATACACATTCCCCATTGCAGTTTTTCTTTCTTCTTTTTAGGAGGCAAAAAACCTAGTATTAAGAAAGTAACTGAAGTTACTTAAAAACGAATATGTATTTAAATGGGAGATTTAAACAAAGGATTCTTGCTTTGATGCTGTGGCATTTGCCACCTCCTGTTTTGCAGGAACGGATCCAGGAAGTACCCACCCCACCTGGTAGAAGTGGAAGCCATTCAACACAAAACTACCCAAATTTTCCACAAGGTTTATTTTCCTGATGACACCGATGAGGTAAATGAAGGGGAAGGAAATTCTTCTTTTCTGACAGGATGGCTGTCGATTTTCTTAGTAAAATATCAGAAGTTAATATTGGTTCTGATTCAGAAAGATTCAGCCTTTCCAGAAGACTCTGGACTGGAGCAGTGCAAGGGAAACCCATCCTTATCTACCCCGACCAGCTCAGGGGGTTGATTTACTGTAATTCACCTTTTTCAAGACACGGGTGCTGTGCTGGTGTTCACTGGAGGCTTCACAATATGACCCCAGAAAGAAGGAAACCATGTGGATTCATCTCCCTTCACTTACAGTAGTTCACAAGCCTTGGATATCAGTTATTTGCAGCCTAGACCAATAGATATTGTCCACCCAACTATATACCCAACAGGGTACCATGATATGGGGCTCCCTGGGGACTAAGCAGACTATGGCAGCACTGTCAAACAGGTAACTGCAATGATACCTTCTGACCTGAGATGACACGGAAATCATAGCTGCACTCAGGAACCTCTCATTAAGCATCTTACATGCTAATAAAGCAGCTTGTTATATTGATGCCAGGGCAGATATGCATGTTCTTGCAGATACTGCTGTCTCACGCTACTGATGAGGCTTGTGAGGCTTGTATCTCCCTCTTCTCTCATGCCTTTGGGCACAACTGAATTCTTGTATTTCCAAGTCAGTTTATGTGTAAAGAAGTGCACACCCATGGAAGGAAAAGGGTGATTCTTCTCTTTGTTTACCTGTAATGGAGAGTTGAGAGAACTGCTGGGATTTGAGTATTCCTTTTTCCATGACCAGTAATAAACATGACACTGCTTTATAGACATGCATCTGTGTGAGAGCCAGTAGAAGGAGGCAGTGTGATGCACTTGGATGAGTTTGCTGTGATCCTTTTGGCCATGGCAGTCACCCAGGTGGACTCGCAGAGTAGCATCATTTCAGTACAACAAGCATCTGCACTGAGGAGCTGCTGAACACCAGCAGCACTGAGCTCCAAGCTGGTCTCTCATGGGGTGTGGAACACAGATCCCAGTGGTTTGGTAGTTTAGGCTAACACAGTCATGCATGTGGTGGTGAGAAGGTTGAATTCCTTAAACTGAGGCAAACTGAATCTCTTTAAGTGGGCAAAGCAAAACGAAGATTATGTAAATGCTGAGCACAGCTTAAAAGTCAAAACCAGAACAGGGATCTGCATGTAGGTGGGACAGCCTTTTAGGTATCCCGTCCACATGTAAAGCAGGACTCATCTCCTCCCCAGCCGTCTAGAAGTCAGGCATTTGGTCGAAACCAGGCACCTGACTTCATTAGCATCAGTGAAGAGACAACTGGGACAAATCAGCCTGGCATCTCGCTCTCTCTATTCCCTCAAATAGCTCTGATAGCTCTGAGGTCCAACTGTTGGATCAGAATAACGTCTTGCATTGCCTGTGGAGCCCTGGATAAAACAGCACAGGGTATAGATAGAGCATCACACAGCACAACAGTACACAATACCATGATTGAGCTTCTGCAAACGACCCTTCCCATGCCCAGAGCCACAATCCACAATGTCACTTGTTTCACTGGTGGTGGGTATCTAAATCCCTTTGCACACCCGAGCCTGGAGTTCCTCAAAGACAGCATAAAGTGGAAATTAACCTGGAGGTAGCAGTGGTGAGGATCTTCCTTTCTTTGTAGGCATTTGAGGTAGAGTCGAGCACGAAAGCCAAGGACTTCTGCCAGAACATCTCCAACAGGCTGCTCCTGAAGTCCTCTGAGGGCTTCAGCCTCTTCGTCAAGATCTCTGACAAGGTGAGTGATGCACTCAGGGAGACCCATGTGCCAGTGGATAGCTACTGGTGGAGCCAGAGCTATCTGCACCCTCATAGGTGAAGTGCATTTCCCTGCAAGCAGTGGGGTGCTTCTGAGTCAGATCCAACCTGATACAAGTGAGATCTGCAGTCTCACAGCCCTGACTTTCTGCAGCACAAGAAGGATATGGACCTCCTCAAGCAAGCCTAGATGCAGCCATGGAGATGCTGTGAGGGCTGGAGCAGCTCTGCTCTGGAGCCAGGCTGAGAGAGCTGGGCTGGTTCAGCCTGGAGAAGAGAAGGGTCCTAAAGGGGAGACCTTAGAGCAGCTCCAGTGCCTAAAGGGCTCCAGGAAACCTAGAGAGGGGCTTTGGACAAGGGCCTGTAGGGACAGGCCAAGGGGAATGGCTTTAACCTGCCAGAGGGGAGATTGAGATGAGCTCTGAGGCAGAAGTTGTTCCCTGTGAGGGTGCTGGGGCGCTGGCACAGACTTTTCCCAGAGAAGCTGTGGCTGCCCCATCCCTGGCAGTGTTCAAGGCCAGGTTGGACACAGGGGCTTGGAGCAACCTGCTCTAGTGGAAGGTGTCCCTGCCCATGGCAAGGGATTGGAACTAGATGATCTTAAGCTCTTTTCCAATCCAAGCCATTCTGTGACTCTATGATTTTATGATTATATGAATTATCCCAAAGGGCTTAAAACACAGACAGGCAAAACCCTTCTAGTCTGTTGCTAAGTTGGGCTTATAAGAAAGGATTAAGTTAGAAAAATATGTGGCTTAGAGCTGCTCCAGGCAACTGGCAGAAATCTATGGAGATATTCATCATGAAGGGAAATGAATTGCTCCGGTGAAACAGGAAGCTGCAATAAGGAATAATGGGAGGAATTAGAGTCAGAGCCTGCAGCAAGGTGCTAGCAGTGGCTTTCTCACGTAAGCAGTTTATAACACATCACTGTAACCAGGACAATGCAGTGAGCAACACCTATAGGAGATGGAGCAATGGCCAACCCTGCCTGTGGCCTCTTGCTATTTGCTCAGCCCTTGTAACCATGTGCTGTGTCCCCCAGGTCATCAGTGTGCCCGAGGGAGATTTCTTCTTTGACTTCGTGAGACACCTGACAGACTGGATAAAGAAAGCAAGACCAGCAAAAGACGGTAACAATGACTGTTCTCCATTGTGGGTCACACAGAGCCCTCCTAGAGCCCTCCAGCCCCTTCAGACAAGGTTGACCACACAGTCTGCCACATCTGTTGGGCCACACTACTGTGGGTGTGCTGTTTGCATAGCCCTGGGGACATCACTGGGAGATGATCTGCCCAGGAGCAGCAAGAGCTCTGCTCCATAGACCTTGTCCCTGTGAGGAGCATCTGCAGGTTTGTAGCTCTCTAGGGATGGTTCCAGTGGTGGGATTCATCTCACTTTGCTGCCCACATCCACAATGAAGCTGGCTGAATCTCTGCTGAATCTATCAGTGGCTGCAAGACAAGGGTGCCTCCAGGATGCAATTCCTCTGTCCTGCATTGGCATGAGCGCTATCATTGAATCCAGACATTCCTTCCATTCTATTAAAGCTTTGTAAGGGAAAGATGTGGTTTTCTCTGAAAGGTTAGAGCCCATTCAGCCCTGCAAGTGCCCCTGTCCCTGCAGGTTGTGATGGCACATGGGCACCACTGGCTTGTAGGGACACTGATTGCCAGCTGGTAATCACAGTGTGGCTCTTACATACTTGCACCCTGCTTCCCTTGCACAGGTATAGTGCCTTCTCTCACCTACCAAGTGTTCTTCATGAAGAAGCTGTGGACCAACACAACGCCTGGAAAAGACTCGATGGCAGACTCAATCTTCCACTATTACCAGGTACTATGGGAGTTTGCAGTAGCAGTGGAGACTTGGGAGGAATTAGGAATTGGTTTTGAAGACCTTTTCCATCTGCAGATGGATAAAGTCTTGCATTAAATAGGAAGAGTTCCTGCCATAAATATAAGAACCCTACAAAGAGCACTGTTGAGTTGCATGGCAATTCATGCAGTTGAATGTAGTGAGCTCAGCTGGGATTTGGGCCAGCAGGTCTTGGGTGGGCATCAAGAAACACTACAAAGCATGTCCAGCCTTAGCAAGGAGGCTAAATTCAGAAGCATCCTGAGGGTTTTCAGCCACCTCCATTCATGGAGATGAGCTGTGATGGTCGCATCAGTCAGGTAAGAAGTTACAGTTCTGCTCTTGTTTCTTCTGGGATGGGACCTCCATGTCCCAAAGCTATCTCACACACATACAATCCCTGTGTTCTTGCCTGGATAAAGTGGTTATTCCAATGTGACTGTATCCCTCAATGCTTGAGTTGGTCACTTGACATATTTTTGGACACTTGGAAAACTCGTTCAATTCCAAGTGGCCATTACTAGGGGTCGATTTCCTGGGATGAAGGAGCATGAGCGAGTCTGTAGTTTCACACACCTGACAGCTAACATGGGGACCTTCCTGTTCCACTTAACAGGAGACTGTTTTAGACTAGAGAGGACCTTTAGTATCTAATATGGTCTCAGCTGAGCAGCTGCCTCTCCACCACACTCAACACAACTGCTGTGAGTGTTCCCAGTGCTCAGCCTCTTAACCAGGGGCTGGATACCCCTACAAGCTCCATTTAACATCTGAGAGTGAAGGTCTGTGGTCATCTCCTCTACCTCTGAATCATTCCTTCCTCCATGCAGGAGTTACCAAAGTACCTGCGTGGCTACCACAAGTGCACACGGGAAGAGGTCCTGCAGCTGGCGGCTCTCATCTACCGGGTGAAGTTTGAGGATGACAAGTCCTATTTCCCCAGCATCCCCAAGCTCCTGAAGGAGCTGGTGCCTCTGGACCTCATCCGGCAGCTCTCTCCAGATGACTGGAAAAGGGTAAAACAGCAACTTGGGTCAAGACCAGTTACTCGTCTGATGTTCAACACTGAAGTGGGGCTGCCAGATTAAGGTGACCCATGGTCCCTCTTGAGCCTTAGCAGAGCTGCAGCCTCCGCAGCATCACCAGGAGGAGGAATTGTATATGTGTGTTCATATACACATGCCTTGCAGTGGGTTTTGTTTGTCCTGCATGTGGCTGTGGTGGCGGACGCAATGCCATATTGACACATGCTGGGAGATGATCTCATATAAAGGTCTGTTGTTTAGTGCAGACTACTGAGTAAAGGGGTAATTCTCCCTGCTTTACACAGGGACGACTCCAGCACAGGTACAGACAGGTTTAGGGCCATAATATAACATAGGTGTCTCACTGCCAATAGGCATATAAGTCATTTCTGTTTCCTGGGACTTGAACTCAACCATGTGCCCAACCAGCGAGCTATCAGCTTCTCTGGTTGAAGGTCTTTCAGTCTCCCCTGTTGCATAAATTGGAGGATCAAAACTTATCATCCCTTATAATCCCAAGGAACTTAATGGAGTCACCAGCACAGCTCATCTAAGGAAGAAGGACCTGCCTTGGTTCCAGGCCCTGCTCCAGTGACCAGCCAGTGCTTCTGTGAAGTGTTCATTGGAGCAGAGACTAGAACCAACCATCTCTGTGGGGAATGATGCTCCTTTCCTGCAAACATCCCTGGTGCAAAGTAATGTGAACCATCCAGCTCTGTTGTGTTCTCTGTTGCAGTCCATCGTGGCATACTACAACAAGCACACGGGCAAAACAAGAGAAGAAGCCAAGCTTGCCTTCTTAAAGATTATCTTCAAGTGGCCTACATTTGGATCTGCGTTCTTTGAAGTGAAGGTACCTGCCCTGCTTGGGGGCTCTCTGGCAGCTTTTAGCCAAGGCCAGGAGACCCATATCGCAGAGGGGTTGCAGGTAGGCAGGGTTGTCCCAGTGTCTGGACCAGACTAGGACAACCCTGATGAAGCAGGGAAAGAGACTCTCCATCAGTAAGGGGCTAATACACTCTTTTATTGCTGCCCAGCCTCTTTACACAGACAGAGACATTGTAGAGCTTTAGCATATCTCAGTCATTTGGTCTATACATATAGATGTGCTGCTGAAGAGCCAAGAGCCTTGGCTGCTGTTCTGCCAAGGCAAAAGGGGACATGAGGTTTTCCAAGGGATGTGTCTGCACCCACCACAAACCAAATGCACACCATCCACCACAGCACCATCAAAGACAGTAGAGGCCAGAAGTCTGTCCAAGTACTCTGGACACCATACAGCAATTTCCTCTTCTCAATGACCACACAGTGGTTGTGGGCTGGAAACAGGTTGCTGAAATTACTCATCAGTTACTTGAACTTGGGCACTCCATTTTCTGTTATGTCCATCTTAGATGGAATAAGGAATCCAAGTATATGTCCCATGATTTTTTCCTCCAGAAGTTACTTGGGAGCCAAGAAAGATGTGACAGGGCCAGGATTTGACCCCATCCCCTGTGTTCTGTCTCATCAATCAAACTGGAATTCCTCATGGCACAGGGCTGGGAGAAGGGTTTACAGCAGGAACAAAACTGAATGGAAAGATCAGAAGAGCACAGAGCAGTGTAGTCTTGCTCTGGTGTTCCACAGAGTGGGCATGAGGAGAAGCAGAACACCAAACAGACTGGAATGTGAGACATCTGGGGTTTGACAGCCTGTCCCAGCTCTTCCTTGCCAATGGCAAGATGACCTCTCTTCTGGGATGCCACCAAAGGGAGCAATGAACTTAGTGTTATCAGCAACTCACCCACTGGTTATCATGCGTTAGGAGATCTGTACTTAACTAGACAGCCCTGGCTACCACTGATACCTTAATGGGCTCTATGTTTATCTTTAAAGAATAAACTGGATAACAGTTAATGGGCTACAGAATGCTGGCAGAAGACAGGGAGAGAGGAAAGAGGAAGGGGGTCTGATTTTGCTTGACACATCCCCTAACCAGTTCATCTCATTCCCAACAGCAAACTACAGAGCCAAATTATCCAGAAATCCTTCTAATTGCCATCAATAAGCATGGAGTCAGCCTCATCGATCCCAAAACCAAGGTAAGCAAAACTTCCTGAGCTCACTCCCCAATGCCTTACAGAAGTTATCCCAAAGCACATGTTATTCAGGTGTTCTCTTTAAGCCTAGATAGAAAGGCTGGATAGGCAGAAAAGTTTCTGGAGGCAGAATTCACTGTTGTGTAGAGTCATCTCAGCCTTTTTCAACAGGACATGGGTCTAGAGCATCATCTGTTAGAGCCCTATAACTAGAGGATGCGCACACTTCTTCCTTAATCCTTTCATAGACATTAGGACAGGAGCTGGAGTAGATGAGCTCCTAATAGTTGCTTCCACCAACCACATGGTCATAGTAGTACAGCAGTCCTCCACAACCACTGGTGGATCCAGAGTCTTGCATGTCACTGCCATGCCAATGAGGCCATGGTACAATGTCATCAAAGTAGACATCCTTGGTGTGCTTTGGTGGCAAGCGAAAGAGGCATGGGAGGTCCCCACAACCCTTCATGAAAGTTGAGGCTCTCGTGTGTTGACTGTCAATCTTGTGTTCCCACCAGGATATTCTCATCACTCACCCCTTCACCAAGATCTCCAACTGGAGCAGTGGCAACACATACTTCCATATAACCATTGGTAACCTGGTGAGAGGAAGCAAGCTGCTCTGCGAGACCTCCCTGGTAAGAAGCGTTAAAGATTATTGGGCACAGGTAGAACAAATCCTCACTTTGAAGTGCAAAATGAGGTGCTTCCAGCATATTGTGTCTCAGAGATTTTCTGGGCTGAAAGTTGTCTCCTACAAGAGTCTCCTATGTGTTTTTCTTACTTCTGGATTTCCCATGGCTCAGCTCAATGGCTCAGGTCTCTCACTTGGTCCATCTCCAATTTACAAGTAAGCCTGAAGTGCTTGGGATGTTGTCATCTCATGAGCATGGGTCATTGTTCCCCGTCACTGGACTGAAAAGCACATTAAAGCCCATGTGGGCTCAGGGAGTACTCTTAAGGCCTTTCACCAAGATCCTTTGCCCAGCTTGTCCCTAGTAACAGTAACAGCAACAATAAAACCTTAGAATCATAGGATCAACTAGGTTGGAAAAGACCTTTAAGATCATCAAATCCAACCATTATCCCAGGACTGGCAAGTCCACCACTAAGCTGTGTCACTGAGGGCCTCATCTACATGTTATACCCAAAGCATGAAGGATTAATTGTTATTAATCTGAGTCATTCAGTATTTTGTTGACCATTTGAGAATCCAGGCCCCATCCAGAGCTCCCTACGTTCTTAGGCTCAACAGCATCCTGGAACAGTAAGTTCCTCTATCTATACACTGCAAATTATGTTTGGACTGTGTTCCTTGTGATGGTATCCTTTCATAGTCTCATAGAATAGTTTGGGTTGGAAAGGACCTTAAGATCATCTAGTTCCAACCACCTGCCATAGTCAGGGATGCCTCACACTAGACCATGTTGCCCAAGCTCCATTCATCCTGGGCTTGAATACTGCCAGTGATGGAGAATTTACCACTTCTTTGGGCAGCCTGTTCCAGTGCCTCACCACCCTCGCAGTAAAGAATTTCTTTCTTATATCTAACCTGAACTCCGCCTGTTTAAGTTTGAACCCATCACCCCCTTGTCCTATCACTACAATCCCAAGGAGAATTTCCAAGGTTGAACAGGTCAAAATGTACCTGGAACTTGCAAGTCAACGACTGGTAGCCAGTGTGTTCAGGAGGCACAAGTCAGACACTTTAAACTGTGTTCTAAAAAGGCAGGTAACATCTTCTCTCTCCTCCTCAGGGGTACAAGATGGATGATCTCTTGACCTCATACATCAGCCAGATGCTAACAGCCATGAGCAAACAGAGGAGCGCAAAGGGTAGCAAGTGAACTGCAAGAAGCCACTGGCACGTGGCCATGCGGCTCATTCACCAGCTGAGGCCTGTGGGATACCCATGCAGCTGGGGCAGAACCTTTGCCTCCCAAATGTGGAAGATGAGCCGAACACCATCAGGGAGCTCGATGGACTCTGACCTTGAGGGCTCCAATCCCACCTCCCCTTCCAGCGAAGACGACTATCTCTGACCTCCCTTCTTCTCCACCCTGCACTCCAACACCATCTTACACCTCAAAGCTTTCCAGGGGACACCACTGCTCTCAGACAGTGACCGAGCAAAGACACTCCAGCAGGAGGTTTGCCTGAACTCAATGGTTGGCATCACAAAGGCTCTTGAAAGAGGATTTTATGTGTGTGTGTGTGTGCGTGTGGTTTGGTTTGTTTTTTTTCTCTTAAGTAAGAAAGAGCTATGGGGATGCTAACAGCTCTTTGGTGAGGTTTTGGGCGTTTCAGGCTTGAAGAGGGATAACAGAGCCCTGAAACTATGCTGGAAAGATGTCCAATGAACACTGCAGGGCTTGGGTTTGGACATTGCAAGAGAATACGTTGTGTTCTTACGAAGGACAGGAAGAAAAAGCAGGGAGGAACATTCTAACTAGGAATCAGAATAAACCAACTACTGATGGAACAGGCTAAAGTGCTGTCTGTGCAATGCTGGAGATACTTAAAGGACAGATTTTAAAGTGTTGTTTCGTCTTCTATTTATTTTTTAAGATATTAAAAAGGAAAAGAAAGAAATAAAACCCTGCATTTTGTGCTGGTATCTGGACATTGACTCGGGGCTGAGGGCGACCTGCAGGACAATGTCTCGCCCAGGGATTCCCCCAGAGCCATGATTGCCAGAGGCTAAGGCACATCATTCCCAACTTATGGGATCAGCTGGAGGTGAAGCTTGGAAGATGAATTATCTCCTGTGCCCAGACCAATTAACGCTGGGAGGATGTTTACTACAAGCTTCAATATGGATATAGGGGGTTTGAAGGCCCCATGCTTGGAAGACTTGAGGCCAAGCCTGCGTTGAGCTGTAATTCAAACATGGATTTGGCCATTGGGGATGGAAATAGCTAATGATTTTATTGTGCTTTTGTGTGTGTTGCTGTGTAAAATGGCTCTCAGCTGGACCTGAACCACTCACAGTGAGGGGAGACCCTTGATTTTAGTGGGCTTTTCTCCATCTTTGGTTGGCTGTACTAATCTGCTGGCTGGTTGTCCCATCTTCCACCCAACACCATGCAGTGCGGACCAGCCTGCTTTGGAGCAGAGATGGGACTTGCCAGGAGTGAGGAGGCTGAAGCCATGCTGTGTCTGGGGGAATGCAGGGGAAGGAGCCTGGGGTGCCTTTCCAAAAGCCAGGCTTCAAAGGAATGTGTGCCTGGGTGTGGGGCACCAGGAAGGTTAACAATTGTCCACCAAGATCTGGTGCTGGCATCACTAACACTGAGTGGATCTCAGTAGATGTGGAAACCTCTCTTGGTCTCATGCATTTGGCTGCTTTCACAGAAGTCCATATTGTAGGGTGTGTTGTTCTGTTGAGCTCATCTGGATGGGACTTTTCATCAGGGGCTGTAGTGATAGGACAAGGGGGAATGGCTTTAACCTGCCAGAGGGGAGATAGAGATGAGCTCTGAGGCAGAAGTTCTTCCCTGTGAGGGTGCTGAGGCGCTGGCACAGACTTTTCCCAGAGAAGCTGTGTCTGCCCCATCCCTGGCAGTGTTCAAGGCCAGGTTGGACCCAGGGGCTTGGAGCAACCTGCTCTAGTGGAAGGTGTCCCTGCCCGTGGCAGGGGGTTGGAACTGGATGAGGAGATTTAAGGTCCCTTCCAACCAAAACCAATCTGGGATTCTATGATTCTATGATCTTGGCTCAGTCCTCCTACACCATGGCGTGCCAGGCAGAGCCAGCAGCACTTCCTACCAGACCTTAAGGACTGTAACATCTGGCTGGGATGCAGATGCAGCAGTGACTTTGGACGTTGATTGCTCCACCAAAGAGAATGAGATGCTGCACAGAGACACCTACCAGGGCTGCGGGAGATCGTCTTCCTCCACCATCCTCTACCCAAGGTACTCTGGTGATGGGAACACGGTTACACCAGCCAAGGCTACACTGGGAGCCAAGCTGCCTTCTCACCACCCATCTATCTCTGATGCTTCTCTCCCCTCCCCAGCTGCCATGATCCAGCTGTCCCAGGGATCCCACTGTCCTTAGATTGTCCTTAGACATGTGCCCATCATCATCCCCACCAGCACCACTGCTTTCAGTGAGTCTCCAGCCACCCCTACCTCCCACAGCACACTCAGCAGATGATGCAGCACAGCAATGTTTTCCAATGCCGCCCTGGGCCAGCTTTCCCCCACCAGCACCCTCATCCCTCCACTTACAGCTCTGTTGGCCTCCCATGCACCCCATTGTTTTGAAGGGTGCTGGAACTCTGTGTGTGTGTGCCTGTGTGTCATATGTATTAGTGTCTGCTGACCTCTTTGTATCCACACCAAGCGATGTAACATGGAAAACATATGTCCAAGTGAACTGCTCTAATTAAAAAGCATCAAGTGGCTTGTGGGAGGTTGTTCTGTGTGGTTGTGGTGGTGTCTCCATGAGGAAAGGTGGGCTCCCAGGTCCTCTATGGGGACAAGATCTCTTCTTGCAGAGTGGAGCTCCTGGTGAGAGTATCCAGCAATGGGAAGCAAATCAGTGTGTCTGGACTGGAAATGAAGTATGGGGAGATACCACTGTGTATGGGCCAAGCAGGAGGTAGGTACATGGATGAAGGCGCATCGAGGTGGCTTTTCCTAATACATATTAAAAGCAATGGTTGGGGGACCACAGCCAAGTCCTTCACCTGGCTGAGGCCCTCATGGTAAACACCACTGCTCAACTCACACACTCTCTACCTCCTATTTTGCTGTTCACATACCTCCACGTGAATGGTACCCACAAAAAATGATGAACCAGCTATGGATGCAGTACATGGGGAGGTGGTCTAACACCATCAGTAGTATCCTCTCCCCATTCTGCTTAGACCTGGAGAGGTGGTTTAGCACCATCAGTAGCATCCTTTCCCCATGTTGCTTAGATCTGGAGCTCCTCTACACCAATCCACCAGCCCTTTAGCCCATTTTCCAAAGGAGGATGCTGCCCTTTTGCATTTCTAGCCTCCAAAATTGCAACTTGGAAAGGTTTGAGTGATTCTCAGCACAGCTAACTCTGAAACCTAATGCTTCCCTGTCCCAATTCACTTGTGGTTGCTTTATTTAATAGAACCACTTAGTTGCATGAGGCTTATATATGAGCAAATGCCTATAGCCTGATTCAGGTAAAGATGACTATTATCTTTTTTCCCGGTTTGCCAAAATAGGAACACAACAGGACAGGAGAGCTAAAACATATTTATAACAGCACTTAAAACTTACAAAAAGTGTGTTCTTATTATCTGTACAAGTAGAAATTTATGGCTTAAACCTGGGAGAGGCTCACACCTCCCTTGCAGAGCAAGGCATAGACTCCCCTCCCTGCTGTGTGCCAGCAGCCACTGGGAGAGATGAAAATGGGAATCAAGCCCAGGATGCAACACAGGTATACAGACCTTCCCAATGGAAAAGCAAACAGGACACTTGGTGGGACCAATTCACATGCAGCTCAAGTCTTCTGCAGAAAAGTGGTGTGGTTTTGGTTATAGTCCCAGCAGCTACATGGCCAAGGCACCAAAAAAGTCCTTCAGCACCCATGGAAAGATATGTCCTTGGCCACAGCCAAGGGGAAGAGGCTGTCCTGTTAGAGTCTGTGGCAGGGCAAGAGTGGGGAGAAGGAAAACCTCAGTGCCCCTTGTCTGTGTTATGGAAAGGAATGGATCTAGTGACCCAGCCAGCATCACTTGACCATCGTGGTGGGGCTTAACGTGGTCTCAGAGAAGGAGGAAGGGAATGTATGGAGAAGAGGTTGCTCTAACAGAAGAAACATGGAGGAGGACTGGATGATGCCCAGATGTTGCAGCACATCTGCAGCATGCAGCTGTGGAAATAGAGGGCTTATGCACAGCAGGAGGAATTACAGGATGACTGTACTGTGGGATGCCAATGATCCCAGAGGTAAATGGTGACTCCCATGTGGTTCCTGCATCTCATCATGGTGCACAGCTTCTTCATGGCTGAAACTCCATCTGTGTTCCCCTGCACCCCAGGCATGGATTGCAAGAACAACTATAGGAGAGGAAGCTTGCAGCTCATGTTCAGCAGAGTCACAAAAGCAAATGGCTCCTTGTCACCAGGGATATAAGCCCCTCTTGGCAGGTTAGTGTTTGCATTGCAGGAAGGGGATGGTCTGCTGTCCAGTCCTCATCAAGGTAGCAGGTCCACATCCCTCCCTGCTTGCTGTCAGACTGTGACATTAGGCATGTTGTCAAGCTCTGGAAGAGAGGACACACAGGGAGCTGCTGAAACACCTGCAGTTGTCTTGCCAGCCATTGTGAGCTAACAGAACCTGGCTGAAAATGTGAGCAGCCCAGGCTGGGCCATTTAATCTGGATGATATCTCCATGGGTGCAGAAACCCCAGCCAATCCCACCCAATAGCGCAGACCCAAGGGTGCTCGGTGTCTCTGGGGTCTCTTTTCACAGCATCACAGAGTAATGCATATTGGAGGGGATGCCTGGATGATTCTGCCCCAATCTCTGCTTGAAGCAGGGCCAAATAGATAGGACCGATCAGGGCTTTGAACAGCTCTGAGGGTGGATATTCCCCACTGTCTGGTCCCTGTTTCAGTATCTGATCACTGTCATGGGGAAGATTTCCTTTATTTTCTTTATATCTAGCCAAATTTTCCAAAGTTGGAGCTTGTGTTGTCACTGCACATCCAAGAAACATCTGGCTCCATCTTTTCAACACCCTCCCATTAGATGATTGGAACTAGATGATCTTAAGGTCCTTTCCAACCCAAACCATTCCATGATTCTATGATTCTATGGCTGCAGACAGTGATAAGATGCCCCTTGATTTTCCCTCCGCACTATGCAAACCCAGATCTCAAATGCCTCATCCTCCAGCTTAGTCGCCCCATTAAGTTCGCTCCCATTTATCACAATCTCCTTGGTACTGAGGAGCCTGAACTGGACCCAGTGCCTATACATCGCCTCACCGGTGCTGAGCAGAGGGAAGAAATCACTGCCACCTACACTGAGACTGAGACAACCCAGGATGCATCCATCCATCCCCACTGCATGGACACCCATCACCACCCCATCCATCAGGACCCTGGCTGCAGCTCAGGGATCTCCTTGTCCTGCTCACCTGTCTTGAACTTGTTGTAGGTGCCATTCTCCAGCATCGGGTCATCGTCTTTGCCACAGCAAGAGAAACTCCGCTCTCGCCACCTGCATGGGGCAAAGCACCTGGGTCAGGCCAACACTTGCTATGGTTCCCCTTGCACCTCCCTGGTGCCCTTAATGCCTTTTCTACTTTGTCAGGGTAGGATCTGCCCTGGAATATTGGAGTTTGCTCAGGTCCTTTCCGAGAAGGGACTCCAGTGCATGACTGACGTCTCAGCATCCGCACTTTACGTGTGCAACAGCATTTTGAAGGCAACTTTGTGACTAAACCTTGTTTTGTAAAAAGTACTGTAAGAGCTTAAAAGCCCCAGAAATGTTTGTGGCTTTGATGGAGAAGAAAAGCTGCGTGAAGACCTCAGAGCAGCTTCCAGAATCTGAAGGGGGCTATAAGAATGCTGGAGAGGGACTGTTCGTCGGGGATTGTAGTGATTGATAGGACAAGAGGTAATGGTTCAAACTGAAACAGGGGATATTTAGGTTGGATATAAGGAAGAAGTTCTTTACTGTGAGAGTGGTGAGGCACTGGAACCGGTTGCCCAAGTAAGTTGTGACTGCTCCATCCCTGTCAGTGTTCAAGGCTGTGTCGGATGGGGCTTGGAGCAACCTGCTCTAGTGGATGTGTTCATAAACCTGGCAAACAGGACCGTGCAGGGTCCTCAGGCACTGCTGATGGTCCTTCACTCCCAGAAGGGCTGGGAATGCCCTTCCTGCAATTCCAGCCCAGAAAAAGTTGTTATTTGGCTGCATCAGAAGGTTCTGCAGGGCCCTTGGAAATGCACACACAGCATGAACATGAGCCTGGGGGAGACAGGCGTGGGAAGGTCTGATGGTGGTGGTGATGCATTGCAGGGGTGATTGTGAACCACCCTGTAAAACCTGCAGCCTTGAAAACAAGGTCAAAGCTTTCCTCCTAATTCAGTCCAACGCAACAGTGTCTAAATACTAAGAACAGAAAAATCAGTTCCTTTCTCAGCCCATCAGCTTTGATAACTGGTTTATGATGCTACTATAAACCCACCAGGTTTCCCCTGAATCCTGAGGTTAGATAATGCCTGAGCTGCCAAAATGGAAAGGGAAAATGAAAGCAAGCTGTAGAAGCAGAGAGGTTTTGGGAGACTTTCAGGGCTTTCTTCTAGTTCTTGATGATCTTGAAGGGAAAGGTAATGTTCTCAAAAGTAGTTTTAACCCTTCAGATCACCTGAAAGCATCCCTCTTTCCCTCCACCTGGCACAAAAGATCAGGTTAGGATGGCCATTAGCAACTTGGTAGTTACCAGTGCAGAGCAAAGATGAGTGAGATGAGGAGCATAGAGGTCAGATCTGTCAGGATCCACATGATGTTGTACTGCTTCGGAGTCTGGAAGAGAACAACAGAAGATGTGTCCACCACCAAGGACCCCGAGATATGCTAAAAAGTTGCTCAAGCTCTTTCTTGCTGCTTGAATATGGCAGTATTCAAGACCAGGTTGGACAGGGCTTGGAGCAACCTGCTCTAGCGGAAGGTGACCCTGTCCGTGGCAGGGGGTTGGAACTGGATGAGCTTTAAGGTCTCTTCTAACCTAAACCATTTTGTGATTCTCTGGTTCTACGAGTGTATGAATACGGCCATTCAGATGCATGGTTTCCATGTGCAGTAACATCCCTCAGGTATTTAAACTATGTGGTGGCAGTTCAAAGCAGCCACTCACTGGTGGGTGTTGGTGCCAAATCATCACCCTTCATAAAGATCTGTAGTGTGGCCAAGAAGATTGAACCACATCATAGTGAATGTAACAGGGACCTCTTGTTTGTATACACAGGCCCCGTAGTTTTCTCTGCTTCTCTCCAACATTAACATCAACTGGGGGCATCTCATTTTCTCTGGCAAACTGTCCTTAAGTGACCACCACAGGGGGTCTAAGAGCATCTAAGCTTTATCCTGAGACTGAACCTTCACCCTCCCTCAGAATGGATTGAAACACTGCAGTCTGGATGGGAGCAACGTAACATCTACTTCAAGAGTGTACAGGCAGTTATTCAAACTGATAGCCTTTCGGCTGCGAGGACTCTGGTGATCCTTAGACCTGCAAGTTGTCCAAGGCAGAATAGTGAACAGACAACTTATGTGGAAAAGAATTCCTCATAGCAAGGAAGGGTTATTTCTATGGTTGTTTCCCTTGGGCTTGTGGAACAAGACCAGGTTTGAGAAGGGCAGTGGGAAATTAGGAACTTCTGACATAAATAAGGTGCTTCAAAAGCTTAGAAATGGAAATCCTCATGCATCAGCTTGTGTCCCCAAATGCCCTTCCTTTCTTCACACACATCTCAGTATGACTTCTTTTCCCTCATCTCAAGGCCTAAGTTGCAAATCCTGACAAGCAGGATGCTTCTACCTCAGCCAAGTGCAAAGAGCAGAAGGGTATAGTGATACCTGGAGGGGCTCAGAGGTTGCAGGTAAGCCAGGTTTCAGCTCAGGTCCTTTTCATGCAAAGGGTCCTTTATCCATGCATGGCCCATGGTCTCCAAAGGAAACCATGAACATCTCAGCCCTACTTCCTACCCTTGGGACGGGGAATATTTTCACTTACCATGAGGAAGAGTGGCTGGCTGAGATTCTTCAGTATGTGGACGGCATTGGTGGTCACAGAGTGTGCTCCACAGCACCACGCCAGGGAGAAAAGCCATGGCTCATTGATCACATATAAGTTGGTGGTGATGTTTGCTTCAGCGTATTTCCTTTAAAAGACCAAAGGGCAACACATTTGTCTATTGGTTTACATACACAATACATTTTGACATGGTTTAGTGGTGGACTTGGCAGTCCTGAGGTAACAGTTGGACTTGATGATCTTAAAGGTCTTTCTTTTCCAACCTGGTTGATACTATGATTCTATGAACAGCCTTCATTAAGCAATGAGGTTAGTACTTCCTTTGGGCTGAATCAAGGAGAGACAGCAATGTTCTGTAAGAAAGGCTCACTTTAGGACCTAGATAAGGAACAGAAAGGAAAGCCAACCAGCCAATGATTAGTCATTCACAATTGGTCAATACAGAATTGCTGATCTGCTGGAAGCCAACACAGTTCAAATGTCCAAAAGGTCAAAACTTTGCTTACTCTTCTGCCATGTCAATCAATGAAATGATGTGTTTGTGATCTCCCAACAGCGTGTTCAAAACCACCTCAAAGCTGGCTACTCATGATGCAGTTGTTCGCTGCATCAACTCTTCCTTTCTCAAGTTCTTATAAGCTATTGAAACTTAATATGAAGTAAGAACATACTTAGTATAATGGTAAAGGAATGTGTCGTGGGTATCCGTGTTTGTAAATCTACCTAGGATCTATCCAGGGTTTACCCAAATGGATCTACCTGGGATTTTACATCGTGTGAATATTATCATTGAGAAAACATCAACATTACTCTCATCTAAAGGATTAAACTTTTTCTATTCTTCTTTGTTTAAAAAACAGATTTCAATGTGTTTGTGCACTGGAAAGGGCAAAAAATCCTATTTACAAAAGGAGGGCTGGGCATGTAAGGCTGTTATTTCTTTTTTCTTTCATATGAGAGGACCATTTGGGAAACTCCCACAATGAATGTGGAGCCTTCCATTGGAGGGATTACATTTTCAGTGTGTTACAAGCAACAGAGTACTGGTAGTAACAGAGACAAGAACCGAAGTCTCCAAAACACCAGCTACAAGAAGGTGATGGTCTCTCACCACAGCATTATGTGCTTACACTGATGTCTTTGGAAAAGCCATCACGGGAGGTTAAATAGTTATTCACTCTCCATGATTCGGTGCTGGTGGGACTGAGGGTGGCATGAATAGAAAGACAAGAAACCAGAAGTCAGCTGCGGTGTTCTACCTGGAAGATCCTCAGATCTCAGTCAAGTAAATATGGTCTTGGGGGCAGCGGAAGTGTAATTACATATGTCACCTCTTGGCCATACACAGGCTCAACAGTAGGAGTGAACTACAGTCCCTTACTCCCCAAATGCAACAGGGATGGCCACTTGATCTAAAGGAGCTCTTCTTAAAATGCTCTAGATCCTGAGGCTGGTCACTGGAGGGAGACATTGCCACACGCATGAGGCAAACATAGTCCAGATGCAGTTCAACTGTGCTTGGGGGTGAAACTACAACCTACCGGATATCTTCACTGGACATTTCACTGTAGGCCAGATTGAGTTTGACAATATTGCTCATCAATAGGTCTTCGATTGGGGCCTTGCTGCCCCTTGTCTGCTGAAACCCAGGAGCAACAGAGTGAACAAAGGACCTCATGCTGTTCTCCAGCCATAGGACCTGCAGGCAGCAAGAGGACACTGAATTCACAGCAGACATACTAAAATGCCCTGCCCTTGACACAAACCCAGTAGAGATAATATCTTGGGGGGCTTAACCCAGCCTGTCAAATGACACGTTTCTTTCAGTGATCAAAGGACATTTGGATGTAGGGTTAAAACTTGCAAGTCACTTTCATCAAGAAATAAGTATTCACTGTTCCTTGCTTATCATCTTGAAATCAGTGAGTACATTTTGCACAGCCAAACAAAAGATGTGGTGTTTGAAATGAATGAACAGACAGCTTTGGTTTATGGGAAAGGCAACAGAAAATACTCTCCCATTCTCCCACCATGAGAGAAAAGGCTTCAGCAGACACAGATCAGAGTAACAACTCAGACATTGATGGGTACATAACCTGACCCACATGAGTTTAGCATTTATCCGTTGCTGGAGTAAGGCAATGAAGGCTCCAAACTCCATGTATCTCAATTTAAGCCGGGACTTTCTATGCAATGTATATAAAATAAGCATGGGTGGCAGGGAGCAGGCTGCCAGTTATTACAATGATGAAAGGATGTCATCCGGGGGCTAAGGCATCAGCTTGTATATACACTAACTTATTTCTCTGCTGCTGTAGGGTTACACCATTTTGTACCTACTGAGGAACAAATAGGAATGTAGTCCAAATGATGCCTCTTAAAACAAGTGAAATACAAGGAACCAGACTTTATGCAGGCAAAATCATGTACGGTATGACCCCAAAGTTCCAACTTGGAGAGCAAGGAAAATGGATATGGAGGAGTGAAACCACCTTACCAGATGGGGTCTAATCCCTGACTCGTAGATGACTTCCAGCGTTCTGTTGATCCATAAGTCCCTGTAAGGATGTTTATCTGGAGGGCGGTAGAGGTCAAATATCACATATTTATTGTGACTCTCAGCGAGGCTCAAGAAATCACTTAGTTTGTAAATTGTCTGATTCATTGCCCAGCTTTTGTCTGCCTTTGACAGTAAGCGGATGGATAAAAATGGTTTGTCCTAGAAATAAAGATATAAAGAAAGGAAATCAATCAGGCTGTTGCCTCTGGGAGTTGGCTGGATCCAAAAAACTCCTGTCTCTAAAAGGGAAAAAGGTTGATAACAGCCCTCAGCTGCAAGGCTATTTCATTTTGCTTAGCTCTTCTACCTCTACAGAGGAAATTCATAGAATCCCAGGCTGGTTTCTGTTGAAGGGACCTTAAAGCTCATCCAGTCCCAACCCCCTGCCACGGGCAGGGACACCTTCCACTAGAGCAGGTTGCTCCAAGCCCCTGTGTCCAACCTGGCCTTGAACACTGCCAGGGATGGGGCAGCCACAGCTTCTCTGGGAAAAGTCTGTGCCAGCGCCTCAGCACCCTCACAGGGAAGAGCTTCTGCCTCAGAGCTCATCTCAATCTCCCCTCTGGCAGGTTAAAGCCATTCCCCCTTGGCCTGTCCCTACAGGCCCTTGTCCAAAGCCCCTCTCCAGGTTTCTTGTAGCCCCTTTAGGCACTGGGTGCTGTGACAACACTGCTTCTGGCACCTGAATTACATAGATCACAGCTAGCTCTGCTGTGCTTCTCAGTCCTACTGTGTTAGCTGTGACTGTCATACACAGCACCTTGCACAAGCAGCTCATGTCTTCTTTGCTCAGCCCATGTGTTCTGATGCTGCCACGATAAGGAGCCACAAGAACACCCACCAACGAATTGTTATAGGTCTCCTAATCCTAAAGGCCAACTGGACAAACCAAGGAGATGCAAACAAAGGACTCCTACTGACTTCTTCCCGTTCTGGCTCAAAAAGTATTTCCTCTCCCAGCATTTATGCTAATAAGTAATATTCAGCTGGTGTCTCTTCCACATCCAGTTGATGACAGTCCTTTATGGTGCTTACCTTAAGGAACCACTTTCCAGCATTCAACTTCTGCAAGGTATCCCAAGAGAAAAACGCAGCATTTTTAGTAACGTCATTGGGGTAGACCTCCTTGATGTTAGTTGTTCTCCTCAAGGTTTTGTCATGCATGAGGAAAGGAACCCCATCATAGCTGTAGGAGAGCAAGAGTTCAGGTTACCTGGGGTGGGGTTTTGTTGTGGTATGAGCAGACTCAGGTCAGGTCAGAAGAATATGTGGGTCATTGTGAATGCAGCAGTACAGCCTCCCTTGTTGCACAGGGTTGGATAGGGAGGAACATCAGGTTATTTCCAGCTTAAATACTGTTGGATGACCTTGGAGAAGCCGTGCTTGTCTGTGCCTCATTTTCCTTATGGGCAAAGCAGAGATGGTGGCATTTATGTCTGCCAACCCTCCAAAAAATGGATAGTAACATGGTTGAAACCTCTTTTTGCTGACACCAAAGTATTTCTATGGGTTCTGGGGGACTGAAGCCTAAATGGACAGTGACAAAAAGAAAGTGGACCTTCCTATAAGATGGTAAATGCCCCATCCCTGGCAGTGTTCAAGGCCAAGTTGGACAGAGCCTTGGGCAACATGGTCTAGTGTGAGGTGTCCCTGCTGATGGCAGGGGGTTGGAACTAGATGATCTTAAGGTCTTTTCCTACCCAAACCATTCTATGACTCTATGGAATTCGTACACCTTTCTATAAGACTTTTCTTATAGAAAGGTCCACATTAGTAGAACATCTAAACATTCGTATTTTCCTCATTCAGTGCCTGGAAACTGTTCATCCATAAAAGCATGTTAGCAATTCATGGCAGTGGGTCCCCCAAACAAATGTAATTAAAGATCTAATAATTAGGACAATGCTGTCACAAGCCTGAACAACTTTCTGTTGGTTTGTAGGCCTGATACAACCCTCACTGTGACCTGGAAGTCAGACTAGGGTAAGGACTTGTCTTTATACGCTGCAAAGCATTTAAAATACACTGTAGAAATAATGATTGTTAAAATCAATAGCTATAGCTTATTGACTTGCCTGAGAACAACCATGCCCTACAGCCCATATCATCACACACCAACTGAGCCACCCTGTCCCAGCCATCGGTAAAATCTAATTGCCTGGAGTTGCATGTCTCCAAAGCCAGCTCTTAGAAGAAGAATCATAGAATGGTTGGGTTGGAAGAGACCTTAGAGACCATCTAGTTCCAACCCCCAAAAAGTGTATATTCAGTGAGATGCGATGTTTTCCCCTTACCTAATGGTAACATCTGTTTCAAGACCAGCCCCACCATGTTCAATTGTCTTCTGAAATGACATCTCAGTGTTTTCTGGTGCCAGCTACAAAAAAAACCAAAAGCACATGAGCAAATCCTTTTCAAACACACCCTGGAGGGCTCTGTAAGTGCTTTCTGTCTCCTTGTAACACCTCTGGTTTTTATTAAGGGAACATCGTTATCTTGTTAAAGTCTACTGCTTGTTTTCTCCCACTTTAGACACCAAACCCATCGTATCCCTCAGGAACAGTGTTATCCTAGTTAGAAAGCCCATGCAGTGAAGCCTTTAGCATGCAGTTCCAATCAGGAATGACTCCCCTTCCACCATCTACAGATTTCATGGGAAAAAAACCCAGAAGATGATGATGAAGGTAACAAGAAACAGGATGAAGAAATGATGTAAAATAACTTCTCAAGACCTACCATTGGTGCTCCACGGTGTCCAATGAGGTCTGGCTTTGGTCCAAGTGTCCCCATCTGCCTGATGCAAGGAGAGTACATCCCCAGAGGTATCAAGAAAAGAAAGAGAAGGATAGCCACGTATGGACCAACAATTATCACCTGAATAACTGAAAGAATTTAAAGGAGGAAGGCTAGAGTTAATTCATGTGGTAACATACAGATTTGCCTTGACTTTTAATACAGCCTTCCAGCTAAGCAGCTGTTGGGCTTTGTCCCATCTCTTTTTCCATCCCTTCTTCCCCCTACTATCCACTTTCTCTCCAAACAATGCAAGCCAGAAAACTAACTGGTCAAAGCAAGGATGTGGGCTAAGTCAGGACTGTAGGTTTTGTGCTTTAATTACATCTCACTGTGCCTTACAGCAAGACATAGCCCTAATTTCTCTTTCTTTAGAGGTGGTGCAATGAAATATTCCCCATCTGTAGAAAAACAACCTTCAACAGAAGGATGCTTTTGTTTTTTATCTTACTTAGATAAGAACAAGCAAGGTTTTGAAGTTTCATTCACAGTGAAGAAGAGGAGCCTCAGGGAGCCTTCACCTCAAGGAACAAAGCAGTTCCTCTGTGAAATGAGCACCTATGCATCAACATCTCTTTCTTGAATGGGTACCACCACCCCTCTGCACATTGCACCAGTGGCTCTGGAGGAACTTGGTCTTGCACCAAGTTGTATTGAGCTCTGATGTATTGAGCTAGGAGCCCATCGGGCACAGTAAAGTGTAATGTCTGGATCCCAGCATACTCTCCACAGCTATAGTTCAACAAGAAAAATCATGGACAGGAAAAAAACCTGTTTTCACCAGCCCATACTGTGATTTTTATTACAAATCAACATCTGCAGATGGGTGTTACATAGATAATTTTGCCTATATGGAGAGCCTAGGTCAGAGAAGAACAGCCAGACCCAGAGCCAGGCTCTTCTGCAGTTGTTCCTGGCATCTGGCCTTGTCCTTACACTACTTGGTCACACTTTTTGGAGGTGAACATGAACTCCCCATGAGATAACACTAGGAACTGATCAAAAAGTTCTTTCCCCTGTTTCAGGTGGCTTCTCCTGAGATGCTCTGGTCTGAAGCGGATTGACTGGACTGGAGATCCCTTCTGAGATATCAAAGCTGAATACAGCAAGCAAAGGTCAGGCTGAACAAATCTCCATGCATGACTCAGAACCTGGGTATTTCTGCTAATCTCCTCCGTCTCAAGGCAGGTCACTGCCTTGCTGTAGGCCAAAACTGTGCAAAGGAGCGTGGAAACCAGTAACACACCAGGACAGCCACAAGACAGTGCACAGCCCAAACCCCATTAATTTCCCTGGGATACGCAGAAATTCAAAGTCTCCTGCATGCTTGTTTTCCCACACTGATATATGTCTTTTGCCATACAGGGAGAAGGAAGAAGAGCTACTGTACCTTTCTTATCTGCTCTGATGGCATGAAAAGCCACAGGCCAGGACAGGAGGACCATGATGGCTATTGCTCCTACATGGAGATAGGGAGCTGTGATCTGGCAAGGAGAGAAAAGGAATTTATTCAAAGGATGAAGCAAGGAGACACATGGAAACCCCAACATGGTGAAATCTTTCCACCTGGATGGGCTCCTGATGCAAATAACCAGCAGTTCAACCTCTCTGCTGCACCTGCATTGGATCCACCAAACACCTCTGGAGTTGGAGTAGAGATATATGTGCCCCTAGCCAGGCAGAGGAGTGCTCCTCACTCTCCTCAGTCAGCTGAATGGGACATGGTTGTCCTTAACCGTGAGGACACGATTGCCATTACTGCTATGCCGTAATCTATGAGCATCGTTCAGGGAGGAGCCAACTTAATTCAATCTAAACCAATCCAACCTCATCCAGGTAATAGTCATCTCCATGCCACACTGCAGCTGAATCATTAAACTGATCTCAACAAACCTGAGTGGTATTTACATCTGTATGGAACTAACTATTGTGGTATAAGAGGAATAGATATATCAGATAATACTTATTGCTGGACAGATATTTGACTGGATTTCTTGCATACTAAAGATAAAACAAGAAGATCAGAGGCTAAGAATCACTCCAATGCTTATCATAAATGCACGAGCAGTGCTGGAAACCAAGCAGAAAGCATCACTCATAGACACTGAATGGATGTTGGTAGACACTTTTCATAAAACTAGGCTAACCTGCCAAAGAAACCAGTCCATAATTTCTCATGCTCATCAGAGCCCTGTGATTTCTATTTCATCTAGAACTGAGAGTTATTAAGGAATCATAGAATCACAGAATCAAATAGGTTGGAAAAGAGCTTTAAAATCATCAAGTCCAACTGCTCCCCAGCACTGCCAAGGCCACCACTAACCCATGGCACTGAGGCCTCGGCTACACGGGGTGTGAACACTTGCAGGGCTGGTGACTCCAGCCCTGCCCTGGGCAGCCTGTTCCAATGCCTGAGCACCCTTTGGGGAAGGAATTGTTCCTAATCTCCAGTCTAAAATGTGCTAGGGAAAAAAAACCAATCCAGATGCAAGTCTTTCCTATTGCTTAGTCCATGCCTGATTCTCTAAGCTGGAAGGGCTGAAGAAAGCAGCAGACATTGAAAGTTATTGCATATGATACTGTCTGCTCCAGACACTTGATACCAACATCTTTCTACCAGAAGCAGGTTTCAGTTGTGTAAACAGAGGTGTCATCTGAGACATCCAGGATATTTGAGATAGCTTTCCAGGGCTAATGGACATGAAACAGTATCTACGAGAGATTGATATCCTTTGGGAACAGCAGCTGGAAGCCAAGTGAAGCATCTCAAAGGGCATGAACACCTGAAATAAACAGGACTTGTGGGGAACTCAGAGGCTCTTGTGTCTCTCCTCAGCCACCTCTCCTGGAGTCTGTAGGGCGGAGGAGAAGCTGATGGTTTCTCATTACCTTTGCCAGTGAATAGCCCGGTGGTTACCAAACTCTGCAGAGCAGGAATGTGCAATAAAACACACCCTACAAACACTGTGTCTGTGATTCCTCTTCCAGGCCATATTCATTGTTCTCCCAACATTCATAAGCAATAAGCCTCATGGTGGAGAGATGACTGGCCCGAATAACATCTGCAGGGAAGCTGTGTAGTCAAAGGCTATGTAATTCCTTCCAAATACATGCAGGGACCTGGATGCTCAGACATTAAACAGCACTGGGCAGCTCTTACCTCCATCTTCACACCTAGTGAGAGCTGAGGAGGCCACCAGACCATGCACTCTGACCTCTTGCATCAAGCACATTGTCCCACCTGATGCCTTCACGATTCCCTACATGATTCCCAAACGCTCAGTGCTGTCCTACCCACAGGAGATGAAGCTCTTCTGAATCACAAAGACTGAAACTGTGCTAATGCTGAAGCTGCTGAACTGGTAGGATCTGGTTAGGTAGAAAGTTCTTGCTCCAGCAGCTCTGCCAGCCAAAAAGGGGTCTGATTTACCTGCCCTGGGCACCTGCAGATTAACAGTGCCAAAGAAACTCTAACAAACTTGCGACTTCCCAAACTGAGACATGTTACATCACATAGCTTGAAATTCAACCTCAGGTCTTGGCTTCCTTTCTCCCAACAGGCAACATCAAGTCATAACAAAAGCTTATGTGAAAGCACACACCCTGCCAGGAAAACCCATGTGAAATACACCCACTGTATGGAATATTTTCTACCAGTTATCACAAAATGCATCTATAAACAAGTTGTTCTTTCAAACAGACCTCCCAACCCCTCTTACCTGGAGCGACAGACGGACAGTTTTCCATTGATCTCCCCAGAGTACCGATAACACAAAGAGGGCTGTCACAGAGCAGGTCAGCACAATTAAAGTCCCGATCTGGGTAGACAAAGAAGACATAAATCAGCTTCATCATTTCTGTGCCATCCTTTTGCCTCACAGGCTTATTAAAGCAGCTTGGACTTAAAAAGTTTAGGATGTATGAGATTGACTATACCAGTTCAGAGACAGAGATCCAATGGGACTAAAACCAGACTAACAGTGCTATTGATCAGCTTTTCTGTATGGCAAGACTGATCTTAAGAGTTGGGTACCCAACTAAGTCAGCCCTAAGGGCTCCATCTATAGCCATTGGAGAAAGAGAAGAATTTCCAGAGGCAATCAATTCCTGCTTGCTCTATGATGGAAGATGCCTCTCTATCTCTCTGTTGATGTAGATGGAGCTTAGATGATCAGTTCACATTAAGTGCTTAGCAGATAGCTAAATTTAGAAGTTATGAATCCCACCTAATAGGAACAGCAACACAGCTTCCTTATGCTATGAGCTCCTTTACACTGGCTTCAGCAACAGCAAACACTCCCATAACTAAGAGATGGGAGTTCACTTTTTAACCAAAGAAGTGAAGATGTAGCTCAGTCTGTTCTTCGGCTTCTTGCTCAGTTTGGTACCAGCACAGTGGTGATGGCAGGCTCTGCTTGGTACATCATTTATCTGCTGACAACTAAGTGCAAGTAGAAATTGGACCAAGGCCCCAGCCATTCTTTAGGGGGCTCCTATAGATCAACATCTTAATAATCATAGAATCACAGAGTGGTTTGGGTTGGAAGGGACCTTAAAGCTCATCCAGTTCCAACCCCCTGCCACTGACAGGGGCACCTTCCACTAGAGTAGGTTGTTCCAAGCCCCTGTGTCCAATCTGGCCTTGAACACTGCCAGGGATGGGGCAGGCACAACCTGTTCCAGTGTCCCTAATCTGTTCCTAATCTCTTTGACCCAAGTCTCATTTTTTTTTTTTACAAACTGTTCTACATCTTTCTGGTTCCTCTGGAAGCCAACTTTCAGTAGTAAAATGACTGTATATCCATTGCTTAAATGAAGAAACACAGGATCAAGTGCCTGCACGTTCAGCTATTCCCTTCCACTGCAAGATTTGCAATCAATCACATTACATTTGCCCCATATAGGCCCAAGATTTTCTTAAGGAAGGTGATTCTAATGCATCATTTTGCAGCAGCAGCTCTGAGCATTTGTTTCTGTACCATCAAAACTCCATGTGGCATTTCCCAAACCACCCAAAGACCAAAAGGTATAAGGTGCCAGGATGCCTTGGAAAATCCAGGTTTCTTCTTCCACTGCTGCTGGAGGCTGCTGCAGAAACTTATGCTGTGCTTCTCATGAAAACTTTGCTTTTGTCTTCATGTTACCACATGTAGATATGTCAAATACAGACAACTTCACCTGAATGAGTCACTGCAGTCTCCTTTTAGAGTCAGTGGGGAAAAAAGGGTGCTTTGAAGTGTGATTCATCTCATCTTAATTTAGATGTCTATGACCAGCTGGGTAAGTTGCACCCTCAGGGTATTAATTTCCTTCCACTGACTACAAAGGGAGTTTAGGTGATCAGCTCAGGTGGAGATATACTTACAGGTATCTAAAGTCTCTTAAGATTAACCTCTTCCCTCTCTTGCTTCTATCCCATAATCTTTTTCATGCAGAGAAACACTACAGACTCAATTGATTTAAATCATGGATTAGAGTTACCAGAAAGCCATGACTCTCCCCACCTTGTGACTCCAGTGTAGGTACAGCTGCTGGCCTTCTGCAAGCAAACACAGTGCCAGGACCTGGGGAATCAAGAAGAGATTGTTTGCATCCTGGCAGTGAGGTACCTCTGGAATGACTTTTGCATTGGGAAGTCACTTTACACTAGGTCTTGCTGCACAAAGTCAACGCTGTTAGCAGGACAGGTATATAGAAAGAAGTAAAAATGCTTTTGAAATGGCCAAGCACATATCAAGGCTGCCCTGCAGGATCAAAGCCCTTTCATGGGTAATAGATAAATGGGCACTTCAAAGTACACACTTTCAGTGACTTTTCTTTGTGAATACAGGCTCTGAAAGAGGAATGATGGCCAGGGTCAACTGCTGGGGTATGAACCAATACAACACTAACTTCACCTATTTTCTGTGTATTTGTTGTGATTAGAGGCATATCAACCATGGGAGAGAGGTCAGGGAGTGAAAAATGCCTCTGAAGTACCACAAAAATACAGAGCAGACAGCAAAGGAGACACGCTTCCACAAGAATCACAGGAAACACAAGAAACAGGCATATCTCAGAATAGGGAAAACTGTCTTGGAGATTAAAGGACTCTGGTTTTTGTGGCTGGCATGTTCCTTCCCTCCAATAGCACGTTGGAGCCATTGGGGAGGGTTCTTGTGCAGCATGGTGCAAACCCCAGCGAGGGCAAGGAGAAGTCTTGAACACCAAGAAGCAAAGGATGAGGAAAGCCAGCCTACAGCTCTGATGGAGCTCCTTCAAGATGTCCCAGACCTAAGCAACTAATGAACCTGGTGATGAACTTTACCAGGAGAAGTACTTTGCTGCCATGAAAACGCACAGATGCTCAGGCATCTGAGTGCCTGGGGCAAGCTTCCCCACCACTTTAAGGGACAATTTGGGGACCAGTATCACCAGATATCAATGTTTAGAGAAAAGTATCTGTTAGTAAGCATCAGTGCTTCACGAAGAAGGATCATATATGATGCAGACTGTAGCACAGTGGAGTTGTATGAAGGCAGGACATATAGATTTAGGGGAAGAGGCTCTTCTCTCCCAAAATACAACTACAAAGGAATGTAAGCTGTTTCCCATCCAGCTACAAACACACACTCTTTCCAGAATCATGCTGATTTGAAGCAAGCTATAAGCTCAGCAGAGAATACAGATCAGCTTTTAAGTGCTTCTTAACACGTTAGCCTCCTTTAATCAAATCTTACACCCAGTACATGATGAGTAACCATGGGAGCAGCTCCAAGAATTGAATTACTGCTAAAGATCTTAAGCCAGCCCCATTTAAATAAGCTATTTCAGAAAAGGGAAGAAAAAAGACACTTTGCCCCTTTTCTGCAAGCAATGTTATACAAAGACTTGGTCCTTGCCTAAGGTACAGCCAAACACTTATTTCACAGGCCATGTTCAACCAGACTTTCCCCTGCTATTACAGTACAACTTCTGTATGAATGATGCATCACCTCTGGGAATGCCATTGGAGGGTGAGCTCATTTTTATGGATGGAAACAACATCTCATTATCAGCTTAGAAGAAAAATAATCACCAGGTTTCATCCCCAGAGGGTGAAGAAGGAACTCTTTCAGTTGCACGGCTGGTCACTGTAGCAGAACGCATCCTTATGGACCAGTGAGCTGATGTGACATGCATCACTGAAGCTTAAATTCTCAAGCCACAATCACCTAGCTTCATCCTGCTCCTCAAAAGCTGCCTCAGGACCTGTCCAACATGCTCTTCCACAGAGAGCAGCTGCCTTTAGCAATGTCCCACATGCTTGCACCTAGAACAGGACTTCCTCAGGCAAAGGGACAACCAGCACGTCTGTCACCTTCAAACTGCTCCATACATATCCTGGGATTGTCTAATACAAGTATGCAGACATGTGGGCTTAGGTGACCAGTATGTTTCTGACTAGTACTGCTGAGGCTAGAGCCAAGGACCCTCTTGCCAGCCCCACCATTCTCCTAAGTTTTACAGCCTCCAACACTTGAATTCTTCTCTTCTTTAGTATGAGATGTGGATGTGTCTCCCCTCCATGATCTACCTGCAAAGCGGTACTTAAGGGATGCTTCCCAGTGGTGAAAGATGGATTTGCTGCAAGGATTGCACCTCTGTCTCCCTCTTTCTGAGTGGATGCACTGACCACAAGGTTCTCCTGCCAAAGGATGGACAATAGACTCATAACCCCACTCTACTTCAGCACAGGAATGACCTTGGACTTATTTCAGTGCTGCTGGTGAGGCTTAGGCAGGCTCTGAACCACCACAAGGACATGGAGGCAGGCATTTAGACACTCAGCTCACCTAAAATACCTGCTCACTTTGATGGCCACAACAAGAATTCAGGTCCCTACATTCACCTTCAGGCAAAAATGCAGCACATCAGAACTTGTCTGGTATCCTATGCTCTTAGGGATGGATGTTTGAGATCACTTTTTGGACCTCAAGGCCAATGTACTGTTTGAGTTCTCTCTTAACCTGCTAATGGAGAGGCCACAACGCATCAGAACCTCTTCTTTGTAGAGTAACAAGTCACCTCCCCAAAACCCTTAGAGCAAACATGGTTGAACTGCAGAGAGGGAAATATTATCTGTCAGTGTTTGAAAGACTGAGCAAGAAACGATTTTTCTCCTCCACTGAGCATGAATGCTCCTGCAATTAGACCCCTCAGCTTAAGCTTTTAGCTCTAATGGGGATGAGAAAATTGTCTTAGGGAATAATAACAGTTGAATTAATTGAAACTGATTGTCTGAGTGAATTACCATGATGCCTGTGGACAGGGAGCATCTTTGAACAGGCAGCAAGGGGGGGTTTGTGCAGCATTTCGTTCAGCTGCCTGTGGCCAGTGGGAAGAAGAGTGTTTGCTTCAATGGTTCACAATAAGATCATGGAAGCAGGCTTGCTCCAGTTGGGAGTTATCATTAAGGAAGGGTATGGTGCCCACAGATAAAACCAGACCAGCCACTGGCTGCTATAAACGTCTTTCTGCTCCAACAAGGGCATCGGTGCTTGGTTTTCTGAGATGGGCTGCTGATGTAAAGCACCACAAGGAAATGTTGCCTGGGTGAAGGTCTCCCGTCCTTCCTGCAACACATGTAGGGAAGTCTCTACCCAACACTGTTCAGCCAAAGCATGGGATGTAATTCATCACTGGGGCAACATATTTGGCCACCAGTTGTCTGAAATGTATTAGGGTGATTCAGCTATCATATAGTACCCACACTGATAGGTTTATTAAATGTGGAAGGGCTGAGTTGCAGTTATTGGCCTGTGAGGCTCCTAGTATTTTGCTGGGTGGTTCATCAAAGGCTGCAGTGAAAGGCCAGACACGGTGACAGGGAAACTCTGCAGTGATGGAGATGTGATTCTGGTATAGTCCTTCTCTGACAGGAGCCATGCTGGGATGAGCATTGCTGAGCCACAGTCGCCATCACAAGACCCTGAATGCAGGTATGTGACCATAATGTGACCCTGCATGTTTTGACATAGTGGGAGCATGAATGGTGGCAGAAAGAGGGTAGACTGAGATGAGCTCTGAGGCAGAAGCTCTTCCCTGTGAGGGTGCTGAGGCGCTGGCACAGGGTGCCCAGAGAAGCTGTGGCTGCCCCATCCCTGGCAGTGTTCAAGGCCAGGTTGGACACAGGGGCTTGGAGCAACCTGCTCTAGTGGTCTCACATTCCTGATGCCAAAGACATGAAACCCCTCTAAGAAAATCCACTGCTTGGACACCAGCTGATGTTTGGATCCAGACAGAGCATGACCAAGCTGACACACCATCCCCAGGGATCTTCAGGCTCCTCAAGCCCAGGAAAGCCTGTAGAGCCCATTTCTAGCTAGGATGGGTTAGTCTGATCCTGAGGTTGACTCCAGATCCACAGCCTGCTGTGGTAGGATCTCAGAGGTATCCCTATGATATGGGCATCTCTGGCAAAGCTCCGAGTTGCCCAAAGTAGCATTATAACCACCATATTGTTCTATGGCCAGTGGGAAAGCCACGCAGGCTTTGCTGAATAACAGATATTGAGCCCTAGAGTCACAAAATCCTTGTAATTAAATATTGTTATTAGTCCTACTCAGAGCACTGTTAGTCTACAGGTTTTATGATGCTATTGATGGCTGTGGGCATGGCCACGCTGTCCTATTTATCACTTTGGGGCTTTTATTGCTAGCACTAGAATAAAAACCACTATTTATTTGTCCTCCAGCAGAGACAAAGGACCCCAGGAACCTATTGTGTTAGATACTGCCTGAACAAAGCAGAAAGAGATTCCCTGCCATGACCAATTTACAGACTGACTGTATGATGACACATGAGGGAACAGGTAAGAACATCGGGAATTGGCGATAAAAGCTGGTTGCCATTCACAGAGGTGAGTCAAAGCCATAACCTCACCCTCAGCACTCGGCATTTCAAAGTGAAAGTTGGAGCAGGCACGAGACTGAATGTGCCTGAACAGTCCCTTGTGTTACAGTGATTTCTTAGCCTGTAGCTCTGAATGCAGAAGGTGTGGAAATAGATGCAGATCTGTCTTTATTTAGGGGGGTTTCTCATGAAGGAAAGGACAGAGCAAAATGATGAGTAGCTAGAAATTTTAGCTGGCTTGGTAAGTTTCCATAAGTAAGTTTCCATAAAGTATGTTTCCATAAGTCAGCAAAGCAAAGAGCAGATCAGAAGTCCAGAGAAAATGGCACAGGATTTGGAAGAGTGAAGCCTCCGGGAATATTGCCTCTATAGGAATAAACCAGCAGTGATTTGTGACCACATCTGCTGTCTCTGCGTGAAGAGAAACCCTCCAGCAAAGCTGAGTGAGTCAAGGCAGCTTCAGTGATAATGTTCCCCTTCTTCTAATGAGCCCTTTCATTCAGGATTAGAGGAATAACTTAGCTTTGATGACATATGATCACTACATGACTCACAGCTCCATACTTCCCTGCTACTTCCCCTAAGTCTAAATCCAGCCACTGCTGGTACAGCTATCCTTGGGTTCAAGGAGAGACTGGACACATTCACTGAAGGGAAATCATAGGGAGAAATCTACATAAGGCTTAGAGACCCCTGAGCTGAAATTGGTCATCTTCAATTGGACATGGGGAGAAAGAACTGTTAAACACTTACTGTGTTTCAAATCTTCCCCAGATACCCACTGTCCATGGGGCTAGGCTGAGCTTTGGTCTGACACATTAAAGCCATCCTTATGTCTACTTTTTAGGGCTATAAATCACGGTCATCTTACAAGGAGTATTACTTACCAATAACAGTGTGATGTACGTGAACAAGAGTGCAGCCACGCTCAGGAGAACCAGAGACCAGAGGAACCAGAAGCCCAGGGTCTCATAGTTATACCTAAAGAGCAATGAAATATTACAACAGTGGTTTGTGTTTAGCACATGGAGGGGAACAACAGCCCTGTTCCTTGAAAATGTGACATTTTCAAAGCAATAGAGGGAGAAAGGAATAACCTACCCTATAACATGCAAAAGGAAGCTCTTAACCTTCTTCCCCAAATCCATGATTGCATTAACCACTCGACTAACACCCCAGTATGCTGGGGTGGTAAAATACAGAACCAAATGGATGGGCTTGCTCTAGAAAGCTCCCAGACTGACGGTAAGACACAGCACCTTGCTGCAGACAAGGCAGCCTGGGGGAACAGTAAGATGACATGGCTCAGGCCTGCAGCACATCTTATCTGCCTGTGGTTGTGTAAGGCACTGCAGCAGGAAGGAGATTTGAAGCAGAAAACACCATAAAGCTGGATGGATGCAGAGGGATTTCCCAAAGACGAGAAAGGGAAATTTTGCTTTTACTCAAAGCCTTAATAAAGATGAATAACATTATCACACCTTTCCTCTCCATAATATTTGAGCTGATTTAATTTAAGGACCAGATTTGCATAACTGTTGCCTACATACTGCAGGAGAGGATTTGCATAAATCCCTGCTGGTTATTCCTTACTTTTGAGCCTGGGAACATGCAATTCTCTTTCTGTGAGATAGCTGGTGCAATGCCTCTGATGCCAGCCACTACATAACCTCAGAGGAAGCAGGAGGAGGGGAAAAGACGACCCGGAGAAGGAAAGGAAAGAGGTATTTAATCCACTCACAATTTTTGTGATGATGATTCTCTCCTTTCTTCCAAATTCACACTTACAGGTAAAAATTGTAGTCAAGCAAAAGGCAGAGCCTCAACACCTCTGAAGTCATTGACCATTCAATTTGGATGCTGTAACCAAGAGCTTAAGGAGCCAAATCTTTGGCTCATGGCTGAAGCTGCTGGGGAGGGTGCTCATCGCTTCCCAGCCACCCAAGAGACCTGCCCAAGGAGTGAGAGAGGAGAACAAGATGGTACTCACCAGTCAAAGTTATTGTAGTCATTTTTCGCTTCCCCACACAGGTACAGAAAGACCAGAGAAAAAAAGAAAGCTCCAACAAGCAATGGGAAAAACATGCATTCCCGCTGGAGAGGGAGAGGAAGGAGAAGTGGTCAGAGCCTTGCCTGCCCCAAAGCAATCAGGGCATGTTGCAAATACTTATAGGGTGTTCTTAAGACACGTGGCTTGGTGTAGGACCTACTGAAGTAGATACGGAGAGGACTTCCCCTCCCTGTCCCTTGTGACCAGTGGAATGTCCTCAAAAGTATCCTCTGCAGTATTTATTTTCAGGGGAAATAGATCTCATGCCTTCACAAATGAACAGGGTTTTAAACACCTGAGAGGGAATTGCAGTATGCAGCAGCCCTCTTTGCAATTCTTACTGCCCACCCATCCCAAGCTATATGTGTTTCATTTATCCTATGGCTTTGAGATGTTTCACAGGTTGGGAAGGTTTGGTGCAAGGTCCTTTCCTGCCATCACACATTTGTTAGCTGTGTGGTGGCACAGGCAAACTGAGCTTGCCACGGAAACACAGCAATATATAGAATGATTTAAGCACTTGCATCAAGCACTTAAAGCAGAATCTAACACCACCTAACAACCCAACAGGTCTCATTGGGCTCCAAATGATGTCGGGCAGGGATGCCTTTGGCCCATGACATCAACCACTTGCCGTCTTGGACTGACCTGTCCCTAACACAGAAAACCGTGCTAATTTAGAGCTAATTTACCATCTTGCAGCAGCATTTCCCAGGCTCGGCCCTTCTGTGCTGGTACCGCTTCCACTGGCAGCTGTAGAAACCAGCCAGGCAGGAGACGAAGGGCTGATGCTCATAGCGCTGGAGCAAGTGCTGACGCACCACCTTCAGCTTCCCAAACTTGAGCTTCTTGAAGCTGCTGGAACTGGCCTCCATCTGAGCAGCTTTATCTCATCTTCCTCCTTGAAACAAGACCACAGTTTTATGGGGACACTGATAACCTTTCATAAGCTTATCATACCAGAAAACAGGGAGGAAATTTCCTCAAGAGGATGCTGAGAGCAGCAGGAAAAGGTGCTGGGGAACCTCCACCTAATTTTATAGACCTGAGATGTCTAAGCAAAAAGCATGGTCTTTTCAAGTCCCCCCAGCAGTCAGTGGTGCTCCTGGTAGTAACTTAGGTGCTCTGAACCATAGAATCCTAGAGCCATAGAATCCTAGAAACATAGAATGTTTGGGCTGGAAGGGACCTTAGAGATCATCTAGTTCCATTCTCATTGCCATGGGCAGGGGCACCTCTGAGGGAACCTCTGCCTCCTTTTGAGCTCTGGGAAATGAAATCATTAACTTCTGTTGAGAATCTGCACAGAGTGCTTAAGTTAGATGAACCTGAACCTAGGCTTAGCCATAGGAATCAATTCGACATCACTGTGACCTGTCTGCAACCTGCTATCAGTTTAACTAGCTTGTGTAGGAAAGGGACTAAAACCCTCCAGGAACACAGATCTTATCCTGGCAAAACTACAGCACTGCAGTGCCTGATCCCTTCAGAACAAGTGATTTCCTGTCTGAAATAGCTTTACATGGCACAGGTTTTCAGGGATAGAAAGAGAAGCTGTAAAGATGCACACAAACAGGATCTCTTCATAATGAAGAATTTGAAGAAATAACTTGCTGGTAAATTGCAACCAATGTAGTTAACAGCAAAGCAAATAGCACAGGGGGTTATGCCAGCAAAGAGTGGTTCACCCAGCATGGTATTATCAAGACTGCAAGGAAAGATTTAGAAGCAAAAAGTCTTGTGTGGACAAGAAGCACCATTATCCAGCACTTTAATACAGAGATAGCCAGACATGTTTTCTGTTGCATTAAAAAGAAGCATCGTATCCTTAAGTCCATACCAACCATATTCAAATCCAGGCCTGTCTGCTGCCAAGTCCCAGCTTAGGATTTATTTGATAACAGTCATTTAAGGACAAGAATGAACAATTTGCTGCACTATACACATGGATACAATGCACACATAAATAGTTTGCAAATAAGGCAGAGCCCAGTGTGTCTTTCCAGCAACCTGTGGATAAATTCTTGCACATTGATGCTTCCAAAAAACCAGATCAGTTTGCAGAAAGCACAAATAAAACAGAGCCATAAGGCTCTGTTTCAAGTTAAAACTGAAATGATGCATCCCTAGTGCCCCTTTGAAATGTTCCAGCCTGCTGGCAGCTGGAGGGTAAGGATAGAGGATGGAAGTGAGACAAAAGAGAGTTCAGTTTGGACCGCTACTAATAAGCAGTGCCTAAGCATGCCATGCCCTGAATGTCTTCCTGGGACAGATGTATCTGCCCATCTAGCACAGTCACAAGGAATTGCACAGTCTTGGATACGGTGGGGTCAAGCCATCGTTGCAAGCTCAGTAGTATTAGATCTGACACCAGCAGGTCACCCCATAGTGAAAAACTGATGCCAGTCTCATGTGGCAAGCTGTGATCCTGCTCTTGAATTACCCGGGACACAGATGGAAGATGTGAGCTTTATGCCACCAGCAAATGGTGCATATGGCAAGTGATCCTGCTGTCCCCATCAGGTGGCATAAACCCTGCAACTACCAAGTGACCCCAGCCACCTCTTTTGAACACATTTGACCCTTCAGAGCTCTTACCAGATGGGTGCCCATGCCAAGGGGTTGCAGTATTTGTTACCTCTTACAAGGACCCCTAAACCATGAATTCCCCGATCACCAAACCACAGTATCCATTCTTCCCCAACCCTTCTCCTTCAGCAATAGGAATTCAGGACACTGGACCAAAACCTTTGCTTTGCTGGCAAAGGGCCATGAGGTTTGTTACTCACATTCCTGGTGTGGGCATGAGGCTCACACGTCAATATCTACCTATGAGCACACAGGATTTGACAGGAAAACGGAGGTTACAGAGACATCCAAACACTGTCCACTCCATCTCGCTGGCTGCAGCAGCACATCGGTGTTAAATCTAAGTGTTAGTCTATCCCTCATAAAAGTTTCAGTGATGGAGATCCCACCAGCTCCCAAGACAGGCTAATCCAGTCCTAACTAGATTTACTATTAAAAGCTGGGGGGGTTTCCCTCAGTGCCTAGTCTCCCATTGTACACTTTAAGCACATTATTTCATGCCCTGCTCATGGTGGATGTAGAGAACAGCTTAAACTTTTCCTCCCTTACATATTTCACATACTTACATTTGGGCATCTCCCCTTAAGCCTTCTCTAGCCTGAACAACCCCAGCTTTTTGGGTCTTTCTTTGTAGTTCATGTTTACTTGTCCTCAGATGTCAACAGTCACCTGCTATTTGGGATTTTCCTTGCATTTCCCATGGGGTTTGGCACATGGTAGTGATAACAGGATGTGATGAACAACCCACAGCCTCTCCAGGGCAGACCTGTTCACTCATAGCACAGGCTACTCGATACCTGGAGCATCCAGTTTGTCTCATGTATCAAACATTGTCTGGTCTCATCTTCTGAATGCTTAAATAATTCCCCCTGGACTCACTCCCTGCAGCAAGGGAACGGTGTTTTCAGCTTTATGCATCATAGCATATGCATCAGGGACAACTCACCAAATATTTGGGCTACTTCACTCTTCCTAAGAAGAGCTCATCTCCCTCTGCAGCTCTGCAAGATGCAAGTATCTGTGATGCATTTATACTGTGGTGTTGCTGGTGTCAGCAAACACTCCAGTGGCAACTCCAGAAACCCCTCTTAGAGGTGACAAGTGCCATGTGAGGATGAGGAAGACAAAGAGAGCCAGAAACATCCTTCTCAGCTCAAAATGCACTCAGAGCTCCAGGCACTCCTTTCTTCTCTCTACCTGTGTCTTTCCACACATCATTCCTTCCCTTTTACCTCCACATCTTCTTCTGAGTTCCTTCCCTCAGGTGCACTTAATTCTGCTTAATGCAATGCAAGCTCCCTCCTTAAATCTCAGCCACCCTGCAAGTTCTCCATAAGTCTCCATCCCATGGTTTCATCTTTGCTCACAAATCACTTGGCTGCTGCTACAGCTGTGATGGAGCATTCAGAAGCCGTAACAACATCTTTCCCAACATCTGGCTGACTCTGCAATGCCTCAGACTGCATCAAACACTGAAACATTTGAGTTCACAAGCATCTGATCCTAGCAAAGATAATATCCCAGCATCTGGACCCAAAAACCACCTAAGGGGCAAACAACACCACAACACATGGTGGATGCAGAGGCCAAAAGACAGATCTGCATCAGGATTTGGAGTAGTTCAATCATTGCAAGGATGTAGCAAGAGACCTGACAGTGCTTGCATCTAGGTTTGAAGCAGTGCGCCTAAAATGTAGAGGTCTTCTGCAATCCTTCCTCATGAGGCAAAAGTAAATGGATAGAGGGGGGAAACACAAACTTGAATCCATTCACTGGGAAAGTCTCAGGAGCAAAGAACAAGCAGGAAAACATGCTTCAGGAGCGCAAAGTTTAGGACTCCTTGGCAAGTGAGCCGTGAAAGCAGTAACATATGTTTTTCAGCTCCATAAACCCAAGAGCCCTCAGGTCTTTCTCTTGCAGAGCCTTTGCTTGCTTGCAGATAAGAGTGCCTGTAATCACAGGCAGTTGCAAGTGCTGCTCATTTCCCATTGCTTGACAGAGAGTGAGGAAAAGCATGAGAAATAGCCCAGGGGGATGATGAAGGAAGGAGCAGGAGAGAATAAGCAGGAAACATTCAGCCACACAGACTGAACTCAGAAGGTGCTGCAAGAGGAGCTTGATGGAAAGGCCAGTGCACAAGCAAGAAGAAAACCCCTTGTCTTTTTTGGTGCTTTAGAGCTGGGGCATTCATCTTTCAGGGGGAAACAGGTACAGCGGACAAATTTGGCATTGTCCTATAGCCTCTTCCTTGGGCCTTTTAAGTATTTCTTTCCCTTCCCCTGCATCTACCCAGCTTTCTCCAACACAACATCCTACAACGTATGGTGCAGGGATCTTTCCAGATATTGCAAACGCACTTCACAGGCCACTGCAAAAAGAGAGTTGGAAAAACCATTACATGGGTACCAGAAGCCATGTGAGGGATGTGGAGATGGTCATTCCTGAGCACCTGAGCACGGCCACGTTGCCCTGAGCATCTTGATGGTGTAGGAAGGCAGCAGATAGGAGTGATGCCCATTTTGCCCATAGCACCGTTTCCAAGGGATTTGGAGTAACAGTGAACCCCATGCTTGGGGGAAGAGGTACTTTAAGCCTGAGCTGAGCCTCTCCGGTACCTGCAGCTCTCTCGCATGGGGATCTCTGGTACCATCCCACCACTCTCTGGGGCATCATTTCCTGCCCTTCCACTTTGCAGTCTTGCATAGGATCACACCAACAGATGCAAAGGAGTAAAACCAACCTCCTGACAAGATAGTGATTGATCACCATCACTGTGAGCTGCACACAGATCTTGCCACTAGCCAGAAGAGCTCAACAAAGGGCATCCCTTAAACCTGCCTTTTTACTCCACAGAGCCTGCCCAAGGCTCTGGGTCACAGCCTTGGACCTCTTCCATTTCACCATCACCACCTGCCTTCAGTTTCTGTTTAGGGAATTAATGAGGTTTAACACAGGAAAGGAAGAAGGATCAAATGAAATAAAGCTAGTCATAATCATCCTATGAGAGGGAATATATATAATTTCCTTTCCCTGGCAGATCATAATTGTAATTTATCACTAAGACATTCAACAGTTTCCTTTATAAGCCCTAATTATACCTTACTCATGTGTGGGATCCCAAGGAGTATGTGCGGCCTGGGACAAACACGTGCAAAGGATGTCTCATGAATTGATTGGCTTTGAGGTGGAAGAACACAGCCATTAGCACAAAGAATAAATAGTTTGATGCAGGAAACAATGAATGAATGTGGAAGTAGATGGGTTTAATAAGGAATAACTGCTCCTGCAGCTGCAGGGACTATATTTCTCCATTCATTTGGTGTAGTACCCCTCCGACATGTAATGGCTGTGGTTTTCAAAGCTATGGAGAGGTTTCCACTGAGGCTAATGGCCTGTGCTTTGTTATATGCCACCACACTTTTAATAGATACAACTAATAAAGCCCGTTTCAAACAAACTAACCTACAAATATAGCCCAAAATCCTGCATCTATTAAGGTTGTACCGGGGCTTATCCCCATCACAGACGACTCTGCTCTATGATCTAAAGGTAAGACACCAGGCCAAACCTGGATCTCCATGGTCCCAAGGATACTCCAGTTCCAAGGAAAGGAAAGGGTGACCCAAGGAAAGGAAAGGGTGACCCATGTCCAACCCAAGGTGCTCTCCTAGCCCCAGACAGCAGCAATGACTGTCAGCTTTATAGATGGTAATGGAGGAGAGGAGGTTCTGGCTGAGGATGGCAAAGCAATCCCAAACTCTGACATCAAATGCTGACCCAAACACAGCAGGTTTTTGTACTTCCATGTCTGTTTTCCATATTTTCTTCTACACTAAAATGTGGAGAGGGTCCAGTTTGGCCATAGAAGAGCCTGAAAAACTCTGGCACATCAGAAGTCTCATTTAAAAAAGTGGTTGTCCACCTATATAAAACGGCTCAGATGATGTGTTTTTCAAGATCTGCTTTCCCTGGATTTATTCATATGGCTCCAGGTCTGAGAAAGCTCTGATCTAAGTGTTCTTGGGTCCACAGGCACCTTCCCAGCATCATGGAAACAGGCACAATACAAAGCTAGCTTTGGTTCTGTTGGTGCCAGACCCATCAGCAGAGCCTTCCCTTTGGTTTTGATCCTGAGCTCCTCCATATAGCTGATATAGAACCCCTAAGCTTGGGTTGTAACCCCCCTTAGGTCAGTCTTGGGTTCCCCCTGCTATAAGGACAGGCAACCCTTTGGGGAACCTGGCATCCTTCCTCTAGACACTACAGAGGCAGAAATTAGCCCCCAAAAGGATCAAGAACAGCATCTTTCCAGCTGTGACCACACAGAGACCTTCCATCACCCATCCAGATGTTGGTCCCAGCTGGCAGCAGAGAGATGTCCATGTCTAGGTGTCATTTTGCTCATCCAAAGAGGGAATCAGGAACATCAATCAGCTCATACCTCCAGGTCAAGCCTGAAAATGAAGACTCAACATGACCAATCTGGGGTGAAACACTGCTCCCCAAACTTCAGCATGATCAATGGGACAGAAGGGAAGAGTTTTGCCTGCTTGTGGTCGTTCAACATCACCGGCAGTGATGGATGCAGCCGTGCTCAACTCAGCCCCATGCAGCACATAGGGCACAGCCTTGGGTGGCCCTCGGCTTTCTAAGAAGTCACTCTCCCCCCATTGAAAAGCCACTATGGGGAGGCAAAAAGTGATTCCACATCTAAAAGCCTGTCTGGGGGAGGGGAAAGAGGAGGAATAAATCCCTTGTAGGAGAAAAAAAGGAGCTTAGAAAGGGGGGAAATATTTCTTTGAAGATAAATCCTACTTTGTGCAATCCAGCATGCCCTGGCTCAGGTCCCTCTCTGCTCCTGTGAATGCCTAAGCAGCTCTTTGTGCCCTGCTCTTAAGGGGAGACGAGGAGATTGGGATGCAGGAGACCCTCTCCAGCCCCACAGCCCCACCAAGGGCAACACGCTGCCACGAGCATCGTGTCCAAGGGGAGACTTTGTCCGCCAGCCAAGAGAAGGGAAGAAAAGAGGTTTGTGGATCACATACACTGCGGAGCGCTATTCAGCACAGACAAAGGACAGGGGCACCGCGACGAAGCCCCCGTCATTGGCCCTCCCCCAGGCTGCGGGTGTTAAAGTTCAATCCTTGGAGCAAAACACCCCTGCAAGGAGGGAGGAAAAGGGAGGAAAGGATGTTTTTAGTGCCATCAGCCAGAGGTTTCTCTGTTTAGTTATCTACAGTGTCCAAATGCATCAGTGCTGGCTCAATTTGTGCCCTAAGAGTGAGATTCTACTGTTCCCAAAGGAAAATCCCTTATAGGTAAGTAAACTGCTGGTTTTCTGCAGAAATCTTTTAAGCCTATTTGAAGGCAAAAGGATTGTCTGACACACCGGATCCATGCTCAAATCCCCTGACCACATAGCAACGTATGGATGCAGCAGAGCCATCACCCAAAGCCTCAGTTTCCCAACTTAAGACTGTGCCAACAGTGCAACAAGAGCAGCAGATAAGGGCTGCATCCATCTACTGGTGATCCACAGAGTCTGCTTAGCAAGGCAGGAAGATCAGTGTAGACACCCATAAGCAGGACCTTGATGGACCTCCTCAGGGCACAGGACATGCAGCACAGCCAGCTCTGCTGGATCAGCACCCAGCAGCACTCACATCCCAGCAGCCTGGAGGAAAGGAGTAATTGATTTAGTCGCAGAGCTTCGGGTAGGATGTTTTCATCCTCCCGTGGTCTTCCTGGATGAGCAGTTGGACTCATCTCCTGTGTGTCTGAGTGGTCATGTTGAGCTCTCAGTACAGCCAGTGAAGAGAAATGGGAACAACTCAGCTCATCCAAGGGCTAAATAGACCAGATGAACTATCCCACACATGTCCAGAGAGAGGATGAAGCCAAAACACAAGATGAAGTGGCATCTATCAATCACTTAAACCCAGTGAGCCCAGTTAACCTTTTAGGAACTTCTGCATCCTGGGCTTCCCAAGCTGCCTTGATGCGGGCACCAAAGCCCATGGTTACCTGGAAAACCACCCTCATAGAAAAGGTCAGACCAGGCAAACATCAGCTAATGGGATGAGGGAAGTGTTTCCCGGGATCAGGGAGAGCCAGGCACGGCCAAGCACACCATGGACCTTGCCCTGCTTAGTTTAGCTCCCCAGTGCTGAAAGCCAAACCTGGATATCTGTGCCTGGCACAAGGGCTCTGTGGTTACAGGTGGCCGTGACAAACATGCACCAGCTCAGTGCCAGGAGCCAGCATGATGTCCAATGCAGACTCTCCTGACACCAGCCATTGGTGGCACTTCCAGATGATAACATTCTTTGGATCTTTGTTTAAGCCCTTCTCACCTATAGACTGTATTTCACCTCCTGCCACCCCACTGGGCATCTCTTTCCAAACAGTGGTTTTGGCTACTTGCATTTCATTCCCTTCTCCACAGGGAACAGAGGTGGTCAGGGATGCTTGTTGTCACCCAGACAGCAGCATGGAGAGGCCAAGGCCACCACTGCCAGGGGATTGTCTCCTCCTTGGCCGTGGGTCTATCCTTGCTGCTGTACAAAGGGCAGCCACAGAAGTTCTCCACATGGAGTTACATGAAGTGGTCAATGGGAACACAGATGGTCCCATGGGTAGGACCAAATGAAGACACCAACAGACTTTTTAAGGCCGTGAGGTCCCAACCCTGTAGAGCAACATTCTCACAGAAGGACCAATATTATCCCCAAAACCAGAATTCACCATAACGGCAGAGGAATATGGACAGGCTCAGCTTGGCAGCAGGTTGCCAACCAGAGAGGGAAGGAAGAGGACATGCGTTAAAGCACAAAGATGGGTGCTGGATAATCTGGGGGATGGAGAAGGCAAAAGGGTTGGTGTGACTCACAGAATCACAGCATGGTTTGGGTTGGAAGGGACCTTAGAGCTCATCCAGTTCCAACCCCCTGCCATGAGCAGGGACACCTTCCACTAGAGCAAGTTGCTCCAAGCCCCTGTGTCCAACCTGGCCTTGAACACTGCCAGGGATGGGGCAGCCACAGCTCCTCTGGGCACCCTGTGCCAGAGCCTCAGCAGCCTCACAGGGAACAACTTTTCCTTATATCCAACCTGAACTTCCCCTGTTTCAGTTTGAACCCATCACCCCTTGTCCTATCACTCCAGTCCCTGATGAAGAGTCCCTCCCCAGCATCCTTGTAGCCCCCTTCAGACACTGGAAGCTGCTCTGAGGTCTCCACGCAGCTTCTCTTCTCCAGGCTCAACAGACCCAATGTTCTCAGCCTGTCTCCATACGGGAGCTGCTGCTGCCCCGATCATCCTCATGGCCTCCTCTGCAACAATTCACCTGCATTTTTTGCTAGAATTAGGTTTTGCTCAACCCAAAAAGCTTTGCGGGGAAAGGGAACACTTAGGAGAGGAGCCACTATGACCCCACAGAACCCCTCTGCTGTAAGGAGCATGAATCAATCAAAGCAGTCATGGAGCAAAGGTTAATCAGTAGCAAGTACATCTTAAGAAATAAGAAGTCCTTTAAAAAGCAATTCTTTTCACCAATTTTCCCCCTTCCCCCTTTTCTGAAGTGTCTTTTATTTCTCCAACCCTGGAGACCTTCCAAAATCAGTTCAGTGATTAAGAGCTGCTGCCGAAAGGACGGGACTGAATCGGTGGCAGCAGCCAGGGCCACGGGAGCAGAGAGGACCCGACCTGTGGTTGTCACAGAGGCTCAGTGCTGTACGAGTATCTCAGGCTTTGAAAACCTTCCAGGGGCTTCCAGCCTAATTAGAGCAGATGGAGGCTGCAGAAACAAGGGATTGCTCACAGTTGCATTGGAGAACAGAGGAAATGAAGCGGGAGAGTAAGGAAGGGACCGGCTCCAAAGCATTTCTACACAAGCAGTGAGGCTCCAGCAGTGTGCAGGCACACAGTGATGCTTCGGGCTGCTCCCGTGCTGTGCCCTGCTTGCAGATATGTTCTGCTTTCTTCTTGCACCCAGTAATAGAGTTGGCATCAAAACTGGCCCCATGGGCAGCAGCCACAACCTCATTTACACATGTGCAGATTCTACTCACCAAACGCTGCCCTATCTCCCTGCTTGCTGCTATTATAGAGCATCACCATTGGTTAACTTCTTGCCCTTGTCACTTTTCCATGCAAGTACTGACTAAAGAAAAGAGCTTTCACACTTTGGTGGCCCCAAGAGCCTTCCCTTGGCACCAGGCCTGCAGAGGACGAATGCCAGGACACGGTTCCACATCTCTCTCTTCCTACAGCATCATGTGCACTCACACAGACTACAACTGCCCAGCCACCAGAAAGGACATTGGACAGGAGAAGGAGAATCCATCTTGACTCTGAGAGCAGGTCCTCATCATGCTTAAAACAGCATCTTCCCTGGGGACAGCACAACGACTTGAAAGGCAAATGACAGGAGAATAGGACAGCATGAGACTAGGACATGGACATGTTCAGTCTGTTCAACCCTTTAAAGTATCCACTTATTTATTGTTCCAGCATCCAGTTATTTGTTGTTCCAGTATTTAAAGTGTGGCTACAAAGATGGAGACTCCCTTTTAACAAAGAGTCACATAGGAAAGACGAGGTATGATGGGCACAAGTTACTCCTGGGGAGATTCCAGTTGGACACAAGAGGAAATTTTCCACACTGAGAACAACCAGCCATTGGAATAATCTCTCCAGGGAAGTGGTGACTCCTCAGCCTTGGACACTGTTAAGATTGGGCTGGACAGGGTGCTAGGACATCTGGTCTAGGTCATGCTGTGCCTGGAAAGGTTGGACCAGATGATCCTTGAGATCCCTTCCAACCTGCGATTCTGTGATTCTATGATTCTATGTATCACTGTTTCTTCTTCCATCCTTCTAGAAATGCACCAGATGCCAATGTCTTGTGGGTGAAGAGAGTCACAGGGGACATGAGCCAAGGCCACCCTCCATTTGCTGGGATCTCATGAAATGCCAACCCCTCTGCCACCAACAAGCAGCCAGCCATGGGTCCTCCTTGAACGCTGCTGGGAGAGCAGTATCCAGCACATGAAGAGCAGGACGAGGACAAGATGCTGAAGAGATGAGCCCCTTCAGGCAGGCTGCTCAGCTCTCACACAAGGTGTCCATAGCTGGAGCAGAGGTTGTGACATGGAGCCAAGCTTGTGTTGCCCTTAGGGCTCATCCTGCCATGAAGGCATGGTCCAGGGTGCATCACAAGTGCTGTCTCCAAGCTGTTCTACCCATGCTGGTTCCCTTTCTTTCCTTCCAGTAAGATCTGGAGCTCAAAGGATCTTCCCAACTTCTTATCCTATCTACTCTTCTAAAAAGTATCCCAAGACCCTCATTTATCTCACACCACAGAGGTCTCTAGGGCAGTCCCACAAGCCAAACCATAGGTGGTCACTCCAAGACGAGGTACAGACCTCTTCCTTCCAACTATCCCAAGACTGAAGTCTGGACTGAAGCCAGGCTTATTGCTGCACACATGCACAGCATTCCAGTCTATAGGAATCATCCACTGCAAAGCTCCTTCCAGCCTGTCCCACGCTCAAAGCCATTGAGCTGGGACTTTGCCACTGAGCAGGATCTGCTTCACACTGTGAGGAGGCAGGAGCACACGTGTCTCAGCTGATAGGAACTTCTGAAGCTCTTTGCACACAACAAGAAGTGTTTGCCTGAAGGAGGGTTTCTGGGCTCTCACATGGCAAGGAAATGAAGAGCACATCATCAAAGCTTTCTCTTATATTTTGGCTGATACTTCATCACACTAAGCAGGACTGTGTGGTAGCAACTTGCACAGTGGCACTTTGTAAGCTGCAGGTAGGCTCACAGCAAGCTACAACCATCAAACTTAAAAGAACTGCATTTTCACCACCAGAAACAACACATAAAACTCAAAAGACACCATTCAGTCACCTCCTCAGTCCAATGCCACGGCATAAGAAAGTCGCAGGACTGGTCATGAAACCCAGCTTTGTATTTCCTTGCAAAGATTTCAAGTTGCCCTGGAAATCTTACCCAACTTTTATGCATTTTCATAGCAAGGTTGGAAAGGAAGCGACAGCTTTGGCTCCCTTCACATTCAGAACACTTTTCTGAATTAAAATCCAGCTGGTCCCATGATATACTATGCTTTTTTTTACTATTATTTTGCTAAATGCAGCTTAAAAGCTTTGAGCAGCTTTGGGAAATTCTTTCCGTTCTCTCTTGCCCTTCCACTTGGTATCACATGGTGGAGGATGAGTCCTGAGAGATGCGATAGTGAGATCAGGATTACCAATGAGAGTGTAAAAGTGAAGAGGAAGCGATGTGCACCACGGGCTGGACCTCCAGCTCATCCAGGTTTGCACTATCCAACCCAAAGTTGACCTTGTGCTGATCCCTAGATTCATATTAGCTAAGTGCCTGACCCTGAATTAAAACTCACTCCTTCCTAGAAGTGAAAATTCCCGCATTTCACTGCCAAATTATGGTTATTCCTACAAATAATGTGGAATTCAGACAACAACAACAGATTAAAGTGAGGGCCTAATCCTGCTTTCATCTGCAACATGATTTAGTGTGAGGTGTCACCTTCCCATGGCAGGGGGTTGGAACGTAAGGTCCTTTCCAACACAAACCGTCCTATGATTCCATGATCTGTGAACTGAGCTGCTCCCCAGTCACCCGTCAGAATTCCCAGGGTGACGTGCAGCAGTGGGACACACGTTGGACCAGAGGGCTGCTTCCAGCCTTCCCAACCAGGTCCTGGTTATTTACAGCTGTTCCCAGATGTTGCCCTTTCCCGGGTTATTTGTCCCCGAGCTGCCCTCCCCGTTCACATGCCAGGCATGCCCCAGGGAAGAAAGAGAGAGGCTCCTTTCTCCCTTTTACTATGGAAACAGCCCTTTATCCCAAGGATTGCAAATGCTCAGCTGCCGTTTCCCTCCCACCATCGCCCCGGCTACAACGACCCCACAATCATCACGTCTCATCCCAGCTCCTGTTTCTTCCCTCAACAAGTCATGCCAACTCATCCAGTGAGGACCCAAGGAGTGAATTGGACTGCTGAGCACCTTCTCCTTCCCAAGAAAACACCAGAAACACTTCCCCATTCCCAAATCGCCCCCTTTTGTTACCACTTCTCCCCATTCTCCGGCTCTTCAGGCTTTGTTTCATGCTGTTTCTCCCAGGCAGGAGCCGGGTCACTCACCCTCTGTCGCATCCCAACCAACACACTCAAAAGTCCAAAGGAAGAATGGGAAAAGGCAAAGAAATCCCTCCCTCCTGGTCTTAACTTTTAGGGCAGGCAGGGAAGAGCAGGCAGAGGTGCATTTCACCACACAGGAGCATCTTTAGGAGTTAGGAGAGGGGAAGGAAGTAACTTACCTTGTGAGGACGCACGTGGAGGGGTTATTTTCACTGTCTGCCACACTTGAGCTGCTGTGTCCTTTGATTGTGACACTCCGGGACCCGAATGGTGTCACTGCTGTGTGACATCCACTATTAGAGAGGCTGCTGGAGCCGTCCCTCCCACGGTAGGAGGGGCCAAACGGGCTTAATAAATCCAGTCCCCAAGGCTGGAAATACTCAAATCCCATCATGGGATGCAGGCAGCTGCTCCGGGAGATGCTGGGGCCTCGCAGGTGAACCTGGGTCTGCTCCATCCCTCACCCATCCAGAACAGGAGAGGCTGTAATTCAAATCCTTGGCAGGATTAGGTGTCCAAAGGATGGGGTCCAAGGGAATATCACAAAGATTTAGGAAATATGTTGCTGACCCTCAGAATTAAAACTCTTAAACTTCCTCCATGGTGATGTTTCCCACTGCTGTGATCCGCAGGAATCCGCTGCACCACATTCCTGAGCGAGCCCGGGTGCAAAGCCTGCTTATTTTATGTATCTTTTGCATGGTTTTGAGCTTTAATTTCTAAATCCTATTAGAGGCATAACTTCCTTTGGAGGGGGAGAAGGGGCTGGTCAGTACAACAAAAGCAGTTTGTGCTTTATAACCTCCAATGCACCTTCAACTTAGTATCATAGAATCGATAGGGTTGGAAAGATCATTACGTTAGATCATTACGAAAGATCATAGGGACGTTAAGATCATCCAGATCCAACTTCTTTGAGAGAGGCAAAATCCCACTGTGAAGTTTCTCAGGCTGGGAAAGGGCACAACAAAGCTCCTCCTGCTCCTCAAAAGCTTTTTTCTGCATGAAAGGCTAAAGAAACATCCCCTCCAGCTCTCTGAAACACTGCTGCTTGTACCAGTTTTTTCATCGCTGTGGTTTCTTACATTGGGATTTGTCCTGTTGGATGAAAAGATGGATCAGAGGGTCCCTCAAAAGCACAATCATCAAACTGCCCTTGCAGAGAGGGGAAGAACAGGGTAGAAATGATGGAGCTGCAGGGTTTTGGCAGCTGACATTACAAAGATTAGCTTTTAATTAGAAGATGAGCTACAGAGGTGGCAGCCTGGTTCACTCTGAAACCTAATGGCAAGCAGCAGGCATGTAAGAGTTCTACTTTAGAAGCAGTATTGCCAATCCTTAGAATCCTAAAATCAGGACTTAGGTCCTAAAATAGCATCATCTCCTTTTGGAATATTAAATGAAGGCAGGAACCACAAGGTATGAAGGTAGAAGCAGCTGGGTTTACTGCTGATCACATTTCAACTAACACTCAGCTGGAGCAAAGAGGAATTGTGTGTATCAGCCTCTAAAAATATGACTTGCTTTATGGTCTGATTCCTGGAAACCTGATAAATAGGGCAGGAAAGGGTGGGATTGGGAAGGCTGATGGCACTGATGAGATGTAGGGAGCAGCCACAGCAGCTTTTCCCAGTACCTTGCAGTTTTAATCTCCTGAGTTGATCCACTGGATTTTTCTCCTTATATATGGGTGTCTGTGTTGATCCCAGCTCCATCATGGGGCCATGCCAATGTTCTGAAGAAGCATGGACCAGAGGAAGCGTGGCATGAGGTGGCCCAGTGGGTTTGAGGAGTAGTGGAGAGCTTAGAGAGCCCCAAAGCTTTGTTCTGCCTTTGAAGCCAGCAGCAGGGTCAGTGCTCCCCGAGACACCTTCTAAAGGGGCTTCACCATCATCCTTCCTGGGCTGCCTTTATTCCATCCATTCATGGAGTGGATGAACTCCAACGGGTGGGGGGGGATAAGGGAACAGAACATCATCAGCACAAAAGAGCTCCCTGCAATGGAGGGAAGAGCCCTGAGAAATGAAACGGGTCATTTCAAACACAACCATAGCCCTACCTTTCAACAAGCAAAGTAAACCACACATATCTCTGTTTTCTGCTCTAAAATAACACTGTGGTTTTGCTTTCTTCTGGCTATAGAGATGTAAAGCCTCCAGCACTGAGGTTTGCTCTGCAAACACCTTGCAAAGGACTCACGGGCCAGGCAGAGACTGCTCTGGCTCCAGTATCTTCAGCTCAGAGTTCAGCAGCTTATCTCAGCCCTCTCCCAGTGTCCCAGTGAGTGTCCTGGCCCTGCTGGCAATGGAGGCAAGCGAGGATCTGCTGGAGCCCTGCCACCAATGAGCCCAGCCTTGGAGTTTATGAGCCCATAAAGAAAATGCCTGCAAAGGACTGGTGCTGAACAAACCCACCCCAAGGCTATCAGCGGGGCAGGTCAGCCTTGAACCCAATTGAGTTTTGCCCCTATTTGTGTCAGGAGAAGATAAAACCAGTAGGAAAACGGCACAAACAGGGAGTGGGGATGATCTCCCTGCCCATGCCCTGCCATGGGATGAGTATTTTGTTGGGAAATATACACACATTCACAGCCTTCCACCCTAAGTCTTGTCCAACTCTGCAGCATGAAGGGGCTGTGTTCCCTTTGGATGTTGTTCCTCCCTGACATATGGTTGCACACGAGCTGCTGCAGAGCCTTGAAAGCAGGTGACTCATGGAGGTGGCGATGTCCCTCCAAGATTAATTCCAGATACAGCACTGATTGTGGTGCTGGCATTTCCAGGAGTGATAGGGGAGGAGGAGAGAAGGAGGACGTGACCCAAACTGATGCAGACTTCAGCCCTGGCTCTCCTGGGGGACTGCAGGGTGCTGGCACAGACCCTATGGCCATGGATGAGCAGCGTCTGCCTCTTGCAGTGACTGGTGTCCCGCTGAGAAGCAGAAGCATCAGTTGCTGGAGGCACAGAGGATGGGCTGGGGGTGAGAAAGGGACTTCAGGCAGCTTCAAGCCCCATCACAAAAGAGCACAGAAACTTCCAGACCCACAATATGCAGCATGTGTAGGTATAAAGATGAAGCCAACTTCACACCAAGCTCCAGTGGATGAGGCTGCAGTGGGTGATGTGTGTCTCTTTCCCCATCTCCCAGCCTGAACGCTTTGACACACAGCTCTGAAACATCAAAAATGAGGGAGAGCATCATTCCCCTCCCAAGCGTTGGTGTGGGGAAACAGGGTGAAGCAGAGGCACCATGCAAAGGGGGAGCAGCAGATTTGCAGGATGCTGGTGAGCCTCCAGGGAAGCCAGGGCTTGACCCTGCTCCTGCATCCTCGGATAGCTCCTTCACCATCGTTTCTCAGGCTGCTTGGCTTGGTCAGAGTTCTTTTAAGCCCAATTTGGCTCCCAAGAAACACTGCTGTCCCTTCCCAAGTGACTCATGGTGTAAAGCCCATTGAGATGTGCCAAAGACCAGCAGTTTCTTCTGGAGTTTGCATCTCACGAGGTGCAAAACTGACCCTAAGTGTCAGAATATAAACTCAGAATATCAACTCTGAGTCCTGTGGCTCAGAGAAGGGCTCTGAGCATGAAAGTGGGGAGTTCCTTGAAGAGTGAGCCATGTGGTTTATAACCCCAGAGTGGTGGGTGACCTTGCTGTGACATCCCTGCTGAGGAGCACCCAGGAGGGGCCATCAGGGAATGGGCTAACATGGTCCTCCATCAAAGGAGGGTGAGGCAGGAAGAGGCAGCACTCCTGAAGAGTGCAGGGAGAGCCCTGCACTCATGAAACACAACCTGATGTGCTCCATTCCTGACATCCACCACAGTCCCTCTGCACCGTTTACCACATCACATCATTCAGATGCAGAAACATTTGGCCAAGGGATGGTTTATCAGACCCTCTTCTTCTTTCTTACATCTTTGTCCCGGGTCACTCTTCAAGGAACTCCCCATTAGGCGATGCTGCTGAGCCAAAATGAGTTTTGTAGGGACTCAGAGCTGATGCTCCATTTTGGGTCAGCAAAGGTGTTTCCCACCACTGAGGCTTTTAAACCCCTGGGCCATGATGCTCACGCTGCAGTTTTGTCACTATGGAGCCTCCATCCTTGTCGTCACCAGGATGAGCCCAAAGACCTCACTAGGTGCTTCTCACCCTTTGCATGGGTGGATGGCCCAGGCACACAAAGCCAGGCTGGCCAGAGGGAGTCATCATCAATCGCATGTCCCTTTCCCAGAACACCAACTCTTGCATCTATGGAAGCAAACAGCCACCCTCCCTGGTGCAAAGGGAAAGTCAAGCTGGACAGAGCCTGTTGTGGGGTCACCAGCATCTCTTTCTGCCACAGCATTGCCACTGATCTCACACTGTTGCCTGCCCACTGCCCTTCATGGCATGATCCGGGCACACTTGACTCCTGGACACCACGACAGCCATACACATGGCCAGCAGAACCCTGACCTTGACTGCCAGAAGAGCTGCTAGCCCCCGATTTAGTCACCAAATTTAGTGGGTTTGGGGCACAAGTTGTGGGATGAGGGATGGGTCAGAGCCTTGGGCAATATGGTCTAGTGTGAGGTGTCCCTGCCCATAGCAGGGGGTTGGAACTGGATGAGCTCATGGTCCTTTCCAACCCAAACCAGTCTGGGATTCTATGATTCTATGGGTCCTGGGTCACTTCACCTATTGCTGCGTTCAGAGGGGACAAGCCTCTAATCAGCAGAATTGACATACCGGTCCCATGTCACGACCATCTCCTTATCCCTGTTGGTGCATGCTGGCTGGCTTCAGGGTTCATCCACCTAAAGAAACATAAAAAGCTTCTTTTTATGCTGCTCGTGGAAACTGAGCGGCATAAAAGGAAACGACTCCTCAGTGCAGCTGCCGGGAGAGGGCATTACAGCCCCAGGAATGGGGAAGGACCTGCCAGGAAAGCCCAGCAAGCGCCCTGCTCACAGTGTTCAAGTTACCTCTCACAGAATCATAGAATGGTTTGGGTTGGAAGGGACCTTCAAAGGACCTCCTATAGAGCCTGGGAACTGGAACTTGGAAGTCTTCTGGGTGCTGCTAAAAATGAGGGACCCAATAAAAGCATCATGTGCATGGGGAGCTGCAGTTCTCCCTGCAGCGTGAGATACAGAACAGCTCTTTGATTGTCCCCCTTTACCCGGGGTGATTCTGCCCCTCTGCTGCGCTCTGGGGAGACCCCCCCTGCAGTCCTGATCCAGCTCTGGGGCAACAGCACAAGAGGGACATGGAGCTGCTGGAGCGAGGCCAGAGGAGGCCCCGGAGCTGCTGCGAGGGCTGGAGCAGCTCTGCTCTGGAGCCAGGCTGAGAGAGCTGGGCTGGGGCAGCCTGGAGAAGAGAAGGCTCCTGAAGGGGAGACCTTAGAGCAGCTCCAGTGCCTAAAGGGGCTCCAGGAAACCTGGAGAGGGGCTTTGGACAAGGGCCTGCAGGGACAGGCCAAGGGGAATGGCTTTAACCTGCCAGAAGTTCCTAATATCCATAAAAGACCAAGGCAATGCTTTCACCAGACCTGTGATAACAGGAAAGAGAGGAGGGAGAGGTGATTCCTGCAGGACAAGGCACTACATTTAGGGATGAAAAAGTAGAACTTTACAGATCTGGGGGAGGTGCAACAGAAAAAGCAGGAATTGCACCAGTAACCTCAGGATGCCCCTTTGGGATCATCACACAGGGGTTTCCCTCCTGTGTAGATGGGATCAAATAAGGCATTGGGAATAAAAACCAGGGCTTGGATGTATTTTAGAGTCAGTATCTTGACCAGGAGCACTGCAGAAGCTCATCTCCTTTGCCATGGGTCTGCTGACATGGTCCCAGAGCAGCACTGATCATGGAAAGACACTGTACAGATGCTGCAATGCAAGAGGGATGGAGCTGCTCGTCACCCACAGAAGCCTCTCTTCAATTTGCTTCTGCTGTTCCACGTCCCCATGGAATGTGGTCTCTCTCTTCAGCTCCTTGGCACATAAAGGCCATCTCCTCCTTTCCAGCTCCCACCTTCCCTATTCAGCTGAATTCTGGTATTCTTGTGAACCTCCTGGATTAGCTCCAGCTCTCAGCATGGGCTGTGACTTAAAGCCATATTGCTGCTCCAGTCTCCACTTCCAGCACTTATTCCTTTCCTGGGCTCCTTTTTTCTCTCTTCTTTCATGGACGTTGCTGCATTGAGATGCTGCCCTGAATATCCTCAGTAATCGTGTAATCAAAGCTTTAATCTTTGCTTCATTTTACCCCTGCATCCCTTGGACCAACTCCATCTTTTCCTGTAGTTCTTCCCTGCAGGAAGAGCTCCATCTTCTTCTGTTGCTTCCATTTCTCTGCAGCATCCATCTCAGTAGCAAGTTTCTGTCCGGCTCCCATCTCTGTTGCAGTTCATTTCTGTTGACTATTCGCTGTCAAAGTTGGCATCTGCTTCTCAAAGATCCCATCTTTGACGCTGTGAGCTGTCATTAGCAACAAATGGTGAGTTCTAAAGCATTCATTATCCAGATGCTTGATCCAGTTGGGCTTACGATCCCAAAATACATCTACAGGCTCTCTGTTACTGCTGAAATGAGAAGCCATTATAAAATACTATATATATGTTATTTCATGGTGGGAAGATGGAGAATCAGGCTTGGCCTTGAACAGTTTTAACACTGAAGATGTTCTCATCCACTGTACAGATGGATTGCGCAAGCTTTCCATTAGGCATGAGATTCAAACCAGTATTAGTCTGGACCAATTGTACTGTCAGCCAAGGATGGGTGGCTTTCAGGAAGCAAATACCTACTTACAGGCCACTGCAATCTATTCTTGCTGCAAATATGCCCTACTTACACCAATCCGCAGCACTCAGGGACACAGATGGCTTCAGATACTAACAGAGATCTCAGCTAAGAAGCGACAGCCCTTTACATACCTCCTGTTTCTGACCAGGCAACAGTTTTGGCAGGTTTTCAAACCAGACCCATAAAAAGGGGCATCAAGTCGCACACAAAACACTGCTCCGACCCCAGCTGCTTTGTGAAACAGTGGCTTTGTGTCCATGTGGTGTTTTCCCCCCAAGCCTCTTCTCAAGCCCAAAGCAGAGCATTTAAGTCAAGTTGTCTCCATGGAAACCTCCTTGCTGGAGAAAACTGTGCACCCCTTTTGTTTCAAAGGGGGATGCAGTTGGGTAGGAGCATAATGCCTGCCTAGAGAAGAGCCTGCAGCGACTCGTCAGACAGATTTATGTCCCTTAAAAACACATCCGTTCTATTAAGAGGTTTTAGGGATGCTAAAGCTGTGCTATCACTGCTGCAACTAAACTAGCAAGTTCTGCCAGTTCCTCCATCCCTGCGCCGGCTCTTTGCTCTTAGCATCACAACCTGCCTTCTTCATGGCACATGGGGTCCATGTACGCCTCTCACACACAAACTCTTGGCCATGGTGAACTCCAGATCTTAGAATCACAGAGTGGTTTGAGTTGGAGGGACCTTAAAGCTCCTCCAGTTCCAACCCCCTGCCATGGGCAGGGACACCTTCCACTAGAGCAGGTTGCTCCAAGCCCCTGTGTCCAACCTGGCCTTGAACACTGCCAGGGATGGGGCAGCCACAGCTTCTCTGGGAAAAGTCTGTGCCAGTGGCTCAGCACCCTCACAGGGAAGAGCTTCTGCCTCAGAGCTCATCTCAATCTCCCCTCTGGCAGGTTAAAGCCATTCCCCTTGGCCTGTCCCTACAGGCCCTTGTCCAAAGCCCCTCTCCAGCTTTCCTGGAGCCCCTTTAGGCACTGGAGCTGCTCTAAGGTGTCCCCTTCAGGAGCCTTCTCTTCTCCAGGCTGCCCCAGCCCAGCTCTCTCAGCCTGGCTCCAGAGCAGAGCTGCTCCAGCCCTCGCAGCAGCTCCGGGGCCTCCTCTGGCCTCGCTCCAGCAGCTCCACGTCCCTCTTATGCTGTTGCCCCAGAGCTGGATCAGGACTGCAGGGGGGGTCTCAATAAATTCAATCAAATCATATATTTAAATAAGCTCCAAAGCTAAAGCGATACAAATCAATGCCTATTCTTGAAATATAGGACGCATCTTGTCAAAGCAAAAAGTTGCTTCTTAAATATGACAATCTTCTGTGTTTTGGAAAAGAAGATGAGTTTTAGCCTCTTCCTTCAGCAAACCCTCTGTAAGCTGTAGCATGTTATATCATTTTTGAGACAGACCATTGCTTGAGATCTCTCAAAAAGGAAGCCAATTTTCAGATATTATACTCAAGCAATTGAATATTTTATGCTCTAATATAGAAGAGAGACTTTAATATTAACAGGAAAATAAAAAATTCAGAGCCGTGATTAAAAATGGTTTCAAAGGGTTCATCAATTCATAGAGTATGGAAAAAAAAATCCCACAGAGCCACCAAAGTAGTTCTCAAATCACAGCAGAGCCAAGTTGTTCTCATAAAAATAAGCCCCAGAGGTTAATTTTTAAGACAGAAAATCACTATTTAAGAGCCCTTTGTAGACAGAAATGCCAACCATGTCCTGGGCTGCATCAAAAGGAGCGTGACCAGCAGGTTGAAGGAGGTGATCCTGCCCCTCTGCTCTGCTCTCATGAGACCCCACTTGCAGCACTGTGTGCAGTGCTGGTGTCCTCAACATAAAAAGGACATGGAGCTGTTGGAGCAAGTCCAGAGGAGGCCACGAGGATGATCAGGGGCTGGAGCACCTCCCGTATGGAGACAGGCTGAGAACATTGAGGCTGTTGAGCCTGGAGAAGAGAAGCTGCGTGGAGACCTCAGAGCAGCTTCCAGTGTCTGAAGGGGGCTACAAGGATGCTGGGGAGGGACTCTTCATCAGGGACTGGAGTGATAGGACAAGGGGTGATGGGTTCAAACTGAAACAGGGGAAGTTCAGGTTGGATATAAGGAAGAAGCTCTTCCCTGTGAGGGTGCTGAGGCGCTGGCACAGGGTGCCCAGAGAAGCTGTGGCTGCCCCATCCCTGGCAGTGTTCAAGGCCAGGTTAGACGCAGGGGCTTGGAGCAACCTGCTCTAGTGGAAGGTGTTCCTGCCCGTGGCAGGGGTTGGAGCTGGATGAGCTTTAAGGTCCCTTCCAACACAAACTGTTCTGTGATTCTATGATTCTATGACAGGAAGCTGCTGTTAAGGGCTGTGTGAAAGGTAACATGGGTGCTGATGCTGGGCAACGTACATGAAGGGAGAGTGGAGGAAAGGATGTCTTTCAGAACAACAAAATAATCCCACAATCCTAAATTAGGACAGTTACAAAATTTTTTAAGCTTTTCTGAGAACATAAACTAACCTGAAATGAGGACCAGGCACACTGCAGGGAAAAAAAAGACCTAGGACAAGACACACATCAATGGTCACAGTCCTGCAGCTTCCAAGTAGAGAACAAAAGGCTTTTGGCAAAACCCCTCTCAACAGAAACCAGGCAGGAGAGATCCAAAGTGGAAATCAATGAGACAGAAGCACATCATAGAACCATAGAACCACAGAATTAGCTAAGTTGTAAAAGACCTTTCAGATCATCCAGTCCAACCGTTCCCCAGCACTGCCAAGGCCACCACTAACCCATGGCACTGAGGCCTCGGCTACACGGGGGGTGAACACTTGCAGGGCCGGTGACTCCAGCACTGCCCTGGGCAGCCTGTTCCAATGCCTGAGCACCCTTTGGGGAAGGAATTGTTCCTCAGCTCCATCTAAACCTGCCCTGGGGCAGCTTGAGGCCGTTTCCTCTTGTCCCATCCCTTGTTCCTTGGGAGCAGAGACCAGCCCCCTCCTGGCTCCATCCTCCTGTCAGGCAGTTGCAGAGAGCGAGAAGGTCCCCCCTGAGCCTTCTCTTCTCCAGACTAAACCCCCCAGGTCCCTCAGCCGTTCCTCATCACACTTGTGCTCTAATCACTAGAATAAGAGGATGAACACTCAGTTGTGTCAATTCCTTTCCATTACGCAGTAGAGAACCCACAAGAGCAACATAAGCTCATACAAACCACCTTCCCTACCTTCTTTGGGGTAACTTAGCAGAGATCTTGCTGTGGAAAAATAAGCTCATGGTTGTGGTCACAGGTAGGGAGTATTTGCACTAAGGTTCTCATCTCAGTGGGATGCAGAGGATGGAGAGGGAAGGGAGTTAAAGGGAAGGCAGAGGCACTAAGCACATTTGTGATCTTATGCTGTCAAAACAGTCAAGTGTCAAACCTGTAAGAGCAGAGCTATATGAGGTGTTAGATCAAGCGAGATCTAGCCCCTAATTCCTTTCTTCCCACATATGCCATCAGGAGTCTTCCAGGCAAAACACAAAGTCCTTACCAAAGGAAATTATTCATGGATAATGGCCTTCCATTCCACAATCCCCACCTAACCCCCCAAGCAGAGCTCATCAATAGATCACATCCCTCCCCAGGCTGGCAGCATTACTGTTTTGCCCAAGGAATTTATCCTTGGATACAAGCTGCGTGAGGGGAAACTCTTTAGTATTATAGAGAGATGAAATATAGAGACAAAGGGAGAGAGGCTGCAGATTTTGGCAATGGCCTTTAGACAGTAACCACGCGGGAGCACAAAGGATGGGAGAAGGCACCACAGAAGCAAACTCACAAACCACCTACACCCAGTACAACTAGTGTAAGAGAATTGTGGAGCAAATAGGAAAAATACACTTGAATTAAACCCCAGGTACAGGGAGGAAAGGGCTGAGCCAGGAATAGGCCTCAGCAAGAAGCAGGAATGAGTTTATGCGCCACACAAGTGCTTTGGAGAGAGATGAGAGGTTACTCCAGGATCAGTTTAAAGTCACCCCATCAATGACCAAAGCAGCACTGAGAAAGCACCTCCCCAAAGTGGTAATACAGATCTTTATATCACTTTTCTCTACGTCTAAAGTTACTCCCTTGAGAGCCACTTGCTGTCCCAACAGACTAGAGGAGAAGGAGTAAGAGGCAACGTTATATGTGTAAAGTTACACATAGATACAGATTTCTCTATGTGTAAAGTTACTCCCTTGAGAGACACTTGCTGTCTCAACGGACTAGAGGAGAAGGGGTAAGAGGCAGTGTTATACTGCTTCATCCAACATGTTCAAGCACCTTGTCACGATGTGAATAGCATCCAACAGACTTGTGTGGTTGAGAGTGAACTCTCCAAACCTCCCTCAGCCCCAAGTTAAGAAATTCAGCAGTCATTTTATTTAAAATAAAAAAAATCAGTATACAGTTGAACATAAGCCCAGTGTTTAGAACCAACCCCTCTCACAGGTCCAGGTTCGATGGTTTACAGACTATTAGACACCAAAGGAATCAGTAGCATAAAGAAACCATTCTCATTTCCCAAAAAATTAACATCTCTGAGACAGCAGCATCCGTGATCAGTTTGTTTTCCATTAGACTTGCTCTAAGAACCAAGAGTTTTCCACATCATTTTGGAGGCAAATCTTATCTTTATCGTAGTAATTGCTCTGTTTGCTTTATCACACAGGGCAAGGGTCTCTAAGAAGCCTCACAGCACTGATAAAACAACCCTAAAAGAGCCCTCTGGCAATTCTTCCTTCTAGAATACCAGAAATGTTTGGAGAGTTGTTGAGTTGAAACTAAAAGACGAAGGGAAGCCCCAATTCACACAATTTGGCAAAAAGATGATCCATGGATTAGATATTCCAATGGCTGCAGGAAGCACACAGAGGCTTCCCCATCCTCCCTCGAAGGATCCAGCGGTGCTGAAGGAGGGATGTGTATCCATACCCTCATTCCCCCTTTGGTTGTTGCACTCTTCACATCGCTGCTGCTTCCTTCCTTCCCTCCTCAAGTCCTCCAAAGCACAGAGCAGCCTCAGTGGGGTAACAGCAGCTTGGCAGAAGCAGGAAAAGTCCAGGCAGCAAAAGATTTCATTTATTACAATAAACATGGTCTAAGGCTCCACATGATTCTTACAAATAAACCCAGGAAGAACTATGGAAACAAACTGGCTTCGCTACATGTAGGTCAGGATCAGGCATTCTCAGATCTTCTCAACCATACAAAATACTCTTCCCCTCTCACTCCCATCATGGGGATGGGAAGGCAGTTCACTCTTTAAGATCAGCAATGTCCCTGTTGGGTGCCCTTCCACATTCAGTGACAATACCTCTGGCATCCTTCAGGGCAGATCAGTTTTAAGAACCCCCCCGTGAAGAAGGAGCAGAAAGGGAGAGGGGGCAGTAATTCAGTCTCTGCAATGAGCATCTGAAAGTCATTGACACGACGACTTGTGTTGACTCCATCACTTTAATGGTTGTTCTTGGCTGCCTCTTTAGCTGCAATAATCAGAGGAGTGAGGCTAGAGAGAGGCTTGGCAATTTTCAGGAACTGGTGCTAGGAGGAAGAATAAAGAGAAAGGGTTAAATTTGACCCAGAAGTCTTGTGGCTATTCAAAGTATTGGCACCTTGATCATGGAGTCAATCAGCTTACTCTAATCTCTGAACAGGAAAAACCAAAAGGTCTTGTAACCACCACGACATTTTGGGGCTTGCCTGAAGTGATGGGCAGATTTGCACCCAACACATGCTAAATTCTCCAATGTTTGGACATGTTCAAGACCAACCAAAACCCAGAGAATTCCCCTAGGGAATTATAAAGTCTTGCAAAAATCTATCTATTTCCCTCAGTGACATGGTTTAGTGGTGGTCTTGGTAGTCCCGGGGTAAATGTTGGACTTGATGATCTTAAAGGTCTTTTCCAACCTGGTTGATTCTATGATTCTATAGTGAAATCCAGTGTAGAACAAAGGTGTACTAAAAACAACCTGTTGGTTTCAAACACAAAGCACAGGGCTTCCTGCAGGAATCACCTCTCATTTCTCTGTTCCCTGTTATCACAGGTCTGGTCAAAGCATTGCCTTGGCCTTCTATGGATATCAGAATCCCAGACTGGTTTGTGCTGGAATTTTGGAGAGCAGCACAGAGCTTGCAGCACAGAACCATTCTGTCTCCTACACAAGGTGCTCTGTTAAGTAAAACCATATTGATCATCACAACAGCTCTCAGATGAGAGCGAAGGCATGGAGGCCAAGCCCACAAGCTCTTCTGAGAACAAAAAGCACCTCTATCCCACAGGACTTCTGAGCATCAAGAGGGAACAATCATCCAAGGCAACATGCTTCAAAGATGAAGGGGAAAAAATAACATCAGAGACTACAAAGTAGTTAAACCCAGGCAGAAATGTTACGGTTGAAGTGTTCTGCTCCAAGGAACAGAACATTACTGCTCTCTGATATTTTGGGGCTGGGAAGTCCAGTAGAAAAAGTCATCTTTCAACTACTGCCATTCTGCAAGTGATTAATGGTTCCTTACAGCCTCAAAAGGCAGCAACACACCCAAAACTGAATCCACCAAACTAGCTGAAGGGAAGGAAAACAAAAATGGGAACTGTCTCACAGTTGAGGTCTGGGTGTCCCTGAGCACAGATTCGTTTTACAAAGAGCTACATTTTCCACCCCAGAGCAAATTTGACAGAAAGAACACATGAACCACTCCTCACATCCATGTCAGTAAGAAGCCTGGCAGCTTGGCCCTCCCCTTTCACCAGGAGATCGGACTAAAGACACCAGGTTTTCAGTGGAATAACTGATGACAGGATGATGGGACATGGGCACAGGTTGCCCAGAGAAGCTGTGGCTGCCCCATCCCTGGCAGTGTTCAAGGCCAGGTTGGACACAGGGGCTTGGAGCAACCTGCTCTAGTGGAAGGTGTCCCTGCCCGTGGCAGGGGGCTGGAGCTGGATGAACTTTAAGGTCCCTTCCAACACAAACCAGTCTGGGATTAAGATATCTCACAGGCTTTGTTCCATCACCTCTTTATGAAGTGGTATCTGGCAAAATGTGGTAACACCAAACTGCCCCAGTTAATGCAAGCTATGAATAATCCAAAGAGCTTCAGGATCCCTCCACCAGGAGAGAGACAACCAGAGCATCTGATAGCTAGAAGCCCTCCTGCTGTGCAAATCAGAACAAGCACGGTGAGATCATGACAACACATACAGATGTCATGGCAGCTGCATGAAGCAGCCACAGGATTTCAGGGGCTCAGCATCTGGCAGGCCTGGGGCGCAGCTGTTACTGCAGGTTGGTTACAGAACACACTGCACAGTTGCTGCAAGTAGCAAGAACAGCACAAAAAGGGAGTAATCTGTTAACACTTTGTTATAGATTTAGGTTTGGGGTTGGTTGTTTGGTGGGTGTTTTCCTGGCAGGTTTCCTTACCTGTGGCTGATGCACAATTTCAGAACCTAAGCAAGATCTTGCCATAACCCTGGCCTCCCTCAGGTGTTCCTGACCATGGCAGGGAGGTTGGAACTAGATGATCTTAAGGCTCTTTCCAAGCCAAACCATTCTGTGATTGCAGGATTACAGTGATTCCTGTTCCCCATCACCTACCTGCAGCAGCTCTTTGGCAGAACCTCTCTTTTCCACATCCATTTCAAGACAACGATTTAAGAAGTCTCTGAAGATGGGTGAAAGCTTCTCTGGGTTCTGCAGTTCTGGAGTCCCATTAGTGGCAATGAGATACAGGGCCTAAAGCAAAAACAAGCACCAAAGAAACAGGAGGTTATGACGGTCAGATTCCATCTCTGGATTAGAAACACCCATTTCTCCTCTGCCTCTGTTCAGTGGGAAGGAAGAAAATCCCACCTTATCAGGGTGACTAATCAATGCTTAATTTTCAGCAAACAGAATAGCTGCCAGCCCTATTTTAACATGGATGGGATCCAATCCTTTATTGTTTTACCCTCCTAATCTGGGTTTGGATCCTGCAGTCCTCTCAAGGGATTAGGAGGACAAAAACAACATTCCAGACTGTGTTTATATAGGGAAGTTAACTGGCATGACTCTACCAAGTGCTAGACTTCTGCAATAACTATATCCTCACGGGAAGGTGCCCCTGAATAAATAGGGTTTTTTTCTCTTAGTACTTTGCCTGAGTGCACAAGGCCTAAAAATTCACTATGATGAAGATGCAGTTGGCTCCTTACAATAGACATCTAGCAAACTCTCAAGCAGCTTTGAACATCCTCCAGAAACAAGTCGTTTTGCTACTGTTTGGGGTTGAAGCATTCACACACACCCCCCCCTCCTCTGAGAACGAAGGGACTCAGAATTTCATCCAGTTCTGGATTTCATGCAAGAAATTTCCTGGATGGATTTTCAAAGAGAACGGAAATCAGTCACAGCCCCTTTGAGCACATCACTCAGCACATCCCATGGGATCAGGCTGATAGCCTGGGAATTGGCACAAGTTGAGTTAAACGAGGCCAAAGTACTGTTACTCAGCCACCTTCCTTTAACTCAACAGCCAGTTGCCTTCCTTTCACTCTTTGCTGCTGCTCTTCTCACCACAAAATCACTTCCAGAGCAAGAGATGGAGACAAAAGTTAAACAGAATCTTTCTAGATCCCCTCATCCTGTGTAGCTGATGCAGAAGCCATAAACCTGGCTTATATTAAGAGCAGTTCCATCCCTACAAACTGACAGCATTTCCCCTTTCATTAAAAACCAAACTAAAGGGAAAGACATCAGGAGGCTTAAGCCCTGCCAAAGGTGTATTAATCTTGTAGCTTTATTTGGGACATGCAAGGAGGAACAATCAGCAGGAAGAAAAAGCTCCATTTATAGAATAGTAATGTCACATTCCTGAACTTAAGGACAACTCTTCCCTACTGAGAGTGCACAAGGATTCAAGAAGTCAGCTGCTTCGGTGCCATCAGGTACTCATTCTGCCTCTATCAGCATCTCCAGAAAGGGGGAAATGATGAGTGTGCATGATCTAACTCATCAGAGCTGACGAGAGGGTCTGCACAGGAAGAACCCACATCTCTGCTACCCAGAGCAAACTATGGCTTAAGACTAAAACTATCTCAATCTTCTCACTATGGCAACTAAGGAGACACAGGGCTGGAGGAGTCACTTGCCTCCTTTCAGCCTTAGCTTTACCAGCAGACTTAGCAAAGACCTGAGGGCAAAAGACACTTGCTTACTCTTAGGGGGTTCTCATTGAGGTATGGGGGTTCTCCTTCGATCATCTCAATGGCCATTATCCCCAGTGACCAGATATCCACTTTGGGCCCATACGCTTTCCGTGTCACCACTTCAGGTGCCATCCAGTATGGGGTCCCCACCATGGTGCTGCGTTTGCTCTGCTCAGGAGTGATTTGGGCACAGAACCCGAAGTCAGCTGGAAAATAAAGAGGGGGGGAAAAGAAACAGATACAAAAATCAGCAAGTCAGTCCAAAACAATGCTTACAGATGCTAGTAGTATGTCTTACCCTGCTGCAGCTGTGAAAGGAGGGGTGGTTTTGTGAAGGGCCTGGAGCACAAGTGTGATGAGGAACGGCTGAGGGACCTGGGGGAGTTTAGTCTGGAGAAGAGAAGGCTCAGGGGGGACCTTCTCGCTCTCTGCAACTGCCTGACAGGAGGATGGAGCCAGGAGGGGGCTGGTCTCTGCTCCCAAGGAACAAGGGATGGGACAAGAGGAAACGGCCTCAAGCTGCACCAGGGCAGGTTTAGATGGAGCTGAGGAACAATTCCTTGCCCAAAGGGTGCTCAGGCATTGGAACAGGCTGCCCAGGGCAGGGCTGGAGTCACCGGCCCTGCAAGTGTTCACACCCCGTGTAGCCGAGGCCTCAGTGCCATGGGTTAGTGGTGGCCTTGGCAGTGCTGGGGAGTGGTTGGACTGGATGATCTTAAAGGTCTCTTCCAACCCACTTGATTCTATGATTCTGATACAGAAAATGGTGTTGAGAGGCAGAGTTCTAAACCTGACTCAGTGAGGCCATGAGGATCACAGACTTGTCTATGTGGATGATGGGGATCGGTAAACAACCCTATATGGGTGCTGAGACACTTGACTGTGTTTGCAGCATCATGCAGCTCTAACACACTACGTAATATATGGTCTAAAGACTGTTTCTGGGTATGTTAAAATAGAAATTAATGTACAATCTGATCTAGATACACCCCACAACCCACATGCTGTATTGCCTGGTGATACTTGTCGATGGTTCCCCCAGGAAGCTGTGGGTGCCCCATCCCTGGCAGTGTTCAAGGCCAGGTTGGACACAGGGGCTTGGAGCAACCTGCTCTAGTGGAAGGTGTCCCTGCCCGTGGCAGGGGGTTGGAACTGGAGGAGCTTTAAGGTCCCTTCCAACCCAAACCACTCTAGGATTCTATGATGTTTCTAGTCCCAGAGATATTACTTCCCCAGTAGATGCATCATCCCTCGAACAGGATTTGCTTTACAGAGCAAACAGTGCTCAGAATAAATTTAAAGTACCTAAATTTATACTGATTATTTTCTTTGAATAGACAGAAAGATGAGGAGCCTTCACACAGAGATTGCTGGGTCCTATGTCCTGCTTGTATTTGACTTTCTAAAAGAAAACTCATTCTGTTCTAGTGAGCCCAGCAGAATGAACACAGTGAGATGCACTGCCCATCCTGACCCCCTGTGGCACCATGGCTCTAATTTTAGGCAGGATGATGAAGATTATCCTGATCCCTCACTGAGGTTTCATCAAGGGTAACAACCAGAAAAGGTCCATATGGTTCATAAACAGAGGAAATGTCCAGCAGAGCCAGTAAGCAGCTCAGGTCCAGAAGGTTTCTGCATCATATCCACAGGGACTTCAGTTCTCTAAACTACAGCCCAGTACCTGCAGACTGTGCTCAAAGGAGTTACTCCATAAGGACAGAGCACTTTGGCCCTGATCAGCTATTCATTGCTAACACTCCAGAGATCTGACTGTACCAAAGTACAGCTTTAGTCTAAAAAGCAATTATGTGCAAAAAAAATCCCCCACCTTCTTACTCAGCATATCTGCACTGTGTGAATTTTGAGTCATATCTGCTGTCAGTGCTGACAAAAATAGATGTATTTATGCTTGTTGGGTGCCAGCCAACAGCACTGAGAGGAGGAGAAAAGGAGCACAGTTCTGTTGAAGCTAGAGGTGGAAGATAATCATTCACTGGTTTCCAGTGAATGTCTCTGCATAGGCAATGATAAGAACAACAGCCACCTTAGCACCCGAGGGACAGAACGGTCTCAAGGTCTTCATGACTGGTGGATAACAGGAGGAATCTGGGTTGGAGTTGAAAGATGAAATATATTCTAGTTACACAGTTTTCAATTCACCCCTTTTCTAGACTGGAGTAGCATTAAAATACTGTTATCTTAGTCCACAAAAATAGATGGCACAAAGATAAATGAGCCCCAAATCTCATTTTGAGTCTTGTATCCATTCACAAAGACTCATACTTACCAATCTCCATTAAAACCAATGCCACAAAATACCTACAGGAGCATCTCTATAGCCTCTTCACCACCACATCAAGCATCTCAAACACCCATCTCCCTAGTAGGCCTGTCTCAGAGCAGACAACAAGCCTCGGTTGACAACTCAAGTCATCACCAGCAATGTTCCCCACATACTTAGTTTGACAGAGCCATCCATTCCCAGCAGGATGTTGTCACTCTTGATGTCTCTGTGAATAACTTGGTTTGAATGGAGGAATTCCAGAGCTTGGAGACACTGAAAAAAACCCAAACCCAAACATCAAATCATTGAGAGATTCTTACTGTGCATGAAATCATTCACCAGTCACAATTAGCCAACTAATGGACTAACAACATGCATTTTGAGTAGCAAGGGCTTAGTGTCTTAGAGTCTTTCATACACTCAGTGTGTGCAGGGCTACAGAGAGATATCCCACTAGGATTAGCAGGTCATAGGAGGACTAGTTGGTCCCAAAAGACCTGAAGAACAGGCATAAGAGAATCCAAGAGGATTCCAAGCCCATTTTGCACTCTAGTCCTCCCTCTGTGGTGAAACATATTGGGCTTGCATTAGGATTATATGCTTCAACCTCCCAGATTAAATCCATCCTCTGAAAGAATGATGGATTACAGGAGCTGTCGCAATGACTGTTGCACTACAGGAGCTGGAGGCAGCTATTCCTGTGGATGCAGTGACAGGTCATGGAAAGCCTGTGTCCCCTTCCCAATCGTGGCTCCCTCCAAGCACAAGTGCTGCTTTACCTCTCGGCACACGGCTGCGATCTGTCCTTCGTCCATGCAGGTCTCAGTCACAACATCTGTCAGGGAGCCTCCTGCCAAGTACTCCATGACCACCCAGAGCTCTTCTCCTACAAGGTAACTGAAGAGCCAAAACCAGGTTGTAAAATCAGCAACTATGAGCATGCCACCATCTACCCAGCCAGAACACACTAGGTTTTAAAGCTGTCTTAAAAGCACAGAGAACCCATGAGGCTTGAGCAGCATATTTAACAGTACTGGGGCATTAGGTACTCGTGGTACTTTCTGTACGCAGGAGGATCTGATCACAACCAGAGCGCAGAAAGTCAAGGAGAGAGGTAATGGAAGAGCAGGCTACAAGTTTCCTGGCCACAAAATTGGGCTGGAGCAGCTCTGCTATGGGGACAGGCTGAAAGAGCTGGGCTGGGTCAGCCTGGAGAAGAGAAGGCTCCTTAAGGGGACACCTTAGAGCAGCTCCAGTGCCTAAAGGGGCTACAAGAAACCTGGAGAGGGGCTTTTCACAAGGGCAGGGAAGAACTTCTTCATAATGTCTAATCTCAATCTCCCCTGTGACAGTTTAAAGCCATTTCCCCTTGGCCTGTCCCTACAGGACAGGCAGAATGGGCTCCACCGCTCCTGCGTTCCTCCAGGTTGACCATGCTGTTAGCATGCTGGCATCTCTCCACAGCCAAAAGGGATGGAGCGAGCCAAGAACCACACTGTGAACCAAAGTTGTGCCATGAGCAGCCAAAGGCATGTGCCAAGACCCAGGCACCTTAATAATTGATTGAGTTGACATAACATGCAGGGACGTGGAACTAACAGCGGCTCGCTGCAAGCTGCTGCCAAGCAAATGTCGTTTCACAAGGCTGGGTGATGCTGTCTCAGGGATGTTTTCACTCTCTTGCCACAGCAGAGGCCAGTTTTAGTCACTGAGAGCCTGTCACTGTTGGCATGACTCAAAACCACCCTCTCAGCAGTTCTGGAGACAGGGCCAGGAAGCCCATACACCTACATGCTGCTCTCCACGCGCTGTCAGGCACAGCATGGTGTCGCACCTTGGCACCCACAATCAGCTTCCCAAACAAGGCTGGCAGTAAAAACAAGCTGATGAAAGTCTTTGAGGAAGGAGGAGGTGGTCTACAGCTTTCTCTCCATCCATCTGTAAGAGCAGATAGTGTCTGCTCCTGCAAGGTGTTCCTAGGCTTAGATGCCTTAGGAAGGCGTCCACCAAGCCCTTCCAATCACACACACCAGTCACTCATAGACCTTTCTTACTGATAAACTTCATGAAATATGGTTTTCTCCAGAAGTGCAAGATCATTCTTTATAGATTTCTGCACCAGCAACATGCCTCCAACATGAGTCAGCCTGGAAAGAAATCAGTGTTTTCTTGTTGCATGACTGTCATATACCTTCAGCTTTATTCCCTGACCTTCCAGCCCTAGTTGAGTTTGGGGTGACGGTAACAGTGGCTGCCACTTAAAGCAGAGGATTTTGGGAGTTTATTGGGTTAAAGAGAGTTCTTCAGGTAGGAAGAAACCAAAAAGCAGCAGCTTGCTTTGAGTGACACCGGGGATCTGCTGCCTGTGGTTAGAAGCAGGACTCTGAGGGCCTCCTTTATGCAGTAGAAACTGACACCTCCACAAAGTAACTCGGCCTAAAACGGCTGCTTGTCTGCACAGGAAAACTGGTGTCACTGTCTTCAGAGCCGGATGCTTCTAAATTCAGCTCCTCAGTACAGCTGAATTAGGCCATGTCACTATCTTAAATGTCACAGCATACCCTCATGCCACGCTGGCTGCTTACACTGCAGCAGAAAAGCTCTCTTAACCATAAGCAAGTGGGACAAGCAGGTGAGAGAATAAAGCACAGGAAACCCTGGCATAAGAGCAGGAGCTGAGGCAAAGAGAAGCAAGAGAGATGGTTTATGCCAATGACTCTCTTGCAGCCCCATTAGGGACTTAGAAGGGGAGACAATGCCAAGAACAGGTCCTACAGTGGTCAGCACATCCTTCCTTGTACTTCCTTCTGCAACAGCAATAGGCAGAAGCCAGTAAGAAACATTCAAATAGCAGCTTAATTCAGCACCCAGAAAGCAAACAGGCACAATAGACCAGGCAGGAAGGACCAAGCTCCCCAGCAATAGGATCCTGAAATGACATAACAGGCACAAGAACCCCCCTGTTTATCCTAGTTGCCACTCTGTCCAATTGCAACACTCAAAGAACAGCTAATCCCTCCGAAAAAGATTAGGGAGAGAAAGTGGAGGACAAAAGCAGCAGCTTTTGTTACTGGAAGTTTGAACAAGAGAGCAGAATGAGCAGCTACCCTACAGCTGGGATGTGCCAGCTAGACAAGGCAAGTGCATGTACTCAGACATGCTCTCTCTAATGGGAAGAGCATGTCTCTCAAACAGCTTTGCCAAAACAAAGCCTCTAATCAGGCAGGAGAAATAAACAGTTTCAGCTCAGATGCAATTTATTCTACTGCGCCCTGGGGAGACCCCCCCCTGCAGTCCTGATCCAGCTCTGGGGCAACAGCACAAGAGGGACGTGGAGCTGCTGGAGCGAGGCCAGAGGAGGCCCCGGAGCTGCTGCGAGGGCTGGAGCAGCTCTGCTCTGGAGCCAGGCTGAGAGAGCTGGGCTGGGGCAGCCTGGAGACAAGAAGGCTCCTGAAGGGGAGACCTTAGAGCAGCTCCAGTGCCTAAAGGGGCTCCAGGAAACCTGGAGAGGGGCTTTGGACAAGGGCCTGTAGGGACAGGCCAAGGGGAATGGCTTTAACCTGCCAGAGGGGAGATTGAGATGAGCTCTGAGGCAGAAGCTCTTCCCTGTGAGGGTGCTGAGGCGCTGGCACAGACTTTTCCCAGAGAAGCTGTGGCTGCCCCATCCCTGGCAGTGTTCAAGGCCAGGTTGGACACAGGGGCTTGGAGCAACCTGCTCTAGTGGAAGGTGTCCCTGCCTGTGGCAGGGGCTTGGAGCTGGATGAGCTTTAAGGTCCCTTCAACCCAAACCAGTCTGAATGCTGTGCTGGAGACTGATGCAAACGTTTTGACATAGTTTTTAGTGGAACCAGACCTTAGATCCTAGGAACTAGGATTTGAGGTCTCATGAGCTCCAAAACTCAAACCATTCTGTGATTCCATAATTCTTAACTCTTCTTTACCACTTGTTTCATTTTACACAGGTTATATCCTTCTTCCCTCTGAAAGAAGACAGCCTCTGCCCAGCATCACTACCCTGCACACACACCCTTCCACAGAATTTCAGGAACAGACTTTCTGTCCCCCCAACAAAGCCTCTCTTTACAGCTATGTACAGCAAACAGCACCAGATAAACTCAGCATCACAACTGCTGCTGCAGTACACAAGAAATACTTTTTTTGGCTAAGACATTAAAAGCCTGTTACAGAAATCTGTTGAAAGCAAGCGCTGATAAGATTTTGATCTACATGCAGAGCAAGCAAATGTGCAAATACTCTCTCAGATTCCCAGAAGAGATTCTAGGCCACATCCCTCCATTACATCTTCAAAAAGAAAGAGCTGCCAAGCTTGTAGCTCACCCTATCCAGGCACTCTTTACCCTACAATGAGCAAACTTGTAGTTCATCAGGACTGAAAATCATGCTGCAGCCTGACTGGAATTAGCTATATCTGTAACGTAAGGTGAATGGCACAGGCTTGACACAGTGCACTGTGTTGCTAATGGCTTTAACCTGACAGAGGGGAGACTGAGATGAGATCTCAGGCAGAAGTTCTTCCCTGTGAGAGAGGCGATGCCCTGGCACAGGTTGTCCAGAGAAGCATTTTGCTGATGCTTTTGCTGCCAGCATCTCTAAAGAGAGCCTAAATACTCCATGAGCACTGATTCAGATACCTGTTTCTCCTAGGACACGGAGAGAGACCACCAAGCCACCCAGACCCCAGCACTGCCACGTGCATTAAGCAATGCAAGGTTGTCATACAGCTGCCTGAAGTTGAGACAGCATCGCTCAGGACAGTGAGAAGGAAGTGTGTGCCAGAGTCCCTTTGTGAACACTTCAAACCATGACATACCTGTCCAAGTAGTTGACAATGTTGGGGTTTTTGTTTTCCCTCATCACAAGGATTTCATTAATAATCAGTTCTTTTTTGGGCTGCTGCTGCAAATTCATCTGTTTGATTGCAACCTGCAGTGAAGAAACACCAAGTAAAGCATCATTACAGGAGTCCCCTCGAAACCTGCCTCTACCAGTGGTGATTATTTTAGTCCCACATCAACATGAACTGGGAAAACACTTCTTCCATCATGGCTCCTCAACCATTTAGTAACTCTGTGAGTTCCTGCAGCCAGTCCATTTCCACACATGCAGGAAGATATTTAAAGCCAAAAGGATGAGGGGAGTTACAACTTTCATACTGGACCTCTACGTCACATTTGGATGGCCATCTCCATCTACAGCTTCTTGGTAACAAGGGAGAGATCTGCTATTCTAATATGGACTGACATGTCAGAAACTTCTTATTTCTTAAAGGATTCCTATTAATTTTAGTTTGGATTGGATATTTCTGGAAGTTTTTTGGTGTTTTTCCTGCCTCCATACAAGTTCTGCTTCTAGACTCCTACAGCAGGGCAGCCACGCATGGAGGGTGTAAATAACACCAGGCTGAGTTAGTATTTTGAGTACCAGTAGCTTAGCACTTTGAGGTGGTAATTCTGTTTCTTTCTCTCACAGCAAGACCTGGGGGAAAGAAGCACCAGTGGTTAGATAAAAGGCTGAAAAGAACTGAATTAGATTCACCTTCATTCCCACTCATAACTGAAGGGCAATAGGGATGGATTTGTCAATTATAGCCCTTTGGCTTAGTAGCTTTCTGCCTGCTTCAGGGTATCTACTCTGCACGTACAGATGCAGAAAGCAGGAGGGTTTTAACAGCATGTTTTAACTCTTGTGTTCCACTCTGTCATGAGAGCACCTGGCTCTCATCAACCTTCAAATCAATAAGACTACTCAGCACAGCAGGAGGCAGAAGAGGAGAGGGAAGGCATTGGATGCAGACAAAGGAAGACCAGAGCAATATTAAGGGAGCTTCAGAGAGGCTCCTGTACTTCCTCACTCCCATTCAGAGGTAGTCACTGAAAGGCTCCAGAAAGAAAGCAGAAAACCATCAAAGGAGTTTCTCCTCTTCCTGTAAAATTCCTCATTGCTTCCAACTAACTGCAATGTTCCTTCCTCAGGGGCTGCAATTAAACTGCCTGGATTCTTCAGGAACTGGAAAAGGGGGTGAAGGAGCTTCCGCAAAAGCACAGTTATGACATTTACTGGTGCATGACCCTGATGTACAAATGCAAAGCAGAAACGCTTGCTGCAGACTTCCATAAATATATCTGGAATAATGCATACACTTTCCTCTCTAAAAGTCCTCCACCTAGCATTAATGATTTCCACAGATGCTGCATATCCCTCACTACTCGTTTATTATGCATGCATCCAACACGCAGGGCACTTTTCAATATGCAGAAGGGGCAGAAAACCACAGAAAGACATTCCTTGTCTCTCAACTCAAGGGCAGAAAGCAAGTGGGCAAAAGGTGGGAGAGGAACTATTTCTATGCAAGTCAACTACTGTAAGTGTAGGAAGCAAAGGAGCAGAGAGCATGTAAAGAGTTTAAATGGGGACAGGCAGGAATCTTGGGGATGAAGAGAGGAACTACCCAGTCTGAACATTTGCTTCTGGCCTTCGTGATCACAGAAAGCTTCTTTACAAATAAGAAATTATTCAGGAACCAACACTTGGGAAATCATGCTTTTCCAGTTCTCTGCTTCATAAATACTTCATTAAATACAAGATGCTATGAAGCCCTGACAGACCATCTTTATTTTGTAGCACCAACTTGAACTGTTAGCACACAATCCAAACTCCACTGCTGTGGTATCCTGGCAGCACTTACCTCCTGTCCTGTAGCTACATCCATTGCTGTGTAAACTGTACCTGAGGCTCTAAATAAGAGAGAAAAGAAAAAAAACCAAACACTTATTAGTGCCTCATAGCAAGACTGAGAGCCTAAAACATGCCCCTTCCCACTTGTCTCTTTGAAGTGCTCTCAGTCCCATTCCTTTTCATGCAATAATTCCAATGGTAAATATCAGCTGAAACAGTTCTGAGCCAAGGCTGCTGCTGGAGCAGAAGCCAAAGAATTTATGGGGAACAAAGCTCCTAATAAGGGCCACTGTGGTCACCCAAACCTTTGCTGCTAAACCAGCAGCTTAGCACAGCTTGTAGGACCATGAGTTGATCCCGTTTAAGCTGGCATGGCCCCGGCTTCCAGACTGCCCAACGTGATTACAGAGCAGCCAGGATCAGCTAAAGCAAACAAAATGTGGCATTTGTAGTGAGGGAAACAGGAGTTTGAGCCTCAGCACAGGAAGCTGACAGCAGATCTCAGTGATCTGCACTGATTTGCCTTACTACAGCCTCTCCTACAACCGCTGCGTTGCCCCTACCCTGCTAAGAGGGGCATGAGACCCATGGTCCAGGAGAGTTGACTCAGAAGCTCATCTTGCACGCTGAAAATAAGCAGTTCCTTCCCTGCCTGCAGCTATATTTAGCAACCTGATCATCTAATGACATATTTTCTTCTATTAAAACACAATCACACACACAAAAAAAAACCCCAAACAGTCCCTGTGACTCAAGACTTTGCCAGGAAAGGGAGAGGAGCTGTGGAACCCCCCAAAACAACCAAAACCAACCAACCAAAACCACAAAAGAAAGCAAAAAAGCCCCAGTCAAACAAAATAAACTCTTCAAAGCATCACCAACAGCTTTCACAGCAAACTAACTTAGCCTGGTTTCACTGCTTCCTTCTTAGTATAAGGAAAGGAATAGGAGAGAGGAGGAGCATGTACTAACCCTTGTCCAATCTTCTCAAAACATGTGTACTTCTTTTTTGGATCACCCACACTCACAATACTTCCTACAAAAGAAAATATGAGGATTTTATAAGGACTTTGTTGCACAGCTTTGAGAACCAACTGTACTTCAAGAGCAGCCCCAAGGCCACAATGGGCTCTGCTGATGTCATCAGGAATCCAAAGGCACATGAACACCAAGGAAGTTCTCAGTTATTTATACACACCTATCAGCTGCAGCATTTCCCTTCTCACAGGTATTTCCCTTCTTATGGGTATTTCCCTTCAGAAATGGTGTAACACTGACATTAAGCATGTTTAATCATCACTAGTAGCTACTTACTGCAAGCTCCCAGGCACATGATGGGGATCCACGGCCCTCATGGATGTAAAAACAATTATTTGCTGGAAACCTGCAACTTAAAGTCACTCCAGCTTCTCTTACAAATCTTGCAACCCAGTCTTAGAATCACAGAACCCCAGACTGGTTTGTGTTGGAAGGGACCTTAAAGCTCATCCAGTCCCAAGCCCCTGCCACGGGCAGGGACACCGTCCACTAGAGCAGGTTGCTCCAAGCCCCTGTGTCCAACCTGGCCTTGAACACTGCCAGGGATGGGGCAGCCACAGCTTCTCTGGGAAAAGTCTGTGCCAGCGCCTCAGCACCCTCACAGGGAAGAGCTTCTGCCTCAGAGCTCATCTCAATCTCCCCTCTGGCAGGTTAAAGCCATTCCCCTTGGCCTGTCCCTCCAGGCCCTTGTCCAAAGCCCCTCTCCAGCTTTCCTGGAGCCCCTTTAGGCACTGGAGCTGCTCTAAGGTCTCCCCTTCAGGAGCCTTCTCTTCTCCAGGCTGAACCAGCCCAGCTCTCTCAGCTTGATGTGCCAGGGACCTGCAAATCACATGGTGAGTTGCCAAGGGGTGAATTGGAGAAGCTGAAAAGGAGCATCACTGCAACTCAACACTCCCTGCAAACATTAACTGATATTCACAACACCCCTGAGGCAGGCAGGAATCACACCCTTTTTAAGCTGAAGAAATCAGAGCCAACAACTCCCTAGAGCTCAGCTGGGAGCAAGTCTCCTCTCTCACAGCACCCGGGTGGCTAATAGGATCAAGGGATGCTGAGCTGCATCCGAGCTGCTGTTTGCAAGTCACTCAAGCTGCCAACATACGGTGCTGCTTTCCAAGGGATCTAGGGCTGAGCCTAACCAGATGTATATTGGCAAAGAAACTGCTCGTGGTCATTAGGCCAAGAAATGCAGTAGCAAGCAGAGTAAGAGCTGGCTATTTTCAGACACCACTGGAGAGCAGCCAAACCTACAGAGTTTAGGGCAGACAGAGGTAAAGGAAGGGAATATGGCCCATGTTTGGAAAGGAGAGAGGGAAGAGAAATCTGGCTGTATAAAACCCACTGTACAATTAGGGAAGCAATGCTGTCTGCACTGAGGACAAGAATTCCTGGGCAAATGTTCATAAACCCTCCATCAAAGCCTGACACAAACTGTAAGTACAGACTGTGAGACAGGGAAATGCTTCTCCAAGGCAGTGACAGGGCAGAATGCTGCAGTGACAAGAAGCAGTTGCTAGTCCTGCCCTGTTTAATGCTCTCATCCCTCAAACGGGGTAATGCTTCCTACCTTCCAAAAAGTCAGGCGAGGATTCAGCAATGCTTGTACCAATGCTGTGATAATGCTAAGAGGTGGAGATTTATCAGCTTCCTTTTAACCTCTGTACATCCTCAGTATGTGTAAATATATAGATGCTTTCAGATTTTAATCATTTTAGTCACATGTCAAACCAAAAGATGTAAAGGTTGCATGTCTGCACAAGTACAACTCCACTGCCCTCAGTGAAAAAACATCAGTTCACAACAGGATTAAAACCTCATTGCATGTTTCTGACCAGCCCATACCTAGAAGCTGACACCTACCAGCAGCCACTGAACTTCACACACATATGTATACCTACAGTGAAATCCCTCAATGCTGAAGAATCATCAGTCCAGCACTGAACACCAGTTGCTGGAACAAGGAAGGTGTCACAAAGTGCATCTGCCTCCTAACACTCCTAAGAGCAGCACTTGCACTTCTCTACCTTACAGAAGTGAGTGTGTTTGTATTAGAATTGCACTTTTGCTCCTGCCACAGTCCCTGCTTGCCCTACCTGGTCACAAAAATGGCTTGAATCCTTAATGGTACATAGGTCCTGCTCGTGAATCCACTTTTGAAACACTGGGTGTGAGTTTTCCAGTAATCCCAGTTAACATGCCATCAATTCAATTGAAGCTTTATTTAGAGGAATGAGGTACTCAGATGCCATTTTACTTTTAAGTTATACCCTCAGATTAAATTCTCCTTCATGGAGCTATTAGTCTTTCCTTCATTAAATACTGACCTTCAGGGATATACCCTCAACCGAGGAGATCAGCCCAACCATAGAGGTGCTAACACAATTTACATCAACTGACAAGCAAGGCATGGCTGTAATTAATATAGGATTAGTAGTTCAAAGACTTAGAAATGCTCTACCCTAATAGAAACTGGCCCAGGCTAAGGATAGCAATCAACTGCACAGAAGAGCTGGTTCAGCTGTTGGATATGCTACAGCATAACCCCAAAACACCAGGCAGCACTTGAACTGGAGGCAGAGACTGTTAAAGACACTAAGACAGAGAAACACAATGGATTTGTCTTAAAAACAACCACTAATTTGGGTGTCCACACAATGTTAAGGCACTTCAAAATAACCAAGTCCCTTTACACCATGGTACTGTGGCAGGTGAACATGGGGATGCATTTTCTCTCCATCTTTTAGATGCTTTATGTCTAACACTGCAATATCCACGCTCCAGAGCTGCAGAATATCAAGATGTGGAACAATCTCAGACCTCACAGTTAAGTAGATGTCACTTATTCAGGGCTTGTTTTTCAGAGCCTGAGGAGCTGTAAGTCCCTGGGGACTTCAGTTGGCATCACAGGTGCTCATCTTACATTTATGCTCCCTCCTTAACATCTGCCCCCAGTTTTGGCAAGCAGTCACAACGCAATGTCATCAGTAAGGGATCTCAAAATGAGACTGTCAAAACATTGCAGCTTATTAAAGTTCTGAGAAACCAACACAGCAGGACCTGGAATTTAAAGAAAAGGAACATACTTAATTTTTCCAAGATCTCTTCATCTGACATTTTTGGCTTTTTCTTTTGTTTCTCCATGTTCCTGACCAGCATGTCGGGCGCCGCAGTGCTGTTTTCCGAGGGAGAAGAAATAGGAGAGGTGGCCACATCTCTGGTAGGAGGAGGCAGAGGGTCTATCACAGAGCGGGTGTAGATCTAATTTTGTTGAGAGAAACATGTCAGATGAAGATTTGAACACTTCTGTTCACATTGTTCTTGTTCTTGATGCTCAGGGCTGCATTTTTATAGCTACTTTATTAAGAACTAAGCAAGGACTCTCTTGTCTCCCCCAAATAGCTGACAATACAAAGGTGCTGAGCCAGAAGGAATGGCTCAAACCTCCTCCCTCCTGCTCCCAACAAAGGCTCAGCATCATGCCATGAAGCATGGATGAGGGATCACAGTCAGGACACATCTCTGACTGCAGTGGTAGGGGCTGAACGAAGTATTTCTGCTCACAGATTTTGTGTGTTCAGGTCGCGGAGCTATCACAGGGGGTGGAGCTGCATCATCTTCATCATCTTCATCTTCAGACACTGAGGGCACTGCAGGGGTCTCGGAGACAGCCTTCACATTCTGCATGTGGTCACACAAACAGCAAGAATGAAAGAGAAATCTTTAACTGTTTGAATTTGCACTAAAATCTTCATGTTCTCTAAAACTTGGGAGGTTGAGTTATCATCAGCTTTGGGATTGTGACTGAGAGCTAAGTAAGGAGAGATTTTGGAAGCAGAATCTGGTAAAATTTTTTCAAATCCCTTTTAAAATTGCTTTCTACAAGAAAATTTTATTAAAAACATGAAAAATTGTGTTATTTAAGTTTTATAAGTGGTTTAAAAGATTATTTGGATTTTTTTTGCAATGCTGTGATTAGAAATTAAAGTCACTTTTAACCTTCTAAATTTGAAGCTGGATTTGAAGTTCATGGCATTTTTACACTATAAACATCTCAAAATATATTTGGTGAGATCCTCAACCCACTAGACTAGTTCTGCTTGTGCATCACCAGTTCCTTAAGAGTGGCAGGGGAAAAAAGTGTTAAAAGGAAGTTCTCTCTGAAAGAGGGGGAAAACAACGTAGTATTTCACTGAACCTAAAATGCTTGAAGTCACCAGCACCCTGATATATAATTGCTAAAGGGCTCCTAATATAACACAAAAGCTTTGCCTGTTAAAAGCAACAAGAAGAACAACATACGTAGTGGGAATTTCCTGAATATCAGAGAATGGTTTGTGTTGGAAGGGACCCTAAAGCTCATTCAGTTCTAAAACCCTGCCACGTGCAGGGATACCTTCCACTAGAGTATCCCCAAAACTAAAGGTTACCCAGTGTCTTCCAAAACCATGAGGCTATCTCAGCAGATAACTACTGCTTTTTTCAGGATTTACTTTAAAATCCAACAGCCTCAGCTATTCTAAACTCCTGAGGATTGATGTACAATGACATGTAATAAGGAACAGCAGCAGAAACTCTCCTTTTCCATTCACAGAGAGCCCTAAACGGTCAGATCTCAAGACACTGCCTCCAGAAGGGAGCAGAACAAGTCAACTCCAGATAATGACATGGCAGTGAGAAAACAAGAGTTGAGGGAATTGTGGGAGTTTATGATTCATCTTAAACTGAAAGTTTGGTTTCTTCCACCTCACATCCACATAGAGAAGTGTATTGCAGCTAACGAAGCAAACAGGAGTGGTGCCTGCCCTGGTACGGACAGAGTAAAGGTCGAGCAGAGAGGAGGAGAACCTTTTATTTCCTGTTCTGCTGGAGATTAGTTTGGTTAATCAACAGTAACCAACATTAGTTATGGTCATTCAGACCTTGTGGGTTAGTAATTAATTGGTTTTTATATCAGAGATGTTTACAGAGAAATAGAAAACCTGATGCAGAGCGGCTGTCAAATTCTAGCTACAGGAACAGATTGACTTCTATGAAACAGAACTATTTCTACTCATTAATTCCCTAATTTCTTTTCACTATTCACTAATAAAAGCTACTCCTGCGTACTTGGTTCTCCCCCAGTTGTTAAAAAAGGCAAAAGGAGCATGCCTGGCTTTATAAACATGTACTCACTATACAAATGTACATAGTTCAGATTTTAAAACACTAAGCAAACTAGAAGCTTACATGTAGTTAACTACTTTATGTAAGTATTTAAATCCCCAAACCCAAGACAGAATGTGAATATGAGGCTTACCAATGTATTTGATGAATTGTAATCCTCTGTTGATTTATCTGAAAGAGAAGGTAAAGCATTATGAGTTGTAAGCGCAGTAGCACTGGGGAGAGGAGAAAAGGACAAGCTCCCTTTGGGAGGAGCAGGAAAAAAGGCTGCTCCCAAACCTTGGCATAACCTTCAGCTCCCAGAACAAGCTGACACCTGGCAGATATGGGAACAGAGGGTAAAAAATATGAGAATAGAGGGAAAAAAACTCTGTAGATGAATGCAGGAGCCCCAAATCCCTGCTGCAGGAGGGTGTAACTTCCCAGAGCAACACCTGAGTGAATACTGTCTCTATCCATATATACAAAATCTTTCCAATGGGCTAAACCATCAGCAGAGGCACTGCAGCTAGCCTGAGACCTGAAAGATGTTCACTCTCAGCCACCTTAACTTCCTGGAATAGCGTCAGGGGACCCCATGCATCAACTCTGCATTTCTTGTTTGACTCTCCAGGCACATATGGGGAAGACTTGTGCTTTTATCCCTGCCTGGAGCCTTCCTAATTAATATCAGTTCTGGTGACATGGCTCTATCCTCTTCAAAGAGCTGAAGCAGGGCTTAATACAAAGGGAATGAGTTACAGTTGAAAGAGAAAAGGAGTGCTGGTTGGAGATGTTCTCCAGTGGGCAGGTAATCCATACAGAGGAGGCACAAAACCTTGGCAGCTTTGATTTTTAGAGGAATCCAGCCAGCAGTAAACAAGAACCGAGAAGCTGAAGGGTATTCCTCAATCATGGCACATGGGAGCAAAGAGACCCTCACCCTAAGCACACATGAAGCAACATCCACACTCAACACTGTGAAAGTGGAACTGGTACAAAAAGCAGCTGCCTGTTTCTCCAGGGATCACTGGGAACTCAATGCCACCACCCTGGGATGTGCATTCCAGCTGGAAGCTTCAGAAATCCTATGGGGTTTGGGGACTTGGCCAGTTGGCTGATTCTTTTGCAGCTATGTCGGGCATCAGGATCAACAAAACAGCACGTTGAAGGAAGAGGGATGCTTGAGCAGCCAGAGAACCTCATTCACATCTTCCTTGATAAGACAGATGCACTTGATTAAATGAAGGAAACCCCACATGTAGTGACTAATGGAAAGGTGGACAAAGCAGCCATGAGACAATGGCCGTGTACCTGTGAAACTCATGTACTTCTGGCTGTTGGAGATCTTCTTGGAGTTGTAAAACTCCAACACATCCAGCACTGCCTGGGGGTTCTTCTTCTGCTCCGACTTGGTGATGTTGGAAGTCTGCAGTAAACGTGCCCATTGCTCTGGCATTCCCTGTGGGGAGATTGGTGGACCTTGTTAGCTCATAGTGACCAACATGGTTCACAGCACACAGATACCCACTGGAGTTCTACCACAGCTACACTGTGCTGTGAGGAAACAGGGAGGAGGAGAAGGAGAGGAGAAAGAAGGAGAGGAGAAAGAAGGAGAGGAGAAAGAAGGAGAGGAGAAAGAAGGAGAGGAGAAAGAAGGAGAGGAGAAAGAAGGAGAGGAGAAAGAAGGAGAGGAGAAAGAAGGAGAGGAGAAAGAAGGAGAGGAGAAAGAAGGAGAGGAGAAAGAAGGAGAGTTACAAGTCACACATTCCTTACGTGGACATGCAAACACTACTCTGCTTACAGGGCTCTGTGCAAGTCCCAGGTCCTTTGAAGACCAAAACTCAAAACCCAGAAAGGAGCAGACCCAAATGCTGCAGTTCAGGAAGAGCATCAAGCCCCAAAAAAGCCCAAACCTTTATGCACATACTAAATACACCTACCCACATATATCCAAGAAAGTCTACAGAACATGCACCTAGGACACGCAACATTCATTTGGGTCTTCTTGTAGCACTAGAGTTCATTGATAATAGGTTTGGTGACTATTGTAACCAGAGCTGGGAATGCAGAGATGTTAAACTTCACACATGAAGCTCAGAATTTCATTACAGAGACATCATTTCAGCCAGAAAATAAACACATCTGAAGTACAACCAGACTTGTGCTTTTCATCATCAGCAACAATAAGTTTGTACAGATGAAGTGGCAAGTGACTGGGATAAAGTTATCCTCCCTGTTCAAAAGGACGCTGGATACACCACTTGGGTTACATCTACATCTAGTTAACCTACATCTAGGTTAACTCTGGCAAGTCTAGAGGCTGACACGCAAAACACAACTGTACACATGAATGAGGTTAGGAAAGCAAAGTCCCTGAAAAGAAGCATATCAAAGCCAGGTAAAACCCGCTTGCTCACAAACAACTGCTTCTGCTATAAAATACTATCTCATAATGAAATTAAGAAGGATAAGATGATGAAATACAACTCTGTGTTCATAGTATTTTGGATGTCAATAAAAAAAACCCATAAAAGCACGTGACATTGCCTTAGGGCAGCACATAGATGTTTTGTCATCAGTAGTTATATATGGCTGTGCGTCTCCTAAAGGGGAGCTCTCAGAACCCCACTTCGTAGACACAGACTATGCTGTTGACCTAATCCAGCTCTCTTAAGAGGAAGGGAGGGAAAGGGAGGACAGATACACCATGTTTTGCTGTCCACATGAGCCAAAACAACAGGAAAGGCAAAGTTTGCTGGCAGCCTGGGCTCCTGGGATGTGCCAAGTTTGACAAACAGTCTCTCAGCAGGAATTAGTGGGTAACCTCTGCAGATGTGTTTCAAAGGAGATCAAACTAGATGATGGTAATAGCCTTTCCAGCATTGCTCTATGAAAGATTAATGGCTCCTCCCAGCAATAAGCCAAACCACAGAGTCCTCTTTTCCTCCAGATTCACTTACTGTGAATTCTCCCGTGACTGCATCAAACCCCACATGAATCGTGTGTTCAAAGTCTGAAGGGAGGGAGATCTCGGGCCGCTCTTTCTCTTTCTTTTTGTTAGCTGGAAGAGACAACAAAAACAATCCGTAAGTCCAGCAAGAATTAAAACCTTCCCAATAGCTTCCAATTCACCAACCCAACCATCCCCCTCTTTTGCTAGTTACAGCATTTCGATTTGGGGAAGATAAACAGCAAGTTTAAGAACTTTGCCACCTCACTTCAGAGCAGCCACAGCAAATGGAGAACAAAAATCAAAGTTCTGTAACACAAAACATGTCCTCAACAACAGAAGGACATGGAGCTGTTGGAGCAAGTCCAGAGGAGGCCACAAGGATGATCAGGGGCTGGAGCAGCTCCCGTATGGAGACAGGCTGGGAACATTGGGGCTGTTGAGCCTGGAGAAGAGAAGCTGCGTGGAGACCTCAGAGCAGCTTCCAGTGTCTGAAGGGGACTACAAGGATGCTGGGGAGGGACTCTTCATCAGGGACTGGAGCGATAGGACAAGGGGTGATGGGTTCAAACTGAAACAGGGGAAATTCAGGTTGGATATAAGGAAGAAGTTGTTCCCTGTGAGGGTGCTGAGGCGCTGGCACAGGGTGCCCAGAGAAGTGGTAAATGCTCCATCCCTGGCGGTGCTCAAGGCCAGGTTGGACAGAGCCTCGGCGATACGGTCTAGTGTGAGGTGTCCCTGCCCATGTCAAGGGGTTGGAACCAGATGATCTTAAGGTCCTTTCCAACCCAAACCATTCTATGATTCTATGCTTAACACAGGACAAGCATAAGACAAGGAAACTGTACTTTGGGTATGTCAAGTATCAACCAGCCAGGCAGGACTCAACAGCACAAGAGCTATTTACCTAAAACATTCACTCAAACTTACAGAGGTCAGAGTCAATAGCACTCCAGTGGCATAAGTGGAAGCCCTGCAGTTTTGAACGCATTTTTTGAGTTGTTGTCTTAAGCTACTTTAAGAAACCAAAATATTATGTGCTGTTAAATATATACTCACCTCTCATATTAAGACGGGGACTAAATTAACTACAAACACTGTTTTTTAATTGCTTCCTTCAACCTACTTCTTATGAAGAAATCCAAATATAACATGTTTCTGCTACAAATCTTATATGAGCAAAGCCATTTATGTTTTTCAGCTCACAAAACGAACTAAATGTGGTTTCAATAACAAGCTTTGAAGATGCAGAGCGAGAGGGCAGAATGTGGCAGGTGAGGAGCAGAAGTCATGAAGAAAGAAGAAAGGACATAAATCAAAGCAGATGCACCCCGCACATTTCAAAGTCAGGTCTTCAAATAAGATTAACATTATGCCTTGGATTAAGTTCATCCATAGAATGGTTTGGATTGGAAAGGACCTTAAGATCATCTAGTTTCAACCCCCTGCCATGGGCAGGAAAAGTTGATTTATGACATATTAAGGACTCCACTTTCCTTTTCATAGTTACTGTACTCAAGAAATTGAGATCAGATTGAGAACGAACCACGTTCTACATAGATTTGCTGCTGTCTGCAGTTACAAAATGAGCTGAGCCAGGAGAAGTGACTAAACCACTTCTGTTTCCCAGCTGCTACCTTTTTTTATCACAAGCCAAACAGGATTTGTTTCATGGCTGACATTCCCCAGTGCGTTTTTGGCAGCAGGAATGCCAAAGCCCAGGTATGTCAGAAACCTGTGAGGCTAACGCTCAATATTGCTCTTATTTAAGACACTGCTGGTGGTGAGTTGTGCAGAGATGGTGAGGGCTCACCACAAAGGACTGAATCATAGAATCCCAGACTGATTTGGGTTGAAGGGACCTTAAAGCTCATCCAGCTCCAACCCCCTGCCATGGGCAGGGACACCTTCCACTAGAGCAGGTTGCTCCAAGCCCCTGTGTCCAACCTGGCCTTGAACACTGCCAGGGATGGGGCAGCCTGTTTCTTTCAGCTCCAGCTCTGGCACTGGTCTGTGTGTCATTCCTGTTGTACAGAGTAATTTTGGAGAATTACAGGATCAGATGCTCCATGTGGGACACAAAGAAGTAACAGATTGTTTTCGATCCTTCTTTCAAACAAATGGGATGGGGGAAGCTGAACCACAGAAGAGCAGTGGAGCTGCCAAGGGGAAGGAGGAGAGAAAGCTGCCAGGCTGGAGGAGCCATCACAGAGTGGGAGCTAGAAGGAGACAGAGCAGCTGCTGGTTAGCAGACGGTGAGCATCTGCAGCACAAAGCCCTGCCAAAAATGGGACAAGCAGCTGCCTCCAGCAAGGTATACAGAAAAAGCTGCATGTACTAGCAATGGATGGAAACCAAGAGGAAAAGAAATGCAGAGAGAGCCATCAAAGGCACCATATGCTATAGCTCTGTCTATAGGATCAGCCCATTCCCGCAAGAGTAAGGTATCAGCTCAGCCTAAAAACCCATCACTCAGGTGAGGAAGAAGAGGGAACCTATACTAGCACTGCTATGCAGGACTGCTGCATGGATGATGCAAAACCACATGTGGTCCAGGATGACTGGCACAGTAGATTAAAACTTATCCCTAAAAAAGCTTAAGGGCATTAAGGTGCTGTCCAGAAGTCAATACACTTCGGTGTTTTCTATTTCTACATTAAGGCAGCCTGAGCTCCTGCCACACACCCAAACACCAACAAACTTCTCTGCAACCAATGCCCCAGCATCTGTTCAAACTGAGATCACTGCTGACTGTTAACATATCCCAAGCAGGGGATGATGGCCTGAGCGAGCCTCAGCTACAAAGAGTAATGAAAACAGTTCTGCAGGGGTTGATTAAATAACACAATGGCCTTTGTCACATCTCCAGCTCTCTGATCATGTTTGACACACACATTGCAGAATAGGAGCAGGAAGAGATTTTTCTGTGTTTGGAGAGGGACTTCTGATAAGGGGATAAAGGGATAGGACAAGGGGAATGGCTTTAACCTGCCAGAGGGGAGATTGAGATGAGCTCTGAGGCAGAAGCTCTTCCCTGTGAGGGTGCTGAGGCGCTGGCACAGGGTGCCCAGAGAAGCTGTGGCTGCCCACAATGGGCAGAGGACACAGCTAAATGGAAGTGCACAAACAAGTATGAAGCCCAGGTTTTACACCCCATGTGTCCTTTACATCAGAGCTCTGACCATGCACAGGGGCAGCACAATGGAAAAGACACTTTCCAAAGGGCCTTCAGCTAGAATTGCCCTTCTTGACTCAGCGACCTGTAGCAGATGCCCTCAGGATGTCCTCACTTATTGTCCTCCCCTCTGATGTGGGGCCACAAGCTCTCAGCAGGTCTGTTGCCTGGTTCCACAGCAGGACTCCATGCATTTGAGCTGCATCTTTGCATAAAGCACAACCCCTTCACCATCTTTCCCACCCATCCTTCCTTCAGTGCCTGCTCCAGACTGTTTCCTGCCCAGAGTAAAGAGCTACCACGTCTCCAAAGGGATTGACAGAATCAACTTCAGGACCTCTCAGGCTACAGCATAAAAGCCCATGTCTATATTCACTAGCAAAATTAACCACAGAGCATTTCAGATCTCCATAGGCTCTCTGCAACCGCAGCAGAGGTTAATCCAAATCACTGCTTCCCTGAGGAAAGATCCAAAGGGCACAGATTTGCCCCAATCACATTCCTCTAACTGAATGAAAATCAATTCCCCTTTGAGTCCAGGCAAACTATAACAAATAGCACCCAAATTATTTCAGGCACAAGCCAGAGGTGTCTGAAAACCTGGGAATGTCATTAATGTTTAAGCAGCAGAAGGCACTGGGAATTCAGCTGTCATCATGAGATTAGAAGAAGCTTTCATAAGATGAAAACCAACCCATCTGAAGCAAAGCTGACAGCGTTCAGGGTATTTTTTGCTCGACAGGAATGAGAGGACAGAAGCAACCACTCTCATTTGGGCAGGTGTATTGCAACAGAAGGCTCTGCTGAGCTTGGCTAAACAAAACTCTCTCATCTCTCAAAGCATCTGCCACATTGGCCAGTCTTCAGCAAACGCATCTTCAGATCAGTAGCAGTCTGTCGGCTGATTTTACCCAAACCGTTCACTTTTGCAGCTCTCTTCTCCAATGCAGTTCAAACAAGCATTTTGGGTTCTGCTTCTTCTACTCTCATATAAATTTCAGGTAATCATAGAATCACAGAATGGTTTGGGTTTGAAGGGACCTTAAGATCATCTGGTTCCAACCCCCTGCATAGGCAGGGACACCTCACACTAGACCATGTAGCCCAAGGCTCTGTCCAACCTGGCCTTGAACACTGCCAGGGATGGGGCAGCCACAACTTCTCTGGGCACCCCAACTTTCCCAGCCTGTCTTCATACAGGAGGTGCTCCAGCCCCATTAGTTGTCTGTAACTGCTGAGCTTAGAGATTTAAAACCCCACTCCTTTAAGTAGGCCAACTCAAAAATCCTGCAGCTTTTAGGATTAAATACTCCTAGTGGCAAGTTCTACCCAAGATCTGGCAAACTTTTAACATTGAGTTCATGGGTTTCTGGACTGCAGATTCAAAAATCCACATTTGTAAAACAATCCAAAGTTGCCAAAGGTACAGGCTGAGGCACTGGAATGGGTTGCCCAAGGAAGTTGTGAATGCTCCATCCCTGACAGTGTTCAAGGCCAGGTTGGACAGAGCCTTGGGTGACATGGCTCTAGCATGAGGCATCCTTACCCATGGCAGGGGGTTGAAACTGGATGATCTTAGGGTCCTTTCCAACCCAAACCATTCTATGATTACATGATTGCTGTAATATTTTGTAGAAAATGAACCTATATCTTGTTTATTTAAAGTAATGACACCAATTAGTCTTTTCACTAATAAAAATGAAGGAGGCAACCTCCCTCCTGAAGCCCAGGAAGATAAAGATACCTAGCCTTGACTTCAGTTACCCAGTATCTAGATACCATTGCAATGCAGACTCTACAAAAAGCTGATGTATTAGCAACTCCAAAAAATAGGTCAGATATAAAAAGAAACCAGCAGGAATCAGGGGATGGAGTTTTATTTTCTTACATCCCTTCAAAAGATTCATGAGAGAGGCTTTTTTAAATATCCTGATCTTAAAAATAAGACTTTCACGTACAGTTCACAGCTCCTCTCTCCATTTCCATCTGTTACAGCCCCTGTAACACCAGAAAATTTCTTCAGTTCACTAGAAATGTGCAAGAATCTGCAGTAATGGGTTATTCTTAACAGCAAGGAGGCAATGCCTGACCCAAACACTCAACGGAGTAAATGACCATACAGTGACATATGACAGGCCCAGCAGGAGATGGCCTGTTAGTCATGCTTAACTCATATTATTTGCTGTTTAAAACAGCAAAATAAGCAAAAGACCTCCCACTGCTCCCCACCAAAGGGTTTGCCAATGCCAGATTTAATTGACCAGATTGTAACTGGTATAAAAGATATTATTTTAAAGACCATTATGCACAAGTCAGGCTGGGAAGCGGCAGTGCTCGTCCCAGTTTTCAAGGACACAGTGCTCATAATTTAAGGGGAAGGGGAAGAAAAAAAGAAATTAAAAGAGAAGCCCAAAACAGAGTAAGTAGGATGATTAAATGTGGCAGGATTAATCATTATTAAACAGGCTGAGAAAGTTGGGGCTGTTGAGCCAGGAGAAGAGAAGCTGCGTGGAGACCTCAGAGCAGCTTCCAGTGTCTGAAGGGGACTACAAGGATGCTGGGGAGGGACTCTTCATCAGGGACTGGAGTGATAGGACAAGGGGTGATGGGTTCAAACTGAAACAGGGGAGGTTCAGGTTGGATATAAGGAAGAAGTTCTTCCCTGTGAGGGTGCTGAGGCGCTGACATAGGGTGCCCAAGGAAGTTGTGAATGCTCCATCCCTGGCAGTGTTCAAGGCCAGGTTGGACAGAGCCTTGGGCAACATGGTCTAGTGTGAGGTGTCCCTGCCCGTGGCAAGAGAGTTGGAACCAGATGATCTTAAGGTTCTTTCCAACCCAAACCATTCTGTGATTCTATGATTATTAAAACCAGATCTACAGACAGCATCTTATGAAGCCCAAAATGACTAAGACAGTTCTGCAGGAAACAAAATTCAGCATCAGGTGCTCAATTCAGAGCAACATTCAAACAGCAGGATTAGAAGAAGAGACAAAATACTGTACTTTTATCTCCTGGTAAAATAGATCGGTAAAATCGGTCCTTCCTTTTCTTCTCCTCTGGATTGGGAGGCAAAGGTTTGGAGCCATGGTTTAGAGTCCCAGGATCTTTGCTTCCCGATCCAATCATAGTGCTGGTATTTCTCATTGGAGGAGCAGGTGGTTTGTCTTCTGTTTCAACTCCATTGTTCGACATCTTCAGCTGGGGAGGCCGTTACTAGGAATAGAGAAAAGAGAAGAAACAACAAACTTGATTTATTTATTTGTAAAATAGAATCACACACTGTCAAATAAACCACAAGAGGTATTTGCAGACCAACCTGTAACTTCATATTAACACAGCCATGGTGGCTTGAATTCACCATCACCACTGCCAGGGATAGAGCAGCCACAGCTTCTCTGGGAAAAGTCTGTGCCAGCGCCTCAGCACCCTCACAGGGAAGAGCTTCTGCCTCAGAGCTCATCTCAGTCTCCCCTCTGGCAGGTTAAAGCCATTCCCCTTGGCCTGTCCCTACAGGCCCTTGTCCAAAGCCCCTCTCCAGGTTTCCTGGAGCCCCTTTAGGCACTGGAGCTGCTCTAAGGTCTCCCCTTCAGGAGCCGTCTCTTCTCCAGGCTGCCCCAGCCCAGCTCTCTCAGCCTGGCTCCAGAGCAGAGCTGCTCCAGCCCTCGCAGCAGCTCCGGGGCCTCCTCTGGCCTCGCTCCAGCAGCTCCACGTCCCTCTGGTCCTGTTGCCCCAGAGCTGGATCAGGACTGCAGGGGGGGTCTCCCCAGAGCGCAGCAGAGGGGCAGGATCCCCTCCCTCGACCTGCTGGTCCCAGAGCTGTACCCACATCATCTCCGTGTCATAGCCTTGGCTGGTCCCAAGCCATTCCCGGCCTTCCTGCGGTAGCAGCACGCTCCAGGCACAATTCAAACCACCAGAAAGTTGACTGCATTTTGTTCTGTTGGAAGGGTCAAACAAAACTAGATCCCCAACACACACATAAATCCTTAAGTAAATAATCCCCGCTGTGCGGATTTAAAGACGGAAGCTTTGGAACAGGGTAATGGGTTTATTCTGCAACAACCAGCTTGTTCCACCCAAATGAGATCAGCATTACTCCAGACACAGCCTGGCTGCAGCCAGATCCTTCTGGAAGCTGGAATTTGTCTGTGTTATGTTCTCAAAAGAAAGTTGGGAGTTTACTGCAGAACAAAGAGCAAAGCAGGAACAGTTTCTGTTTGGGTGGGAAAAGCAGTTCAGCTGCTTTATGAACTTCACAAGCAGTACAGGAAGATGTTTTGCTCAGGGAGAATTATTGGGTAGAAGAAAGTCAAAAGAGGTTTTGCTCTCTGCAAGTGAGAAGTCCAGTTACAGAGCTGAGATCACTGCTGGCTTCCAGGGAGCTGCTCTTCTATAGAATAGACTCAGAGGAACAACACTGGATCACAATCCAGATAGACCTCACAACCATACCATGGTCCTGTGACCACACACCACCCAGCCAGCCTTCAAAGTCTTCTCTGGCAAAGCTAGTGATGCTGAGCATCACTGGCATGATTAAGCCCCAGGGCACATACTGCTGTTGGAGCTGTGGGGAGCTAAGAAAGGCAAATGCTGCCCGCAGAAGGAACTCTGCAGCAACATAGAATCACAGAATGGTTTGGACTGAAAGGGAGCTTAAAGCAGGACCTCGCAGCATCTCTGTGGCGTCCTCTGGCCTCGCTCCAACAGCTCCACATCCCTCTTGTGTTGTTGCTCCAAAGCTGGATGCAGGACTCTATGCTAGACCTTGCTTAAAGCAGCGATGCCCAAGCTGTTGCCTGCCAAACCGTGGCTGGTTTGCAGCTCTACCTTCTCCTACACCTATTTGGTTCCTGGTTTCTTTACACTTGTTCTGATACAGGAGGGCTGGCAGCAGTGGAGAAGCCTTCACACACAAGGAGCTTTCCAAGAGGCTTGACCCCAGCCCCGCTTCTTCCCAACACAACTGTGCAATGGAATTTTCTATCACTAGCATTTGGAGTATTGATTTTAATGGTGGGACAGATCTGGCATTTGGGAGGGGAGAAATTAGATGTGCATTTGTCTGGGTGTGTTCTGGCATGTGCCCTGGGCATCTCCCATCTTCATGCTTCAGCCTCATGCCATTCTCCAGTGTAAAACAGAACGGAACCAAGTAACAGCTGAAGTGCCAGCCATGAAGTGATGCAAACAGCTCCTCTCTCTGTCCAAGCACTGGAAAAAAGCCTAAACTAAAACCCAAGTGGTAAATACCTTGTGCAACATGAAGATATTGAGGCCTCACTGTGGGGCTTTGCACATCCCAGTCTCAGTGGTTGGTACGGAACTGGCAAAGCTAAAGCCTTAAAGCACAACATAAGCAGAAGTGTCACATAAAAGCTGCAATCTTTGCATTAATGATTATTTAACCATGAGAAAGCAAATTGCTGGGAGGGTGCTGGGAATATGCTGCAAATAGGGAAACAGAAGGAAAATTAGTGTTAGCAGCTCTGTGCCTGCCGAACAGCCTTCCTCAGGAGCACGCACCACATTTGCTGCTGTAACACCTTGGTTTACCCTCACAGGGGGTTGAATAATGGTGCATTGAGATTCTCCCACTGGCCAGATTTCCTGGAGCTGCAGATGGTGGGATACAGCCTCATTGCTGGGTCCTGTGCCCACCAAGCAGAGAGGTCAGAATTGGTGCTCGCTACCTGCTGTCCAAGGCATGGGACCAAGCAGGGAACAGAGTAAAGTTTACTGTACTGGGCAATGGGTTCAACATCAGACCAAAGGGCGATACAAGGAAGAAAGCAGAGCAGCATGTGGCTCCAGGCTGGAGGAAAAGAAGCGAGAAGAAGAAGAAAACCCTGCCTAGATTACAGACAGGGGTGACCTCATGCTGGGAGAAGGAAAAAGAACATAAGCACACAAAAAGGGCATGAAAACATCACAAAACCTTCTGGATGTCAAACATCTTCACTCTCAATTCCACCCATGCAAAACCCCAGGGACATCTGCTCACAGTTTATTCAATATAAGAGGGTTGTTCAAAATCCCTCTGTCAGAAAGGATAGAGCACAAGCGAATTACTGTTTTACTGCAGGGCTAGAAGCACTGGCAGTACAAGCTCCTGTTTATCTTGCATTATTGCCTGAATGAGCAAGTAACTGCTGAGAAGTCACACAGTTTAACAAACAATACTGGTTTACACCTATTTGAAAACTGCAACCTTCATGGGAGCAAAGCCTATAGCACACCCTCTCCTTTCTTCTCCATCGCTCAAGCTCCCAGACCTTTCTCCTCACCACTCATATGTGTGGAGTTACAAGAGCTATTTAGCCTGTTTGGAGATGGAGGGGTGAGGGAAATCCTTCAACTCCCCAAATTAAGAGGCTGGTTCCACAGAAGTTAGCCCCTGTAATAGCAGCATTACCCTAGAGGGTTCCCAAAAGCCTTTTCCAACTATGTATTTAAAGGGAAAACCAAAAACCTGTTTACGTGACTCCTCCCACTATGATCCAGAGACACAGACTAACCCCAAACTCAACATTGTTATACTTTAAACTGCTGTTGGCTTTAGTGTATATGGATTAAACCCTGTTCTGATAGAATTAGATGGATCTCTCCAGGTCTTTACAGCAGAGTTGAGAGCAGGAAGCATGGACTTATAGCGAGTGGTGCTCATCCCTCTCACCCTAGCTGACTGCCCAAATTCCCTTTGTCCCAAAATGATCTCTTGCCAATTCACATGAATGAGGCTCTAAACACCTCTCTTGTGCAGGCCTTGCTCAAATTCAGAGCACAAGGCAATTGCTTCCCCATCCAGCATAACACCAGTGTTGCACCACTGAAGTGAGTCGCTCTGCTTGATCCATCCTAACAGGAATGCAAAGCATCACCAGACTGAGTTCCTTCCTTCTTCACACCAGCACAAACCTGCTTTGGGAAATTCATCTGAGGTCTCCCCAGTATGATTAAGTGAACAATGGAAGCAATAAAGCAGCACATGAACTTTTCAACCGGTGTCAGATGAGGGAATACATTTTAGCTGCAGACACAATTACTCTCAACTACTAAACTATTAAAATACCAGCACTCAAACCAAACCCCACAGGCATCACTAGGAAGGCATAGCCGTGATCATAGGAATCACAGAGTGGTTTAGGTTGGAAGGGATCTTAAAGCTCCTCCAGTTCCAACCCCCTGCCACTGGCAGGGACACCTTCCACTAGAGCAGGTTGCTCCAAGCCCCTGTGTCCAACCTGGCCTTGAACACTGCCAGGGATGGGGCAGCCACAGCTTCTCTGGGCACCCTGCAAGATGTAGAACTACAATGTACTAATGATGTACTAATGTAATGTATGAAGCAGGACGTAGGACTATGATGTACTCATGATGTACTAATGTATGAAGTAGGATGTACGACTATGATGTACTAATGATGTACTAATGTATGAAGTAGGAGTAGGACTATGATGTACTAATGATGTACTAATGTATGAAGTAGGATGTAGGACTATGACGTACTAATGATGTACTAATGTATGAAGAAGGATGTAGGACTATGATGTACTAATGATGTACTAATGTATGAAGTAGGATGTAGGACCATGATGTACTAATGATGTAGGACTATTGTTTATGCAGCCATTTAGGAGCACTGGAAGGTCCAGTTGTCTCAGCACACAGAACTTATGACAAGTTTTACTACATACAGCAAACCGTGACTGCCATAACTCAAGTTACAATGGCCTTCACACGCTCCCTGCCCCTCCCCATCAACTTTTGAAGCCCATTAGCTAAATTATATTACCCCAACCTCAACAGAACTGTACAGCAAACCCGACAAACTCTCCTTTCACACCTACAAAACGCTTCTGCAGACAGGAAGGAGTGACAGACAACCACACACAAAGGGACAAGAGACTCAGGAAACCACTTGGCAGCTCAAGACGGAGCAAGAGGAGGTACTGAACGGAAGGTGGCAACCACAGGTGCCAACAGCAGCATTCAAGAGTTCAGAGCCCACAGATGTGAGATCATCTGCATTCAGCAGCTATGGCTCAAAATCTTGAAGTTTGTACCTACAACTTACACCAGAGCAACCTGCTCTAGTGGAAGGTGTCCCTGCCCGTGGCAGGGGGTTGGAACTGGAGGAGCTTTAAGGTTCCTTCCATCCCAAACCAGCGATTCTATGATTCTATGTACCCATAGTTTTCCTGTAACACAGGCACAAGCTCCTGAGCAAATCTAGCAGAGTGGGACCCCAATATACACGGAGCCTTCCAGCACTACTGTGTGTAACACACACACATGAAAGAAAAGAAAAAGAGAACAAAGATCTTCTATTCATATCGTTTTTCCTTCTGGTAAACCACATCATTTCAAACCTGATCCTCCACGCTGAACTATAAGTTTCTATCAAGCCGGATGTGTTCTCTTTGCATTCCTTAGCAAGACAGGCAGATGAGTGATTGCTGGAACAGAAAGCAATTAAAAAGTCAGAGGAGCATGAAAACCTACACTACAGTAGATGCCATAAAGATAACTATGTCCAACGCATACTAATCGCAGAAGTCGACACAAAACCTCATAAAAGAGCCATCTATAATTCATGCAGTCTGGCAAGACAGTGGCTGTGAGTTACTCACTGCAACTTACAGATGAATAAACTATGTTAAACAAGAGTGTTCAGCAACTGTTTCTCCCTCTCTGCCTACTACTAGAAGGAAGTCTCATGTTCTTCCAAGAGGATTTATTTCTCTTGTTGCCAGGGTGAGGAAAGGGTGTTTTGCCCACAAAAAAAAGGCTGGAGGAGGCTTGACCTTTAATTGAGTTGATCTTGATCAGAACAAGTGTTTCACCTCTGCACCCTTCCACCCCATGGTCAGAGATTGCTGCTGCACACATACACACAGCTAAATTCTCCCTCCTCCTCCTCGCACTGGTGGGAAGGAGCTTGGGCTGTCCCCTGCTCTGCTCAAACACATTGCAAGCAGCAGATTCCCTCCCCGCATGTCACACTTCCATCCAAATCCCAGCAGAAAATGAAGGGCAGCATTTTCCAGCTGGGTTTCCACACAGGATGAAAAGACCCTCATTCGGTTTTAGTTTATTACTCTGAGATGAAGTCTCACATTGAAGGAAAAACACCCCCTACGTGTTCCACCTGAAAAAGAGGGAAGAGGTGTCCTTTTCCTTCACACAACAGCAGATGGGATCTGGGACACATGCTGTCACAGAAAAGGGCAGCAGCAACACAGTCCCCCTGAGGGAGGACAGACGGATTGTCACATTTAGAGGTGATGAAAAAACCCCAGGAACTAGCATCTAGCTTCTCCCAGCCAGTTACTGCACATCCCAGAGCTGTGCAAGCGTGCCAATGAAACAAAATGAAGTCAAGGGCCACCAATGCATCGGCACAGACCCAGCATTTACATGTGAATTAAAAAACCCTCCAGGTTTTCATAGAGTTCTAATAAAGAATTAGAAAAGAGCAGTGTTTGCTCTTTAGAATTTACCTGCTAGAGCCCTGCAGGTGCTGCCAACACGTAGAGATACAGATGAAACTCCTGAAGTAAATGAAACAATAAACACATAACAATAAGGACACGTTTAGAAGAGGATGTCTTCACTGCTGCAGCCAGAGCGGGTGGGTGTGAGGAGGGGAAGGGACACACTCTCATGGCAGATGGCCCGCTACTAGTTGCAGTCTTGCTCCACTGCCAGCAATATTTCCATAGCACTTAGCCATAAAGGATGTCTGACCAGTTACAACCAAAAGGAATGCTGGGGGACTCCATGGCTTGGAATTTTAAAAGACAAAAGACTGGAGGGTCCTTTTAAAGCAAGCTTTTAACTCAACCCCAGCTGCTTGGAGTGGGACTTCCCAGCCTGTATCTTGCAGGAGGACATGGACCACAACCGCAGCGGGGATGGCTTCATAGGATCATAGAATGGTTTGGGTTGAAGGGACCTTAAAGCTCATCCAGTTCCAACCCCCTGCAATGAGCAGGGACACCTTCCACTAGAGCAGGTTGCTCCAAGCCCCTGTGTCCAACCTGGCCTTGAACACTGCCAGGGATGGGGCAGCCACAGCTTCTCTGGGAAAAGTCTGTGCCAGCGCCTCAGCACCCTCGCAGGGAAGAACTTCTGCCTCAGAGCTCATCTCAATCTCCCCTCTGGCAGGTTAAAGCCATTCCCCTTGGCCTGTCCCTACAGGCCCTTGTCCAAAGCCCCTCTTCAGCTTTATTCTTGGTCCCCTTTAGGTATTGGAAGACTTCGGTACAGGAGAGCTGCAAAATCTCTTCCTGGCCAGACAGACATGTGCTAACCCATTGTACTGCACAGATACACTTCTAAAGAAGAACAGACTAATTATAACCACTTGACTCCTAGCAACAGAGTTCTCCTTTCACTCAAGGAAGCTTCTTTCGGTTTTGTTTGAAATAATCAAGCCCAGCTTTCACCAGTTTGCCCAACGTGGGTCCATGCACGACTGCTGTGACAGTAACACAGACACACCGTGGGTTTCAGGAGCACTGAGGCAGGTCAAGCCCCCTCCACCAGGTTAGGCTTGGATCCAAAACTGCAGAGAGGCAACACCAGCCGCAATTGCTGTGTTTCAACTTAGTTTTGGTTGTTTCATGAATAACTGGCAGTGTTAAACCGTAACTGTTCCACAATCAATGCCAGCTATGCCCAAGTACCTGGAGGACACAATGAACTTAAGCTTAAGCTTTGGATCTGCTGCATCCCTGGGCAGCAGCCTGCTCATTTTAACTGAGCACTTACCCCAGTCTAACAGCGCTTTTAAACAGCCCCAGAGAAATACATTGCATCCATATTTAAAACAAGCAAATCCAAGCTGAGACAGAAGGAACCAGGAGTATCGTTTTTAAAAGCTCTCAGCCCACAAATCATCCTCCTTATTTCCTCATCTCCAAAGTGCTGCCTCCCCTCCTCCAGCTACATGCCTGAACAAGCTCGTTCCCTGTTGCAGATGTCAGCACTGAACCGAGCAGCCTTGGCTTCAGCTCCACTTTTGCTCACAGGAAGGCAGGACCGAGTCAAAGGAGCGACAGGAGTCAGAGCGTGCTAAGCAGGGTGAGAAAAATAAAGGTCTCTTATGTTAAAGCAGAACCACAACCTATATAAGCAGGTTTCCTGGAGGAAATGTGTGTTCCAGAGGAAATGACTAGATGCAGCATAAAGAATATATATTAACACACATGGTTAAACACCCCCCTGCTGCCCTGCACAGAAGTTACTTGGCTCCAAGTCCAAGCTGCAGATTAGCAGCAGCCAAATCGTTAATCATTCTTCCATTCAAAGGTTCCCAATCCAGAAGATGAACGTCGAGCACACAGCTCTGAATTAAGCCTCTCTGTCCCTTAATGTGGATAATTCATAGTAAAACATACTCACTTTTTAAATACACATAGGTATTGGTAAAAACTGCACTTTGCTAAATGCACTTTTGCCATTTAAAAAGCAATGGGGGTAAGAAACGTGTCAGAAAACATTGACAGGTCAAGGAACAACACCCCCCATGCACAGAGGACACAGTAGTGCAGTGGCTGCAGAAAACCACAGCATGAAAGTTTGCATTAAGCTGTAAAAGGTGAGTTTTTCTGAGGAGGAGACAAACCTGCAAAGAGGAAAACAACGTTCTTCAGAACCAAATGTATTCAGCTCCTTCCTCGCTGTGAAACTAGAGAGCAAGACGACAAGAGAAGCATCGTTAGTGGGCAAAGCCATCCAAGAGCCTCAATTAGACTGAGAGGGAGCTGCCCCAACAGTTCAGTGCTAATTGGAAATGCAAATATTTATCAGCAGAGTGTAGCTCCTGTGTGTAGCTCCATTGTGTTCAGCACAGCTAATGACAGTAGGAAGCCCTGAGCTCTGTGGTATTTAGGTAATGACTGGGAAAGCTGTCACATTCCCTTAATTGCTAGCCAGGATTTTCCTCCTGGCAGCAGTGTTCAATTAAAGGATATCACAAAGATTGCTTCAGTCTCACGTTGCTTCGTTGAAGTTTTGGTTCTTCTTCAAAGCAGGGGAAAGAGGAAGAATGAATAATTCTCCCAAGGCAGACTGAGCTCTGCATCAAACATGAGCTTAGTGCAGACAATCTGAATTAAGAGGCAAGGAAAGCACGGTCAGACACCCAGAACTGAAGGAGCCGACTTAGCATCAGTAAAGACAAGCACTATGAGAACTGCACATAAATATGCTTCATGTTTGCCATGATTACTCCTTCAATTATGACACACGTAATGTTCTAAAAGCAGTTCATTTAACAAGCAAAATGAAACAGCCAAAGGGGAGCTTTGGGTTTCCACCTAATTGGGCTTTCACAGTAGAGCCTTCTTTGCTGGTGGAGCATCAGCTCCATGTTTATTATTCTTTGCCATCTAGCAAAACACTCTATTGTACCTACTTCATAACCTCAGTATGAGCAGAAGTAACTGTAGTGAGCACACTGTGGCAAGGTCTTATAGAATCATAGAATGGTTTGGGTTGAAGGGACCTTAAAGCTGATCCAGTTCCAACCCCCTGCCATGGGCAGGGACACCTTCCACTAGAGCAGGTTGCTCCAAGCCCCTGTGTCCAACCTGGCCTTGAACACTGCCAGGGATGGGGCAGCCACAGCTTCTCTGGGAAAAGTCTGTGCCAGCGCCTCAGCACCCTCACAGGGAAGAGCTTCTGCCTCACAGCTCATCTCAATCTCCCCTCTTTCTCACATTCCTAGACTTCCTTACTGGTACCAAATGGACTGCAGAGCATTCACCACTCCATTAAGAATCATTATCATTAATGAGGAGTTTGGCTTTAGGAGGTACCATCAGGCCTTTTATCACATCATTTACTCCGATCCCAATCATACTTACTGTATGTCAGTAGGAAAAGCAAGCTCTATAGGACTGGTCCAAAGGAACTGTTGTTTCTGCAGTATATTACAACACAACTCTGCATTAGCACTCAGTTAAATAAAGCCCATGAGCCAAGTGAACTATTTTTACTCCATTGAATAAAAGGAAATATAAGAACACCACTTATTACAGCAGCAGGCCCATTTTAAGGCACAGTGTAATGAGGAGTAGGAGTTAATAACAGGACCAAGAATAATAGGCAAGGTTTCCCTCAACACCTTTGTGCAAGTCTTTCTGGGGCATGGATCTTCTTATCCCGTGTTCCTCCTACGACCACCTAAGCAGCTTTAAGTGGGACATGTGGATCTTCACTGCTACCTATTTAAGACTCATTCCTTCTCATGAAGCAGCAACGTTGGCTGTGGCCACAAAACCCAGTCCAGCAGTGACAGATCAAACCCCTAGCACAGCCCTGTCAGCATCTGCAGCAAGTGACTTGCTCCTTCCAATACAATTCCCAGGGGACGAGCATCTACATCATAAAATTAGCAACAATATGAACTGCGGATTCAGCAGAAATTGGATTGCACTGATGGATGGATTGCTAGTGTGCATGTTTTATTCATCTCAGGGATGCTTTGTCAGGTTGGTTAGATCTCCCCTCTGTAGTTAAAATGCTAAAAGTCATTTTAGGGTCACTACAGAGCAGCCAAGCTCTGTACACCGTGTTGTACCTCTGCTAAGTGCCAGCGGCCAAAAGTCACTGGGTTTCCAAAATGAAGACAACAACCAAATACTGATGTTCTAGGAAGCTGTAGGAATCAAGGCATTTTGTTCAGTATTGTGTTCCCTCCCATTGCTGAAAGTCACCTTGCTCAAGTCCCACAGCTACTTCCCACGAAGGTCATCAGCATATGAATTAGCATCCCTATGAGAGCACAGCGTGCAGCAGATCAGGATGCAGAGTTTCCTGATCATCCTTGATTCCTGATCATCCTTAATTCCAATAATGAAGATTCAAGGAAGTTATGAGCACACTCTCACAGAGGTTCTGGCCACCTACCCAAAAGCATTCAGGTACTCAAATCAATTCTCATTTCAGCATCCACCCCAGGGTACCAGACCACAGTCTCTTTACTGCAAATCCAAGGGTGTAAAATGAGATAGTTTAAATTCCATAGCTAGCACACTATAATTTCACCTCTCACCTTTACAGTAACAGCTCTGTTTGCTATAGAACTCAGACACAAACAGGGCAGTCAGTTTTGGAACCAGCTATTTCACAGCCCACAAGAAATCTCAGTGCTGGTCCCTGAGCATACCCAGGAGGAATGAATGGGGCTGCACTTCCCGAACCCAGAGCAGAGCAGAGGGGCAGGACCCCCTCCCTGCACGCTCTGGGGGTGCAGCCCAGCACACGGGGGGGTTCTGGGCTCAAGCACACACTGAAGCCGGGTCATGGGGAGCTTCTCCTCACCCAACACCCCAAGTCCTTCTCCTCAGGCTGCTCCATCCAGTCTCCCCCAGCCTGTGTTTGTGCTGGGATTGCCCCAACCCAGGGGCAGGACCTTGCCCTTGGCCTTGTTGAGCTCCATGAGGTTCACACGGTTCCACCTTTCTTTCTAGTTGTTTCCACTCAGAGTTTTCCTCCATTCCTGGTTATTCTCATGCCTGGTATTTGCAGGTACTGATTCACAGTCTCCCAAAATACACACATTTGGTTGGCTTTATGTTTAAGAAAAGTCAGTTCAGGATGGAAATAACTCCTGTTTCTCCGTGAACACTCTCCAATGTCAGTCTAGTTTTACCTGAGGAGCTTAAATATTCTACTTTAACAGAAGGCTTGATGTTTTATCTGTCTCTGTTGCTCTACTAAATTATTATAAATCACACATCCAAATTCGTGGCCTGCCACTGTGCTAGGTCCCCTTTAGCTTTAAAAACAGAAGCTGGATTTGAGTCTAATATATATCCTTTAAATTCTGTTTGAACTTACATCCCCATAGGTGACATTTCCCCTAAGGGAACCCTCAATACAATTAAAATGTAATTAAAAATCTGCTTTGTTTCTGTCAAAGCTGAACTGAGATATCTCAAACAGAAGTGGTCATATCCCAAATCACAACCTTTTGAAAAGGGCATTCAAAAAGCAGCCTCAGAAAATCAGCCCACAAGTGATTTTATGTCGTTTTAGAATCTTATGTTATGAGCAGACAGCTTCTATCCCAGATCTGAGGTGATGTACTATCTGGAGCCCCTGCTCCGCTGGCTCCTAACCTTCTCTCCCAAAGGAGCATCTGTATTCTGGATATTCCCTCAGAGATTCATTAACTGCTCCTTCCTTAAAGGCTGAAATCATTGGCATTTTTCTCAGACTACATGTCTTAAGCATTTAAAAGACCTGTCAGGACACAGAGATGAACAAATACAGAAAACATCAATTCATCATTCTCTCTGTCAAGACATCGCAGGTAAAGAGAAGACCTAAGTTTTGCCTAATAGTCCTTAAAGACTATTTTCTATCTTGCATTCCTGTATATCATTTCCATAGCATTTCACATTCTCTTTTAGTATCAGAGTCCTCAGAGGGAGAGGGTGAATTAGAATATTGGTATCTAATTCAGGAGGCAATTAGACCAATAACAACAAAGCAGAGCTGAATGCATGCTCAAAATAACCTAGTTAGAATCCCATTTTAATTAAAAACCAGTCACATAATCCTATTATCCCGAGGCATGAATCCAATCCAGCACATCACTTCTTTAGTCCCACACCCAGAAAGTGATTAAAAACCCACTGTAAACCACCAGAATGGTCCTTTCTGTACAACAGGTTCCTCTCCTAAGTGGAGAGTGAAGGAAGATAGAGAAATACATGTTCTGATGTCAGTGAGACACGTGCTAAACAGCTTAAACAAAGAAATCAAAAGCAAAACAATAAAAGAAACATACCTCAAGACAATAAATAGAGTTTTCCCACTACCTGCAAACATTGCCTTAAAGGCACCTCTTATTTCCATGTATTTCCATCCTTTGCCTTCTCTATCAAAAAGAAGCTGTACCTCTTGTACAGCTGCACGATTTACAAGATTTTAGGTTAAAAAAAGAGAAAAGAACTATTTGAAAAATCACCTTTCATTTCTGGATTTGCTCTCACATGCCCTGTGGGGCCCTGCTGCATAACAAGCATTTTATCCATAGGAGACAGCAGCAGGACAAGCCAGCACTGCTGCCAGAGGCAGCTACCTCAGTGAATGAGGATCCAAAGGGAGATGGCAGGAACAGAGCAGAGGTACAGTATGTATCACCATAGACAGTGTGCATGTATAAACGTATGTGCACAATATACAAACATATATATACATGTGTGTACGTAACTTGCACCACTCAACTCACTTGGTTTGTTTACTCCCAGACAGTGATTACGCATCACATGAGCAAGTATAAAACTATGTCATTATCTTCAAGTGATATGAAGTCCTGAAAAAAATGGCTGTAAAAAGTTATAAAGCACAATAGAGAGCTCTGAGTTTATGGAATTTGGTATTACACACTGCCTAGTTACTTCCTACTAGTTACCCCTACTCCACTATGGGGAGACCCCCCCCTGCAGTCCTGATCCAGCTCTGGGGCAACAGCACAAGAGGGACGTGGAGCTGCTGGAGCGAGGCCAGAGGAGGCCCCGGAGCTGCTGCGAGGGCTGGAGCAGCTCTGCTCTGGAGCCAGGCTGAGAGAGCTGGGCTGGGGCAGCCTGGAGAAGAGAAGGCTCCTGAAGGGGACACCTTAGAGCAGCTCCAGTGCCTAAAGGGGCTCCAGGAAAGCTGGAGAGGGGCTTTGGACAAGGGCCTGTAGGGACAGGCCAAGGGGAATGGCTTTAACCTGCCAGAGGGGAGATTGAGATGAGCTCTGAGGCAGAAGCTCTTCCCTGTGAGGGTGCTGAGGCGCTGGCACAGACTTTTCCCAGAGAAGCTGTCCTGCCCCATCCCTGGCAGTGTTCAAGGCCAGGTTGGACACAGGGGCTTGGAGCAACCTGCTCTAGTGGAAGGTGTCCCTGCCCGTGGCAGGGGGTTGGAACTGGATCAGCTTTAAGGTCCCTTCGACCCAAACCAGGCTGGGATTCTCCAATTCTATGAATGAACCCCTATTTTTGATTTGTTCATGGTGTTCATTTAAATGAAAGCAGCCACTTCTAGGAACAATGACTGAAAGAGTATTTTTGCTTATAGTGTAAGAGTTTGCTTTAGCAGAATATTGTTTGTTTGATGCTGCAATAGCAGGTGAACTGTGCCCCTTCAAGATTTTAGAGCAAACAAATCAGTAAAGCTTTAACCTAGAAAGTGAGAAGATAGATTTATTTAAAGAGATTACAGACCAAAGTCTTTAAGGGCCCTTCCAACCCAAACCATTCTGTGATTTTAAGGTATGGCAAGAGCACCTCCAAAGACTGACTCACGCAGCCACGTGAGCATGAAGCTGACAGAAGAGGTGATATTTTGATTGAACCTTTTCCATACCATTAGTGCTTGCGCTAATTACAACAGCAGCAGTGGCTCTGACGGGAGGGCTGAACACAAGTGTCACAGCTGTCAACTGCATTCAAATCCTTAAGAGTTCATCATTTTGGGGCCAGAACCACAATCCATCCAGCAAGACACATGGGCCTGCAGCTTTTCTGGGGCAGAATGCTTCAGAAAGCGAGTACAGCTGACACAGACGTTACAAAACTAAGCTGTTTGCCTGTTTCTCAGAGGGATTTAAACAGCAGGTGAGTGGGGCTGGGCTGTGGGACATGACCCTTCTTTATTTCAGCTATTTAGATGCAAATTGGCCCCCTTTCCTCCCCCTTTCAACACCATCTGTTAGCCCAGAGGTTCAGACTGTGCCTAGGGTTAGGTTTTGGGGGATGGGGATATAGATAAAGCATCTCAGTTGATGCCCCTGTTTTCTCTGGGGCACAGTTTAGGGAAGGAGGAAAAAAATCACTTTGCAATACTATTCCATTACAATAGGATTTTTTTCTCTCATTCTGCTGCACTTTTCCTCCTCACCCCCTGGATTTCCTACCCTAGAAAGCATTCCTTGTCCAGCTTTTGGCCAACAAGCAGTATTACATAGTGATGCTTGCAGCAGGTTGCTGTGGTGTTAGCATAGGGCATGAGCTGGTACTGCAGGAAGTATCAGAGATTCGAGGAATTAAAGTCTTAGATGATAATGATGGAGTCCTTCACTACAAGGTGCAGTATTTAATGTTCTTTTCGAGGCAGGGAAGCCACCTCATCTCCGTCTGACTTTCCCAATGAACAGCAGTGTGCTCTCAAGAAGTGTTGAGAGACTTGGTTCATTAAATACTTCACCCAAGGCTGTGGATTCTTCACAAAGGAAGGATTATGGGTGATGACACAGAGTACACAGTACACTTATAGGAAGCTTGAAGATGATGGAGGATTGGGAGGGGTGATGGATATGCTGCCACTCAGAGAGATATGGACAGGCTGGAGAAATTGGGCAACATCAACCTCATGAAGTTCAACAAAGGAAAACGCAGAGCCATGATGCTCATGAGGAATAACCCCAGGTACCAGCATAGACTGGGAGCCAACCAGCACAAAAGGAGCTGTGCAGAGAAAGACTTCGGAGTCTTGGTGGACATCAAGTTGACCATGAGCCTCCAAAGTGCCTTTGCAGCAAAGGTCAACAGCATCTAGGCTGCATTAAGACACTGCCATTAGGTAAAGGGAGGGGATCCCTTCTTTCTGCTCAGGGTGGTGAGACACAACTGGAGTGCTGGGCCAAGTGCTCGCCTCCCCAGTACAAGAGAGACATGGATATACTGGCCAGAGTCCAGTAAAAGGCCACAAAGATGATTAAGGGACTGGAGCATCTGATATAGAAGGAGAGGCCAAGAGGGCAGAAGGAAAAGCTCAGGGGGGTCTTATCAATGTGCATAAATACCTGATGGAGGTGTAAAGAAGATGAAACCAGGCTCCTTTTGGTGGTATCCAGCAACAGGACAAGAGGCAATAGGCACAAACTGAAATACAGGAAATTCCATTTCAATGCAAGAAGGAAGGAGGGGGAAAAAAAAGAAACACAAACCAAAACTAAAAGCTTTTTCCCTGGGAGAGGAACCAAAACACAGAACATGGAATTCCCATTCTTGGGGATGCTCAGAACCCCACTGGACATGTCCCTGGGCAAACTGTTCCAGCTGCCACCACTTTAAGGAGGGGTTGGACTCAATTATCCCTCCAATCTCACCAATTCTGCAATTACAAGGCACAAAAGGGAGGCTCTAAAGGAGAGAGCACAACATCATTCCAGCTACTTATCTGAAGCAAGCGTTTCAGTCAACAGCATCCAAGGCCCCGGTTTAGTGATGAAGACAAACGAAAAGAGGTGATAAGCGATAACCTTGAGCAGAAAATGAGTTGGAAGAGTTGGGATCCGTGCTCCAACACCCTCATTTTGAGTTTTAATGTGTGGAGTACAGCCCTGCTACTTGGGAGACGGCAAGCTCTCATCCCAGTCCTCACACAGACCTCTTGTGATGTCGGTGGCACAAGAGCAGGGAGAAAAGTGGGAGTAGTGTTTGCTCTGCATTCCTCCAACCAGTCAATCACCTCTTTAAAGGGGAGTCAATTCAGGTAGTTAAAGAGCACACACAGCATGAATAAAACCCCCTCCAGGCGCTTCTGCAGCTTCAGTTACTGCAGGAAACACATATTCAGTTAAAAAATAAAGGAAAAAGAGAACTACATATGCCACCCTGATGAGAAACTCAATGGCAGAGGGTAAAGGGGGCATGGAGGGACGTGAAAACCCTTCTTCCCCCTTGGAGGGCAGAGGATGGGACAGATGACTCCCTGGCTTGGAGTATGACTAGGCAGAGACCCCCTAAGGGGAGGCAGAGAAGGAAGAAAAGAGAGTGTGGGCTTCAAAGCCTCTACTGCAGCTGAAGGAGTCCTTAGGCTGCCCTTGCACAACATCCAAGGCTGACACCAAGGTGGGTTCAGGGAGACACTAATGATGATGCTCCACTGAGGTGAAGGGAAGGAGCTCTTACTTCTGCTCTTACTTTGCTTACATCCCTGCCACACAAGGTTAGCAACACAGTGTTTTAGAAAGGCTTTGGAGCTTTCCTCTTCTTTACTGTTGGGATATTGGTTTGGGGTTTGAGTGTTGCTAATACAAACACAACCTTTTCCTCTTTCTTGCACAGACAGAAAAGGCCAGAACAACCTATGACCACAACTATTTGGTGACAGGAACTGCAGGTACCTACTTCCAAACTATTAACTTCTAAAGTACATGCAATTGAGCATCCCTGACTGGAGAGCAACATTCTGACAAAAGTTGCAGCATTTCATAGAAACATTTCCCTAAAAAAGAACATTAAAATCAAGGCCAGGTTGGACACAGGGGCTTGGAGCAACCTGCTCTAGTGGGAAGTGTCCCTGCCCATGGCAGGGGGTTGGGACTGGATGAGCTTTAAGGTCCCTTCCAAGCCAAACCACTCTGTGATTTATAAATTATCTGAACAATGTTTCAACACATTTGTGCTGCTATTTTGAAAGAATTTAAAGTGTTCATTTTAATATAAACGTGGGGATATGTTCTCCACTGATGCAAAGTAGAGTTTTCAGAACATCGGTGTTTCCCCCACATAACGAGTGTCACTGTTATGCACTGCTCTAAATCACCAGCTAAGTTCTGTTTCCAGATCTCTGGCATTTCACCAGCATTACTGAGAATCTAAAGAACAGTTACTGGAAGTGTTTCTATTTAACCATCTTCTTGTTCACAAATCCAAGTGCATCTGTAAGGTTTAAGGCTGCGATCCTGCAGTTTGATCTGTAATACAAGATACAGGCACTGAATCTCAGCCTCCTTGGCTTTATAAAGATGGAAAGGTCATGTGTGACAGGTAAGGGGTACTTGGCCTTCATGCCAGCAAGCCACCCACTGAAAACAGTGGGAGTTTGGCTGAATTAGGATTCCAGGATCCATCCCATAATGCCCTGTAACACTTCCCACACAATACTACCTGACAGCTCCTGGAAACTGGCTAAATGTGAAGGACACGCCAACAGCATCCGAGGTGAGGCTTCCAAGGGTGCATTGTGTAACAACTGAAATCAACCTACATGTGTCTGCATATGCACATATCCTCCCCATCCCACGTTAACAGGGTTAGAGCATGCTGGTTTTACAAGAACAGTGGTTAAAAACACATCTCCCAAAGCAACTCAGTGCCAAACACAGACTTTCCAAAGTAAAAAGCCCACAAAGCAGTTGTACACCCAAGACATCACATCACTTGTGCAATAATCCTCTCACTTTGGTTCCCTGCTGTTATTAGTGATTGGATAAGTAACAGCGACAACAGGCAGATGCTTTTCTAGAGCCTCCTTCCAGCACCAAATTGACATCTTCTCCCACAGACACCTCCAGACCAGCCCTACAATAACTGCTGCCACCCCCAGTGTGACCTGGGACAAGGTGGATGGGTTTGCAGCCAGGAAGCATCGAGGTCTGAGAGCCAACTGCTGCCCACACGGTGCCTTTGTGTACAGATCTAACACCAGGGATGCTCAGGAAACCAGTGTGCTGCTGGTTGATGGTCTTTGTCATTCCCGTTCCACATTCTCTCTGCCTCCATCCCTGGCAGGCCAGGTTGGATGGGACTTGGAACAACTTGATCTAGTGGAAGTGTCCCTGCCCGTGGCAGGGGGTTGGAACTGGAGGAGCTTTAAGGTCCCTTCCAAACTGAACCATTCTATGGTTCTATGATTCTTACCTGGTCAATATTTGCTTAGTTAAATGCATGCCAGAGTTGAACATTTCCCCTGAGGGAAACATGGCTAAGAGCCCTATTCAACCCAACCTGCCCTTTATCCTATAGGGAGCCAAGTAACAGCCAGTTCATGTATTCCATGAGCCAAGGACTTCCTACAGTATCCCTGCTCTAAACGGGGAGCCTGGAGCCTGCCCAAACATAAGCCACCAATTTCACTGACAAAAGCATGCGGTCTGTGGGATCCACATCTTAAATAGATCCATCTTAGACAGATCCTGCATTTAGATCCCTGGAGGAAGCAGAGGCTTGTACATAACAGGATCAACGCCTACAGCGCAAGTTAAATTGTACCCCTGTAAATCAGACTGGTTTGGGTTGAAGGGACCTTAAAGCTGATCCAGTCCCAACCCCCTGCCACGGGCAGGGACACCTTCCACTAGAGCAGGTTGCTCCAAGCCCCTGTGTCCAACCTGGCCTTGAACACTGCCAGGGATGGGGCAGCCACAGCTTCTCTGGGAAAAGTCTGTGCCAGCGCCTCAGCACCCTCACAGGGAAGAGCTGCTGCCTCAGAGCTCATCTCAATCTCCCCTCTGGCAGGTTAAAGCCATTCCCCTTGGCCTGTCCCTACAGGCCCTTGTCCAAAGCCCCTCTCCAGGTTTCCTGGAGCCCCTTTAGGCACTGGAGCTGCTCTAAGGTCTCCCCTTCAGGAGCCTTCTCTTCTCCAGGCTGAAGTTGAACTGCTCCTGCTTGGAGCAAGGTTTTATCCTCCAAACAGACAGCAGTATCTCGGCTAACACAGGAATTGTCCTGTAATTATCACACAGGCTTTATAGTCAACAAAACAAAAGGGACCTTTGACTTCAAAAGCAATTCTGAAGGCGAAAGCAGCGGAAAGCTTTTCAAATGATGACTGTGAAAGAATAAAGAAGACTGTGCATTTATATTGGTCACTGACAATGTGCCTGAGGCTGGTCATGGGAGACCAGGGTTCATAGGCCACACCAAAACCAGTTTTATTTTCACAGAGGGAATTCAATTGTCAACTACTCCGAAGAGCCCCAAATGAGAAGGTAGGTTGGCAAAACAGAGCCAGACACCCAACTCACTCCACAGCCTAGACCAAACCTTAGTTCTCCGGAGCTTTTTATTTTCCCTTCCACTTCCACAGTTAAATTTGGGATGGTACCAGTTCCCCTCTCCCAAATGGAAAACCCTCTGAGAGCAAACCAGATATCACAGCTTTCTAACACCATCACAGACCATGCTGCCAGAGCGTGCTGCTCACGTGTGAGTGTTCAGGGCATCCACAGCACAGCCCTGGGATCAGAGCAGAGCTACAGTTGGACGTTCTCCAGGGGTATTTTAGGAGAACAGAATCAAATTGCCCCACAACATCACTTCCAAGTTTCAGTCTAATGTTACAGCAATTTGCTCGACACGTTTTATTGCAGAGGACAGACTGATGGGGTGTTATTAATGTGTCCAAGTTCCCTAATGGCAGCATTCATATCTTTGGTAAGGGACGGGATTCCTTCTCCATCAAGTTCTGCTTTTGATAACAGAAAGCATTACAAATTCTTTGTGCAGCCTGGAAAAGAGATATGGAGAAGCTGAGTTTAAGGCAGGCAGTGAGAAAGATGCAAAGCAGTATTCTTAAGTGACCTTCTCCATCCCAAGATCCAGAGATTCAGAGCTGAGGATGTTTGGTCCTCTGGTTTCTCTTCCAGGAGTCCATTCAGAAAACCAGGCTGTAAGCCATTTGCTGAGTATGTGGTGGTTGCATTACCTGATGCTTTCAATTCCTGCAGCCCACAGAGAGCCACATCCTCTGGGGAACAAGATTTCCCTGCCTTCAATCACACAATATTTAAGAGAGGTCAAATTCTGACCCCTTTTGAAAAGGCTGCCCAGAAAAATGTGTGCAAGGTGAGCACATTTCTATGCTCCTGTCATTAAATCACCATCCACCCAACTCTTGCCCAGTGCACCTCTCATTTCCAAGCTTTGCAGGCATCTCACAGCACCACGCAGAATACACTCAGATGATTTGAGGGCATCAATACACATTTGGACCATCTGTTAAACCCACAAAGCATCCACTATCAGAAGATCCATACAGACTCGAGAGTCATCATTGAATGGTTTGTGTTGGAAGGGACCTTAAAGCTCATCCAGCTCCAACCCCCTGCCACGGGCAGGGACACCTTCCACTAGAGCAGGTTGCTCCAAGCCCCTGTGTCCAACCTGGCCTTGAACACTGCCAGGGATGGGGCAGCCACAGCTTCTCTGGGCACCCTGTGCCAGCGCCTCAGCACCCTCACAGGGAAGAGCTTCTGCCTCAGAGCTCATCTCAATCTCCCCTCGGGCAGGTTAAAGCCATTCCCCTTGTCCTGTCCCTACAGGCCCTTGTCCAAAGCCCCTCTCCAGGTTTCCTGGAGCCCCTTTAGGCACTGGAGCTGCTCTAAGGTGTCCCTTCAGGAGCCTTCTCTTCTCCAGGCTGCCCCAGCCCAGCTCTCCCAGCATGGCTCCAGAGCAGAGCTGCTCCAGCCCTCGCAGCAGCTCCGGGGCCTCCTCTGGCCTCGCCCCAGCAGCTCCACGTCCCTCTTGTGCTGTTGCCCCAGAGCTGGATCAGGGCTGCAGGGGGGGGCTCCCCAGAGCGCAGCAGAGGGGCAGGATCCCCTCCCTGACCTGCTGCTCATGCTCTGGGGGTGCAGCCCAGCACACGGGGGGGTTCTGGGCTCAAGCACACATTGAAGCCGGGTCATGGGGAGCTTCTCCTCACCCAACACCCCCAAGTCCTTCTCCTCAGGGCTGTTCTCACTCACTTCTCTGCCCAACCTGTAGCTGTACCTGGGATTTCAACAGAAGTTCAAGCACGGCCCCAGTTTCCTCTACAAACAAAAGTCTTCAGTGCAACACTTCATGCCCTGAAAGCCACACAAAGCCTTGAGTCACTCACTGGGTCCCGATCCAGCTGATTCTAAGAATCTGTATGCACGTTGCTTACCCCGAAATTAACCTACTGCCTTGCAAAGTGTTGCTTAATTTAGGAGAGTGATTACTTCCAGCACCTGCTGCTAGTCTCGCGGCCTGCAATACACCAGCTTCTCCCGAATGAATGCTAAGTCTTCTAAAATTATTTACAGAAGGAATTAAGGAAAGAACTAAAAATAAGAGTGCTAAATGTGGAACAGAACCATCAGCTGGCTCAGCAGCACCAGCTGAAACTCTCATTTCCAAAGCAAATAGCACGAGTTAAGGCTGGCTGAGTTGAAATCACAGAAAGTCCTCATGGCAGACTTGTATCCTCAGACAGGCATAACAGAGAACCATAGAATGGTTTGGGTTGGAAAGGACCTTAAGATCATCTAGTTCCAACTCCCTGCCATGGGCAGCATCACCTCGCACTAGATGATGTTGCCCAAGGCTCTGTCCAACCTGGCCTTGAACACTGCCAGGGATGGAGCATTCACACACTAAGTTGTACATGTGCGTGACACCACCACCTCAGGAGAAGCTCCACACAGCAGGAGAACCTTTGCAACAGAGGTCTCCTGGCTTTAAGGACACATTAAAGAGAAGCTGTGGCTGCCCCATCCCTGGTAGAGGGGAGGGTCCATCTGACCATGAGGAAAACCTTCTTTACTCTGAGGGTGACCACACACTGGCACAGGTTGCCCAGAGAGGTTGTGGAGTCTCCATCCTTGGAGATACTCAAAAAGCTGTACGGACACCACCATGGACAACTGGCTTTAGCTGGCCCGACTTGAGCACAGGAGGTTGGACCAGATGATCTGCAGAGGCCTCTTCCAACCTCAACCAGTCTGTGCTTCTGTGAAGATACATACCTAAAGGTGTGCAGGCATCAAGAAGAACCCTTCCAATGGTTTCAAAAGGCAGTGCAAACCTTTACCTGACTACTGAATGCATAGTTTTATCCTGGTTTATTTCCAGGGGAAGGAAATGTTCAGGATTAAACACGGATCCCTTCACCACATACAGGTCTGTCTCAGAGAAGAGCTGGCCCACTCACTTGTGTGCACAGAAGCTGGAAGCAATTCAGATTTGGGGGTTTATTTCTATTCCTAATCCAGACAGAGGTTGTTTGTAAAAACTCAGCTGGGATGTTAAAACCTCCCTCGTATATTCAGAAGGACTTTTTCAGCAGCTTGAGAACATGTAACAGGCTACGCCTGCTTCCTCCCCTGACCCATATATATCAAACTATAAAAGCTGCAAGCAGCCTATACACAAAGGTTTGCTTTTTAGGAGGCGGAACAAAGAACATGACATTCCTGTCTGAGTGCAACAAAAACAGTTTGAACAAGGTTTCAAAAGGTCACCATCATTACAGCCTCCCAGAGCTAGAAGCACCCAGTCACAATTCAAGCTTCACAGCTCATCTCTTTCAAGCCCAAAAGCTTAGCTGAGTTGGCAGGTCTTTTGGGGACACTAAAGTGTACCTAAGGGCCTCAGCTCCAGACACTGGCTGCCTATGAAGCTGAAGAAAACAGAGTAAAACTCAAAGCACTGAGGTTTAGGAGATCTGTATGGACAAAATCTCCCTTCACTCACAGCTTTACAGCTGAGCAGCACCCCAGAAAGCATCATGCTTTATATTGCTCCTTAGGATGTTCTTATTTGTTTGTTTATGGTTTATGTACACACAAAATCACGAACTGGTTTGGGTTGGAAGGAACCTTAAAGCTCATCTGGTTCCAACCCCCTGCTCAGCACCCTCACAGCGAATGGAAGCACCTGCTTATCTGTGGAGCTTTCAGAAAGAACCAACTATCTGATGTTTCTCTGCATCTGAATTAAAGACTTGGAATAAAGAAAAAGCCTGAAATGGTTTTGGAAGGGAAAATGAGCAAGGGTTTCTGCAGAAAAGGATAATACTCCACACACACACACAAACCCAAGTCTTTCTGCCTACGCCAGAGGTTCATAAAGTTTCAGGCTCTTTTTTCTCAATTTTAAGGAATTCACAGCAAAGCATCCCTCCATAAAACACTACTCAGTGACGAAATGTTACTAATGAGGGCGAAGGAATAACTCCTGATGGGTAACATGGAATACCCGAAAGTGCACAACAGCTTCACTATCCACCTATGAACTGAGGACATGGTTCAAGTGAGGTGAGAAAGGACACAGGAGTTTACAGCAGAGGAGAAACACAATGTGGGTTTCCAGACTCCTGTCCTGCTCTGGTTCTGGGTTTTCTGTTTCTACCCTCCCACCGCTGGGTCATGGGGAGCTTAAAGCGATGCTCTCTTCAGCCGCTGTAAACAAGCAGCAGATGCTAAGGACAAGCCAGGTTTGACTCATAAAATTCATTAGCATCTTTAAAGAGCTTGTGGTTTGTTTTTCATATTTCTCTTTAGGCACAGCGAAAGAGATTCTCTTTTATTTACATGCTCTGCTGCCAGTAGCGTAACAATTGAGTTTTAACACCTTTATCACTTCTTTCTTCTTAGAATCACAGACTGGTTTTGGTTGGAAGGGACCTTAAAGCTCCTCCAGTTCCAACCCCCTGCCACAGGCAGGGACACCTTCCACTAGAGCAGGTTGCTCCAAGCCCCTGTGTCCAACCTGGCCTTGAACACTGCCAGGGATGGGGCAGCCACAGCTTCATCTTCTTAAGAGAAACTAAAACAACAAAATACCTCCTGGTTTTCCCTCCTTAAATGTACAGAAACATTTTATTCAGCTTCTCCCTGAGGTTTTATAACCCAAAGAAAACTTTAGTTGACAATGTTTTAAAAAGCAAACCAAGAACTACACAACCACCTCTAAAAGGTTTGTTCCTGACTTCCAGTGTGATTTGTTTTCATTGTCAAAGAGTCAGAGACTCACCATGACCCAATCCCACTGGCACCACCACAACATCTGAAGCAACTTGACTGGATGGTGGGGACTTTGTTGGCAACAGGCACTCCTGCTCCAAGGAGATGGGTGAACAGAGTGCTCAAAACTAATACCCTGACACTGGGCATAGTGGAAGAAGTCGTCTGAGTCAACATCAAGTCACAGCTGAAAGAGCTTGGAAGCAGATTCACATCCCATTCAGCTATTCATCAGGCACTGTAGCAATAGGACAAGGGGGAACGGGTTTAAACTGAAACAGGAGAAGTTCGGGCTAGATATAAGGAAGAAGTTCTTTACCGTGAGGGTGGTGAGGCCCTGGAACGGGCTGCCCAAAGAAGTGATAAATGCTCCATCCCTGGCAGTGTTCAAGGCCAGGTTGGACAGAGCCTTGGGTGACATGGTCTAGTGCGAGATGCCCCTGACCATGGCAGGGGGTTGGAACTGGATGATCTTAAGGTCCTTTCCAACCCAAACCATTCTGTGATTCTATGATTCTATTCCCACTCCATAGACAACAACCTCAGGCAGAGCTGCAGCCACCACCCCTGTATCTCGCCAGAACCCCAAATTAGTTGTCCCAAAATAAAGCTGTGAGGAGGCAATCCCTCTGCATTAGCTCAACCTCTGGATGTCAGCCAGCCTGGAGCAAGTCCCACAGGTAGAGAGAACCAAAGAGAGATCCCAATCAGGCCTCTCATCGGTGAGGCAACCAATGACTCTTCATCAGTCCCTCGGGGCTGTTTTCACTCTCTCATGAGAACCTGGGATATAGTTATGTAAAACAGATTCCTCACCCGTAATTAAAACGAGGTTCACATGCACACCCTGCTGAAGGCAGCATTAAAAGAATCACTTCTATGAGGGATAAGTCAGTTATAATTAAAGCAACCAACCACCTGAGCATGCACACACGGGAGTGTCCAACACTTGCCAGCAGCCTGGATAATCACTTCCTCTGGAAACCTGCAGGAGAGAGCCCTGGGGAAAGGATGGGTCATGCAGACTGTCTTGCAAAGGGATCTGCCCTGCACGGAGGAGCGCTGCAAAGCCCATCACCAAATTCCACCTATTCCAATGCCACAAGCACCAGTTCTCCACGGCACTAGCAGGCTCCTTCATAGAATCGAGGCCCTTGTCCAAAGCCCCTCTCCAGGTTTCTTGTACACTCTTTAGGCACCGAGAGCTGCTTTTATCTATTTGAAAATCAAAGTCCAGGTTGTTTTATCAAAAGATTCCTTGATGTGAGGGGAACATCCTCAGCACAGGATGCGATGGATGCTGCAGATTCACCTACGCTGACTTTATCATTTCAGCTCGCCCATGTTCCTCCCCTCCTGCCAAAAAGAAGAGTCCCATTTTAGCTTCTCCTTGGATCACAGCCCATCTCCCTGACCCTTTTAGCTGCCCTTCTGCAATGCCACTGTGACCTTCTGGCAATGTGGAGACCAGAACTGCACGTCACGCACAAAATACAGGTGCATCAAGCATTTATACCGAAGCAAAATGATACTGATCATCCCTTTCCTGACGATAATGGTGGCTTTTTTCGTTGCTGCTGCAGCAATGTTTCGCTCTCCATCCTGAAAAGTTAAATCAACCCCAATTTTTTTACTTCTTAATATTCATGCAGCATCCAAACTATAAAATAACCTCTCGTCCAAACTTGTAGGAGCTTAAGATATAGACAGAATTTTTGTGAAAATCCAAATAGATTCCACCCTTTCTTAGTGACACCCCACAGAACATCATGGGCTGGGGCAGCAGGATTTTCATGTTCCGATGCCACACTGACCCCTTCCCAACAGTTAACATTTAGCTGTGTATTCAGAGATCCCTATTACAGAGCTTCCCACTCCTAATCTCTGGTGTGCTGCTCCCAGGATCCCCTCTGGAGCCCTTTTTATAGATGGGAATTACATTGGCAACTGCCCAGTCCTCCGGCACAGCGGGTGTCTGTAGTGACAAACGATACAGCTTGGCCAGCAGCTCCGCAGCTTCACATTCAAGTTCCTCAGGACTCTTGGTTGAACACCATCCAGCTCTGGTGACTTACTAATATATATATTTATTAATATCTAACTTACTTATGTGGTCTAATTTTTCCTTTTTTATTGATCTCAAATTAGTTCCTTTGATCTACTGGCTACAAAAATTGTCCTTGTGTCCCCAGTACCTTCAGCAGTTAAGACATGATGTTCTCTGCTCTGGCTTTATCAACCGTAAGTAATATTTCAATACCTTTGTATCAAGCACTCCACAACATACCCTAATCCTAATGGAGTATATCCTAATGTATGTAATACTTATGATCTAATGGATATAAAAAGCAAAGTCCTAACATCCAGCACAGGAAAATGAAGAACTCCAGAACCCGCCCGTGTGCTGGGGGCATCCCCAGAGCGTGAGCAGCAGGTCAGGGAGGGGATCCTGCCCCTCTGCTGCGCTCTGGGGAGACCCCCCCTGCAGCCCTGATCCAGCTCTGGGGCAACAGCACAAGAGGGACGTGGAGCTGCTGGAGCGAGGCCAGAGGAGGCCCCGGAGCTGCTGCGAGGGCTGGAGCAGCTCTGCTCTGGAGCCAGGCTGAGAGAGCTGGGCTGGGGCAGCCTGGAGAAGAGAAGGCTCCTGAAGGGGAGACCTTAGAGCAGCTCCAGTGCCTAAAGGGGCTCCAGGAAACCTGGAGAGGGGCTTTGGACAAGGGCTTGGAGGGACAGGCCAAGGGGAATGGCTTTAACCTGCCAGAGGGGAGATTGAGATGAGCTCTGAGGCAGAAGCTCTTCCCTGTGAGGGTGCTGAGGCGCTGGCACAGGGTGCCCAGAGAAGCTGTGGCTGCCCCATCCCTGGCAGGGTTCAAGGCCAGGTTGGACACAGGGGCTTGGAGCAACCTGCTCTAGTGGAAGGTGTCCCTGCCCATGGCAGGGGGTTGGAACTGGAGGAGCTTAAAGGTCCCTTCAACCCAAACCAGTCTGGGATTCTATCTCAGAAGAGCAGTCCCAAGACAGACCGTTTCACCTACCTGCTGTCCCTGCTCTCCCCCTCACAGCAACCTGCACCCCGCATGGCTGTCCCGTCCTTTCCTTCCTGGTTTAGTCTTTAGATACCACAAGGAGATCAGTGAGATTAAACTGTGTCACCATGGCAGCCAGCTCCACTTTAACACAGGGTGGAGATCCAAGCACTAACAATACAAGTTTGGGACTGGAGCTATCGGGGCCTGAAGCAGGGTTTCAGCCTGGGCTCCTCCTGACGTGGCACACATGGAAAGTACCTTTTGTGCAGCGTGATGACACTGACAGACACCAGGTTAATCCGAGGTACAAACATCTACAGATTGAAACGTTTCGCCCTGACCGAAGTACCAAAGCAGGCACCTTCTTTGCTGCCACACAAAGTGCTTCTGTTCCTCACCAGCAACATCCCTGTAACACTCCAGTTCAATGTTCCTTTCACACAAGGCTGTGTGTGAAACTACCTGCCTGCTCAGGCACTCACAGAGCAGAGACTCAAACAGTTTCCTTTTTCCCCACCCTCCATTCCTTGGCATTTATACCCTTCAGAAGCCCATAAACAGGCCTGCCCTCCTTGGTTAATAAAAGTACATAAGCATAGAGCTCTTTCATCTCCGTTCTGCATCAATCCCTCCAGCCCCAAAGTCAGTTCTGTTGCTTTCCTCCTATTTGCTCCTGTTTATCTGCTGGAAAGTAACAAGGATCAAAGGCAGCAAAAGCCCAAATCCCCCCAGCCCTCAACCCCTCACGCTGATGAGCAACATCAGACCCAATTGTCAGAAAGATATTTAAGAGGTTTTAAAAATACCTTACCATCTTAGGTGCCAAATCCCAACAGTTTCCGAGGGAATCGAGCTCCCACGCGCTCGCTGGATTCCCACTAGATGCCTACCCACATCTTTCAGTCTGTAACCACATGAAACACTACTTTTGTTCTCGAGGTTAGGCCCTCCCAAGCGCTGCTAAGACAGTCACTGACTGTTCCCACTGAAACCCATGGGCTACTGAGAGAGTTATGGCCCCAGGTTAGGGAAAAAAATGAGGAAAGAAGGAAAATAAACCTACAGTTTTATTTTGTTCCTTCATGCCCAGCAGATCTTTCTGAATACCTGCTGCACGGGTCCTGACAACATGAAAGGATCTCATCTTGTTTTCATCTTGGCTATGAATTTGGAGCCACAAATGTTGCCCAAGTCTTTCTGTATGTATTCCAGGGTATTCAGAGATAAAGCAACATGATGTTATACCCAAGGGACGTTTGACAAGGGCCTGTAGGGACAGGACAAGGGGAATGGCTTTAACCTGCCAGAGGGGAGATTGAGATGAGCTCTTAGGCAGAAGTTCTTCCCTGTGAGGGTGCTGAGGCGCTGGCACAGGGTGCCCAGAGAAGCTGTGGCTGCCCCATCCCTGGCAGTGTTCAAGGCCAGGTTGGACACAGGGGCTTGGAGCAACCTGCTCTAGTGGAAGGTGTCCCTGCCCGTGGCAGGGGGTTGGAATTGGATGAGCTTTAAGGACCCTTCCAACCCAAACCAGGCTGGGATTCTATAATATTCTGCCAGGCTCTGTCTCCCAAATACATTTATTAAAGACAGAGAACTAGTTAGAGAGGAGTCAAAAATCACACGAGGACTTCCAGATACGGAGCATAAGCAGGTCCAGCAGGAGCTGATGGGGCAGATGCTAGAGGTGCACAGAGTTTGGGGACAGAGGAAGGTAAGAACAACATAACCAAACTAAAAAGCTCTTTACAGCAGGTACCACAATGCCAGACAGATCTTTCAAGAGTAAAAAGGCACTTACTTGTGAGCTAATCCTGAGTGGCCACCAGATGTCTTACGGTCTTTACACCCAGGTTCCAAACCTACCGACAGCTCTAGGATCTTTAATACTACACCACAGCTATGTTCACTTCAATTGCTCTGTTAAGGTTTCTGCCAGGTCACCTCCCAGCCAAGTGCTGAAAGGGAGAAGCACCCTTGCCTTTGGATGGCTGCGTGCCACGATGAGCTCAGCTCTGTCAAGCTTCATCCCCTGATCCTCCAAAACACCCCAAATGAGAAGCACGGTCCCAGCAGGTGGAGAGAGAACCTCTCATCCTTTCATCACACATTTAGTCTCCAAGAAAATGCAAGTTCAGAATCACACTTTTAACAGTAATTTTGAGTTGACCACATCAAAAGGAAAACAGTTGCCAAGAGCCACATCCCTGCTTTATAGTCTTGTGATGGGGGGGACTGGTTTGGGGGAAGAAAACAAAACACAAGGTTCTCATCTGTTAGTCGAGAAGAATGCAAAGTCACCCGCAGGCTCTTTCCATCTAAATTTGTAGTTAGTTCATTAGGAATGCAGGATCAGAGCCCTCCCAGAGAGGTCAAACAGGCTTGATGCTGAAACTAGCACAGGTTACGCTTTATATAGAAACCTTTCACTGCTCACCCTGTGAAAGCTAAAACAACGCTCACAAGAGCCCCACCACAGAAGGGAAGCGTGTGAATTCATGAGAAAGGAAGACAGACCACAGAGATCCCACATGCTCATCCCGCTGGATTTCTGAGGATTTACCTATAGCTACAGGAAGCGCAGATGGAACAGAACCTCACGTCTTCAAAAGCAAACCCAACCACACCACACGTCGGATGAGATCACCTTGTTGAAGTCACTGCTCCTCCAGACTGAGCCAAAAGAAGAGGGTGGGATCCAAAGAGCAACTGAACACAGTCAGGTACACAAGGCATCTGCTGTAATGCTCAACTTAAGCTTGATGACAGAAGCAGGTCTGATGTTAAGAGCAGAAAGTCACTTACTGCTCAGGTGAGCTGCTTCTAATCTCCGTGCCCATCACCTCCTGAAGTGCACACTTCTGCATTTAATGCTGCCACATGTCAGCGTGTGATGAAATGGTTTTGAAGCGAACAGAAGAAGCCCACACAAGCCCTGCTGGTGGCATTTGGACTAGATCCCAGGATGAGTAAGTATTGGATCAGAAGGCAGGAAGGGCTCTTGCAGGATGTACCTAGTTTTGGAAAGGACTGGCTCTCAAAAAAAGCAAGGAGCATCTAAAATAAAATTGATGATGTGAATTAAGCAAAAAACAAATCCATGATGCTGATGATCCGCTGGTGAGCTGCAGGAGGCCAAGGAAGTCAAGCTGAGATCATTTCAACGTTGGCATTTGTTTAAAGTAGCCAATACTTTTAAAAGAAGACATTGCACACGAGACATTTTTGGTTGGACCAAGTAAATGACTAAATTCCTATAACTACGGCCAGCTCACCCCTTGTGAATGTTTATCTTTTGCAACTCATGGCCTCGTTTAGAGACACACAGAACAAATGAAAAGCTGACTACAAGGAAGGGGTAATGAGATTTCTGATCATTTAACCTCCTCTTGCTGCTTTCTCCCACCCTGTCCCCCCAAATCCCCTCTTCTTTACCACAAGTAAACTGAAGACAAGTCTGGGAGGGGGGAGCTGTTAATATGAGCTGGCAGGACGCTGTTTCAGCAAGTAGAACTTTGATGTGAAAGCCAGAATTCTGACTATGACAGTGCAGTGAGTCACTTGATGACAAGTTGTTGAGGTATTTAGATCCTGGGTTTGAACTCCAACAGCTGACACTGCTTTGCCTCGTCTAACTGAAGGATGTGCCTTTATTGAACCTCGAATTCAAACACCGCCTGTGACCGTCTGCCTCCATTTACAGACAGCCTACACAGAGGGATACAGTTCTTTACACTGCTTGTGCTCTACTTTCTGGCTTTCAGGAGAGTGCTGAAGGAATCTTGAGCTTTTTGCTTTTTCTTCTTGAGCAAAGTCCTGCTTTTGCCCTCCCCAGCCCTACACTCACCTCCTCTGTGCTGGGCACTGGTGAGGCTGCACCTCAAATCCTGTGTTCAGTTCTGGGCCCCTCACTGCAAGAGGGACATTGAGGTGCTGGAGCGGGGCCAGAGAAGGGCAATGGAGCTGGTGCAGGGCCTGGAGCACAAGTGTGATGAGGAACGGCTGAGGGACCTGGGGGGGTTTAGTCTGGAGAAGAGAAGGCTCAGGGGGGACCTTCTCGCTCTCTGCAACTGCCTGACAGGAGGATGGAGCCAGGAGGGGTCAGTCTCTGCTCCCAAGGAACAAGGGATGGGACAAGAGGAAACAGCCTCAAGCTGCACCAGGGCAGGTTTAGATGGAGATGAGGAACAATTCCTTCCCCAAAGGGTGCTCAGGCATTGGAACAGGCTGCCCAGGGCAGGGCTGGAGTCACCGGCCCTGCAAGTGTTCACACCCCGTGTAGCCGAGGCCTCAGTGCCATGGGTTAGTGGTGGCTTTGGCACTGCTGGGGAACGGTTGGACTCGATGGTCTTAAAGATCTCATCCAACCCAGTTAGTTCTGTGAGTCTACAATTCCTCAGCCTTTCTAAATTAGATCTACACATTTAAATATTCCCAGATATCTCATCAGCAAACCAGCTTGCTTGATAGAGAAAGGCAATGAGTCTAAGGTTTCCTCCCCTATCCAGTCTTCATCCTCCTCCCAAGCCCTGAAACTGCTTCTTACTGAGATGGAGGACAACGTATTTTACCTCCCTGCTGCTCATCTGTGTTTGCCCGGTATCTTCAGGATCACAGATGTGTGAGGACTCTGTTTCTCATCAGTCTTAGGGGTAGCCAAGGAGAGTAAAGATAAGCAGGAGGTGAACAGTGTTTCTGTAGAAAGGCAAAAGGAAAACAAAGAAAGAAGGCTGTAAGAGAGATACGGAAGGAACAGAGAAAAGAAGGAAAACCACAAAAATTAGTTGCCACATACATGCTGTAAGTTAAGTTTAGTGTGATTGTCAGGGCTCTGACAACTGTACCTGTACTGTACGGCTGTACTCTGTACTACCTGACAGGAGGATGGAGCCAGGAGGGGGCTGGTCTCTGCTCCCAAGGAACAAGGGATGGGACAAGAGGAAACGGCCTCAAGCTGCACCAGGGCAGGTTTAGATGGGGATGAGGAACAATTCCTTCCCCAAAGGGTGCTCAGGCATTGGAACAGGCTGCCCAGGGCAGGGCTGGAGTCACCGGCCCTGCAAGTGTTCACACCCCGTGTAGCCGAGGCCTCAGTGCCATGGGTTAGTGGTGGCCTTGGCAGTGCTGGGGAACAGTTGGACTGGATGAGCTTAAAGGTCTTTTCCAACCTGGTTGATTCCATGATTCAGTGGCTCCCCAGTATGGAAAGAAGGACAGGCACTGGTCTGACTCATCTACAGCTTCATCAAGGTGATGTGTTAGTTTAATTTGGTTCATACTCTTCAAAATCTGGTTTAGGAACATAAGGAAGGGATTAAAGCAGGCCTGGAAAAGTTCTAGTCCCTCTCTTTCAGGCTGCTTTGGCACTGGTTGGTGGTGGATGAGGCTCCTGCTGCTCTGAGTTTGATATAGCCTTTTTCATCATTCTCTCTGCTACCAAGGAAGTAAAAATCATGTAGAAGAATTTAGAAGACAGACTAATGTAAGAGAGTGCAATTTTTAGCAGACACCTTATTACCAAGGCACAGAGGCTGATGCAAGAACACGAAATACGATAAGCCAGAAATTAAGACAGATTCTTTTGTAATAGATGAACATAAGGGTGACACAATACTTGCCACTGGTGCTGCAGTTCCCGCTCCTTCCTCCCCTCACAACTTCTCTGCTTTTCTGTAAGTGAAGATTTCACTGACTGGGGTTAATTTAGTTATAATGTTAATGTTGCTGTGAAGATGCAGTCAATGCCCTCACTTCCCCCCCAAAACTGAGGAACTCGAGGCTCAAACCAAAGCCTCTGTGTGCTTAAATCTCATTTTTTAAGTCTTCAAGGCACACATGGATCAAATTCTGACATTTCTCTCTAGAGATGAGAGTGGGAGAAGTCTCTTTTATATGACACAGATTTCTGCACAGCTCTCACATCTCCAGAATCTTGGAGCTGAACAGAAAGCATCAAACACCTTACCACACCCCCACAACATGCTTACTTTTCCCCAGAGAACTACACCAATTCCTTGGATCATCACAAAGTGGGTGGTTTTGAGGAAAGGCTATGTGGCATTAGCACCATTCACTTCTAGGCTGCTCCTTTGAGTTCAGCTCCCAAAGCTTATCCAATATTCTCAAAGCTGTCCCGATTGTTCCAAAGTGGGACTGAAGATGAGCACAATGGCAAGGCATAAAACAGGGATGTGAACTATAAGCTTGTGGTTAATGTTTGGTGGTTAAACAGAAGAGGGAGATGTCCTGGGCAAGAAAATTCTAACTTCCATGGAAAAAAAGAATATAGAGTGACCACATCCATGAGATGAACCACAAAAGGAGAGATTGAGATGAGCTCTGAGGCAGAAGCTCTTCCCTGTGAGGGTGCTGAGGCGCTGGCACAGACTTTTCCCAGAGAAGCTGTGGCTGCCCCATCCCTGGCAGTGTTCAAGGCCAGGTTGGACACAGGGGCTTGGAGCAACCTGCTCTAGTGGAAGGTGTCCCTGCCCGTGGCAGGGGCTTGGAGCTGGAGGAGCTTTAAGGTCCCTTCAACCCAAACCATTCTATGATTCTATGATCTTCATTTTATATCTTTATCTTCCTCCAGCCTCTCTCTTGCATGGAGACTGAGTACTCCTGGAGCAATACCTCATTTCAGCAAGAAGTGCCACAAGTCAAGTAGCTCAAACCCTCTCAAGCAAATCCTGTAATAAAGATAATATTTAACAAATTACAATACTTAGTAAAGCAGAGAGATTCACTGGAAATCCAGCTCTAAATCATTTAAGGTTCCACAAGGCAATTAGATCTGTAGGCTGAAAATCACATTTCTGTATTACAAAGGCCATATAGATATTTCTTAAGTAGGAAAAATGTGAAGCTTTTCCTTTTCGTGAACCAATGTTCCCTTTCACAAACTTATTCCTTGACTCCTGAGCTTGAACCAAAGGTTTTGCTCTCGATGGGCTTAGTTTTGAAACAGGTTTTGACTGATTTGCTAAGAACTAGCCAGAATGTGAGCATCTGCCTTTTCGTTTTTGACCCCAACCACAATGACATTAATCCGGTTATACACTAATTCGGATCACACTCAATCAAAGCAACTTTTTAGTACATTATACTATGACTGTGTCTTCCAGGCTATTAAAACTAATGTTCTACTGAATCAAACACTTGGGCTCCACTAAGAGTTAACATATTCTGTGGTTTGCAACAGAAAATGACATTCAAATTTGTCTGGAGTGAGCTATTCCTGAAAGGATAGGACAGATACACGGTTCTATTTCCAGCAGAAGTGCAAAATGTAATGGGAGTTTTCTAATTGAGTGTCTTATTAATTTTAATGAACTAATCAATATTGCATTTCAAATCCTGATGTGCCTGTTGGTTAATTCCTTTCTGTGCTGGGCACTCCCTGGTCCTCTGCAGCTGAGACCTGACTGTTAAATCTACCTTGTGTTATGAAGGGACACCAGAGTTCAGACTCAGGTGAGCTGTTTAATGAACTAGAAAAGCAAAGGATACATTATGAGCCTGAACTTGTTTGGGTTTTATCCCCTCTATCTCAACACACACTGGGGTTACAGAGCTCAGGAAGGGCCTCAAACACACACTGCACCTTACACAGGGGTTAGCACGGGGATAGAGCTGAAATAAATCCAACAGCTTCAGTATAGACGGGATTGGGAAAGGGGGTTGGAATATTCCTCCCTTGTGTTCCCAAAAGAAATCAGCTTTTCCTTCACCCCAAACAAACCTGAACTCTGGAGGCACATGAATTCTATGTTCAGCTGTGACTTCCAGCCTCTCCAAAGCACGACTGAGATAAGACATTCTTGAAACACCCACTAAAGGCAAAGGATAGATGCAACCTGGCACAAAGCCTTTAAATTGAATTCGTTGGTGAAACTGCATAATGTTCACTCAGAGAAATTAAACCCAAGTTTTACAAAAGGAATCACTTCTCTTTCTACAGAGGAGTTTGGGTTAAGTGGCCAAGCCACAAATATCTTAAGATCAGCAGAGAACGTGCATTTGGGAATATGGAAGTGCACAAAATAAACTATATTGGAAATGCTTTATGCTAAAGAAGTGATAAGACATTTCACATTACACTAAGCTTCTGTATGTAAATGAGGAGAAAACTCACATGAAACAAGCCATCAGCTCGAACCAAAGTATTTCTCACTCCAGCTTTAACCTGCCAGAGGGGAGACTGAGATGAGCTCTGAGGCAGAAGCTCTTCCCTGTGAGGGTGCTGAGGCGCTGGCACAGACTTTTCCCAGAGAAGCTGTGGCTGCCCCATCCCTGGCAGTGTTCAAGGCCAGGTTGGACACAGGGGCTTGGAGCAACCTGCTCTAGTGGAAGGTGTCCCTGCCCATGGCAGGGGGTTGGAGCTGGATGAGCTTTAAGGTCCCTTCCAACCCAAACCACTCTGGGATTCTATGAATAGCAATTATTTTCCTCCCCCATTCTCCATTTAGATTACAGGTATGGACTGACTCTATGGAAAAAGAAGAGGGAAAATTGGCATGAAACAAGGTTTTATGCCCCACTTGCATGCACCACTTGACTTCCTTGTAGTCCCACAGCTACAGGCCCACCTAGATGAAGGAGGTGTTCCAGCAGGGCACCCTGTACCTCCAGGCAGTCACAATACATTACGCACATCGCCTCTCCCATGGTAATTGGGATCACAAAGGGCCACTGCAGGAGAAATTGTTTCATTTCACAGAGTACATGTGGTTACTATTTCTGCAGCCTTCTGAGCTGGCCTGATTCTTCCAAATTAGGGCCTTTCTTCTGTACCATTAATTTGTTTTTTCTCCTCCTTTTTTCAAGCCTAAGGTGGTAAAAGGATGCCTGATTCGCCACCACATCACTTCTCCGATTCTAGACAGGAGGTAGGGAACAGAATGACTTTAAAGCAGTTATATCAGCTTAAGAGTGAAATAAACCACCTATAAAACAGGTCCAAAGAGCACAGCCAGCAAGACGGAAAGAAATCATGGAAGGAAAGGTTACTGTTTAACCTGCATCTTGGACTAGATGTGAGAGATAGAGACAGGCCATCGTTAAATATATGAATGGAATCAGGAAGATTTGGATTGCCAGTTTAAGCAGATACTCTAGAGCCCAGACAATTCACCAGGAGTGTGTTGGTACATAAAGCAGAACAGAAAACTTCCACTTTTTCTACAAATTCCCCTGGAAATGCACTCAATCAGGTCACTCTCTTGTTTCCTCTTCCCCCAACCCCTACAAACAAGTGCTAAAATGAAGGGAACTGGTGCAAGTTGTGCTACTAAAGGAGCTACAAGAAATGTGGAGAGGGGCTTTGGACAAGGGCCTGTAGGGACAGGCCAAGGGGAATGGCTTTAACCTGCCAGAGGGGAGATTGAGATGAGCTCTGAGGCAGAAGCTCTTCCCTGTGAGGGTGCTGAGGCGCTGGCACAGACTTTTCCCAGAGAAGCTGTGGCTGCCCCATCCCTGGCAGTGTTCAAGGCCAGGTTGGACACAGGGGCTTGGAGCAACCTGCTCTAGTGGAAGGTGTCCCTGCCCGTGGCAGGGGGTTGGAACTGGATGAGCTTTAAGGCCCCTTCCAACCCAAACCAGCCTGTGATGCCATGATGATTCTTTCACACAATACAATTCCAGTACACAATATTCTTTCACCTTCCAAGAGAGAAAACACCAACAAGAGATATCCTTGTTCCTGTCAAAGGGTTAATGACTGATGAGGTTTTAAAGTAATGTGACTTTTGGTTTTAGCTGCCTGGTTTCAGTCTGTTTCTCACGAGTGGTCAGATCCTTCACAAAGCCTGCTTGCTTCTGCTGTCTGCTGTTGACAGGATGAGCTGTAAAACCAGAGCACTTTAAGGGTGGAGCTCTGGGTCATTTCTGTACTTCGCTGCTGAGAAAAGCCTATTTCAGCTCTAGGTGACTGTGTGGACTCTTATGAGTAGAAGGGAACTGGACCATAACAACTAACTTTTGAAATGACAAAACTTCCCACATGGAGGAAGTGGCACAGACGGGAAAAGAAGGAAAGAAGCAGCCCTGCAGCGCACTCATCACAAAAGTAAACCAGAACCAAAACACTAGTAGCAAACCAGGTGAAATTCACACACTTGTAAAAGCTGAGGGAAAAGGTCTGCACAGACCTGGAAAAGGCTACCCAAGAATGAGCAGTAATCAAACAGTTCTTTGACTTCTTGGGCAGGAAGAGCTAACATTAGGTTTTAATCCACTGCAGGCAATGCAGTCAGAGATACAATAAACAAGCAAAGTATTTTCACTTGGGCAAGTTGTGCTGGACCAGTAACACGTTTATTCCAATATCCCCATTCTGCCTAGAAAAGCGTGAACCAAAAGCCTTACAAATCATAGAATGGTTTGGGTTGAAGGGACCTTAAAGCTCATCCAGTTCCAAGCCCCTGTCCCGGGCAGGGACACCTTCCACTAGAGCAGGTTGCTCCAAGCCCCTGTGTCCAACCTGACCTTGAACACTGCCAGGGATGGGGCAGCCACAGCTTCTCTGGGCACCCTGTGCCAGCACCTCAGCACCCTCACAGGGAAGAGCTTCTGCCTCAGAGCTCATCTCAGTCTCCCCTCTGGCAGGTTAAAGCCATTCCCTCCCCTTTTTTTTCCCTGAGCAACATCCAGAGCACATAATATTCCCCACAACCAGTCAAAGCATTCCCGCTGTCATGCTACAAGAGCACTTTCCTCTTCAATTTTATTTTCAGCTTTCATTTCCAAGTCAATGAACAGCAGTTATATCACCTCGTTTAAAGCAGCTGGTCCCTCCCCACAGGGCTCAGAATGGCTGAATACCCACCCAGCTTATCCAGTCTCAAACTCCAGCTTTGTTCTCCAGTACAGCCAAGAACAAATTCCATCCCGTGGCACAAGACAGGGGCAACAGTTAAACACATTCAGCATTCACATTTAGATCCTCACTGTACCTTCTGTTCTCTGGGCAGAGCTTCACTTTGCTGACTTATCCATAGAAAACATGCAGGGAAAAGCAATTTCTATGCATCCAGCAGACATATACACACCCAAGGAGGAGTTTTTCCAGCCTTATCCTAATAAGTGAGTAGATTAACACATGGAGAGGTGTTGGAGCTGCAGGCAGGAAGATGCTCCTGTGTAATGTGTGCAACACCGGGAAACTCCAGGTAAGGAGAAGGGGGAGGTAGTTCAGGGAGAGGCATCCATGAGGCACTGTACAAAGAGTAAGTGCAAGCAAAGAGAACAAACCCTCTTCCGTCGGTGCCTGGCACAGCCATTTCACCCAGTGCAATACCTGCTTTCACTTTGTAAAGCCTGGCTCACTATGCAGCTTTTACAGCTGTTCTTAAACACATATATATCTATATATCATATTTAATTAGCCCACAGAGCACATGGCTTACAGCCCACAACAGCAAAAGCATACAGCCCCAGCAAAGAGCCAGGTTTTGACATGTATTTATAAATCGTGCTCCTGAAGAACTACTGGAGTTAATGTCGGACTGAGGCTCGAGTAACGCTCAGCAGGAGCCGATGCACCGCGACACACACACGGATGGAGCCGGCTCTCCTGAATGTTAAACCCTCTGGATAACAAAAGCAGCAGGAACAGGGATTGGAGGCACGGGGGAGCTGTGGATCGGGGCATTTCCATGCAGGGTGGAAGAGAGAAGCGCTGCTGCCCCGCAGGGCTCGTCCTGGGGGTGCTGCCTCTCCCTCGGGCTCCCATTGAAGAGCACCCAAAGGTGCTCATCTCACCATGGCCCTTCACTGCTACCCCCGGCTGAAGCCCCTGCTTTTGAGGCTGGACTCGAGAGCTCCTGAGCTCCCTCCCAACCTGAATTATCCCACGATCCTAAGTTCAGTTTTCCTTTTAAGTACTTTCATAGCAAAAAGCCACGGTTTCATCCACACACACGGGCGAGGGGGATTGAAAAACACTCCATCCCTTCACACCGGCCACACAAAGCCCGGGGCTGCATCACCCCATCGCCCAGCAAGGGTCCAGCTCCTTAACTCTTTGTGTTTGCCCAAAGCACCCGCTCCTCCAGCCGAAGGCAGCACGGGGTGCGCAGCACAAACTATGAGCTGAGCCCCCATTCTCACCCCAACCTCTGCTCTGGGACCCCAAAACCGCGGCTAAAGATAACTCCCTTTGTTAAATGAATGAGCAGGAAGGGGGGAGGCAAGAGGGAGCCAAGCTCAGTAACCCTATCCGAAATGAAAAGGAGGAGGAAAAAGGATGAAAAGCAACAGCAAAACCCCAGCAGCTCAACCCCTGCGCAAACTTCCCGGCTATACAACAACAAGCGACGAGGAAATCCCCTTCCCCAGCCCGGCGGGACTCACCTTCCGCCCGCCGCAAGGTGCTGCCCGGCTCCCGGCTCCCCAGCACCGCCTCCCTTCTCCTTCCCTTTCCCTTCCCTCCCCTCCGCTCCCCGCCTTGCCGCGGCCATTGGCTCCGGGAGGCCGCCCCGCCACCGCCAAGGTGGGCACCGGGGCGCGGTGGGGCGGGACCGGGGAAGGGGCAGCATCGGACGGTGAAGAGAGGGGGGGGGTTTCGGATGGGGACCCGGGATGGAAAGTTTTAGGGGGATGTGGTACCTTCTCGGTGCAGCAGATCAGGAGCCCGGGGCTTGTCTCGCCGCTGGGGTGCCCCGGGGAGCCCGCAGCAGCTCGGCACCTTGGTGGAGTGAAGGAAGGAGGAAGGAAGGGAAGGGAAAGCGTTTCTGGCTCACGCCATCACGGGAGGCACAAGGCGGGGAGTGGAGCACCGGTGATCACACCCTAGGCGTGCAGCGCTGCAGTGACTTTACGTTGTTAGTCGTATCTGTGCTATCGCAGGGCCGGCTCCGCTGAGGGCTGGGTGATCCCAAAAAGGCAGGAATTAAGCCGGGCCGTGCCCTGCTGCCGAGCTGAGAGGTTGTGCTGTGGAGTGCAGGGATGTTGGCGCTCCCTGGGATCCAAAGCTCGCTGGGAACTTGTCAGCCTACTTAGAGGAGTTTGGGCTCAGTGCTTGTGCTCTGCTGAGAGAGAAAGAGAGGAGGGATTTGAGTGAATTCGAATAGGAATAAGTTGTTCCCTGTGAGGGTGCTGAGGCGCTGGCACAGGGTGCCCAGAGAAGCTGTGGCTGCCCCATCCCTGGCAGTGTTCAAGGCCAGGTTGGACACAGGGGCTTGGAGCAACCTGCTCTAGTGGAAGGTGTCCCTGCCCGTGGCAGGGGGTTGGGACTGGATGAGCTTTAAGGTCCCTTCCAACACAAACCATTCTGTGATTCTCTGATTACACAGCTGCACCACTGACAAAAACAGAGCATGAGGTTGTGGACATGGAACATGCTGTCTGGAAGTAAAACATTAAGTGAAGCAGGTAGATAGAGACAAAAGAGACACAAATAACACAGGTCACCACCCCAGAGCTGCCTTTTAGACCCAGACAGCGTATAGCCCACGTAGGACAGATTAAGGCAGTGCTGCCACAGTCCTGCCCTTCCGCCTTGTCCCAACATTTATCAGTTCCTGTGATAAGTTTGTTTGGGAGCTAAACCAGCAGTAAAATTAACACTGCAAAAATAAACCGATGGAGGAAGTGAGAATGTGAGTGTGGGGCTGGCAGGGTGAGCAGGCTGCAACGGAGCTCATTCCAATCAGTGGAACCTGCTGGGGAATTGCACACTGGGAATTACTTCCCTCTGTTGGGTACATTTAAAATTGGATTTAAAACCACACAGACAGATTACCTGGGTTCCCTGGAGTGTGGCCTGTCTGTTGTCTGTCATCTGGTGGCAACAGGAAGGTGCTCATGTCGGTACAAGGCAGTGGATCAGCCACTTGGCTTTGAAGATGGCCCCAATCAGCCTTTTCATAAACAAGGATGCATCCTGATGATATAAAAAATAACTTCTTGAAGCCAGGTGAGAGATTGGTCCAAAATCCTCATAAACTTGCTTTGTTTGATAACATATTTTACCAAACACATTCATTCAACCACATGGATAACAGCTGGGTGAGGTAATTGCAGTGGTTGACCGAAGGCCTGATCCATACACAGCAGGTGTATTGATCCACCAGCCCCGCTACAGCTGTACTTGTGTGTGCAGCGTGAGCAGCAGGTCAGGGAGGGGATCCTGCCCCTCTGCTGCGCTCTGGGGAGACCCCCCCTGCAGTCCTGATCCAGCTCTGGGGCAACAGCACAAGAGGGACGTGGAGCTGCTGGAGCGAGGCCAGAGGAGGCCCCGGAGCTGCTGCGAGGGCTGGAGCAGCTCTGCTCTGGAGCCAGGCTGAGAGAGCTGGGCTGGGGCAGCCTGGAGAAGAGAAGGCTCCTGAAGGGGAGACCTTAGAGCGGCTCCAGGGCCTAAAGGGGCTCCAGGAAACCTGGAGAGGGGCTTTGGACAAGGGCCTGGAGGGACAGGCCAAGGGGAATGGCTTTAACCTGCCAGAGGGGAGATTGGGATGAGCTCTGGGGCAGAAGCTCTTCCCTGTGAGGGTGCTGAGGCGCTGGCACAGGGTGCCCAGAGAAGCTGTGGCTGCCCCATCTCTGGCAGTGTTCAAGGCCAGGTTGGACACAGGGGCTTGGAGCAACCTGCTCTAGTGGAAGGTGTCCCTGCCCGTGGCAGGGGGTTGGAACTGGATGAGCTTTAAGGTGCCTTCAACACAAACCACGATGTGATTCTGTATGTAAAAAGGCACTTAAAGCAGCATGAAATAACCAAGACTTTAATTATAATTGCTTTTAAAGCAGCTTGAAGCTGAGGAAAGACTGTGTACACACAGATTAACTCAGTTCAGAAATTGTTTCAATTAAAGCTGTGTATATTCACTGCCAAGGGATCTCACCAGAACATTCACAACTGCATTATATTTCGTTATTATCCTACTCTGTGGTAACGTGGGATCACAGAGAGATCTCCTGAAGGGATATCCTGGGATTACAATACTTACAGTTTTCTGAAATTACCCAAATTTCAAGACTCCTTTGTCTGAAATACTGCTGGATATTTCAGAGGGGGTTCCCAAACAAAAGGAGGAACAGGCATTAGGGATGTCCGTGAACATCATCAGAATGGGATAGAGAGCTAGTTCTGCAAATCACAGTTTGGTACTTGAGAGAGGAACGAGTGAAATGTAGAATCACAAAATCACAGACTGGTTTGGGCTGGAAGGGAGCTTAAAGACCATCTAGTTCCAAGCCCCTGCCATGGGCCTTGTACTCAGGATAAAGCCAGATTGCTCTTTTCCAGTATGGGTTGAAAAGGGGATTTCTTACACCTCCAAAGGGTCTCTTGTGTCCTGTGGGAAGAAGCCTGGCACCAGGCCCCAGCCTCAAAGACCAACTCTGTTGCACAATCGATTTTACAGTGATCATGTAAGAACCACAAATTCCTCCCCATCAGACATCCAGCAGAAGGAGCAGTCCAGATTTCTTCTCTGTCAGCAGTACCAGTATCAATAGTTCTTACCCTGTTGTGCATCTCTGCTCCTGAGCTACTCCCTGCACTGCACCAGCACAGCTATTTGTGCAGGGGGAGTCTAGGGACTGGTCTACCTAAGATTTGTCACCTAGATCCAATCCCCAACTATCTTGGCTGACACATTGCAGAGGGAACACTGAATTTCACAGGTTGAAATCACAGAAGGTAACTTGTTGTGACGTACCAGCTTAGTCACCTGCAATCATCCATCCACTCCTTTCATCTGCTCCAGCAATTACAGACAAATTGGCCTCAGCCTACAAGGAAGAAACCAGAGTTCATGAATGACTTGACTTTTAAACATTAATTCTAAGTGTTTAGTAGTCAGGCAAGGAGTGGACAAACAGCAAAAAGGAGTCCTATAGTCATACAATACACAATTCCAACGTTCCTCAGCCAGAGATCTCACTGTGAAGATGTGGAAGCAGCAAGCACCAGCAAGCAAAGCTGAAGGTGATGGTGGGTCAGCATTTTACTGCCTGGAGGTTTCTCACCCAGTAAATCAGCAGTCAGCCCAGCAAACTAATGTTTTTGTGGTGTGAAGCCATGGAGAAGACAATGATTCATCACTGCCCTACATATGGTAGAAGCTTGTACAGCTCTGCAAAGCATTCCTAAAACACTCCCACATCAGAACTGTGTCCTTTTCGTTCTGTTTTGTCCAGAGACAACAGACTAAAGCAGCAGGGAAAGTTTCTGGACACAGATCTGGGATGCACATGAGTACATGTTTTCTCTAAACAAACACACAAAAGCAGGTCAGCCACAATCTTTCATTTCCTCAGTAAGATTGAGAGTGTTCTAATGCCAGAAAAGCAAAATAACCAAAGGGCCAGAACACCTGAGTGGTGGAGAGCAGCAGCTGGTTCCTATCTTAGATATTCTGATGTTAGATGGTTTGTGATACCCATCACAAAAGAAGCTAGAATCAGTTCCAAGATGCATGCAAGCTGCACGTTACATCTGCTGCGTATTTAACCTGGATGTGCACTGCCTACTACATGCTGCTAAGTCCCCACAGAGGGGCTTTGGGCAAGGGCCTGTAGGGTCAGGCCAAGGGGAATGGCTTTAACCTGCCAGAGGGGAGATTGAGATGAGCTCTGAGGCAGAAGCTCTTCCCTGTGAGGGTGCTGAGGCGCTGGCACAGGGTGCCCAGAGAAGCTGTGGCTGCCCCATCCCTGGCAGTGTTCAAGGCCAGGTTGGACACAGGGGCTTGGAGCAACCTGCTCTAGTGGAAGGTGTCCCTGCCCGTGGCAGGGGGTTGGAACTGGGTGAGCTTTAAGGTCCCTTCCAACCCATTCTATGATTCTATAATTTCTCTGCCTAGGATGAATTCAAATACAGGCCTAAGAACCTGTATTTAGCAAAGCTGGCTCTGGATTTGTTTGATTTTAGCACTGTGTGAAGTTGAAAATCCAGTGTATGCACTACCATTTCTCAGGATTTGGCTCTATCCAGTTGTTTCATTCTGGATAAATGGTTAGAGCATCATCCTAGGACACATTCCCTGTTGCCTCTTGGTCCTCTATTTCTGGATCAAAGGCTCAAAGTAGAGTCAGGATCTGTCTGGTTCATGTATAACAGCAATTACAACCTGATACGTGTTTTTGATGCTTCAAACCCAAATCATTCAGGTTCTCCTTAAGGGTTATACTCCTGTTGGTTGTTACCCTATAGCTGATTGGGAACTCAGAGGAATCTTCATGCCATTCCAATTTTAAAACATCTCTTACTGCTTCACTGAAGTCGTGGAATCTGGCAAAGCCTCTGGTGATGAATTCATTTCTACATTCCAGGTCTCCTTTAGCCAGGAAATTGCACAGAGACAGCTAAGAGCACTCAGAGCTTTGGAGAGCAGTGAGTACGAGGGAAGCCACAAGTGACTATTTGATTCTGGAAGCCTTGTGTATCTCTGGAAGTCATAAAATACAGATGGGTAATGGCTTAACAGTGAGGTCAGTCTTTGATTCATTGGTTAACAGCTAAATCTAAGCACACATAGCCCAGTTTTGAGGCATGCTGCTAATTCAAGCTTAAGAAGATGGGGGGAGCTTTACCCTGCACTGTAAGTCCCTATGGAGCTGTACTGGGTCCTGGTTTTGACTTAGATTTTGGCTGTTTTCTCACTAATCTGAAGAGTTTTGTTTCTTGAAAAGATACAACTGACACTGGTAATCTTAGGTAAAAAACATATTCAAGTGCCATAAGCTTCTTTCTGGGGGGGTATGGAGCATAAGCTTCAAACACCTTGGGTCAGCCACTGGAGCTATGTGATTTCAAACCAGGATCTGACCCCTTCCATTTTAATCCTCCATTGTGTAAGAGGTGATTGCCGTGACAGAAAGGTCTGCTTTCAGATACTAAGAACCAGTACTGATGTGCTCCAAAAGCAGGCGTGAAAATAGAGTCAGAATTTCCTCTTTTAATGTCCCAGCTATACTTCCCTGCATCAGAACTTCCCTTTGTCTGCAGTCCAAAAAGCCCCTATCCATCCCTGCCCCTGTTCTTCCCCAGCTGTTTCTTGAAACATCTAGTCCTACTTGTTCCCATTTCCCCTTCCCTCCATCCCCTCAGCCTTACTTCATTATTCCCTTCATTTTCCAAAGTCTTTTCCCAATCCTACCAGCTAAGACAAGGATACACATACGGTCTAGATGCTCCTTTAGTGATCAGTGTTCCAGCTTGACTGGAAATCGTGGCAGCAGCTCTGCTTTGTAAAACACAGGCAGTATTTTATGGCAGTGCTGCAGACAAAGGAGGCAGCCAGGGAGAGCTGGAGGGGCACCACTGAGAGATGAGGGGGGAAAAGGGGAGGTGGTAAATGCTGCTTATTCACTTGGGCCTTTGAAGCATGAAGGAGCTTGCTGACAGTGCAGGAAGTGTGGAGAATAGCATGGTAAAGGCAGACAAACATCTCAAGCACATGAGAACATGTCTCCAGACTGCAAAATACCTGCAGAAATCCCAGCACAAGCGATGGTTGCTGGTTCTTGCCTGGCTGCTGGTACAAGGAAGTGGTCCTGGTCTGTGGTGGTGTGTGGCAGGGTCTTCTTGGAGCAATTTGGGTCCCTGTCCTGGCCTCAGGTGGCAAAAGGGTCCCTGGCCTGTCCCAGAACTGTGATTTTAACCTCTCCTTAATACAAAGAATTCAGAAAAGGAATAATTCAATATTAGCCAAATGTCAGTTTGCTGCCCAGAACAGTGTTTCCACCAGACCACTCTGTGACAGGTTTTCCTTCCATGATTCAGCTTGCAGAGTTGTGATGGTTTTATATCACAGAATCACTTTTCTATTCATTTTATTTTGTCTGCTTTACTAGAGACCTACGATGAGATAAATCCTTGTCTGGGAGCAAGTGGAAGAACACAGTAGAAACGGATTTACATGTAACTTGAACTCAACAACTCCTGCTGAAACAGTAAGAAATCCAGAAAAACACTTCTGGAAGTGCAGTGAATCCAAGTTATCCTGAACTGTGTCATTTTTTAACATGGCCTTTTACCTATGAGTGGTAAGAGAGAAAAAAGAAAGTGGTAAGATCAAGGCAACAAGGGAGACAACTCAAAGTGTGGTAAACCAGACTGCAGTAAACTTGCCTTTCATCAGGGACTACCCAAGTTTAATGGGCTCTCTTATAAAGAAAATAATAATAAAAGGAATTCAAAAATCAATTAGCTTTTCCTCTCTTTATTGATTTTTTAAAGTATGGCTCTGGAGAGCTTCCACTTCCTGTATTAGGGTTAAGAGAAACCAACTAGGCAATGCAAGAGAGAGTCTGAATGAGACATCAGACAGGGACTACTAATCCAGGGCTATTTATTACTCAGAACCTAACAAAAGCAGCTCCTTTTCCTACACAGAAAGTCTTGGCTGCACTGGAGGACACAGAAACAGAGGAGGGTGAACCCAAAAGAGGTTGTAACAGAGTAATGGTACAGCAAAGTTCAATTCTTTTGCTGGTTTTGCTGAGCTTGTCCAAACAGAATGAGCCTGAGGAGCTGATCCTATTCTGACTGGAGCCAGGGGGAGATTTGTGACAGGTTTCAGAGGGAACAAAACCAGCCCTTCAGTCCCAGCACCTCTGCCAGATTCTGTTTCACACCCTGCCAAAGTGTCAGAGCTTGAATCACTTCAGTAGCTTGAGCCATTTAAAACTGGGCTGAACAAAACCCTGGAGAACCAACTGCAGAGAGAAATCTTCCCCTGTTCTTTGCCTTATCTCTGCTCTTCTGCCTCACTGGGTTACATGAATAGCAACCAAAAACTGCAGAGCACTGACAGACACGGGGTCTCTGGGTGTTTCAAATGCTTTACAAGCAAGCTGTGAAAATAGGAAGCCACCATCCTTCACTCCTACCTGGTTGGACTGTGTCCAGGATGGACTAAGTGGATCATAACACAAAGATTATAGAGCAGTTGGCCTCTGGAAAAACTACACTGAATTTGGGCTATTTCATGCAGCTTCAAACATCAGTGCAGTTAAATCCTATTAAAGTGCAAAGGAAAGGTGTTAGGCAACATAAGATGCCCAGAGAAGCTGTGGCTGCCCCATCCCTGGCAGTGTTCAAGGCCAGGTTGGACACAGGGGCTTGGAGCAACCTGCTCTAGTGGAAGGTGTCCCTGCCCATGGCAGGGGGTTGGAACTGGATGAGCTTTAAGGTCCCTTCCAACCCAAACCATTCTGGGATTGACTTGGAGCATGCAAAGTGTCCTAAAACCAGCAAGGTTCTAATTATTAACTCATCAAAAAGCTGGAGAGATGGAGAATCCATGTTGCCAGGTAAAAATCAGCTTTTGACAGTTAATTAAATAGAGGGAGCTATAAAAGCTGAGAGGCAATTTGGCTGAGGACAGTGACATTGGTAATTCAATTATACTGGTTGGTCACACTAAAACCAAAGTTGCACTGGAGATATAGATCACTGTGAGCCTGCCAAGAGAGCTGGCCCTGCAGAATTCCTTTGATATGATGTACATCTCAGTGCTGTCCAAATTGCTGATGAGTCACGGATCGTTCTGCAGGACACAGGAAATCTTCATAAATTGGATTGCAGAATCCTTTCCAATTGCTTCCTTGTATGTACCTGCAGGAACTGCAAAATAACAACATAAATCCCCTGAGCTCTTGTCACTGGCTTCACATACTACATAGATCATAGAATGGTTTGGGTTGGAAGGGACCTTAAAGCTCATCCAGCTCCAACCCCCTGCCATGGGCAGGGACACCTTCCACTAGAGCAGGTTGCTCAAGGTCCCCTGAGGAATATAAAGGAGCAGTGACTGAAGCTCTTCTTCTATAACAGAACCAAGAATACTGAAGAGTTGTAAGTTAAGGTTTCAGGAACATGTCATCCTCACACATTACATTGCTGTAAAGCTGCCTCTGGAATCAGAGGAACATCAAGTTGCACTGGTTGTAACTGATGGTAATACCTGTGATGAGGTTTCTACCTTGAACCTGACCATCTTGTCTGGGTTTGTCTGGCTCTTTGGGTTTTCTTTGTGCCACATTTTCTGGGATACGCAGAGATTCTTATCAAATTATTCAGTTCTTCCCAAATAATTAACTTCCTCAGCAGAAATTAATCACCAAACTATGCTGTGAGCAGTATTGCAGATGGGGAAGATGAGGTAAGAGCTCAAGCAGCAGCCTCAGGCCGTGCAGCAAAGCTACTGCAAATATGCTGCTTAAACTCAGGCATTCCTGTCTCCAGGTCTGCTCTCAGCCTAGCTCAATCCTTTAAACTGCCTCTGAATGCTCCCAGCTGCAGGAAATACAAACCTTGTGGAACAGAGCTGACCCAAGGCAGTCATCCAGGTACCTAAACTTCAGCAGGCAGGGAAGAAACAGTTAATATCACCCTGATGTGCATCAGATTCCAACCTCTGCCCAAAGGCTTTGTGTTAGCAGAGAGCAGCCTTGCAGAAAAACATGAAACTGAAAGTTACTCTCTGTTGATGGTGGCCTTTCCTCCACCCAGACAGGATGATGTAAATGGGTGTATGGAGCAGAAGAGCCTACAGCTGTAAGGTAAATCATTTTCAAACAGAAAGGGAGCCAAGTGCTGATGTGTTTGAAACAGTCTGGGAAAGCTACTTGCTCGCAGGGGTTGGGAACAGTGAAGCTCCGTGATGGACAACGCTCTGTTGTGAAATCTGTGTATTTATTTGGTGCACGTATGCCTTGATTGCTGGGAAGAGCACATGTAATAAAACCAGATTGAAGAGGGCCTTGCTGGAGGAATTGCTTTTCCCCTTTAAGTTTTGAGGCGTCACAACACAATGAAGCTCTCAGTTCTTTACACTTCACAGAGGTACAAAGAGCTGCTTAATCTCTTTCAGTTCAGCTCTTTCATTCTCATGGGTATCCAGTTGCAAGGTATCTGTATCAGCCTCTGACTTCTCAGCCGATCCCCGAAGCAAAGTGCATCCAACTGGAAGCTCTTGTTTTAACATGCTCCTTCAGGACCCACCAGGTTTCAGCATGAGCATGTGAGGGTTGCTGTGCTTAAATCCATCTGACATTGGCAGAGGAGCAGCATCACAAAACCCAGCAGGACTCAGGCTGGTGATGAAATGCTGAGTAAGCACTTTCACAATGCCAGGCTGATCTTAAATGCTGATGTTTGCAATCTAGAAGGAAGCGAGCTCTACAACTAAAGCAGCAAGGAAGAGTTGAATGCTTCCTGATTGGCTTTCCAAAGAATTATTTCAGTTGCTTCTAAAAGAGACTAGCTTGCAGTTCAAGTGTTAGATGGGTTTATTTCACTGCAAGATGCAATTAAAGTAACAGATGTAAATTATGGAATGGTTTGGGTTGGAAGGGACCTTAAAGCTCATCCAGCTCCAATCCCCTGTCACAGGCAGGGACACCTTCCACTAGAGCAGGTTGCTCTCATGATTGTGTAACTGGCTACAAGATGGGCTAAAGAACAGTGAAATCAGACAATATTACGGATTCAGGTTAATTTCTCCCATTATTGACAGGCTCAATGCTAAATGTGGCTCTGTCACTTAGCAACATCTGCATCAGTTCAGGATGTTTCCATTCCCCAGCTGTAAGCTGTCACCTCAGGCTGGAGCTCCCATCCTTCCAGCAAAGTCAGCAGAAGGGAACGTGTGCCTACATTTTGCTCCTCTCCAAAATGCAGTGTCTTCACTCCTATGCATCTTTATCAACTATCTACCAGCTTGGCTGTGTCATCAGGTAGAAGCCTCAGCGTGTGTTCCTTTTGACAGCTCTGATGTGAAGCAGTAACACACCCAAGTGACAGAAGAAGCCGGTCACATCTTCAGCTGCCACAGCAATGCTCTCCAGAGTGTGTCCATCAATGCCTCAAGTTAAGACAAAAGGAGAATTGTGAATAAGCATGAAACTGCCCAAGGAAATAAGGACAAGAAAACTTGTATTGGATTTTTATCACCATTCAACAAACAATTTAGGAATTACTAGGCAAAAATAAAAGAGCCTAAGGGTTAGTGCACACCCCAGAGGAAAGGAAGATCTAGTCTTGGTCCAGGCTCTCCGGACTATTTACCTGCAATGAGCTGCACCCTCAGTTATTTTCTTATTTCCTGATGTTGGGGTTGAGGGAGGGGATCCTGCCCCTCTGCTGTGCTCTGGGGAGACACCCCCTGCAGTCCTGATCCAGCTCTGGGGCAACAGCACAAGAGGGACGTGGAGCTGCTGGAGCGAGGCCAGAGGAGGCCCCGGAGCTGCTGCGAGGGCTGGAGCAGCTCTGCTCTGGAGCCAGGCTGAGAGAGCTGGGCTGGGGCAGCCTGGAGAAGAGAAGGCTCCTGAAGGGGACACCTTAGAGCAGCTCCAGTGCCTAAAGGGGCTCCAGGAAACCTGGAGAGGGGCTTTGGACAAGGGCCTGTAGGGACAGGCCAAGGGGAATGGCTTTAACCTGCCAGAGGGGAGACTGAGATGAGCTCTGAGGCAGAAGCTCTTCCCTGTGAGGGTGCTGAGGCGCTGGCACAGGGTGCCCAGAGAAGCTGTGGCTGCCCCATCCCTGGCAGTGTTCAAGGCCAGGTTGGACACAGGGGCTTGGAGCAACCTGCTCTAGTGGAAGGTGTCCCTGCCCGTGGCAGGGGGTTGAAGCTGCATGAGCTTTAAGGTCCCTTCCAACCCAAACCACTCTGTGAGTCTATGGTTTTTCATTGTGTTGTCTGTCTTCACAAACAGAAAAAGACGGGAATCAGTCTTTCTGCTCTTACTCATTGTATCCACTGCATAGTCACAAGGGATGCCACAAACTCTGGCTGATGCATTTCAGATTTAGAAACTAAGCAGACAAAACACCCACCAAACCAAGGCCACAGAGTCATTATTATTCTGATAAATCCTACCTGATCCCTGTGTATTATACAGACCAAGGTCAAGGTTTCCATTCAGTGCTTTTATCAGTACCCGCAGTGGGAAGGCCATGGCTTGTCAGCATCACCAGAACACTAACTATGAGTAATAACTTCCAACCTACATGTTTCTTTACTAGTTTGCCAAGCCTGGCCTCAGAGCCCCAGCATGATACACACACACACATACACTTCCCAGCTGAAGAAAGCAGGAGTTATTTTCTGTTTATTTCCACTGGGAGCAGCACATCCTTGTGTACAAGTGGAGGAAAAGCATCCAACATCACAAATCTATGAGTAATCTCTCTAACAAACAGGCATCATAAATATATTCAGGAAAAAGACCTAATAAGCTGCGTGGGCCTGATGCTCATCTGCTCAGTATCCTTCACAGTCATTTATGTTCTGACAGGGCGTAGGATACAAAGAGTTCATCACCTCTTTTTTTAACTTCTATTTTCTTCTGCACTACATCATAGAATTCCAGACTGGTTTGGGTTGAAAGAGACCTTAAAGCTCATCCAGCTCCAACCCCTGCCACGGGCAGGGACACCTTCCACTAGAGCAGGTTGCTCCAAGCCCCTGTGTCCAACCTGGCCTTGAACACTGCCAGGGATGGGGCAGCCACAGCTTCTCTGGGAAAAGTCTGTGCCAGCGCCTCAGCACCCTCAAGGGAAGAGCTTCTGCCTCAGAGCTCATCTCAATCTCCCCTCTGGCAGGTTAAAGCCATTCCCCTTGGCCTGTCCCTACAGGCCCTTGTCCAAAGCCCCTCTCCAGGTTTCCTGGAGCCCCTTTAGGCACTGGAGCTGCTCTAAGGTCTCCCCTTCAGGAGCCTTCTCCAGGCTGCCCCAGCCCAGCTCTCTCAGCCTGGCTCCAGAGCAGAGCTGCTCCAGCCCTCGCAGCAGCTCCGGGGCCTCCTCTGGCCTCGCTCCAGCAGCTCCACGTCCCTCTTGTGCTGTTGCCCCAGAGCTGGATCAGGACTGCAGGGGGGGTCTCCCCAGAGCGCAGCAGAGGGGCAGGATCCCCTCCCTGACCTGCTGCTCACGCTCTGGGGGTGCAGCCCAGCACACGGGGGGGTTCTGGGCTCAAGCACACACTGAAGCCGGGTCACGGGGAGCTTCTCCTCACCCAACACCCCAAGTCCTTCTCCTCAGGCTGCTCCATTCAGTCTCCCCCAGCCTGTGTTTGTGCTGGGATTGCCCCGACCCAGGGGCAGGACCTTGCCCTTGGCCTTGTTGAGCTCCATGAGGTTCGCACGGTCCCACCTCTCCAGCCTGTCCCTTGGATCCCTCCAGTGTCGACTGCACCACACAGCTCCGTGTCATCATAAACTTGCTGGGGTTCACTGAATCCCACTGTCCAGGTCACCAACAAAGATGCTGAACAGCGCCAGCCCCAACACCAATCCCTAAGGAACACCACTGGTCACTGGTCTCCACTTGGATATCAAGCTGTTGAGACCAGTCTCAATTCATATATGTCCACATACGAATTAGATCACCTTCAGAGTATATGCTACTGTATTTACACCACTACTAAGTCCTCTTAAGCTTTTGTTAGCCTGTGTAGGAACTGCACGTGGTTCCTTCCTACTACAGGAAGCAACTAAATTTCAGGAGCTAAATAATGAAATGTGGAACAGAAATATTTGTGGGGAAACATGAAAAAGAAGCAAACAGGATGCTGCTATTAAAGCAATTCAGATCAGATTGCCAATGGCTGTAGCTTTTCCTTGTTTTCTTCCCTAAACCCTGGAAGATAACGTGATGACTAAGATCACACAAACAGCAGCAGGTTGTAAGGCCCCCTTAGTAAGGAAGAAGAAAATCCAGTGCATAAACTTAAGTTCCTTAAAGAAATAAATCAGCTCAGGAAGCAACAACCCTAATCCTTAAATGCTGTATAGGAAGTTCTCTGCTCCCCCCTTTTGAGCCTTCCAGTTTTGTGGGGGTTTTTAGCAGCAGAGTTATGTGCAGGTGTGCTGGGTGAGCAGAAATGCAGCTGGAATTCCTGCTTTGTGTGGTGTGAGGAATGCTTCTAGCACATTCCAACTACTGAACAAGCCTCCTGTCTGGCCACTCAGTGTCAAAGGAAAATAGCTGCTGTTTTCTCTGACAAACAGTGTTGAACTGCTGCCAAAACTGCCTTCTCTTCCCAGACTGATCCTTTCCCTCCTGACTGTTCCATCCTACCTGTCCTGTTCTTCACCCACTCTAAAGATGGATGGAGCCCACCTGGTCCAAACAAGGAGCTCACATATTCCACCTCCTTCCCAGAGCATTTTTCCACACATCTAGACACTGGTATACAAATCAGATGGATAAAACCCAGACAGAGGTTTCCCTTTTAGGTCCACTTTGCAAACCACTTCCCAAACAAGCTGACCAAGTCTTGATCTACTTCCTATAATACTGAAAATTGACCTTTTATAGACTTAGAAGCACTATAGAAGAGTGAAATGTCCACTGGCACAGACCTTAGCAGCAGTCCATGGCAAGCCCTCAGTCACTCCATCCCATCATAGACTATTTAGCGTATCCAAATCACACAGGCCTCAAAACCACACAGTGACAACATCCTGACATCTGCTGATCACTGACGCAGGGCGAGCTTGGCAAACCCAGGATATGGTTCCCCCCCCTTTGCTATTTTACCTGCATGTTTTCCATGAGTCTTCCCTTCACAAGCTGTTGGTTTGATGTAACTAATGTGGCACAAAATCAGTTTAATGGGGAGATGGGATGCAATCCTGAAAAATCCCAGATAAGTGGGGAATTTGGAACTCACTCGTTTATGTCACCATTCTTGGATAATCCTCACTTTCGCCTGTTTGACTCAGTTTTCTTTGTGGCAACACATAGAATCATAGAATCAGCTAGGTTGGGAAAGACTTTTAAGATTATCAAGTCTGAAGATCCCATTTTTCTTGTCAAAAAGCAGTTATTTTACACAATAATCTTATGCCCTTGTTCTGATACTATTTTCATGAACTCCTTTTGCCTTTTACCTTATCTCCACTTGCCTCTATATTCTCCAGATCTCTTGCAAAGCCTCCACTTGCATCAAGGCCAGCCTAGTGGCTCTGAGAGGTTTAGTGGCTAAGCTTCAGTATGCTGTTGCTCTGTAGGATGGCCAACAAAGAACCAGCACACTCGAGACCTTTATTTCACAGAGATTTGGGGGTTCTTATAAAGTAAGATGCCTTTTTGCTTGCAATGCAACCCCAGAGAAAGCATTCTATAGCAGTGAAGTCACAATGGCAAAGTGTGCTTTACACTTTGACTACAAGAGAACAGTTTTGCTGGCTGTGCCCACTGTGTTTGCTGTGGTGTCACCTTCTGTGGTGGGGAGGGGACGTCATTAGGAACATCTACAGTAGCACTTCTCCTTTATGTCACCAAGTAATCATATAAAGTGTGATCACTGGTCCTTACTGCGTATCAAAAGAAGGCAGCTGATGAAAACGAAGTTTGTCTGAGCACCTGAGATGACTTTTCTTGTTGTTTCAACTGGAATGGAAAGATTTGATCCTACAGTTCATCCACGTGCCTGCAAACAGAGCCAAATCCTCCTGTCAGTCACAAGTTTGTCACAAGCATTAGACCAGAGTCATTCCAGGTGTAACTCCACAGCTTTCCACACAGAAGTATCAGTTCCTTCAAATACTAAATCAGCCCAAAAAGCAACCCCAGTCTTCAAAAACTGTGTAGGAAATTCGCCATTCCCCCTTTAACCTACTGTTAAAATTTAATATAATGTTGTCTTTTTTTTTTCATTTAACAAATCTTTTATCCAAGCTTTCTAGAAACTTCAGTGGACACCATAACCTCCCTGTATTCACAGAATCCCAGCCTGGTTTGGGTTGAAGGGACCTAAAAGCTCATCCAGCTCCAACCCCCTGCCCCGGGCAGGGACACCTTCCACTAGAGCAGGTTGCTCCAAGCCCCTGTGTCCAACCTGGCCTTGAACACTGCCAGGGATGGGGCAGCCACAGCTTCTCTGGGAAAAGTCTGTGCCAGCGCCTCAGCACCCTCACAGGGAAGAGCTTCTGCCTCAGAGCTCATCTCAATCTCCCCTCTGGCAGGTTAAAGCCATTCCCCTTGGCCTGTCCCTCCAGGCCCTTGCCCAAAGCCCCTCTCCAGGTTTCCTGGAGCCCCTTTAGGCACTGGAGCTGCTCTAAGGTCTCCCCTTCAGGAGCCTTCTCTTCTCCAGGCTGCCCCAGCCCAGCTCTCTCAGCCTGGCTCCAGAGCAGAGCTGCTCCAGCCCTCGCAGCAGCTCCGGGGCCTCCTCTGGCCTCGCTCCAGCAGCTCCACGTCCCTCTTGTGCTGTTGCCCCAGAGCTGGATCAGGACTGCAGGGGGGGTCTCCCCAGAGCGCAGCAGAGGGGCAGGATCCCCTCCCTGACCTGCTGCTCAAATATATTTGATGCAATATATTAAACATACCAAATAAGCTTAAAGAAGAAGGGGGAGGCAGAGCTGCCAAACACTGTGCTGACTTTGAAGAACTGCACCTGGAGGCCTGAAGGCAGCTGGAGCAGAACCAGGGTTGGCATCCACAGGGAATGAGCTCCTCTGACAAGCTCCTGACCTGTGAAAGCCCTGGTTTCCCAGCTCTCTCAGAGGGGACTGCAGCATGAAGAACAAGACAGCCAGCCTGTCCTTGACCTCCTGCCTGCCTGAGTTGGTGAGTGATGGTCACTCAGGCATTCTCTGGGAAGATGATTGTAGCTGTTTCATGTGTGACAAACCCAAGCAGCTTTTCTAATACTGTAAGAAATGCAGAGAAGACAGAAACTTTCATGGTCACTTCTGCATGTCCAAATCACGCTGAGCTCTGTGGGAAGGAGAAGAAGGGATGTCTTCAAAACCACAAGCATTTACAACAAAACAATATTGCAATCTCTATTGTCTGTTAACAGCACTCAGCCTGCTGGGGAGTTCTGACATGCACCAGTGTGGCTTAAGGGTTTTAAAAGGTTTTATATTACAAATGATTCCTGACCATCTTTATCACCACAGAACAGTCCTGAGGTGGTAACAAAGGAGAGTAGAAATAGGACAAAGATAACACGTCTCTTGTTCTGGAAAGCACACAGTCTAAACAGACACTGCACACTGCTCCTTGTGTTCCCAAAACACAGTTCATACAGCTCAGGTTTCCAAATGAAGTCCAAGTCAGTAGGAATTGAAAAGTCTGAGTTTCTGACAATGTGTTGTGACTGCAAAGCCTCAGAATACTTGCCCAGGGCTTCCAGGCTCTACCTCTATCCAAACGATACAGCACATTAATCACAGACACAAAAAGGATGCTAAAAGAACACTAATGGCATTAGCAAACCTGAGCATTGGAAGGCTATGAGATGCCAAAGCTGCACCACCTTCATTAATGCCCTTTGCAGATGCACCTTATAATGGGTTTTCATTGTCTGAGTTGGTGCTGATTTTCCAGAGCCTCCTCATTTGCTTCCCGAAAAGAACACCGCTCACTCAAGGGGAGATTGGTGTCATTTGTCTTTATGTGCCAAATTTAGGTAGCCTGAGTCTTAAGCAAACTGAATCTCCTTTTGAAATCCAGATCTTACCAGGATGAAGGTACAAGGATGTGGCACTAACCCACCTTTTAAAGCCACAGCAGCTCAATTCCTTTTTAACTCCTTATTTCATGCACGTTCCAATGCCCCATTCACTGCAAGATGGCCAAACCTGAAGACAGAAAATATTAGTTGATTCTATAGTTTTCATTCTAGAACCTCAGCATTCCTTTCTTTTTTTTATAATATCCTAGAGGGGGGGAAGTAATCTCTGCAGTCCTATAGGGAACAGCTCTTGCTCAGTCTCAGTTTCTCACTTCCCATACATCCTGTCATTCCCATTTTGTCTGTCCCATGTCTCTGTCCCCACGCACACCAGACTGTTTAGGTCTATGTGTCTCTACTCCCCCTCAGCTGATCCAACACCTTCATAAGGCCAGTCCTAGTTCCCTGTTCGTGCCCCCTCTCTCCCACCACCTTCTCATCCAGTCTCTGTCACTCTCCCACCCACTGTTTTATGTGACTGTTGAAGCTCAGCACATCTCCCCTCAATGTGAGAAGCGAGATTCTTTATTCAAAGGCTTCTGACTTGGCCCAATTTAGGTCAATTTTTAGAGGCACAGACACATTGTCCGTCCTTTTGCCAAACTGAAAAGAACAAAAAAGAGTTTCTAAGATGTTTTACAACTGAAAACCAATCTATTCTTCTCTTTTCGTACTGGGAAACGACCAAACAGCTCGGGCTGAAATGTCAGGGGGAAGTGGGGAGGAGTCAGCCCAAGTCAGACCCGTGGCTGAAAACCATTAGTGTTGATATAAACTACATAAGTAACCTCAAACAGACACCACATTACAACTGGTTAAAGGAAAGTAATTATTTTTATTGCAAATGATGCTTTTCCATGGTGTCCTTATGAGCTGAGACTACCCTGGTGAGGTAGCAGGTCATGCAAAGTTATGGTCTCCTGACTTTCGACATGAGTTCATTACATCCATCTCACACTGTAAACTCTAAGAGAGGGAATTGGGTTTTTACCTGCTTCTGCTGAATCCTCACCCAAGGGGATCCATGCAGCTCATTTTTATGTATTCAATATGTTTTCAGTATGTTTTGAATGCATTGCATCCTTCAGCTGCCTGGTTTTTTCTGTTCCCCATGCTCTGATTTCATCAGAACATGCAGGATTGAGTCTCCATTTAGTATCACCAAGTGTAGTTCCTTGGGTCTAGTCTGTATCTTGGAATCTGAAGCATTTATTATCCTTGTTACTGGTGGTTTATCAGTTTGAGATTGAGGAATTGGTCTGGAGCAGGCACTTTTGCAAACACTGATGCAGAATCCTATAGAACCAAGGTTTCATGTAAACTCTAGCTCATAAAATAAAAGCTCATACTCAGACTTGTTAATGCCTATACACTTATGAAAGAAAAGATACACCCTTCTCCCTTTGCTGACCTTCACGACTGCAGGGGGGGTCTCCCCAGAGCGCAGCAGAGGGGCAGGATCCCCTCCCTGAGCTGCTGCTCACGCTCTGGGGGTGCAGCCCAGCACACGGGGGGGTTCTGGGCTCAAGCACACGCTGAAGCCGGGTCATGGGGAGCTTCTCCTCACCCAACACCCCCAAGTCCTTCTCCTCAGGCTGCTCCATCCAGTCTCCCCCAGCCTCTGTTTGTGCTGAGATTGCCCCGACCCAGGGGCAGGACCTTGCCCTTGGCCTTGTTGAACTCCATGAGGTTCACATGGTCCCACCTCTCCAGCCTGTCCCTCTGGATCCCATGCCTTCCCTCCAGCGTGTCGACTGCACCACACAGCTCGGTGTCATCACAAACTTGCTGGGGTTCACTGAATCCCACTGTCCAAGTCACCAACAAAGATGCTGAACAGCGCCAGTCCCAACACCAATCCCTAAGGAACACCGGGTCATGGGGAGCTTCTCCTCACCCAAGACCCCCAAGTCCTTCTCCTCAGGGCTGCTCTGAATCCATTCTCCACACAGCCTGTATTTGCTTCCCCCGTTGCTTGGAGGTTGTTAGATTTTAGCAGAGAAAATTATTCCTGACAGTAAATGAGCCCATGCAGTTTTTAGCTGTGATTCTCGGAACGTAACTGATATCACAACTGGCAAGAAAGCCTCGAATCATGAATTCGTGTTCTCTGCTATTGCAATCATGGGAATCAAAGCTTAAACTAAATGTGTTTGGGTTTTTGCTTAGCAATCTTCTCCTGTTTTGCATTTTACACTTGCATCTTTCCATTTGTTCTTGTGTCCACATTGTCTTTTACATTAAACAGGTCATCTCTCTGTGGTGCATTGGATTGATCCATGTATTCTGAGAGAGCAGACAGAGACATTTTAAGATTCAACTGGGCTGCATCAAAAGCAGCGTGAGCATCAGGTCAAAGGAGGTGATCCTGCCCCTCTGCTCTGCTCTCGTGAGACCCCACTTGCAGCACTGTGTGCAGTGCTGGTGTCCTCAGCATAAAAAGGACACGGAGCTGTTGGAGCAAGTCCAGAGGAGGCCACAAGGATGATCAGGGGCTGGAGCACCTCCCGTATGGAGACAGGCTGAGAACATTGGGGCTGTTGAGCCTGGAGAAGAGAAGCTGCGTGGAGACCTCAGAGCAGCTTCCAGTGTCTGAAGGGGGCTACAAGGATGCTGGAGAGGGACTCTTCATCAGGGACTGGAGTGATAGGACAAGGGGTGATGGGTTCAAACTGAAACAGGGGAAGTTCAGGTTACATATAAGGCAGAAGTTCTTCCCTGTGAGGGTGCTGAGGCCCTGGAACAGGTTGCCTAAAAAAGTGGTAAATGCCCCATCCCTGGCAGTGTTCAAGGCCAGGTTGGACAGAGCCTTGGGTGACATGTTCTAGTGGAAGGTGTCCCTGCCCACGCAGGGGGTTGGAACTGGATGATCTTAAGGTCCTTTCCAACCCCAACCATTCTGTGATTCTATGAATCTACGTTATGCAGTGCTTCCTATATGATGTTCCAGTCCTCCTTTGGTTTGATATGGTTTTCCAATTTCATGTCACCAGTAAATTGAATGAGCAGATTCTGTCTCACCTGAAAATTAGCCCTGAAAATATTGTTCATTTCTTGTTTTCATGTTCTGTTTGTATTGTCTTGCTGCTCTCTGGCTTCATTCCAAATACTTGACAAGCCACAGAGATGTAACCAAAACGATGTGTGTGTTTAAGCAGCACTTTTCCCATTAAAGATTTTCTATCACCTTTTAGATTGTCATGGTTCAGTGTTGCTTGGCCCCTGGGCAGCATCCAACTGGTGATAATATTCCTCAATGATATTCCAACTAAACTGAAATCATCTCATTTGTTCAGTTCAGGAATGTCACCCACTGAGAACATGAACCTGTCCATGTTTCTCTGAACTATGGAAAGTCTTTTCAGTCACACACTGAAATCCTGAGGGTAGAAATGGGACAAGGTGGGAGAAAATGAGTGTTTTGAACTAAAGTTTCTTCCCTGGGAAACTAAGGGCATTACAGGAATGGTCTGTAGTTGTGGGCTGGCTGAATGTGGCCCCAAACCAAGCTTTGTTTAAAGGTGACATGGAAGTTCAGGCTTCAGAGACTTTAACACAGCACCTCTGGGCAGGCTAAAACTCCTACAAAGGTTTCTACCTTTGTAATTGAGTAGAGTGGCAGCTCTACAGAGTAATTGAGAAGTGGCAGCTTGACACAGAAGTTGGTTCAAAGATTTGGTGTCTCAATGTTCTCCTTCAAGTTACCTCTTGTTATCTGTCTTGAAGGATGATGCCTAATGTCTTGCTGAGGAAGGAAGTTCTCTGGATGCTCAGTGCCCCCATCTCACCCTCATGCAAACTTGCAAAGCTCCAGTTCATTCAGCTTGGGCCCAGCGTGTCCACACAGCAAACAGCAAAGCCATTGCTCTTGTTTTGGGCCAAAAATAAGCAAGCAGCAGCAGCTGAAGGGGAAGAAGAACCAACCAAATCACACCCAGTCACCAGAGCACAGCCTGGGTGTTCTCCATGGGCTACACTTCCTGATCTCACAGGTCACAGGTTTATCAATAGCTTCAAGTGGCTGGAGGAGCATCTGGGGAAGGTCCAGGCTTTACCTAGACCCTGTGATCACAGTAAAAACATGGAGTGTAGAGGCCCAGATGCTGCTTCACATAACCCACAACCTTCCTGTCATCTCACATGAGGCATTTAACTACCTGTTTATTTACTGTCCAGTAAAATGAGTCATTTTTTACTGCACCTTGTACCAGTGCTGTGTAACACACCTGTAATGTCAATGTAACATTCCAAGATCACTGTTATTACTGGTATTGGGGTTAGAGATCCCACCTGAGATGTGACTGCAGCACACCCAGCAGTGATGATCCATACATCCATGTGTTTACATTGCCTATCAGAGCAGGCATCAAATCACACCCACAACACAGATTATCAGGCAAAAAGGGTTAGACTGCACCTCTCTTGACTAATAAACATGCTTTGCTACCAGATTACCTCAAAACTCACAGCTAAATTATGACTACTATATAGAAGCCCACTCGACACCTCTTCTGACACTGGAAAACATCCATATATTAAAGCATGAAATATAAGCAAACAAAAGAGGTGGTAATTCCCCATGGAAAAAGTACTGTATGTGCTTGAGTGAGATGAAAGAAACATAATTGTGTTAATAAAGCTCTAATCTTATTAAACTTCCAAAGTAATCCTGGGAATGCCATGATAAACAGGCATGAGATGTCTCCTAGAAGCAACAGCTTCAATAACATAAACTTCTGCCACGGGGAGCCACTCACTCAAGTTGCTCTTCCTGTCTAACACCGATGTTTTCCTTTGCTTCAGCCTCACAGCATCAGGAGCAGATGATGAACAAATGCACCTTAACAGGGACTCCAGCAGAGATGAGCCGACAAAATGCTCTCTCTGAAGGAAACCACAAAGGACACAACCATGGTACAAAACATGGAAACATAAAACCAGGTATAAATCAGAGTCATGCTCCTTTTCCACAGTTCCACAAGCTCTGGCATCAGAAGCAGACAGCACCACAGCCAACTAGAAGTTGTGATCATTCCCTGTCTGTTTCTTCCCTCACCTTTGGTCAAGCTTGCTGCTGCTGCCTGAGGCCGTTTCCTCTTGTCCCATCCCTTGTTCCTTGGGAGCAGAGAGCAGCCCCCTCCTGGCTCCATCCTCCTGTCAGGCAGTTGCAGAGAGCGAGAAGGTCCCCCCTGAGCCTTCTCTTCTTCTACTGGCTTTTTAGCATTTACAATGCTTGGAAATATGGATCAAAGTTACCTTTTCTAATTCAGAAAGGTTTGTTTATAAGCAGCTAACAAAAATTGTGCACTGATCTTAAAGATATCTTTACACTTCTATCAGGTACAACTTATACTTAATGTTAAATGATCCAAACCTTTCTTCTCTTCAAATCTTTCATCACCTGCTCATAAGGAAAAGCAGAGCTCCCATGTGCTTTCTGAACTACTGCTATTGTGTTTCGAGGCTATAAGCAACCCAGAGTCATTATCACTAACAATTGGGAGCAGGAGAACAGAAGAACTCACTTCTTTCCCACAAGGAAGTCCCTGGCACATTTGCTAACATACCTTTGCTGATAAATGCTTTCATGCTTGTCTGAGAGCAGGTTCAGCAGGGCACCTGGTGCTGACAGCAGGGAGAGGATTTATACTCCAATACACAGTTTACCTGCAATTAAACTTGAATTCAAGAACTGCTTCACCTGGGCCAAACCCCAGCAAGTGTAAAAGGAAACACCGCTGGTACAAACCCTCCTGCTCACGTGGTGAAGGCCACTCACATCCCACATCTGTGGAGGACAAAGTCAAAAGTGAGTCTTGAACCAGGCTGAAAATGTTTTCACAGAGCTGTTTTGCTAGAAGCAAAAGCAGGGTGCTAAAAGCCTGTGGAGTCCAAGGCTCTAACTCAGCTGGCAACACACACATACATATTTAAATAGGTTTTAGTGCTCCATGAGACAACACAGTCCCTCTTAGCTGTCTTTCTAGCCTTGAAACTGGATTTGTACAACAGTTTGTTGTTTTGGAGGCTGTTGTTCTAAATACACTTGAAAACGGGTCAGTTCATCTCAAGGCCTCAGAATCATAGAATCATGGAATCAACCAGGTTGGAAAAGACCTTTAAGCTCATCCAGTCCAGCTGTTCCCCAGCACTGCCAAGGCCACCACTAACCCATGGCACTGAGGCCTCGGCTACACGGGGTGTGAACACTTGCAGGGCCGGTGACTCCAGCCCTGCCCTGGGCAGCCTGTTCCAATGCCTGAGCACCCTTTGGGGAAGGAATTGTTCCTCAGCTCCATCTAAACCTGCCCTGGTGCAGCTTGAGGCCGTTTCCTCTTGTCCCATCCCTTGTTCCTTGGGAGCAGAGAGCAGCCCCCTCCTGGCTCCATCCTCCTGTCAGGCAGTTGCAGAGAGCGAGAAGGTCCCCCCTGAGCCTTCTCTTCTTCTACTGGCTTTTTAGCATTTACAATGCTTGGAAATATGGATCAAAGTTACCTTTTCTAATTCAGAAAGGTTTGTTTATAAGCAGCTAACAAAAATTGTGCACTGATCTTAAAGATATCTTTACACTTCTATCAGGTACAACTTATACTTAATGTTAAAATAGCATTTCAAACTGATGATGCCCTTGCAGGAGTAGCAAGCTACTTGAGAGAAAACAGAAAAGGGCACTGCAGAATTACTAGAAACATGCTTGAATCATGGAATTACAGAATGGTTTGGGTTGGAAGGGACCTTAAAGCTCATCTAGGTCCAACACCCCTGCCATGGGTTCGAATTAGATGAGCTTTAAGGAACTAGGTAAGCTTTAAGGTCCCTTCCAACCCAAACCATTCTGTGATTCTATAACCTCTCTCTAGTTACTGCTGCCTAAACCCAACAGGGTTTGCAAATCCCAACTTTCAGCCTGGGCATAGTCACTATCATTACACCCACACTGGTAAATTAAACAAGCCTGGGAGCAGCCTCTGCCGCTGGGGCCAATTGGCACAGGACGTCCAACATCAGTTCTATGAAAGCCTGAAGAAGTCAGAGAAAACACACAATCTGCCCACTGGGGATGGCAGGATGTATCCCCTAAACCATGCCCTGCGGAGAAGGACTTGGGGGTGTTGGTTGATGAGAAGCTGAACATGAGCCGGCTTCAGTGTGCGCTTGAGCCCAGAAACCAACCGTGTCCTGGGCTGCATCAAAAGGAGCGTGAGCAGCAGGTCAAAGGAGGTGATCCTGCCCCTCTGCTCTGCTCTCGTGAGACCTCACTTGCAGCACTGGGTGCAGTTCTGGTGTCCTCAGCATAAGAAGGACATGGAGCTGTTGGAGCAAGTCCAGAGGAGGCCACAAGGATGATCAGGGGCTGGAGCACCTCCTGTATGGAGACAGGCTGAGAACATTGGGGCTGTTCAGCCCGGAGAAGAGAAGCTGCGTGGAGACCTCAGAGCAGCTTCCAGTGTCTGAAGGGGGCTACAAGGATGCTGGGGAGGGACTCTTCATCAGGGACTGGAGTGATAGGACGAGGGGTGATGGGTTCAAACTGAAACAGGGGAGGTTCAGGTGAGATATAAGGAAGAAGTTCTTTACAGTGAGGGTGGTGAGGTGCTGGCACAGGGTGCCCAGAGAAGCTGTGGCTGCCCCATCCCTGGCAGTGTTCAAGGCCAGGGTGGACAGAGCCTTGGGTGACATGGTCTAGTGTGAGGTGTCCCTGCCCATGGCAAGGGGTTGGAACTAGATGATCTTAAGGTCCTTTCCAACCCAAATCATTCTATGATTCTACGATTCTGTAAGTATTTTGGGAAGCTGCTCATTAGCCCAGGCTAAAACCATGGAATGATTACGGAGAACCAGTAAAAACAACTGAGCTCCAGTGTCCAGGAACATCCCTCATGTTATTTAACTTGCTGCTATCAGCAGAGCTTTAGAGAACCTGGACACTTTTCATGCTTTGATCCATGCTAATACCCTCACCGGGTCCTTTCAGCAACAGCCTGCACATGCAGTGGCATTTCTTGCCCTAATATCAAACACTTTTAGATCTATTATCTAAAAAGCTCACACGTGTAGTGAGCAATTCCCCCAGTGCCATCATCCCGGGCTCTTCCCTATCATCCACACACCAGGATTGCTGTGGGCACACAGAGGAGCTTCCGAGTGCCCTCTAGTGCAGAGTCTGACGCCGTACTTCAACCGCTGTGAGGAGCAGCCAGAAAGGGGAAACATCTTAAACCTCCACAGCCACTTGCTAAGAAAAGCTGCTCTGAAGCTGTGCTTGAGCTTGCCAGGGCCTGTGCTCAACGAGGCTTTTCTGTTTGGAGGCACTGTGAGTACTTTTAGTTTCTGCATCTAATCGATTTCAAGTGAAGTTTTCAATGCCAGTGTAAAGCTACTTAATTTGGGGGAAAACCAACTAAACCACAGCAGGGAAAACAGGAGCACATGAATTCCCTGAGACAGATTCAACTCCTCTGCAATTGTTCATTAACATTAAAGTGGTTGGAAGTGTTTGCCAGCATCTTCCAGCATGATAATGCCCAATTTCACCCCTGCAAAACTCAAAGAATTCTTGGCACGTCGTACCCACCGAATGACTCAGCCTGCCATAGGAAAAGGAAGTAGATCAGGGAATTTTAGGAAGGAAGGGGGCTGAAACCATACACAGAGCTAAGAACAGTTAACTGCGTAACTGCTATGGAAAAAGCAGGAAATATGAGGGCTTGGGCAGAGAAGGAAAGTAGGAATATACACAAATAGGAAAGGAAATAAAAGCGCTGATATGCATGGAAGGGAAAATAAGGGGAAAGGATGTGGAGGGGCTCTGAAATGAGGAGAAAAGAAAGTGGGGAGTATCAGAGAAGAGATAAATATGTATGGAGCAGGCAGGAGCATGAAAGAATCTGGTACATGGAGGGGACAACCTGGAATGAGACACAGAGCCAGCAGTGCCACAAGGAAGAAGAAAGTGATGAGCCCAACTCACTCGCTTACAAGAAACTGTGTTGTAAAATGAATTTTAAAGGACATTACAGGTTTATAACATTCGTTTTTACAAATTACAAATTTAAGGGCTTGCATTTGTATGTAAAAAATCTGTATTCTCACCTACCGGTGGCAAAACACAACATAAAGCTGCTCTAGGAGCACACCAGCAGCAGTTGTTTGGAATGACACTACCCTCTGGTGGTCAAACCCACAGTTAGATTTATACCAGGAAGGTAAAACACATGGAGCTGGTCGTACAGGTAAGTGTGGTTTGTTTGACACCTTATTCCTGTCATTGGCATCAACTATATTTCAAAAAATACATAAAAATACAATCGATTCCAGTCCACACTTCAGTAACCCACCTTGAGACCGTGCCTTGAAGTGACACATCCATCCTATTTGTTTTAAAATGACACATTCGTGGCTGGTTGTAAGCACAAGTAACTGAGGTGCAGACACAGGCTGGCAATAATTCTTAGGTTCTCTGGCAACCTGCAAGAATAGGAAGAACACATATGGCTGTGCTTCACTATGTAACACCATACTGAATTCCCAGATTATTCCCAAATAAAGCATAAAGCTACTACCAGCAATTTTGTGCTTTATCTCTCTGGAAAATAAACTCTTCAGAACTGACATTCACTTTTCGTGTGAGCAGGTTGATGGACCAACAGACTCTGGGTGTCACTTTAATACAAGTACTTAATAAGAACTACAAGAGCCCTTGTAGGGAAGGAAAATAGAAGGTGATTTTTCCAATTTAGTGCTGGCTACATCCATAATTGTGTGCATTGTCACCAGGGAATTCAAAATGGAGTGGATAAAGCTGTGGAAAGAGATAAAATAACCAAACAGCAAATGACTCTGTATATACATATTAAAGCCAGGTTTCTTATTCTGGTCCTTACTCCCAACAGGATATTCCTTAATTTCATCCAAAATCTTAAATACATGGATCATATAACTGTTCTTTTCTTCCATATTACAGTTACAGAACATCCTTGCTGAGAAAAGCACTTGCTTCAATTCAGGGTTTTCATGAAGGTGCTTCAGGACTTAGATAATGATTTAACACCATCACGTCTCCTGCCCTGCCTCAGCCACATTTCTTGACATCTAATCTAGTACAAACAAAAAAGCCAAATATTAATGACTCTGCCATTTTCTCCTTTTCTCTCTTTACATTATCTCTGTTCAACTGCTGTTTTTAACCCCTCCTGGTAAAAACATCCCTATTTCTCAAAGCCAAATGATCTTCTTGGAAGCTGAGCTTTCCCAATACTCTCTTATTCCCAAACGTATTAAGACCAGATGTGTTGCTGGTCCTACATTTCATAGAATCATAGAATCGCAGACTGGTTTGGGTTGAAGGGACCTTAAAGCTCATCCAGTTCCAACCCCTGCCATGGGCAGGGACACCTTCCACTAGAGCAGGTTGCTCCAAGCCCCTGTGTCCAACCTGGCCTTGAACACTGCCAGGGATGGGGCAGCCACAGCTTCTCTGGGAAAAGTCTGTGCCAGCGCCTCAGCACCCTCACAGGGAAGAGCTTCTGCCTCAGAGCTCATCTCAGTCTCCCCTCTGGCAGGTTAAAGCCATTCCCCTTGGCCTGTCCCTCCAAGCCCTTGTCCAAAGCCCCTCTCCAGGTTTCCTGGAGCCCCTTTAGGCACTGGAGCTGCTCTAAGGTCTCCCCTTCAGGAGCCTTCTCTTCTAGAGCTTGTCACATCATAGAACCATAGAATAGTTAGGGTTGGAAAGGACCTTAAGATCATCAACTCTCTTATAGAGAAACAATCCAGTGCTTTTCAACTTCAATCCTTATGCCAGCCTGTCTTTTAACTAAGCGTTTGCTTTTGTTGCTTGAAGAAACGTAGTTATGTATTGCCTCCTTGCAAGAACTAACACCATGCAGATCGGGCACAAGTCGTTTCTGCGAGGTCTGATAAACTGTCATCTTTAATGCCACCTTGTGGCACAAATACCGGATCCCAGAAATTCTCTGCATTTGTCCCTCCTTGCAGGTGCATTTAACTGCAGCACGGCGGTAACTGCTGCCAGAAGCACTTCAGTTTTACAGTCCATAAAACAGGATTTTGGCACTCCTAAAAACGCACCACTCAGAGGATGAAGAGCAGGGAAAAGCACCACAAACGCATTTATTCTTTGCACAGGGTGAAAACTAAAGCACAACTAAATAACCTCAAGGAGGCCATGCCTATTTTTCAGGACCACCCCAAGGCCATTTGGAGCCTGTTACTAAAGCCAACGTTTCCACCTTCTGCAGCATGAGGACACCACCTATTTTTAGTGTTACTTCCACTGAAGCAGCCCAGGAATCACCACTTGCCTCCTCCTGGTGCCCTGTCAAACACCTTTATCCCATCAAGAGACTGAACTCACAGAGTGGTTTGTGTTGGAGGGACCTTAAAGCTCACCCAGTTCCAACCCCTGCCACAGGCAGGGATACCTTCCACTAGAGCAGGTTGCTCCAAGCCCCTGTGTCCAACCTGGCCTTGAACACTGCCAGGGATGGGGCAGCCACAGCTTCTCTGGGAAAAGTCTGTGCCAGCGCCTCAGCACCCTCACAGGGAAGAGCTTCTGCCTCAGAGCTCATCTCAGTCTCCCCTCTGGCAGCTTAAAGCCAGTCCCCTTTGTCCTATTATGTATTTATTAATGTGAATTAACTCACACCCCGGCAACTTGCACCGCCGGGTTCCCAAGAACAAGGGAAAACACACTAAAGCCCTTCAGCCAGGCTGAGGCGAGCGGGAACTGCCTGTTCCACCATGGGTTTGCCTCCCAGCGCTCCGGCTGGCGCGCAGGGACTGCTGCGCCCCTCAGCGCCCCTCAGCGCCATCGTCCCGCGGGCGGGAAGGCACCGACACCCCTTCCACCCCCCCGCCATTTCGTGCCCCGCGCATGCGCGCTCCCTCAGCCCTCCCGCTCGCTGCCGGCGGGCGCCAGCTGAGGCGGAGGGGACACTGCTGCCGCTTCGCCTCACCCCGCTGAGGGGACGGGGCTTCTTCTCCAACCGCTGCCGACGGGGAGGCCGCGCTACCGGCTGTGCTGAGGAGTCGGGGCTCGCCTCCCGTTCCCCCGGCAGCAGGGGCCCGCCTTAACCTTCTCCGCCCTCCGGCTGGCTGAGGGGAGCTCGCCCGCCTCATCGCTGAGGGAAAGCGGAGCCCCCTTCTTCCCGCCCCGTGCTTCTTTAACACCGCAGGGAGAGACCTTCCTTCTCCCAACCCATTCCTAGGAGGGGACAGGGATCCCCGTGCCCTCACCCCTGTCCAGCCGGGCTCCCTGCCCTTTGCTCCCGTCAAGCGGAGGGTGAGTCAGGCGCCTCGCAGGCTCCCAGCAGGTGGGGACAGAAAGGGCAAGGGAAAGGGTGGACATTTCCCCTTCCTCCTCCTGCTTGCTTTCTCTCCATAGGTGGTGGGGCTGGACCGGGGTGAACTCCTCCGTCCTGTCAGCCTCTCGCCATGGCTGTCGGTGGGGCTGAAATCTCGCTCCTGTTCATGACCAGCACCGTGGTGGCCGTGGGGCTGTGCAAGAGGCTCATCCGCCGCCGGCTTTACTTAGACCATCGCCTTTTTTCTTTCCTCATGGAGATGTTGAGCACCTTCCAGATCTGTGCCTGCACTAACGAGCTCTTCCTGCTCGCCAGTGTGGAGCCGAAGCCTCACGTCGCCCTCAGTCTCACCTATGGTTTCACCGTCCTGCACGGCCTGACTCTGAGCGGCAGCACATGCAATCCCTGCGGCACTTTGCAGTCCATGTGGAGCGATGGGATATCGCTCAAGACCGGTGGACTCAAGATCGCCGCTCAGTTCGTGGCTGCAGTGCTTGCCAGGGTGTTTATGCGTTGTATCTGGAGCCTGGGGATAGCAGAGACCCATTTTGGAGCACTCTCACAGGGCTGCAGCAACCCCATGCAGACTACAGTGATGCAGGCGTTCTGCATAGAATTGCTCTTTTCTGCCGTTTTCCAGCTGACCTTCCTGCGAGTGGAAAGAGTTAATCCCAAGTACAGAGTGCATCTGATGGCTCTTCTCATCACCATGCTCGTGTATGCAGGTTAGTCTCTTTGTTTTTCTCTGTTCCTGCAATGAAGTTGTAGCAGAAGGGGGTTTTGATATACTTAAAAGTGTTAGGATGTAAAATTAGTGTTCTTACGTTACAAAAAATGTATCAAACAGATTCTTTGGTCCAACATATGCAGAGTTCATTTGGAGTTTATGTAAAGTTTGCCTGATTTAGATTCCAGGCAGGTGTGGGGTTAAGAATGAAATGAATTTAAAACGGTGTCAAATCCACAAGTAAATCTGGTAAAGGTTTTCACAGAACACTGTTAAAATACCTTAGTGAAGGATTGTTTCATAACCCAACTTGATACAACGTGAGAGATTTCATACACTGTGCTCTGATTTCTAAGCGGCATTGCGAGAGGAAAACACACTGATTGTGCAACAGCAGGGTACAGGCTGGTGATATGGCATAAGTTCTGCATTTAAATAATGCATAATTCATATCAGTGCAGTTTAACTGTGTTAAATCCTTAAAGCAGGAGTGGTTATTTGTAGCATCCATGCAGAAATGATAAAATACCTCCTGAAACCAAGTGTTCAAAAAGAAATATAAGTCAGGTGTCTGTTGTATCGTGGCATTGACAACAGCATTGTGTCTCTGTAGTGCACTGTGTGTTCATGTCCTTGCCTCTGCCTGGTTGGCACCTCATGCTTCCCAGAGCAGGGACACTGTCACCTGGGCAGCCTCCCTGGAGCAGTGGGAAGAGGTGAGGGGAGTCAGTCTGAACTTCTTTCTGCAGGTGATGCTCCCTGTTGCCCCCGGTGAAGCACCAGAGTTGTGTCACTTGTCACCCTGCAGGGCTGTACTGGGAAGGAGACGCTGTAGTTTGGGATGCAGGGAAGTGAGAGAGAGATGGTTATAGAGCTCCTTGTGCTTGTGCTGCAGCCCCCCACATCAGTCATCTAGGAAATGATCAAATCTGGTTATGAGAGAGGGAAATCTCTCTCTTACCAGTAAACATTTGGGATGTCCCTGACATCTTGTGTAAAAGGTTTAACTGTATTATGCTGTCAAACATAATAGCCTATAGTAGAATAAAGTACAGGTGAATTTTCAGCTGTATTAATGAAGAAACCTTTAGTCATTCCATTTCCCTGAAAGTAGCCAATACCTGCAAGATTAAAAGAAGCCCGCAGAGAATTTTAAGCATTAACTTGGCAATTTGAACTACTTTCTAATATTAATTTTGAAGGCAGAGGGAAGGTGTCAGTGCATTTTAGCACATCAAATATATTTCTGAACTCATTAAGTGTAGCCAAAGGTTATCCTCCCTCTTTTACAAGGATAAAAAGCTGGATTCCTGGTTCTTAACGTTCTTTTCTTACTTAGCAAATAGTCTCATAAAATAATGTGTCATATTGCCTGCTTCTTCACTAGTTCATACAAAGGATTCATGTCCTTTGTCACTGGCCAGGCTGGCCTCAGACCTTTTCCTAGCAGAAGGCTGTGCACCGTGTCCTCTTCCTTGTCATAAACGTGGACTTGTTACGGCTGTCCAGTGCAGTCAATCCCCGTGTATTTCTAGGAATCATCAGACCTCCTGTGTCCTCTTTAACATGCACAGTTTGTCTGTGTTGTGTACAGAACACCCTGAGCTACCTGGACAGCTTTCTTTCCATTTCTTTTAATCGAGAAGTCAGTCTACTATAAAAACGCATATGCATTCCAGAGAGCAGATCCTGAACCTAGTATTATCCCAGAGTTAGTGGAATCATAGAATGGTTTGGGTTGGAAGGGACCTTAAAGCTCATCCAGCTCCAACCCCCTGCCACGGGCAGGGACACCTTCCACTAGAGCAGGTTGCTCCAAGCCCCTGTGTCCAACCTGGCCTTGAACACTGCCAGGGATGGGGCAGCCACAGCTTCTCTGGGAAAAGTCTGTGCCAGCGCCTCAGCACCCTCACAGGGAAGAGCTTCTGCCTCAGAGCTCATCTCAATCTCCCCTCTGGCAGGTTAAAGCCATTCCCCTTGGCCTGTCCCTACAGGCCTTTGTCCAAAGCCCCTCTCCAGGTTTCCTGGAGCCCCTGTAGGCACTGGAGCTGCTCTGAGGTCTCCCCTTCAGGAGCCTTCTCTTCTCCAGGCTGCCCCAGCCCAGCTCTCTCAGCCTGGCTCCAGAGCAGAGCTGCTCCAGCCCTCGCAGCAGCTCCGGGGCCTCCTCTGGCCTCGCTCCAACAGCTCCACGTCCCTCTTGTGCTGTTGCCCCAGAGCTGGATCAGGACTGCAGGGAGGGTCTCCCCAGAGCGCAGCAGAGGGGCAGGATCCCCTCCCTGACCTGCTGCTCACACTTCTTTTGAATCTCATTCTTTCCTGTTCCCTCTGTTCCAGGCTTCCTAAGGTTTGCACTCTTTGCTGTACACTCAGCTTCAAAAGGAAAGGTGAAAAGTGCTGTCCTCCTCCTTCAGTAGCCATGAACTTGGGTGTTTCCTCTTCACTCCTAAGATGTTGATTGAAGCCTCTTGAAGTAAAGGAAGGCATAAAATCAGAGATTCTTATCATGAAGCTATTATACAACAAATGTGGGAAAATGCTCCTGCTATGAATTTCTTCCTGTGATGAAGTCACAGGCTTGCACTGTAACAGATCTCTTTTGCAGTGGAAGGTTAGGTAGGTACAGGCAGGACACCTAAGAGGTTCTCAAACCTTTCTTGCTGCCTCTTTCCCATTGCCCACATCCACACACAAACATTCCCCAGAATACCCTCTATTCTCCTTAAACCTACAGTCTAAACCCATGCTCGTTTGGTTTTACTCTCTGAGTTTAAAAACCACATCAGTTGTGCCTTCAGGACCTGTGCTTATTAGTTGAGAATGAACCAGAAACGTTAGAAAATACACCTCATCCGTAATATATCACATTTCATTCCATGAATTACGTTCTACTGTGAGTTTGAAAGCTGCAAGAGGAAGAACTGCTGTCTAAAAAGGGACTGTAAAAGGGAATATCTCCAATTCCAGTTTGCTTTGGGTAATATTTTGAAGGATACCCATATCCCTATGGCTTATCCCAGTCCAAATGTATTGATACACATGGAGGGCTCAAAGCCATTAAATTACATTTCCATGGTGACTGAGTGAAGGTGCTGGAATAAAGAAGTGTTGATGGGTCACTGTTGTGTGTAGCCCATACAGGTGCTTGGGGATGCAACAAATAATGTCAGATTATACACGAGCTGCAAAATTTCAAGCTGTCCCTTTAGTTTTTCCTCTACTTTTCATAGTTAAAAATAACCTGATTTTTTTTTTAACATTTAGTCTTACACAAACCAAATTTTTTACAGCACAACGTGTGCAGAAAAGCTCCAGTTCTGCCTTCGCTGTTTCTTCTCCAAAATAGAAGGAAAAAGAGAACATTATGTCTTTGCATATGAAGGGAGTGATTCAGAAGCTAAGGATGCACACCATACACATGTTGCTAAAGAATATCTTTGGGTATTTCCTTTGGGAAAAGATTTAATTAGGGATAGAGTAAAAATACACTTTTTGGAGGGATTTTTCATTTAGAGGCAGTTTTACATGAAGTCAGAATTGTATGAAATCGGTTAAATCCTTCTGAGCCTAAAATATCACAGTAAAAATTCCATATATATATATATATTTAATTCCAAGTTTCTTCCTTATTTTGGGTTTGCCTTTAGTAATTTCAAGTGTTAAAATGACTCTCATGTGTGGAACACTCATTTCTGCACCTTTTTAAGCTTTTCTGTGTACAACAACATAGAGGTTACATTTCTTTTGCCATAAAATCCTTCTGGTGCACGGACTGAGATGGCTAATAAGCATTTTTAAATAAGATTATACAAGTGGCCTATGGTTGATATTCCAGTAGTTATTAGTAATGAATATTGAAGAAATAGAGCAGCTAAACCTCTGTTTTTAATGTTCAGAAACAGCAGCTGCATCCTGAGAGTGCAGTTCTACTCTTCAATGTATGTTTGTGGATCTAAAAGCAGAAGCAGTGAATTCAGACATAGATGAAATGACTGTAGCTGGCCTCCCTGGCAACCGTGGAAGTTGTTCACGTGGCAGAGTGCACAATAACAGACTAAATGTGCCCAGTAAACCTGAGTTGCTCTGGAGAAGACACGTAAAACCAGAGTAAACTGAGTAGATCAACAAAGATTAAAACCTTCCTGAGCTGGAATAACAGTCAAAGAAATCAGAAGGAGAATATAGAAAGAGAACTAGACCAGAAAATGACAAAGAGCTTAGTAAACCTTCTCCTAAATGATGCTCCTACAAATGAGGGTTACAGAGGGTGGTATTTGTACACAGGGGGAGTTCAAAGCTTATTTGGGAAAAATCAAGAAGAAACTAAATCAACGTAATTATATTTTACAGGATCAGATTAACAGATAAAACAGATATGGGGTGGTTAGTAACTAATAGTACAGAAATACAGAGGATTTTGCTGGCAGTAATGCTTTTTCTGCAAGATTGTGATGAGAGGAACAACATATGTCAGAAATAAAACACCTGCAGGTTCATCTGCTGTGTAATTACAGTTCAGTCCCCACAATGTGATGTGGTTGGATCTAGTTATTTAGAGACTATTTAGGCCACTTCATTTACATCTAAATCAAGGACTTTCCAGTCTCTCATGCATTGCCAGTGAGGAGGGGCACAAGAAGCTGGCAGGGAGCAGAGACAGGACACTTGACCCAAACTAGCCAAAGGGGTGTTCTGTACCACAGCACGTCCTGCCCAGTATGGTGGGAGTTGGCTGGGGGGATCGACTTCATAGAATCACAAACTGGTTTAGGTTGAAGGGAACTTAAAGCTCATCCAGTTCCAACCCCCTGCCATGGGCAGGGACACCTTCCACTAGAGCAGGTTGCTCCAAGCCCCTGTGTCCAACCTGGCCTTGAACACTGCCAGGGATGGGGCAGCCACAGCTTCTCTGGGCACCCTGTGCCAGCGCCTCAGCACCCTCACAGGGAAGAACTTCTGCCTAAGAGCTCACCTCAATCTCCCCTCTAGTAGGTTAAAGCCATTCCCCCTTCTCTTCTGTAAGTGTGGTACAGACTGTAAGTAAAAGAGCTTATCAGCTGAAACATTCAACATGAGCCAAACCCATGTCTTTAAAGAATATTTGCTAGGAAGAGATAAAGGAAGTTACAGTTTACACTTCTGTATTGAAGTGCATTTCAATACAGAAGGTATTGAAAAGCATTTCAGAAAACAGTTAAACTGTTACCCCTGTCATCGGGTGAGTAACTCAGAAGAGTTTATCTGTTCAAATGGTTTCTGCTAATTCATTCTATTGCAGGGTGTACATTGCTTTTAGTATTGTGTATGTGCATTTCAGTCTCAATTTAGAATAAACACTCTGAAAGATTTGATTTCATCTTGTTTGATTCCATACTGTTTGCATTTTATTGCAGGTGGAAATCTCACAGGAGCAATATTTAACCCAGCGTTGGCTTTTTCATTACATCCACACTGTTTCTATGAGAAATTTCTGAGTTACTCACTAGTCTATTGGGTAGCACCATCCTTGGGTAAGTAAGTTCTTCATACTTGGTGTATTTGAGGAAGTTGTATTTAGTACCTGGTTAAGAAATCAGGAACTGGTGTTCTTTGTCTGATAGTCTACTTCATGAAATCCAGAACATAGTCAGTTACAACACAGAATCATAGAATCACAGACTGGTTTGGGTTGGAAAGGACCTTAAGATCATCCAGTTCCAACCCCCTGCCATGGCAGGCATACGCGTAGAAGTCATACACAGTCATGGTTTCACTCTGCACGTGTAGGCTGTGGATTTTAACCCTATTTCATGCTCTGTGTGCAGCACCTGTAGTGTTCTGTTTGTGAATCAAGCATCTAACACTGAGTTTTAAACACCAGTTTCATTCACAAAATAATATCTGCTCTTTCAGTAAATTCATTTTAAGAAACAACCATATTGGGTTAAATAATTGTTTAGTTTAGATGTCACGTGTAGCTGAGGCCCTCAGTGCCATGGGTCAGTGGCGGCCTTGGCAGTGCTGGGGAACCGTTTGACTTGATGATCTTAAAGGTCTTTTCCAACCCAACTGATTCTATGTTCAAAGCCTTAAGTATTTCTGGGATACTTGGAGCAAGAAAACGTACCTACCAACCAACCACACCAGCACAGTTCTAAGGCCCGTGTTTAGGTGTTTGGTTTGGGTTAACTGGTTAGTTGTAAACCACCAGCTGTTTACTCTGGCTGCTTTCAGAGCTGCCTACTTGGGACTTTACACCTTGGTCTTACAGCCCAGCCTGTTTGAGGTACATTGCAAATGATCTCACTGACTAAGGGCCCACTTGTAGATTCCAGCAGAGTATTAAAAAGGAGAAGAGGTCATCTGAAAGCGAATATGAGCCTGATGAAGTTCAAACAGAGAAACATACTGGTTAGCACAGAGTTTCTGCCTTGCTTTGTGACACTATACAAGAACATAGGGATTAAAAAACCCCACATGGATTAGGACAAGTGCTTAAAATGAGCTTTCTCAATTATAAATTATACTATTATAACACCAAATCAGGTTTTTATCTCCATAGTGTCTAAACTTTGCAGTTGCCATTCTGTGTTCTTCCCCCAGTCACTCTTGGAAACAATCTGTTCTTAGTTCAGGAATAAGCAATATTAATAACTAGATTTTTTCCTAACTTAAAATACAGTTTTCATTTGGAAGCTGTTGATTTTGAGTTGTGTGCAGATGAAACTGCTCCCTCCTGTTGGTTGTTCACAGTTAGTCCCTCTTGAGCTTGCTGTGTAGAGGGTATATAAAGAAACTGTCTGCTAATCCCGAGTTCTTCCGTGCTTGTTAATCCTATTAGGAGCTACAACAGTGAGGAAGGTGCAACAGGACGCGAAACATAAACAGGAAACATCTCAAAGGGCACCAGTTAAAACAAAGAACTTCTTGTTTGAGTTTACATCTGTGCATGTTCCACTCGCATTGACTCAGAGATGGAAGTTTCAGGCTAACTAAAATTCACTTTAATATCATTTTGGATATATTAGATACCCAAACAGGATATGAACATAGAGTAAGCACTGAGGAGTAAGATACAAGCCTGTGTGCTGTTCCAGTTGGTAGCTAGCAAAGTGTTGTAGGCAAAGCTGGTGTGAGCATCACCTGCTCCTGATAGAACACATGGTACTCCTCAAAATCCAGGCTCAGCTTCCTGGTGTGTGGACTGATTTCTACCTGAAACCAGTTGGAGGTTTTCCAGGTTGTAAGTACTTGGGATTTAAGGTTTTGGCAAATGATCTAAACAAACAGGAGGTGTTCTCCAACACCATCTCCTACTTACTTAGCAAGATGCATCCTGCTCTGCAGAAAGCCTTCAGGTGATTTTTGACTCGAGTAAGAAAATCAGCACATGTTAACTCAAACGGAACCGTGACTTGAGGGATTTAGGATGGGATTAGGGAGAAATGCTACAGTCTGTAAAAATTCATCAACAGTGATTTATCATTAAAGGATAGAAAATACACCTCAGCACCCTCAGAGGGAAGAACTTCTGCCTATAATCCCTTCCAGTAAGCTTTTTGGTGATCTAGGACACTTCATAAGATACAAGTCATGGTTGAGGAATGCTGTCAACCAGACATTCATTTCTGAAACAGAATCCACTCATTTTTTAACAGGAGACAAAAAAAGGTCTTAAACTGTATTCAGGTGCCCTTCTTTGGACTCCATGATCTTTCTGGGTCCTTTCCAGCTTGAGCTATTCTATGACTCTCACGAAGAACCTACAATCAATGACATTTTTCATCTTCAAAACAAACCCTAAACTAGAACAATCTTCAACAAAACCCCCCTAAAAAGCCTGACCCACTATCCCGGACCTCTTTCCATCCCCTAAAACCAGTGTGGTTACTAAAACAGACACTGCTCACACACTCCTCCTTACCCTGTCAGCTGAGGAACAGAGTTTAGCTGCTGGTTCAGCCATTTATACAGGCAGCTACAAAGAAAGGAGGCCTGACACAGCAACAGGAAGGTGCACGTGTTGGAGTCACCTGGTCAGATGTTAGGTTGGCTCACCCAGATTAGAATTACCCTATTAAATACACAAAGAAAACAAAGGTTATTAATTGATAAAGATCACTCGTAAGGTTTCTTGGTGGAAAAAGATGGTGTTTGCAAACATTAACAACTGCCTCTAGCCCTTTTGACTGAAAACTCTCTCCTTCCATCCCTGCAGACACTCAACTACTTGAGTATTTATTTTTAATACCAGAACTGTCCCCTCCTCAAATACAGTGAAATAAAGGCCCTTTCTGTGATTTCTCTTTTTTAGGTACAATACTTGTGGCTTTTATATGGGGTGAAATCCTGCCCCGGATCTCTTGAGCCGTCAGATCCTCATATCAAGCAGTGACATTGAAATACACCTTCAACGTCTGCAGATGTGAAGCTGTCAGAGAAGTGCTGACCTCGACTTCCACACCACCTTCCAGTTGTATTTCCAGCCTTCACGTTTGAAATCTTTGACTTCCAACTTTATATTCAAACACTTCTTTAGTAATAGCACACTGGGATCTTGAGATACCTGCCACCATTTCCAGTTAACCCGTAGGAATGTGAAGGACAGTGAAAACACTGCAACTTTTGTCACTTTAGCCAGAAGTGCCATTTGCTGCCCTTTATTACAACAGTTTGCAAAGCTCATTTTAGAGACATACTCAGTCCTTGTAATGACTCTGTTGGATTTCTTCCCATAGAAGGCACCTGCATAAAAAAAGGAGCTGAAGATTTCATTCTTCTGTTGACCTCCTCATACTCCTGCTTGCAACACAGGAGAGGAAGAAAGGCTCCACAGCTCTATTCTAGAGACACCTTACAACAAACTCAACAGTCTGTAGGACCAGCATTGTTTTACTAATAGCTGAGTGCAGGTAAGTAACTCCTCACTTCCTTTGGGAAGGCTCTGCCACGTCCCAGCCCACTGCAGTTGGTTGAATGCTTATCTTGGTTGGAAAAAGCAGGAATAAAGTACCATAAAAGTCTGTAGTCACACACATAAAAGGGCACTGGGGGGCAAAAAAAACCCCAAACTACTTTACCTGGGATCACTGCTGCCTCTTCACACAGTCAAATAGACACAGTAAATAAGAATGAATCATGTGGAACTTGATTTTATGTAACTCTTACCAGGTATTTTTCTTTTAATAAAGGAATTTGTAATATAGGAGAATAAATGGAAGAGCCTCATACACAAACTGCCACAAACAAGCCCTTTATGCTCTCCACTGAGGAGAACACTAGAGAGGTAGCATCCCCTGAAGTTGTTTCTAGCACAAGAGGCTACATCTGCATCTTAATTCTTATATATGCCGATAGTTTTTAAATTGAAGCCTTCACTTTATAGTTAGTAGGGTTGACAGGGGAGGTGGTTAACCAGTACTACAAATATACCACTAGTAGCAGACCAGATCCTCAGAGAAAGGGAGGGAATCAGACACATTTTGTTGCAGTTTTCCACAGTCAAACGATGACCTAAGTCTTGACCAGCTGCTGCTGGCAGCTGCCTTTTCTGCAAGAGTTGGGGAAGTAAAGATTCTCCTGTCACTTCTTACTTGTGGCAATAAAATCTTCATTTTCCAAGGTACCTCTAAGGTTATATTGCAAAATGAACTGTTTGAACATGGCTTTCATACAAGAATCTTAACGCACAACCCTGTATTCAGTCATTAAAGCAGCCTGCTGATACACTGAGCAGAACTAGAACTGCTGGTTCATCAGTCAGCAGCTCTCGGGTACTAGTGTAAGTAAGCTTACTAAAGGAGGCTTACCTATGTTTAGTAAAACTCCTCACAGCAGGGACTACACATGCCACACTGTGAGCATGATCAGACATGATCCTTCAGCTGGTTTTACATTCATCTGCCTGTTTGTAACTCAGGGCTAGAACAGAACCCCAGTGCATGAGACCTCCGAAAAACACATCCTTTTACCATCCACTGCTTCTAAACAGCTGCTGTGGGAAGATTCTACCTCCCCCTCTCTGGCTTTGCTGCTTTTTTACCTATTTTAAAGTGATCCATAGATTGTAGATTATTTTTCTCCCTCCCTGGGACTTTGCCTTCACTGCCTTACACCAGCTCAGTTATTAACCTCATTTCTTACACAAATAGGCCTGACCTAATGAACTGATTTGCATGTCTGCTTTGAGCCTGTGAGGCCCACAGGGTAAAGGTCTCAAGAATAAAGGTCATGAAGCATAAAAGCAGACAGGCAGGGAGAAGAGAAAGTAGAGATACAAACCCACAGGCAGCCAGGATTTATTGGATTAGAGGCCCAACGTCCACATCATTGACGACAGCGTGTGAAAGCAAAGTCCATAAAGCACAGGGGTCACATTGAGAGCAGCCTGAGGAGAAGGACTTGGGGTGTTGGGTGAGGAGAAGCTCCCCATGACCCGGCTTCAGTGAACACTTGAGCCCAGAACCCCTCTATGTGTTGGGCTGCACCCCCAGAGCGTGAGCAGCAGGTCAGGGAGGGGATCCTGCCCCTCTGCTGCGCTCTGGGGAGACCCCCCCTGCAGTCCTGATCCAGCTCTGGGGCAACAGCACAAGAGGGACGTGGAGCTGCTGGAGCGAGGCCAGAGGCGGCCCCGGAGCTGCTGCGAGGGCTGGAGCAGCTCTGCTCTGGAGCCAGGCTGAGAGAGCTGGGCTGGGGCAGCCTGGAGAAGAGAAGGCTCCTGAAGGGGACACCTTAGAGCAGCTCCAGTGCCTAAAGGGGCTCCAGGAAACCTGGAGAGGGGCTCTGGACAAGGGCCTGGAGGAACAGGCCAAGGGGAATGGCTTTAACCTGCCAGAGGGGAGATTGGGATAAGCTCTGAGGCAGAAGCTCTTCCCTGTGAGGGTGCTGAGGCGCTGGCACAGACTTTTCCCAGAGAAGCTGTGGCTGCCCCATTCCTGGCAGTGTTCAAGGCCAGGTTGGACACGGGGGCTTGGAGCAACCTGCTCTAGTGGAAGGTGTCCCTGCCTGTGGCAGGGGGTTGGAGCTGGATGAGCTTTAAGGTCCCTTCCAACCCAAACCATTCTATGATTCCAATTTATGTACATAAAGGGGCTAGTGCAGACATTCTTCTAGAATGTCTTTTATTACACTAAATACTCAATGTATTCAGCAGTGCAAAGTTCACAACACTATTAAATCATCACTAATTTGGCTGCAATTCCTAATGAATATTCATCAAGGGTGGTTATAATTTTCACGTACCTTGAAACCAAACCATGTCCAGGGCAGGACCATTCAAAGTGACTGCAAGAGTGCAGGGCTGGTAAAGAAAACTGCTCATCTACCACCATACTACTACTGAAAAGAGTTCACAAATCACATGAACATCAAGAAAAACTTTAGTGTCAGACTTTCATTTGAACACTGGGGGGTGAAACACTTGAATTTGCTGATATTGCCCCATGGCAAAACCACCACCACACAGAGATGAAGCTGGGAAGGCTCCAGCAGGACTAAGCTCTTGGCCATCTAAAGCTGTGTTCCCAAGTTTGGGATGTGACAGACGAATTCTGTATTAAGGGGCCCTCTGAATATGTTCTGCCCTTTTGTTCTCACATGCAGGTGACCCAGGAAGTGGCTTCACTGGAGTCAAATGAGCACAAATGCTCTAGAAGAACGTGCCAAACCCAAGGGACATGAGCTAAGAGTCACCAGTTGCTGGCTGAAGGAAAGGACTGAGAGCTGCAGCCCCGACGTGGTTGTGAGATACAAAAACATCTTAGTTTATTTCACAACATTGTTAACATGTGATACAAAGACACAAAACAGTTCCCTCTTTCAGGACTTTACACACTTTGAGTCCATCTCCTCTCCCACTCAGACTCTGCTCTCAGACAAATGAAAGGGACAGCACTGAACTGACCCCGGTCACTTGAGGGGCGTTACGTGTAGCTTTGCTTTCAATCCCCGCCTGACCCTATGTCCTTTTAGTCCAGCTTTGTAACATTTCTAGTCCCATTTTCCCCACCTCAATGAACAGGTACAAAAATACAGGGAATTCCAGGACAATCTAAAATTGTTCTACTTACAGTTGGATTTCTCAAGTCCCAGAACTCCTACAAAGGCTTCTTTGAATGCCCCCTGATTAGCCCCGTTCAAGTGTTAGATGCAAAGAGGTTTTATTGGGTTGGTTGGTTGGTTCTGGTTGTTGAAATAACCCCATAGTGGTCACAAATGTCAAACCCTGGTTTAAACATCTATAAAAGCATTTTTAGACCTTAGATGTCTTAAGCTTAGGTCATTAAAAGAAAGGTTAACTCCTGATAGTCACTGCCATGCCTTCAGTTTTACAGCTTATTCTGCAAGTGCCACAAGAGGAATCTGAAAGATACAAGACACCAAGTTTACATGATTAAAAATAAAGGTTATTTATCTTTACACAGTCATAGTTAATCATTGCTTGCAGCTACAGAGGACAGCACTTCACTGCAAACCCACTGGTTTTCACAAGGGCTGAACATCTTTGGCAGCAGCTCTAAGCTCGGGTCAGCTAAGGACAAGCTGCTGCATGGCCATGCCCTGGCAGACCCCCCCATACACCGACACACTGGGCACTGCAACTCGTGATGTGACAAGACACGAAACTGCTCATTAAACATCAGTGGAAACGTCCCACATGAACCAGCAACAAATCTCCAGGAGCTTTGGTGGGCAACTGTCACATCTCATTTGGGTAATGAGCAGGAACATGCAACATGAGCATCCCAGAAGGGCATCGCTTTAGCAGCAGAGCAGCGTTCTGCTCCCTAAAGGGTCACAACAACATGTTCTTGCAGGTTGGTTCTGTGCTTCAGAAGGTTAAAAGGGCCGAGCTGCTCCACAAAGATGACAGCAGTGATTCAGTACTGAGATCAGAGCATGCTCCCTCTCTACCCCTCTTTTCAGGGTGTAGAATCAAGCTGCCCTCATGCTCAAACTCGCGAGCACAGGCCTCCAAGAGCTGTTCTTGGCACCTGGCACCTTCAGTTGTTTATTGCTGTTGTACATCCCAGCTTTCTGAACTTCCTTAAATAACATCAAAAATGCACTCAGCCTGGTTTAGAAAGGCCCATCAGCTCCTGAGCTGCTGCCTGGAGCAGCACCACTGCACATGCAGGTCATTTGATGTGCCCTGGCAGGGACCAGCTCCTCAGCTCTGACCCGTAAGGCCAAGGACAAGCAGGGCAGCAGATTCCCCATCCAGTCACCTCTCACAGCATTAATCCCCCACAGCCACCTGCAGCACCATGGAAGGCACAGGTTAAGCAGCAGGAAGAATTCCTCCGTCCAAAACAACTTGTGACAGGGTGTATTTGGTGCTTTGCTAGGACATCAGTCAACACCATTTCCACCAGCACCTCCAGGCTCCTTAGAGAGCTGCCACCAGCCACTAACTCTCCTTAATCCTACTCAAGTGTTCAAATACACATTCAAATGTGAATTTTCAACAGCACGATTATTTAATAAACCATAGACCAAAATCATCTTGGAGATGGAATCATCAGAGCCAAGCTTCCCATTCACCAAGAGGCTCTTCATCTACAGCTGAAGAGTTTCCTGTATCAACTTAAGTCCAATGGGGCAACTAATATCTTGACTTTTATTGGGAGAACTCTCTGGAGTGCAAAGTCTTCCCCTTTGCCAACAGGGCTGGGAAAGGTTTGAGCTCTTACACCCAACAATAAATACTAACTCGGGGCCTGTGGCAGTGGTTGAGATCAGTAAGTGAGCACAGAGCTACTCACAGACTTACTGCAGGAGTATTGACAGCAAAGGCACAGGAGCAGAGGAGGGAAGCAGATGTGCACCACTACAACAGCCCTTCATGGGGCTGCAGCCTCTCTCCCAGTGACCCTGTAATCCCAAACCGATTCCTTCTGTCCCATTTCCATTGATGTTTCAGTGTGTTTCCTTCCTATTTGTGGCCTTTCCCTCCCCTGCCCTTTCTTTTTCCCCTCCCTGAGCTTTTGGCTGCTGCCCCACAACTGTTTTCTCCAGCATTCCAAGTGGGATGGTTCTGTGCTCGTCTCGAGGCAAGATCTGGCAGTCTCACTGCTGGGACAGCACACCACTGCTTCAGCAGCACAGGCAAACACTGCACTAGTGAGCAGTGCTGCAGCAGGGCTGGAGTCACAACCCCACTGTCTGTGTATCTCCACACAGTGCAGAATGAGTGCTCTTCCTCTCCCACCCAGCAGCAGCAAGGAAACACTGGCACATCTTGTAATGCCACCAACAGGAGAAAAGCAGTGCAGGTGATGGTGGGCAGGAGGACACAACCACCTAAGCAGGGTGAGGTCCTTTAACAACCACCCCATCCAGATTGCTCAGTAGCTTTAGCAGGAACTCCTCCTGCTCTGCTTGCAGTGAAGGAAGAGATGGACTCACAGCACTTGAAGTGTTCCACCCCCTCGGAAGGCCTGGGAAATCCAGCACAATGAGGGTGAAATAACACTCACTAAGGACATAACCTCCTAGCAACAGCTCCAGCATCTAAGAGCCTTTGAGATGGGACAGTTACATCTACTGAAGGGCTGAACTTCCAGACAGGCACCTCCATGCAGATGACCTACGCAGGGTGATGGTTTACACCAACAGGCAATTTTGGACAGATCACTGAACATCTTTCCACATCTGCGCTAACTACAGCTCCTCTTCCTCCTCCAAGTCACCATCACCCCAATATCACAAGATACTTCCTTGCAGGAGATCTGGGATCACATGCATTACACATATTACAGAGACAGAAGGCTCTGCAGGCCTGAAAAGGGCTGGAAAGCAGAACTTACAGCAGCGTGTGGCCTCCTCAGTGATCGACTTCTGCATCTTCAAACTGCCCCGCAACTACTGGTGCTATGTCCACCTCCATCCCATCTGAAAACAGAAGAGCCGACGCTACACACCACCGCATACAAGCGGGTGATGCTGTCACAGCACAGGGAGCGGATGCCCTCTGTTGACAGGAGATGGCCAGGACAGGAAACTCCTCTGCAGAACCTCTGCAAGGTTTAAAACACTGATGTGCTCCCAGGTTAGTGGGCTCGTTCCAGCTCCATCAGTCGGTCACTTAAAGCCATCGCTGCTTCCCACCACCTCATCTCACCCCATCTTAGTGAAATAATTTAAATACCAGAGTTAAACGAGTTCATTTTTAAATGAAGTTTTGGTGGAGCAAATGGCTACAAAAGTCCTTTGAACAGCTTTAACTGTGCTCAAACAGGAGCCAGACTGCACAACCGCTGCTCTCATACAGGCTTTAGTTGGTCCTTCCTGACAAACCTGATGGCCTTCTCTGACAAAGCTGATGCAGGGCGAGTCGTGGACATTGTCTACCTGATTTCTCCAAGGCTTTTGATATGGTTTCCTACAGCCTCCTCCTAAAGAAACTGATGGGTTATTGTTTGGACAAGTGGTCCATGCGGTGGGTGGGAACTGGCTGACAGGTTGCACCCAAAGGGTGGTGGTGAACAGCTCCTTCTCCAACCGGGAACGTGTCACTGGTGGGGTCCCCCAGGGACTGATATTGGGCCCAACACTGTTTAATGTCTTCATAAGTGATCTGGGTGATGGGATCAAGTGTTCCCTGACCAAGTTTGCCAAGGATACCAAACTGAGTGGGGAAGTGGACACTTGGGAAGGGAGAGCCAGCCTGCAGGGTGACCTGGACAGGCTGAAGAGTGGGATGATAAGAATCTGATGGAGCTCAACAAGGACAAGTGTCAGGTCTTGTACTTGGGAAAACCCAATCCTGGAGTGCAGTACAAGCTGGGATCTGCTTGGCTGGAGCAGCTCTGGGAAAAGGGACCTGGGGGACACAAGGTTCACAGGAGTGAACAGTGAGCAGCTGAGCAAAGACGACTCAGGGGGGACCTTATCCCCATGTTCCAGTATTTAAAGGGTGGCTACAAAGAAGATGGAGACTCCCTTTTTACAGGGAGTCCCATGGAAAAGACAGGAGCGATGGGCACAAGTTACTCCTGGGGAGATTCCAACTGGAAACAAGAGGAAAATTTTCCCCAATGAGAACAACCAGCCATTGGAATAATCTCCCCAGGGAAGTGGTGACTCCCCAGAGTTGGACACTGTTAAGACTGGGCTGGACACAGTGCTGGGCCATCTAGTTTGGGTCATGCTTTGCCTAAAGAGGTTGGACCAGATGATCCCTGAGGTCCCTTCCAATATGGAATTCTATGATCCTATGACAACAAAAGCATTTCTTACCTTCAAACTCCCTTATTGAGTCTTCTGTTCTGACTCCAGCCATGTTGTACTGGCTGCTGACAGACTGGGCTAACATGCCTTCTAACCTCTCCAGCGTGGCCTGTCCTTCTGCAGTTAAATGTGACAACCCTTCTTCATAGGTGTAGAAGCTGGGGATGTCACCTTGCTGGAGCTCTGCGGAGACAAGGTGGTGGTTATCAGACCTAAGTTCAGGAGCCTGCGTCGAGCAGGGGAGCAGGAACAAGAAAACAGGTAAATTATGCTCAATGAGCTGGCTGAGATTAAAAGGCTGCTCATATCAGTTACAGAAGATACATGGTGATGTGAATTGAGCACAAACCTCTGCAAACACATCCACTGGGACCACCAAAGGCCACCAGACCACCAGTATCAACTGGTGTCCTGGGGCTTTTCAGCATGAGAACAATGTTTTTGCTGAATTCCAGTGATTTGTGACAGCTAAACTACAGATTCCCTGCGGATTTTGAGTTGGTTTATGTGCCTCTGGCAAAAGAATCTTTCAGTAAGAGGAGCAATAAACACGGAACTTCTAAACAGACTAAACCATGACAGACAGGAGGTATCGAGGTGCTGGCAGGTATTTCAGAAGGAACAAGCATTACAAACCATGGGCCTCAACGTCGTACTCCTCCCCCTCGTAGTCATTGTCTGAATCTTCATCATCGGGGTCTGGGTGCAGAGCTTGGCATTCACACATGGCTGAAAACATGGCTTCCACTGCAGGGACACAAACACACACAAACCTCCCTTGTTCATCCATCAGAACCCACCACAACAGGCAAGAGAGGCTGAAAGAGCAAAAAAAGACTAAGAACATTCCTTTACCAGAACCCGCACTGAATGTCTTTGAAATATCAACCCACAAGCTGAAGCCAGGCAGGAAACAAATCAGGTTTCCCAGATCCAGCCTGGAGCTTTATCCTCTTAACAGCACTTTCCTGTTGTTTCATAGAATCCCAGACTGGTTTGGGTTGAAGGGACCTTAAAGCTCATCCAGTTCCAACCCCCTGCCACAGGCAGGGACACCTTCCACTGAAGCAGGTAGCTCCAAGGCCCTGTGTCCAACCTGGCCTTGAACACTGCCAGGGATGGGGCAGCCACAGCTTCTCTGGGAAAAGTCTGTGCCAGCGCCTCAGCACCCTCACAGGGAAGAGCTTCTGCCTCAGAGCTCATCTCAATCTCCCCTCTGGCAGGTTAAAGCCATTCCCCTTGGCCTGTCCCTACAGACCCTTGTCCAAAGCCCCTCTCCAGGTTTCCTGGAGCCCCTTTAGGCACTGGAGCTGCTCTAAGGTCTCCCCTTCAGGAGCCTTCTCTTCTCCAGGCTGCCCCAGCCCAGCTCTCTCAGCCTGGCTCCAGAGCAGAGCTGCTCCAGCCCTCGCAGCAGCTCCGGGGCCTCCTCTGGCCTCACTCCAACAGCTCCACGTCCCTCTTGTGTTGGGGGCCTTGATGATAAAGGCCTAGCTCTGGACAACTCAGTCTGTGGTTACCCACTACAGGATTCTCTGTGACATCTAACATGTAAGATTCCTGAATCCTGGATCCAGCTGTAAAGCTCCATGCAGGATGGGACATGACTGTTTTCCAGTGGGAGCATGTGGGCATTAGCCTGTTTCTAATGAGATTGTTGCTGCCTCAAATATCGCTGAATTTGTATTTCATCAGCTGTTTCCCATACAGGTTCTCTGCACATGTACACAGATAAGAGTATCTTTGTTGTGTATTTATAATTTAAAGTCTCTATTTTTAAGCATTGGGATTTTCATTGAGAAGCAGCTGCTTGACATATTCCAGCTTCAAGCAGGATAAAACACTTTGTTCTTTTCAGCACACAGAAATCAAGTTATTAGAGAAGGACACTACAGGATGATGTACTTTACATCTCTATACCCCACTGTCTTCCACATATAGCCAGGCCTTTACATTAAACCAGTTTTTCCCTCTTCACTTACAGGCTGATTTGTCACTAGGTACAAATCTGAACTCTGCAATGGGTTCAGCATCGTCATCGCTGTCCTCTTCCTCCTCCTCCCCTTCAGCCACAGGAGCCTCTTTTGTCTCCGCCTCTTTAGGAAATGGAAAGATTTAAGAGAAACATGTTTATTTCTGGAACACACAAATAATCACATCAGAAACCTGGACATAACGTGGGAGAGGCACAAACCAACCCACTCCCACCCACAGGGTGGACACACAAGGTCCTCCCCCAGCACCTCAACAACACTTGTCATGCAGAAACTTCTCCAGTTACAATTATAGGATTCTACATTTCTGGAATGGCCACATGATTATTCACATACTGCAGGAAAACTGCCTGATCCTCATTAAAAACAGAACCTCCACAATCCCCACTCATTGTCATAGAATTCCAGCCTGATTTGAGTTGGAAGGGACCTTAAAGCTCATACAGCTCCAACCCCCTGCCACGGGCAGGGACACCTTCCACTAGAGCAGGTTGCTCCAAGCCCCTGTGTCCAACCTGGCCTTGAACACTGCCAGGGATGGGGCAGCCACAGCTTCTCTGGGCACCCTGTGCCAGCGCCTCAGCACCCTCACAGGGAAGAACTTCTGCCTTATATCCAAGAACTTCTTCCTTATATCCAAGGATATCTTCCTTATATCATTCCATTGCACAGTACTATGTACATAGATTTGTTAAATAACCTGAATTGGAGGGATCCTGAGCACTACTGTCCTGAAACCAACAGCTCCCAGCGTAGCCTCTCCTGTAGCACTCTGAGGTTTACAGAGCATCTCTACTTGATTCCTGATACTCGTAGCAGGCCAGAAAGATGTCAAAGGTAGGAAACACACCCAGAGCCAATGCCAACTGTGCAAAACCCTGTTTCCCAGATTCTGGGCACTACTTACATGGATCAGTAAGCAACAAGTTGATGGTTTACTTTCCATAAGTATAAACCCCACAATGATGGCTGCAGTTGATCCCTCTGTGCCGGGGACACTGCACTGACAGGCTCAGAAGTGCATTAATTATGTGTTACAGAAGAAGAGGAACACAGTCAAGGCTGTTCCACTGAGAGTGGCTTTTATCCCCCACAGAACTGGCACCACCAAGACCAGGAAGAAGCCAAGAAGCTGCCAACCAGCTGCCCCCAAAACTGAAGTCTCCAGGGAAGCTACAGAGCCCCTTTCCAACAGCCACCCGCAGGCTCGGCTTGTCACAGCTGAGCCCAGCTCTTTGTTCTCTGTGAAGTCAACCTCTGAGTGCCTTTTCCTGAAGCAGGGCTGAGGCGCACACACACACAGAGCACAACCAAAACTTCCAGAGGAAGAACTAAATGTCCCCTGTCCAACAAAGAACTGAGACTCCTGCAGCCAAAGAAGTGGAGAGGTTTGGGTTTGACATCATGATTCAGCAGTTAAAAACTGCAGGCCAGGGGTAGAATCATAGGATCGACCAGGTTGGAAAAGCCCTTTAAGAACATAGACTTGACAACTAAACAGATCAATTTGCTGGACATTTATTGTAGCCAGAGTCCATACATTCACAAAACAAAAACCACCCATAAAGATCAGTCTGTTAAGGATTTATAGCTATGAACTGCCGCAGGAGATCCATGCTTTCAACCACCACGGTCAGAATGAATTCAAAGCTAGAAAACAAAATCCCTTCTGAGACTAAGCTCAGTTTACTTCAAAATAAACACAGACAAAGGAAAACGGGGAAGAACCACCAAGAGGTTGGACACATAAATGTCCTCTTAGTCCTCTATTTGTAGTGATATTGTCAGAGAACATTATTAGAATCATAGAATGGTTTGGGTTGGAGAGGACCTTAAGATCATCTAGTTCCAACCCCCTGCCACGGGCAGGGACACCTCACACTAAACCATGTCACCCAAGACTCTGTCCAACCTGGCCTTGAACACTGCCAGGGATGGAGCATCCACAACCTCCCTAGGCAACCCATTCCAGTGCCTCACCACTCTCACTGTAACAAACTTCTTCCTTATATCTAACCTAAACTTCCCCTGTTTAAGTTTGAAGCCACTACTCCTTGTCCTACCACTACAGTCCCTAAGGAAGAGTCCCTCCCCAGCATCCTTACAGACCCCCTTCAGCCACTGGAAGCTGCTCTGAGGTCTCCACGCAGCTTCTCTTCTCCAGGCTCAACAGCCCCAATGTTCTCAGCCTGGCTCCATACAGGAGCTGCTCCAGCCCCTGATCACCCTCGTGGCCTCCTCTGGACTTGCTCCAACAGCTCCATGTCCTTCTTCTGTTGAGGACACCAGCACTGCACACAGTGCTGCAAGTGGGGTCTCACAAGAGCAGAGCAGAGGGGCAGGATCACCTCCTTTGACCTGCTGCTCACGCTCCTTTTGATGCAGCCCAGGACACGGTTGGTTTCTGGGCTCAAGCACACACTGAAGCCGGCTCATGTTCAGCTTCTCATCAACCAACACCCCCAAGTCCTTCTCTGCAGGGCTGCTCTGAATCTCTTCTCTGCCCAACCTGTAGCAGTGCCTGGGATTGCCCCGACCCAGGTGTAGGACCTTACACTTGGCTTGGTTAAACTTCATAAGGCTGGCATCGGCCACCTCACAAGCATGTCAAGGTCCCTCTCCATCCCATCCCTTCCCTCCAGCTTATCAACCGAACCACACAGCTTGGTGTCGTCAGCAAACTTGCTGAGGGCGCATTATTAACATGAGAGGAGGAAATAATGAAGAGTATTAGTAGTGTAAAAGCACCTCTGCCTCCTCAGTCCTGCACAACTTTCAGTATACAGATGATTTAAAGAACAATAAGATGCCAGATTTAAACCTTTAACTACGATCATTAACAGGCATGAAGGGAAAAGGAGACCTGCTCAGGACTTACTACTCCTTACTCTTCCATTGAGATGGCAGTTTATGACACAAAATATTAATAGGTCTGCCAGGAGGAAAAAACCAAATATACATCAAAACTATGGAAAACCCTCACAGAATGAATCAAAGAGACACTTTGTTTTCTTTAGGACTCAGCAAGAAGGGTCAATGGTTCTGGGGGAAGTCACCAGAGACCCATTCAGCCTGCTAACACGAGCTGGTGCCTGCATTTTAAGCAAGCTGTGGGAGATAATGAGTGAAAGCTTCCAGGCTAATGTGAAACAGCAGGAATTCCTCAAGCCTGGAGAGGGCAGCACCATTAATACACATTCAGTAAAGCAGAAATGATACCCAAGGTAGAATCACAGGGGGAAGGCAGAGGAAATGAACTGTTTACAGTGAGTGTAAGGGAGCAGAGAACCAATGCCAGGCAGCTCCAGTCATATGTACTCATGTGTTGAGAGCAGAACAGCACAGAAATGGGTCTAAACAAGAGCAAAACTCTACTTCTAAAATAATTATCCTTCAGAGAATGAAACAGAAAACACTTAAATGAAGCACAGCATTTTGAAACCCCAAATTCACTGGGTTTGAAGAGGAAATCATGTTGGCAATACCAACACCAAATGCTCCAGGCGTACCTTCAAACCTGGCGTTCACCATGACGTACAAGTGCTCCCATGGGAAGGCACTCAGGTCCCTGGAGACAGCGTGTAAACTTATGGTGGGATAATCCAAGGAGAAGCCAACTCCGGAGTTTTCCAGCCAAGACAGGCGACTAACAAGGAGAAGGGGAAAAAAAAGGAGACAAGTTAGAAACTAACAGAGGGATGTGAGGGACCTGACCCACACCTGCAGCAAAGCAACCCCAAAACAGTGAGTAATTGTGGACACAGAACTTACTCCACTCTTAGGTAACACACAGTCCTGGATCTGCCCTAAGTAAGTGATGGCTGAGGTAGCAGAAACCTGCTCGTAAAGGACATGAAGCTGAGCACTCCAAATCATTTGCACCTGAATTTCCCCCCCTACCTCTTCATTTTCTCCTCCCTGTAGATATCTGTCACCCCAAAGAGAACTACAGCAGCCTGAGAGTGGGATTTGTAACTCAAATGTTCTGTGGCTTCTATTACTAGTGTAATTTCTGGAGGATTATAGATCTGTGTGTAGAAACACAACCAGTTCTGTGATCAGCAGAGCTAACAAAGCCAGGGGATCATTTTATCCCATCACCACCCCTGTGCTGTAGCCTCCGCTTCCCCCCACTTTCACTCTCATCTCCAACCACAGCAAGAGGCAGCACAGGTTGTCACCACTGGGCTGCTACTTCCTTCATAACCCAAAGATCAGTGTCCTGGCAGCTGAGAAACCAAACTCCACCTAGATTTGGATGTCTGTGATCAGTGAGCTCACACAGTGCACAGAAGCACCGAGGGGCAGGAACTGAGACCTCCCCCTCACGCAGAACTTGGTGCTCACAAGTTTCTGTTGAGGACAAAAGCCATGGAAAGGTCACAGAAGATTCCTCGCCTCGGGAAGTCAGGCCGAGAGCAAGAGTGAAGTGGGAGCAAGGAATTTCCTTCCTGGCCTCAATGGGGCAGCTCTCACTGTTTACAGCTGTGGATGTGGAGTCAGCACAGACCCAAAGCCACATTGTCCTCCCTGGTGGCCAGCTCTTGTGCCAGTGCCCAGCTCCCCCAGGGCACAGCCCTCCTGCAAACACCACTGGGTTTATTCATTACCAGCAAACGCCTGCAGTAAGAGGCCTGTGACGTGCTGAAACATGCTGGGAGGAAGCTGGCAGGCTTGTGTGTGCCTCACACAGAACTCCACTGAAAGCAAGTTACAAGGAAATTCAACATTAGGCATGTCAAGAGGAGATGCTGCGTGAACAGAAGCCCTTGTCTCTGCAACCAAACAACTGAAAACAACAGAGACTGGAAGCGCAGAGAGATTCTGTTCCAAAAGGAACATCAGCAACAAGCTCAGGTGAGGGGAAAAGCCCCTCAAATAATATTAGACTCTTTATAAATGCTTCAGAGTCTAAAGGTGCTAAAAGACAATTCAATCCTCAGTGCATGTTTTGAATGTTTTTGTTCTAACAACATTGTTCTGCTGCAGAAATACATTATATGGGGGTTGGAACTAGATGGTCTTAAGGTCTTTTCCAATCCTAACTATTCTATGATTCTATATTTAGAGTATTTTTCCATAACTAAAGAAAATTACATTGCTTTAATCAACAAACTGCCTTCTTGAACTCTACAATGCAGGAAGACTTAAAGGAAAGTCTAAAGTGCTCGGACAACATCTTCCAGAATAACCAGCCTGATTTCTGTGTGTTAAGAACACTCAGTGTCCACGTGATTAATGGGACAGGAAAGACTTGACAGAACCTCAGCAGTCAGTAACAGCAGAAAATCCACAGCCACATCACCCGCTCCCCTGCCAAGAGAAGAGAGCGGCTGTGGTTTTGATGCACTGACCAGCAGGTTCCCGTACTATGCTGTTTGCTCTTGTGTTGTTTAAAACACTATTTAGAGCAGGAACAGTGGGAACCCCCCTCCAACCTGGCCTTGAACACTGCCAGGGATGGGGCAGCCACAGCTTCTCTGGGAAAAGTCTGTGCCAGCGCCTCAGCACCCTCACAGGGAAGAGCTTCTGCCTCAGAGCTCATCTCAGCCTCCCCTCTGGCAGGTTAAAGCCATTCCCCTTGGCCTGTCCCTACAGACCCTTGTCCAAAGCCCCTCTCCAGGTTTCCTGGAGCCCCTTTAGGCACTGGAGCTGCTCTAAGGTCTCCCCTTCAGGAGCCTTCTCTTCTCCAGGCTGCCCCAGCCCAGCTCTCCCAGCATGGCTCCAGAGCAGAGCTGCTCCAGCCCTCACAGCAGCTCCGGGGCCTCCTCTGGCCTCGCTCCAGCAGCTCCACGTCCCCCAGAGCGCAGCAGAGGGGCAGGATCCCCTCCCTGACCTGCTGCTCATGCTCTGGGGGTGCAGCCCAGCACACGGGGGGGTTCTGGGCTCAAGCACACGCTGAAGCCGGGTCATGGGGAGCTTCTCCTCACCCCACACCCCCAAGTCCTTCTCCTCAGGCTGCTCCATCCAGTCTCCCCCAGTCTGTGTTTGTGCTGGGATTGCCCCGACCCAGGGGCAGGACCTTACTGAACTCCATGAGGTTCACACGGTCCCACCTCTCCAGCCTGTCCAGGTCCCGCTGGATCCCATCCCTTCCCACAGGGGAAGACCGCACAGGGGTCGACCGCACAGAGGTCTTTACACCCCACCCCCCCGCAGCCCTCCCGGGGCTCCTGCGCTCCGCCATCCCTCAGGGAGGCCCCTCACAGCGCGGCCTACGGGGGTACCGAGCACCGTCACACCCGCACCACCCCCCCCGCAGACACCCGCTCCGCCCCGCTCACCTCTCGGCGATGTAAAGGGTGCCGGCGCCCAGCGAGCGCCCCGCCAGCACGGCCTCGGTGTCGGGCTGCTGGTGCCGGACGCCCTCGGCCGGCGGCGGGAACCGCTTCAGGAAACTCATGATGGCGCCGCCACCCTCCTCCGCCATCGGCCCGCGGCGGGCGGCGGAAGCGGAAGCTCCCGTCCTGCCGCGGGCTCTGCAGAGCGCGGCTCCATAGGGCGGGCGCCGCCATCTTAGAACCGGCTGTATCGGAATAGAGCTTTAAGCTCATCAGGTCCAACCGTTCCCAGCACTGCCGAGGCCACCATTAACCCATGGCACTGAGGGCAAACTGAGCTCCCCTCATGGCTGCCCCCCATGATTGCCACTCGTAGCCACCCCCCCATAGTGGCACACACTGTGTGGCTGCTGCCCCTACCCCTTATGGCCACCCCTCAGCTCCTCTCAGTGTCTCCCTTCATGGCCATCCATCACACCCCATGGCCGCCCCTGCTCTCCCCTCATGATCTCCCCTCATGATCTCCCCTCACCCCTCAGGGTCACCCTTCATCTCCTCTCATGGTCTTACCTCATGGACACCCCTTCTCTCATGATCTCCCCTCATGGCTGCCCCCTATCTTTCATCAGTATCTGCCCTCATGGCTATCCCTTACACTCCATGGCCACCCCTGCTCTTCCTTCATGGTCTCCCCTCATGGCTGCCCCTCATCTCCCCTCATGATCTCCCCTCATGGCAGGAGCAGGAACGGGCTGAGCTCAGAGGCCACCACCACCATCTCCCCTCTCCCTGATGTGATTCCCCCTTCATCATCGCCCCGCGGGGCAGGGGAAGCTGTTCCACCCCACACATCACGTCCCTGCGGGTGTATCTCATAGCGCCGGGGTCTGGTCCCAGCAGCTTCTGTCTCTGGTGGGGTATGAGTGAAATCTTCATAATCTATGAAAAGAGAAGCAAAGCGGGGTGCTGGGGTGGGCACTGGAACCCCAAACAGTGACACTGGTGAGCAGTGCTTGTGTTTGGGCATGTAGGGCTCTGTTGGAGGTGATGAACGCAGCAGCTTCATGGTGACCAGTGTCAGGTGCTGGAAAGTGGATTCTGGTGGATGGTCAGGGACTAATTCCTGATAGACACACACACAGAAAAAAAGGAAAGTCACAAGTACCCAAATTGCTTGAAGGATGTCCAGCTGATTTGGTCCTACACCTGGGTCGGGGAAATCCCAGGCACTGCTGCAGGTTGGGCAGAGAGGAGGTTCAGAGCAGCCCTGCAGAGAAGGACTTGGGGGTGTTGGTTGGTGAGAAGCTGAACATGAGCCGGCTTCAGTGTGTGCTTGAGCCCAGAAACCAACCGTGTCCTGAGCTGCATCAAAAGGAGCGTGAGCAGCAGGTCAAAGGAGGTGATCCTGCCCCTCTGCTCTGCTCTCGTGAGACCTCACTTGGAGTACTGTGTGCAGTTCTGGTGTCCTCAACAGAAGAAGGACATGGAGCTGCTGGAGCAAGTCCAGAGGAGGCCACAAGGATGATCAGGGGCTGGAGCACCTCCCGTATGGAGCCAGGCTGAGAACATTGGGGCTGTTGAGCCTGGAGAAGAGAAGCTGCGTGGAGACCTCAGAGCAGCTTCCAGTGTCTGAAGGGGGCTACAAGGATGCTGGAGAGGGACTCTTCATCAGGGACTGGAGTGATAGGACAAGGGGTGATGGGTTCAAACTGAAACAGGGGAAGTTTAGATTAGATATAAGGAAGAAGTTCTTTACAGTGAGGGTCATGAGGCACTGGAATGGGTTGCCCAGGGAGGTTGTGGATGCTCCATCCCTGGCAGTGATCAAGGCCAGGTTGGACAGAGCCTTGGGTGACATGGTTTAGTGCAAGGTGTCCCTGCCCATGGCAGGGGGTTGGAACTGAATGATCTTAAGGTCCTTTCCAACCCAAACCATTCTGTGATTCTATGATTTCTCTCAGCAGGGATGGATGGGGGAGCAGGAGCCTGATCCTGCTGCAGTAGGTACCTGGTGAGCTGCCACCAGGGAGCTGTCATGGGCCCCTGGGTTGACACCACATCAGCAGCAAGTTTCTCTTATAGCATGTGCTGGTGCACCAGGGATTACACCAGATCAGGGCGAGCAAATAAGTGGCAGCATTCAGTCTGCACCAGTGGAATACATCCCACCAGAGGATGCTCCCAGTACCTCCATCAGTGAGGCAGCTTCACACAAACATCTCTTCTCCATGAGTTTTCAGGTTGGCAGATGCTCCTGCTGCAGCAATCTACTCACCGAGAGCCCACGCAGTGGTTATTACCATGGGTTTGAATCTTCCCTTTCATCAGGTTGAATTAACTTTTAAGGAGTCATTTACTACCTGTGTGCAAACCCAGCTGGTTCTCACAAACACAAACTGATTATTAACAGAATTAGGTCTCCATCTTTCTCTTCTCTGGACTTTCCTGGTCCAGGAAAGCAGCAAAGCAGCATGTATTGGGAATAGAAAACGTGAAGAAACCAGGGGAACAAGAACAGAAAGTGGTTCTTTTAGGCTGAGCTTTCTAAAATGCTTTGGGAAGCTCCTCAACCACACCTGCCCCTTTTGGATTCTAATCGTGCAAATATCTATTATTCATACAAATGACCACCTTGAGCAAAATCAAAGCAAATTCCACAAGGAAGTGCTATTTAAAGACTGCTGGAATCGCTTGGAAAGGATTACAGAGGCGGTAGGAGATGAGGAAAAGGAAGTTTCTCAACCACGTTCAAGTTTGCCACACCAAGACAAGTGCTCATCTGGTAACACAAATTCATAATTCATCCATGATTACAGACTGGATTGCAGCAGTGGGTGGGAAGAGAGGGAAATACATGGAAACACCCATCCACCACACTTAGCAGTTATAAATCACTACTCCTGCTCATGTCCAGCCCCTGTTATCTCTCATGGCTGTCCATATCAGCCATGGAGAGCCCTCACCACCTCTGTAGTTCACTGGAAATCACACGGCAGCTCCTTTAGATGGTTTTAAGTTAAGATTTAAGTGGTTGAAGTTGAATTAAGCCGCTGCAGTGGGTCAATACAGAGTTCATGTCCCCTCCTGCACACAAAAGTGAGTCTGTCCTGTCACATACCAGTCTTGCAATAGAAGAAATGGAAAGAGATGGTTTAAGCGCAGGCTGGGAAGCTGGTTTTGAGGCTGAGGGATTAGGGAGGAGGAGAAATCCACATCTTCCTTGTTTACAAGATCCAGATACTTCAAACCCCAGCACCGAGTGTTGCATCTGATAGAGGTTTAGAGGGGTGGGCAGATATTTCCTCTTAAGTTTATGAACAGAACAGAATGGCACCATTTGACAGCTCTTTCCTCAGCTGTAAGAGCTTTGAAAAGCAAGTTAGGACCCACCCCACACCGATGCCTGAATATTGGATGTCCAGGAGTGATGCAGTCCACCAGAGCTGTGTTTAGAGGTACCTCCACAGGGTTAAGAGTCACCATAGGACAGAAGGTAGGACTCGCCAACCCAAGGGAGCTTGTTTCCACTGGTGAGACAGCAGTGCCGGCTGTAAGGTGGCTGGTTCAGACTGAAACACCCAGAATCCATCAGAAATACAAATGCAAAATGATGGATTTCACAGCCATATCCCACCACTACAGGAACATGCAGTAGCTTGACTATAACCACAGACATAAAGAGCAAAGCCACCCTTTTCATAGAGTCATGGAATCCCAGACTGGTTTGTGGTGGAAGGGACCTTAAAGCTCATCCAGTTCCAACCCCTGCCATGGGCAGGGACACCTTCCACTAGAGCAGGTTGCTCCAAGCCCCTGTGTCCAACCTGGCCTTGAACACTGCCAGGGATGGGGCAGCCACAGCTTCTCTGGGCATGTTTTCTTCAATTCACTTCTCTCTTCCTGTCTTTTTCCTGTTAAAGTCCTAAAACATCACTGACATCCACTTCACAGCCACGTGTCAGAACATCTACATCTTCAATGCTTCTCTGCAGCCTTCCAGTGAGTGGTTTTACACATCTCAGCCTAAAGAAACAACCCTTGCTCCTCTCTCATTAGCACCACATGGAAACCACATGGAACAGCGTAGCTGGGGATGGTGCTGGCTGCAAGTCTGACCCTTGCAAACAAACACTGGTAACAACCAGGTGGATTTTCTCCCTGGTTATAAGAATCCACCCCTAATTCAGCCATTACACAACTCCAGCAGCAAACGAAATGGATGTTGTAGCACAAGGCAAGCACTGAACCCTGTTTAAACTACTGGTTTTTCTCAAGTGACTGCAACATCGCTATGAAATGAGCTATAAAAACCGTGTAGAAGATGGAACATGCAGAAAATCATCACAACTGCAAGAATAAATCCATTGTGTGTTCCCCAGAGCGGGTCAGAGAAAGAAGAACTCTGTCAATTGAGCTGCCATAACAAACCCAACATAAACCAGGAGTTACCCATTACTGCCATGGACCAGATTGAGATGCAGCAGCCAGTTACTCGCGTGGTGACCACTAAACCCCACTTGTTTCCTCAATACACTTTATCCATCAAGTTATTTCAACGTTTGTTTTATTATGACAATTTACATGTCATATTTATATGAAAGAAATGACAGTAGATATTATAACAAAAAAAAAAACCAAAACCAAAAACCAAAAAACCAAACCATTATGAAAGAAAAGTTACACAATGAGGCCCCCAAAGCTAGAAAATGGCTTCGGGCCCAGCTTATACACAAAGAGTTCTGACCAGACTGTAGTGAGAGACGACGCTGAACGAGTCATTAACAAAAATATTGGCACCAGCCTTAACATTATTATTTCTTTTGACTTCATTTACAAGGAATACAGTATTTCAACAGCGGCGGGCTGCGAATCTAAAACCAGGAGCTGTTCATAAACTGCAGTTAAACCCTTTGAGCACTGAGGCCACCGTGACTTCCATTTGAAGGAGTTGGAACTCATCGTGTTCTACATGCACGTGGTATTCCTGGTGTGTCCGAGGTGGGGGGAAAAGACAGTGAAAGCACCACCCGATTTATGTGCAACAAGAATAACACTTCCAGTTTGCTCAGTGGATCTCCCCCTCCTCACACACACACACACACAGTGTGTGTCCCCTCAGTCCTTTCCCTTTAGCAAGTCATGATTGAAGAGAGACTGAAAAACCAAGGTTCCAGGACGCAAGAAACACAAGGGTTAAACTCGCCCTAAAGAGCTCAGCTTGTGGAACTTGACGTGTTCACTCCTAAAGAAAACAGAACTGAGGCCAACTGTGAGACTGGTTTTAGCAGCTCCAGGTTTCTTTGCAAACACAGGAACAGCACACGGGAGTGAGACAAAACCATACTTCATGTAAGTACATCTTAAGTTTGAAGAGACCTTTCTAGCAGGTTTGCTCCAATTCTCACAGAAGGGTTTAGTAGCAAGTAACCTGTTCTGTGTTACTGGGACACGGAACATATCCCATATCTAACGTACAGGTGCAAGAACCATGGTGCACACCGAGAATGGTGTCACACACCATCTCCTGGCTGCTGTAGGAGGGTTGTGAAACACAGGCAGGAACAAGCAACCACATTGGCATTGCCAACAACTCATTTTAAGGTGAGTTAAGGGGAGGAGTACCACTTTAATGAGTATAGTAGAAGAGTAAGATACTGTACAAGAGGTTTAGAGTCCATATACCGAGTATCAAGTGGAAAATTAACCAAGGCTTATAGCTTTATGAGTTGATTTCCTTTTCTACCACTAACTTGAGTAGCAGATTAGTATCTATTAAGGACTTCTAACTGCTCTAACTAACAAATGGTGCACTGGTAACTCAGCCTATCGTATGGTTTAGTAGAAGGACTTTATCCCCATTGAATCATTGAAGTTCTGACAGTCTAAGCTAAGTCTAGTTGTGTGGGACGCAGCAAGAGGAACAAACAACAAAGCAAACTGTGCAGCCTCCAGCCGACGTCCCCAGAGGCAAACATTGTCATAACACGCTGTGGACTGACCCTAATTTCCTCCACATCCACATTGCACTGATGGGACATCACTGATTCCCGCACGGAAGGAGACCTCAAGTAGATTTTCCTGTTACTTTGAAGGTCGGGATGAGAAAAGGAGGGTATCGGGATGATTCTCCTAAACAGAGACCTTCCACTGGATACACAGTCTATAAAGGGTAACTCAGAAGTCATTTTCAGGCCTGTCCAAGACCTGTCTTGCAAAAGGCATGGGTTTGCATACACGTTTTCCATTCCACTTCCCTCCATCCATTCCCCATCTCCTGCTGCTGGTCCAACAGCAGGAGAAAGCTCTTGTCTGCACCTGGGGAACCAGTGAGACCGACTATACACAAAGTGCTGCCAAGTGCACAAGTAAACCAACTGACCGGCCAGAGCAGCTCTGCCCAGCTCTCCTTAGGAACCTTTGGGGTTCTACGTAGCAATAGCAGATCTATTCACGGACACACGTGCCTTCCTTGAGCACGTGTCCCCTCCAACTGCTCCACTGTCCCCTCTCCTGCTCCTCAGCTCGGGTGTGGGGTGCCAGCAGTTACAAAATGATAGTCATAAACCCAAGTTGTAGGACTTGCTTTTAATTGCAGTTCAATCCGCAGCCTTTACACCACATATTCAATTATAAAACCCTCTTATCTACTTTAGAGTGTTCGATTCTTTCCCCCAGAAGCTGTACACAATCTTCTAAGTGTCATACTAAGCAATATACATCTTTTGCAATATACAAAATAAGTTAAATTACTCTGAAGCGTTGGGACAATCAAGTCCCAAGCACGTGGGTTTTTTTGCTGTTTGGAACTATCTCCATTAGTTACACCTAAAGTAAGAGCTTAGTAAGTGATGAGTGTTTTCAGAAGTGATTAGTAACCTTCCATACCCCAACTGCTGCGTGTCCAGCTTCAGCTGAGAACTATTTCTGAAGCCAGAGCTAGGTCTCACGTTGGGTACTCAACTATGAAGCACCAAAAATTAGTCACAGAATTCCTTATATCAGTATATAATGGAAAAAAAAAAAAAATCAGGATAATTTCTGTTGGATTGACTATTTTCTGCCTTCCAACATTCTAAGTGAGATACAGTCCCTATTGCTTTAGGGAAAGGGAGGAAGAAAAGACTACTGGGAAATGTGGGCTTGATCCTGTAAATCCTTCACGCACCATCCTAAATGCTTCTCTTCCTAAGGAAGGAATGCACCCGAAATGCTTTCCTTCCTTTAAACACTGAAGGAATTGCAGTTGGGTTCCTTCACATGAATTGCTGGAGTTTCCCCCACCACATTCACAAAGTGACTGTTTTGGTTGAAGATACTTGATCTTTTATATATCTATATTTATATCTACTTAAGGATTTCCTATTCCCAGTGAATTGGGAGCCTGTGTCAAATGTCAATACACATCTTGGGTGCTCGCTGCACATCATCTCCACACGACAATAGTGAATAGTAGTCACTGCACATGGACCAAACCCCATTTTCAAGGCCTATGTATTGCCATGTTGAATGAGATGATACGAATCCCTTCAGCAGAGCACTCTGGCATTAGTGCCTGCAGTTATTGAAATGCCTGTGTACAAAGTGAATTTAAAAAGCAGGTGCCATAAAAATTCCTCATTTCCTTTTCCTAAAAGAAATCAGTGAAAAGATGGCATTTGAAACGATGATTTGAAAGTTGAGACCTGACCTTCCTATTGAAGAGCATTGAAAAACCCAAGTTACAAGCACTTGAAACCAGAGGTATAAACTGGACACCCTGGCAATGAACTATCCGAGCTGTTAAACAGCAGCTGGATATGAACGTAGCCCAAATGATAGAGGTGAAGAGAAATCAGAACACTTCTGCCATATGGTTTTCCTTCTGTGAACACAGTGTTTTCCCCTTGAGGTTCTACGAGTAAGGTCTCACCAAGGGTTCAGACACAGCCATCGGAAACAGAAGTGAACAGAAACCAAGCCCAGCTCAGTCGCGACCCCCTGTTGTATGAAGAGGAACTAAGATGCTTTAATGCACGCTTCCTAAACAAGCAGTTTAGAGAAGAAACATCTCGGTTCCTCTCATGTGCTGTCAGAACAGAGCAACCTGTTCATTAAGGAATAAACCCCAGGAAGATGCAGTAATTTCACAACATAATTCAACACATACAAAGTCAAACCGGCAACGAGTCGATTGTTCAGCACTGACCTTCCTACAGGATTCCAACACTATGGGGAGGGGGTTTGGGAGTTAAATGACATCATTTTCTACTTTTAAACCAAGAAGATGCTCAGGTTTAGGAGAGTCAATAACTAGAAGCCAGCTGTGGTGGAACCGAGTTCCTTGTTCTACCACCCTCTGGTCAGATGAACACACCAGGTTCATTACAGAGCAGACCTGCTGTGCACTTGGGGTCCCTCACAGTCACACGAGCTGCACACAAGGAAGCAAATGGCCATCATTTATCTTGGTGGCACAAAGAAGTCCATTTCTCCACTCAATTTACAGGGTCTTCCCCTCACCAGTGCTACTTAACCTGCACACAGACATCAATTCCCTTTCTCTCCCATCGGTTACACTATGAAGAGTTAAAGAGAAAGCTTTTAGTATCAACCTGTGGACTAAATGCTTTGTACATTCAGCTCGTAGTTGTTCTTGTTTCTTAAATCCATTATGTTAAAAAGAAATCCCCAATTCTCATCCAGTTTGAGCCTTCTGTTGGTCCAAAGCCACCTGAAGATCACTACTCAAAGACATTTAACTTCTGATCTTATGAGTACAGAAGAGCACAAGATTGTAGGGACACCGGGAAGACATTTCCACTCTGGAATCACATACACATACTATCACAGTGTGAACCCCGGGCAGCAGTCAGAAAACAGCATCTTTCCAAACGGAGATCATACATTTTCCTTGGAACTTAGAAATGAAAGAAGAGTTTGAAGCTGTTAAGACTTCCTGAAGGGCATAATTTGCAGTTCAAACTCACACAACATTCCCACTGGTCTAAAGGGGAACTCTGGATCCTGGGGGATGAAGCTGTCTCAGGTACCACAGGTGACTTCTTACAAGAGAGAAAAGCTGACTTTGAGAAGCGAAACTTGGGAACAACTCATCATTCCATGCTTTTAAAACATGACATTCCTGATTTAAGTTTCAATGCTCCAATTCTGCTTCCTGGTCTTTCCTGCTTTGACATCAGTCCTTAACTCAGTATTATCCTGGTTGGTATATTCAGTATCTCAACCCCTTTTGTATTTTCCTCCATTCACGATTACTTGCCCACGATGTATTTAACATTTGGGGTGACTCTACAAGCAAGAACGTTTGCTACAGCACTGATCAGGTACTAAAAGGCTCCCTCAGGCAGCAAAAGAGATTATGGCACTGCCAGAACAGATGAGAATCCATCAGCTGCACATGAATCAGTTTCCATGGCAAGTATTAGAAATGCTCAGCAACTATGACCATTGAGAAGTAGAAACTATGTTCTTGCTTGGTTTAAACCACAAGTGTATTAGAAACATAGCAGCACTACATTTATGCATCACTTAAGCAAAGGAAATGCTAGAGTAGCTTAAAATGCTACAAATATGCTCTTTAAAACTTCATCCTCTGCTTCTGTGGCTTTTCACTACTTTGTTTTAAGAATGAAAGCTCAGGAAAACTTAGTTAACAGCAGGAAGGTGGAAAAATAGTTCATCTTTAATGGAATCAAGTTCTCATTTAGAGAGTGATTTCTCATTTAAGTTACAAAGCTTGCTTAGCACAGCAGATAGGGAGTTCCATCTGATTCTAGCTCTACAGCAGGATACGTGCACTGCTGGAACCCAAATGAGGAAGAGTCACAGAGTCGTTTGGATAGAGAGAGGTGGGGAAACAAAGCCAAGGCTTCCAAGGCCAGAAGATAGGCAGTTTGGGGATGTAGGTTTTCTAGAGAGGTATTTAGTAAAGGCCTAATGCCAGTTGAATGACAAGAGAGCAGAAGTGCTTCATGACTGACTAGGAAACACAACATAATGGAAGGGGTCGGTGGGGCAGGGAAGGAGAACTCACTCCTCGGTGGCAGCAGCAGTTTTGGTGCATCCATTGCCGGCAATGGACATCGACACCAGTCAAAAATCCCAATCTCAGAGCAAAAGGATGAATAGATGTGACCTCGTTGGATTTCAGTGTTTGGCAGATCTGAGCTGTCTGTGTGCTACAACACGTACAAATGCTACAGCCTGCATCTGGAGTCAGAGTAAACTGAATGCTCCCCAAAACACGTGGGCTCTGCATGCGCCCCGTGGCGGTTGGGGTTTTAACTCGGTTGTCTTTTTCTCCTTGAATAACAGCACAGATCACTTCGTGCCCACTCAGAAGCTGATGGGATGTCTTGGAGCCGAGTGTTCTCTCTCAGAAACGCTGCCTTCTTGAAACCACTTGGGTCACAGGACAATTATTAACATGTATGAAGAAAATCCTAGTGGCCAAAGGCCAACACTACATTCAAAACCTGCTAATAACATCCAGGCAGAGTAGTAAAAGCAAAACAAGAAACACACACAAACCCCAAACAGAAAACCTCCCAAAGGAAAACTGTTCCATTTGTTTACTTCAATTTGAAGTAGATATTAAGGACATGAATGGACCAGTGGTGGTTTAGTTGTAAATCCCTCAATCCTCTGATGCACTGGCATTCTGGTGGTCACTGCTCTTTGTACACACGGATTTCGCTGGGAATACTCCGACATGGTGAAACTCGAGTGGCCAGGCAGCTACTGCAGGGTTCTTTGTGTCTGTACAAGCTTCCAGCACGTCAAGATGCCATCCAGCTTACAGAGAGCTTCACCTTGATACATCCTCCCTCTAGACACTGCGCATCGAGGAGCATCGGATGAGACAGCTTTAAGAGATGGATGGCTAGCGTGTTTGGACTGCCAAAAACTTCATTACAGTACACTTTACTGTACAAACACTTTAAAGGATGTTTATTAGGAAAGTCTGCAAGTCATAATGGATAGTAGAGTTCTTGTTTATGGTACCTTCTTGGCCTCTTAAGGATTCTGTTTGCCTCCAGTATTCAAATCAAAACTGCATCCATGAAGGTGATTACTAAAATGAGCTATGGTATGTTAACCTACAACTCACAAAATGCGACAGTACAGACATTAATCTTTCTTTTAACTGTCTGTTAAGTTGTACTCTAAGTTGTGAACATTTAAATATAATATATATCTCATATGAAAAAGCTAAAGCACAAGTGCTTCTGCACCCACCCCTCCCACCCCCCCAGCCCCCCCCACTTTGAGCCAAACCCACCCCAGCTCCGGTTTGGGCCCTGACCGATTTGGAATGCTTTCTTAGGCCACCCATTTCCACAAATTTGTATGCACTCAAGGAAATATAAAGTCAAAAATATACAAATCTCTTGTTGTTATAAGGTTTTTGTGAGTGAAATTACCCAGGACCATGGACTTGGAAGGAGAAAGGGGAAGGAAGGGATAAGAGAGAGGGGGAATTTACAGCAATTCATCTTCAAAGTTCAAAACTGGTCACTTCACAGAAAGACTGCAGGACTGGTGAAATTCTTGCTTCTAAAAAGTGATACTGTAGTGGAGAATTCTCTAGGAAAAATAAAACAGCTTTTAATAACTGGCCCGCTGGTATGAGCTACCGTGGAATAAATTAGCACAAAAAAAAAATGGAAGTCTTATAACTGTTCACTGTTACAGACGTAATCAACAAGGTCAGTCACTCGCAAGAGTTCATCTTCATCTTCCTCCGGCCCTACCGCCTCCTGCCCGCTCCCCGTGCCGTTGGGCGCCAGGCTGGCGCTGGCTGTGCTGTCCTTGGGGGCCTGGGTCTTCTCAGCTGGCTTCCCAATCAAGTTCTCAATGGTTTTCCCTGGGCTCTGTCCGTTGGTGGAAGGCAAGTCCACCAGGCTGTAGTCCAAAGGGCTCTCTACTTTGCCTACGTTATCAAAGTCATCTTCGTCGTCGCTTTCTATCCGGTAGCAGTGCTTCTTGGCGTTGTCTTGAGGAGCTTGTGGGGCTGGCAGCTTATGTGCAGGAGCGGGTTTCTCTGTGTCATCGTTGGTGTTTTCACACGTGTCTTCCTCATCCGTCTCAATCCGGTTGAGCCGCTTGCGGACAGGCCGCCCCTCGTCCTCCTCCTCCCCTTCCTCCTCAGTGTAGTCGTCTGTACTTCGCCGGCGTTTCCGGATCAATCGCTTGGACTCCTTTGTGGATTCATCATCTTCAGAGTTCTTCGATGTGTAGCTCTCTGGAAGAAGCAGCAGACTTAAAGCCATTAGCAAGTGAGTGCAACCAGAACTGTCACACTATTTATTCCTCATCTTTCACACCCATTAAGAAGCCACGTCTCTCTCCCCACACACATTTCTGTCTCTTGCTCCAGGTTCCCCGACCAGCTCACAACTCCTGCATGCTTTTTACTGTTTAAACAAACTGCTCAAGAAGCAAAGACAACGATTTGTTCATATTCTGTTTCCAATCTGAGGAGCACCAGAGGTTTTGGAGGCGAGGGTATTCCCCCTTAAAAGTGGTAACTGCATGGCAGGAATAACATAGAACCGTTCATAGGCCTTGAACACTGCCAGGGATGGGGCAGCCACAGCTTCTCTGGGAAAAGTCTGTGCCAGCGCCTCAGCACCCTCACAGGGAAGAGCTTCTGCCTCAGAGCTCATCTCAATCTCCCCTCTGGCAGGTTAAAGCCATTCCCCTTGGCCTGTCCCTCCAGGCCCTTGTCCAAAGCCCCTCTCCAGGTTTCCTGGAGCCCCTTTAGGCACTGGAGCTGCTCTAAGGTGTCCCCTTCAGGAGCCTTCTCTTCTCCAGGCTGCCCCAGCCCAGCTCTCTCAGCCTGGCTCCAGAGCAGAGCTGCTCCAGCCCTCGCAGCAGCTCCGGGGCCTCCTCTGGCCTCGCTCCAGCAGCTCCACGTCCCTCTTGTGCTGTTGCCCCAGAGCTGGGTCAGGACTGCAGGGGGGGTCTCACAAGATACTATACAGTCGCATCACCTACTTGTTTCTTTTCATCTAAGAGGATCCTCTAACACTCTGTAAACTGAAGTCAGCACTTCCCAAACCTACCTACAAATTAGATGTGCTCACCCTGTCAAGCACAGCCAATTTGCTGAGGCAGCCTGGCATCCACTGCAACCTGTACTACTCAGTGTTTCTAAAGCCAGACCTGAGGTCTCAAAAGGTGCTGCCCAGAATGGAGGGCACCCAAAATCAGTGGTTGCTTTTGCAATAGCTGATTTTCCATCAAAATGCACACAAGTTGCCCAGGGTGTGACTGACATTACTAAGAGCAGGCTTCCTCCCTGCTTCCCACAGCTCTTTCCAACAGGAGATGGAATGAGGTTTAACCATGAGCACAAATATACTCGGGGTAACAGAAGTAATACCCTTTTCCTTACAAAAGAGAATCTTTAAGGGTTCATGGGAGAAAGCTTTGAGACTAACAGAGAAGTGGTGAAACAAGGTACATTAGTGCCAGTTTTGGAATCCCAGCACTCTGTGCCAGACTCAGTAAACTCAGACCTGGAAGGGACGACGATGACTTTGCTGTGACTGTAACAGTGCATCATAAAGTGCCAGTGGAAGGCTTCAGAAGGAAACAGTTTCTGGGAAACCTCAAGGAACTCTGGAAGGAATATTCTCCAAAAGCTCTGGATTATGTATAGGTTTCTCTTCACATACACCAGCTGCTGCAAAGAGGGGACTGGTCATTTTACCTTCGCTGTCCGAAGTGGAGAGTCTGCGTTTATGAACTCTCCTTAACTCCTTCCCGTATCGGACACTTTTCTGTGAGCCATCACTTTCTGAATCCTCCTTATAATTGACTTGTCTCTTCTGATTCCGTCGTGATCTTCTCCTCCTGGTTTCCAGGTAATCGCCATCGCTGTAATCTGTGTAATCACCGCTCTCTGTACGGAAGGAAACAGCGACGTGTGTTATTCCATGAAAGCAAAACAACTCAGGATCAGCTGCAGACCAGCACCAGTAAATCCATGTGCTCGCCCAGCACAGGAGTCTTGTTATCCTGACCCATTCCAGGCTCATGCATCAGTCCCCCCATTCACCACCAGTGCAGAATTGCTGATTGATGCCCCATCCCCGGCAGTGTTCAAGGCCAGGTTGGACACAGGGGCTTGGAGCAACCTGCTCTAGTGGAAGGTGTCCCTGCCCGTGGCAGGGGGTTGGAACTGGATGAGCTTTAAGCTCCATTCCAACCCAAACCACTCTGGGATTCTATGATTTTCAAATCTTCTCACAAACCCTTTTCCTGTCTCCCTCAAACTCCTCCAGAAAGTGGTTTCCTTCCAGTGTTTTTGTTCCTTCATCCCTACTGGTGCCGAAGATGCTTCCTCTACACTACCTGACAGTTGGAACAACCTTACTGAATTGCAGTGGATGATGCACATGACCCTGGAAAGTCCTTTCTGGTTTTCAATTCAAGTATATTTACTCAAACACATTTAAGAATAGGTCAAGGAAAAACCATTGACACGAGGAAACTCCAGACCTGAGCTACAGAATTGAAATGACCAACAAAAATCAGTCTCAATAGATAAGTTTGCTTAAACGAGAAACTGTACAGGAGACACTTACCATCATCCACAGCTCTTCCTGCACCAGTCTACAGCAGCTACTGCCTTCAAGAATTAAATAGCCTTGAATCAACTTTAACTGCTTTTTCACTGTGCCAGAACAAGTGTCCCAAGACACAGTACTAAACATGTCACATTCTCTTCCTTTTAGTGATTGACACGAGTCTTAGCTCTTAGTGATTGACACGAGTCACATCCTCTTTACTTCCTAAAGTATTAAAGGAAGAATCAGAACAAGCCAACAAGAACCACCTTCAGGAAGAAACTCCATCTCTGGAGACTGAAAACAAAGCCACTCGCAGGGAACCTTATTTCCTTAGCTCAAAATAGGCTTAAAGCAGCATCCTGAGGGACAACATCGGGGGTGAAAGAGAAGCACATTGTTAAGACTCTTGGATATATATGGAATGACACTGGAATCAGCTGGGTTTATCACAGTTGTGTGTCCACCAGGAAACAAGTACTTGCTCCTGTGTGTTATGGATGAACTTTAGACTTCTGCCAGTATCTTCATTGGGAACAGCTCATGATTAGATGCATTCAGGGGAAGGAGACTACATCTATTTTAAGTGCGATCTTCATCCATCCATGCATGACCCCTCCTTTTGGAAACCAGTACTTCAAAGCAACTTACTCCAACATGTTCATCTCTAGTCTGGAGAGATAGATACAACACTGGGAAGGTAACACACGCTGCAGTAAGTTAATGCTCCAATGTACTTACTACCTTAAATTCACAGTAAAAGTGCTTTTGTATCTGGCACTTTCCAGAACAGGGTCTCAGATGAAGCAGAAACAAGGAGGACAGTCCTCAGGGGAAGATGCAAGTCATGAAAAGGTTTAAGTATCTCATAGGTACTATTCTCACACTTCAGACTGCACAAACAGAAACCAAACTGGTTGAAGGACAAGCAAAAGAAAGTGAATTATTCAGTTCTCCTGTAGAAGAGTCTTCAGTTACTAAATATCAAGGAGGACAATTATAGAAGAGAGATTCAGGGTGTTACTGTTGGGTTTCAAGCCAGAACACAGAATGCCATACACCTGAAGGAATTTTCTTCCATACAAAGAGAGGGAAAACTACCTTTTGCAAAGGTAGTTGGAAGGTCTTTGAGTAGCTATGAAGGATGTTTTTGCTCCATCCTTTCTCTTCCCTGCAGTCATGTGCCAAACAGGAAGGTACAGGGTAGCTGTAACTACCCACAAAGGCACAAGCATTCATTTAAACACATAGTTCCTGAAAAAGCAAGAACCCAGAGCTCAGAACAAGCAGCAAACTGCTTCACAGCAAAGATGACATCTGACTAGAGCAAAGCAAGCCAACAGCTTGGTGTCAGTCGTGCCAGCAAACTGAGACTTCCACTCTTCCCCTCTCCAGCACAGAGTATTGAATATACCAAAGATTTCTACTCACCAGATTCTCTGCTTGAATTCTCCTCAGAATCTTCATCTTCATCATCTTCAGAATATTTTTTCTTGACTGTTTTCCTTCGTAACCTCCTGCTTTGCCTCATGGGCCTGGAGAGGTGTCGCCTGGAGATGCGGGCACAGAACTCGGAATCGCTGTCCTCGTTTGAGGGGGGGTCCTCTTCACTCTCATCCAGGTTCTCCTCTGATATAACAAACTCATCCTGAGATCTGGTCAAAGAGAGACCCCAGAGAACAGAAGTAGATATTGAAAAAAAAGAACTGAAACACTACTTGTATTTTACAAGCAAGTGATATATGCAAAATGTATCTGTCATTAAAGATCTACCCACATATGCAAAATCTCCCATCCAAACCTCATGAGGTTCAAAAAGCCAAGGGCAAGGTCCTTCCCCTGGGTCGGGGCAATCCCAGCACAAACACAGGCTGGGGGAGACTGGATGGAGCAGCCTGAGGAGAAGGACTTGGGGGTGTTGGGTGAGGAGAAGCTCCCCATGACCCGGCTTCAGCGTGTGCTTGAGCCCAGAACCCCCCCGTGTGCTGGGCTGCACCCCCAGAGCGTGAGCAGCAGGTCAGGGAGGGGATCCTGCCCCTCTGCTGCGCTCTGGGGAGACCCCCCCTGCAGTCCTGATCCAGCTCTGGGGCAGCAGCACAAGAGGGACGTGGAGCTGCTGGAGCGAGGCCAGAGGAGGCCCCGGAGCTGCTGCGAGGGCTGGAGCAGCTCTGCTCTGGAGCCAGGCTGAGAGAGCTGGGCTGGGGCAGCCTGGAGAAGAGAAGGCTCCTGAAGGGGAGACCTTAGAGCAGCTCCAGTGCCTAAAGGGGCTCCAGGAAACCTGGAGAGGGGCTTTGGACAAGGGCCTGTAGGGACAGGCCAAGGGGAATGGCTTTAACCTGCCAGAGGGGAGACTGAGGTGAGCTCTGAGGCAGAAGCTCTTCCCTGTGAGGGTGCTGAGGCGCTGGCACAGACTTTTCCCAGAGAAGCTGTGGCTGCCCCATCCCTGGCAGTGTTCAAGGCCAGGTTGGACACAGGGGCTTGGAGCAACCTGCTCTAGTGGAAGGTGTCCCTGCCCGTGGCAGGGGGTTGGAGCTGGATGAGCTTTAAGGTCCCTTCCAACACAAACCATTCATAGAATAGTTAGGGCTGGAAAGGACCTTAAGATTGCCTAGTTCCAAGCCCCTGCCATGGGCAGGGACACCTTGCACTAAACCATGTCGCCCAAGGCTCTGTCCAACCTGGCCTTGAACACTGCCAGGGATGGAGCATTTACAACTTCCTTGGGCAACCTATTCCAGTGCCTCACCTCCCTCACTGTAAAGAACTTCTTCCTTATATCTAATCTAAACTTCCTCTGTTTTAAGTTTGAACCCATCACCCCTTGTCCTATCACTCCAGTCCCTGATGAAGAGTCCCTCTCCAGCATCCTTGTAGCCCCCTTCAGACACTGGAAGCTGCTCTGAGGTCTCCACGCAGCTTCTCTTCTCCAGGCTCAACAGCCCCAATGTTCTCAGCCTGGCTCCATACGGGAGGTGCTCCAGCCCCTGATCATCCTTGTGGCCTCCTCTGGACTTGCTCCAACAGCTCCATGTCCTTCTTCTGTTGAGGACACCAGCACTGCACACAGTGCTGCAAGTGAGGTCTCACGAGAGCAGAGCAGAGGGGCAGGATCACCTCCTTTGACCTGCTGCTCACGCTCCTTTTGATGCAGCCCAGGACACGGTTGGTTTCTGGGCTCAAGCACACACTGAAGCCGGCTCATGTTCAGCTTCTCACCAACCAACACCCCCAAGTCCTTCTCTGCAGGGCTGCTCTGAATCTCTTCTCTGCCCAACCTGTAGCTGTGCCTGGGATTGCCCTGACCCAGGTGTAGGACCTTGCACTTGGCTTGGTTAAACTTCATAAGGTTGGCATCGGCCACCTCACAAGCATGTCAAGGTCCCTCTCCATCCCATCCCTTCCCTCCAGCGTATCAACCGAACCACAGAGCCCTCTCTATTGTTCTGCAGTATCTTAACACAAAGCTGTTGCTCTCATGTAAAACATATATCTCAGCCTGAGCAGCTTATGACACTCCCATCATTTCCAAATGAGCCAATGCTTTTTTAACCACCACTGGGCACTACAGGTTCACAGTCACCTGCATTTGGCCACCAGCTGCATGTAAATTCCAGTATAAGATCCAGAGGGCATTCAGCAGAGGAGGGAGCTGTCAATGCATGAGCACACTTTAACTGATCAATACACTATTAATCCCACCCTCATTGATTGGAAATGTCCAGCACATTTAGCTCAGCTCTTCCTGGGGCCACTGAAGTGTCCTCAGCACGGTCATGGGTGGAAAACAAAGCTCCAGATTTGCATCTGTGTTGTATAGATTATCCACACACTTGGTAAACTGACACAGTGAGCAGTGAAGAGCTTTAAATGTTGATGGTAAAGAGCCTAGACCTCATGCTCCATTAAGTTTCTTCACTGAGGCATAAAGGATGTCTAAAGTTAGTGTTAATTTTGTTAATGTCAGGCATTCCCCAGACTGACTGATGAGGAATTCCATGGAAAGGGAGTTTCAGTCAGCCAGAGCAATACTCATTTAGTGTTTAAAGCTTCATATGACATGTATTTGTTTCCTACAGTATAAACCACTTCTTTGGCTGTTCTCAAACTCTTTATCTCCTACAAAGCAGAAATCAAGCTGATTTCAGAACCTGCATGACAAGCTCTGTAAGCTCTACATGGGGACATTTCACTCTTCCAATTCCTAAACGACAATTGGGCCCAAGAAAAATCCCACAAAATAGGATGTATTTCCAAAAGGAAACAACCAGCCTTCTTTTAGCTACATCTTTATTAAAGATTTCTGCTGGACAATCACATCATTACGAGATTACAAGAGAGACATTGAGGTGCTGGAGCGGGGCCAGAGAAGGGCAGCGGAGCTGGTGCAGGGCCTGGAGCACAAGTGTGATGAGGAACGGCTGAGGGACCTGGGGGGGTTTAGTCTGGAGAAGAGAAGGCTCAGGGGGGACCTTCTCGCTCTCTGCAACTGCCTGACAGGAGGATGGAGCCAGGAGGGGGCTGGTCTCTGCTCCCAAGGAACAAGGGATGGGACAAGAGGAAATGGCCTCAAGCTGCCCCAGGGCAGGTTTAGATGGGGATGAGGAACAATTCCTTCCCCAGAGGGTGCTCAGGCATTGGAACAGGCTGCCCAGGGCAGGGCTGGAGTCACCAGCCCTGCAAGTGTTCACACACTGTGTAGCCGAGGCCTCAGTGCCATGGGTTAGTGGTGGCCTTGGCACTGCTGGGGAATGGTTGGACTTGATGAGCTTAAAGGTCTTTTCCAACCCAACTGATTCTCTATCTGGCAGAGAACTGAGCCCATCTGCTCCTTCACTAAGACATCCACATCCAGAACCCCACAGCACGGCCTCAAACACACCAGTCACATTTCCAGAACATCCTGGCTGGGATGATCTCAGTGCATGGCTCTGAAGCGCCGGTTTTCCAGCACAGTGACATTCCCTTAGGCCAGGAGAACTTCTGCTGGCAGTGCAGTGTTGTTCCAGCACCAGGGGCACTGCAGAGTCACAGGAGCCTGGAGCAGTCTGTGACTTGTGGTGGAGGTTAAATGAGACCTACCCATCACTGATCTTGAATTCCTCCTCGCTCTCCTCCTCATCCAGGTTACTGTCACTGTCCAGGTCGTTCAGTCGCCGTCGTTTCTTGCGCCGCGCTGCAGCAGCCCTTTGGGGTCGCTTGTTTTCTTTCCTTTCCTCCTCTAGGATTGTGGAAATGTCTTTTCCACGGTGACCTGTGATATTGGACATGTCTTTACCTCTGCCAATGCCTGAATTCAGTGAGAGAAAGGGGAAAAAAGAGCAAGTTTAGGTTTCGGTTAACTTCAGACATGTCTTTCTTCTATGCTTCCAGTTATTCTCTTTAAAGCAGGGTATTTTTTATCAGGCAACACTCTGTCTGGACCACCCTGTGGTCATTTGGACATACTGAGGTCCATGTAGAAGATAGTGAGTGTCAACATTCTGATACTCAACCCCAACCCACATTATTACCAATGCCAGTGTCTTCTGAATAGGGCAGATGTCAGAAAATACATCTTCATCATAATGCTCAATATCCCACTGGGGAGATGAAGTGTTTTAAGTTGTGGTTTGGCCACAGAGTGGGCTTCTGAAGAGCTGGTTTTACTGTTGAGACTTAGTTATGTTTATTATATGGGTCTTGTGTTACCCTCAGACACCTGATTTATTGATTGTCCATATAGATTCACAAAGCTTCTAAAAACTGGTGTCTTTGAGGAGATGCCACAAGCCAAGGAACTGAGGGATAACACTTGGTGGCAGCTTTCTCCAGCAGGTTGAGGTGATGCAGAAGCACAAACATCTCCCATATACTGCTGCAGATCTCTCTTTTTGTCCTCCACATCACTTTAACAGGTATCAAAGAACATAATTCCACTCTATTCACATTCAACTGAGAAATGCTTATAGAACTGGATTAATATTTAAGATGATTTTGGAGACTCAGTTTTTAGGGGGCCCAACTATGGATCAGTTCCTGAGCCCAATTTTTACAGGGGACAGATGCCAAAAGCACAAGCTGCCATCCCAGTCTCAAATCCAAACCCTAGCAAGTGAGTTTTAGGAGTTTTCTTGTCATGCTTACTCATTGCATTCATATATTGAAACATGTACAAGCTCAATGTAACTATCAAGACCAAATACATTTTGGCAGCCTGAGATGGCCATTCCCAAGGGAAATTATTTCATTTGATTCCAAAAATACAGCAGGAAAACTTCCAAACTATGAAGTTTAAGGAAGAGGATGATGTTTGTGTCTTCTCATAATGAAATGAATCTCAACCTTTATGAGTATTGCAATGAAAACCAAACACTATCAGTAACATACCTCCTCCATCAGCCTCCTTGATATCATCTTCAATGGCTTCATCAATTGCCTCATCGAATTCATCAAACCTAAAAGGAACAGTTTTCATTTACCACTTTGAAGTGAACCCTGATTAAATTATACTATGAAAACATACTTCAATTGTAAAACTGCTCTAAGAAATCACATTGCACCATGGGCTGGATATAAACTACCAAAGGTAATGGGCTGGGTGATGATCAAATAGCCACCTTTTAAAAGGTGTGGGGTCTATTTCTAGTTGCTAGCAGGTTATTTCCCATGCCTGGCTGTCTTCCTATTGCTTTATGTGAAGAGAAAACCACTCTCCCTTTGCGTGACATACCACTGAATTTAACAATATACAATTGGGATGTTCTTTCAGATGCTGTCAGTGGCATTTTTCACACAAAGCATCATTTATTCCACACCTTTCATTAGAAGACACACACACACCGAGCTGTAAAAGAGACTTTCTGAAAAGCAGCCACTGAAGTCAAAGGCAAATTATTCATCCTGCCTAAATCTGCCTTGAAAACTTATTTCGTGCTCCTCTTAAAGCTCTTGGGCATTTTACTTTACTGCAACATCCTAAGCTGAACAGATCAAACATGCTGTACACAGCATCACAGAATCATGGAATCCCAGCCTGGTTTGGGTTGAAGGGACCTTAATGTGTCACTTCAAATGTCTGTGTCCACAGTGAAGTCCCACTGGTGTCGCTGACAATTGTGTCTCCTTTCCTTCAGCAGGGAAAATAAATGCTAAATGTCTTATTCTGCTGACAGACCCATGTGTATTGTGTGGCTCTGGGTTCTCCAGAGATATGTAATCCCTTTGTATCCCTCAAGGGAGCTGTCGAGTCCTCTGAGCAGGTTAGCAAAGATCTGCAGTGTCAATAAGGCAGCAGCAGAAGTGATGTTCCATTACACCTCAAGGACAAGCTGTTGGCAGCTCGGGTTTGAGCTCAGGGTGTTTGGAAGCAGTGATCTGAAAGCATTCAGTGATTTCTTACATTTTAAAGAGGTTGGGGTTTTAGTGGTGTGGAGGGAAAATGGGGTTTTGAGTGATGTGGAACTAATCTTATTGATGGGATAGTTTTGGTTACTTGAGGTGTAAACCTGCCTTGAACATGACATGCAGTTCTTAGGGAATATAGAAAGAGATCAGAAATCCATCACCTCATTTTGAAAGGAGAAAGTGGTTTATGCTCCTTATTGGAATACAGAGTAATACTGGGTTTGTTCTTTGTTCTGGAGGTTGCTCTGGAGGACCAAGTAAAATAGAACTGTCATCTTTCTTTTGTGACTGAGAAACTGAGTCTTTAATGAAAGTCTTGTCCAATTGTCAGTGTTTATATCTAAAACGAGGTTTTTAAATGTGAGAAGAAGAAAAACTTGCATCTAAATAACATCTTTCCTATATAATTCATTAAATGTCAACTTTTGCATGTTAAATCTCAAGGTATCTGTTTGGTGATACAGGGAACGAGCCTTTTTGATGGGATTTGAATTCATAACTGGAGAAACAAACTGAAATCATCTGTGTAAAAAGCACTGGATCCTTTTTCCTCCCAGTGCTGTTCCCTTTAAAGGAGTTACTCCTTGTGTAGAGATTTAGGTGGTTTTACAGAAGTTGCTGCATGACAAACAAATATCTCATAGAATCATGGAATGGTTTGGGTTGGAGGGACCTTAGAGCTCATCCAGTTCCAACCCCCTGCCATGGGCAGGGACACCTTCCACTAGAGCAAATTTGGCTTTTGGTTGTCCTCTTTAGTTCTGTAACATTACAGCTTGTATGTAATTACAAAGTTTAAACTAAAACAGGGGAAGTTCAGGTTGGATATAAGGAAGAAGTTCTTCCTTGTGAGAGTGCTGAGGCGCTGGCACAGACTTTTCCCAGAGAAGCTGTGGCTGCCCCATCCCTGGCAGTGTTCAAGGCCAGGTTGGACACAGGGGCTTGGAGCAACCTGCTCTAGTGGAAGGTGTCCCTGCCCGTGGCAGGGGGTTGGAACTGGAGGATCATTGGCACGTGTAGTATTTTCACCAGCTCTAAGTTATGTGTATCATAGAGTCTGTAAGAAATACTCTATCATTTTGCATCAGAAAAAGAGCATTATAGCAAACATTATTTGGATTCGGGAAACCCAATGCCAGAATGCAGCACAGGCTGCATGACCCTTATGGGAGAGGACCTGGGGGACACAAGCCCCATAGGGGTGAACAGTGAGCAGCTGGGGCAAAGAAAGACAACAGGATGCCGGGGAACATCAAGAGCATCACCAGCAGAGATAAAGGTGTCACTGTCCCACTCAGTGCTTGTCAGGCCACCCCTGGAATCCTGTGTTCAGTTTGGGTCCTGCTGCACAGAAAAGATGTGGATGGGCTGGAGAGGGTCCAGAGAAGGGCCACAAAGATGATCCAAGGACTGGGCAGTGTGTGAGGAAAGGCTGAGAGAGCTGGGACTGTTCAGCTGGAGAAGAGGTGGCTCAGGGAGACCTTATCCCCATGTGCCAGGAGTTAAAGGGTGGCTACAAAGAAGATGGAGACTCCCTTTTGACAAGGAGTCCCGTGGAAAAGATGAGGGCTGATGGGCACAAGTTACTCCTGGGAAGATTCCAGTTGGACACAAGAGGAAATTTTTTCACAATGGGAACAATCAGCCATTGGAATCGTCTCCCCAGGGAAATGGTGGATTCCCCAACGTTGGACACTGTTAAGATTGGGCTGCACAGGGTGCTGGGCCATCTAGTGCAGGTCATGCTTTGCCTAGAGAGGTTGGACCAGATGATCTCTGAGGTCCCTTCCATCCTGGAATCTGTTCTGCTTTCAGAATCCAGTCTAAATATCTTGGAATTTCCATTTACTAATCGCATTTTCATTCACAGTTTCTCTAGAGAGCCACAGACCATTTTCAGATGCACTGGCTCATCACTGTGCTCTAAACTTCATGCCCCTTTCATGCTGGACAGAGCCTTGGGCAACCTGCTCTAGTGTGAGGCATCCCTGCCCATGGCAGGGAGTTGGAACTGGATGATCTTAAGGTCCTTTCCAACCCAAACCAGTCTGGGATTCTATAATGTAAAGCAGCCATAAGGGGAGTGGGAAAGAGAGGAATTTAAGGCCTTTAGCCACAAGCATAAGTCCCCCTTTCAACCGAAAGGAAAGGTTTGATTCACCTGCTTTAACTTACTCCAGGAACCGCACTAACTCCAAAACCTTCTCCAGTATTCCTGAACAAAATACCACATACATTTCTTTTCCTGCCTCATGCCTTCACTACAGCACCTTGTGTGCTTTTACAACCAAACCAACATTCAGAGGAAAGAAGAAAACCTGCTTTAGTTGGGCCTCTCATTTAAATGTACCAGTGTGCATGAGAAGTGGAAGGTTGCTTGAGAAAGAAAACACCAGTTTGGTTTCTCTTTGCTTTACAAGCTACTGAAACAAGGTGCTGACCTGTAGCTTATGCACTTTCGGGTTCTGGTGGACCTCCTTTCAAGCAGCTTTGATTTGGGTTTTTTGGAATCTTTCTTCTTTTCTTCATGACCTTCGGGTATTTCTGGCTCCTGTTCACATAAGACAGAAAGGTGAAAAAGCTTTATCTCCCCCCTCCCTCCACTCCCACTGTGCCTGAACTCATGATACAGCTAATTCATATGATCCATACAGGGGGAGAAAGTTGGCTTTATTACAGCCAGTTGGAGTGGAAAGTTTATGTTCAAACCAAACAGAAGCCTCATTTTAAGCTCTCATGCAAACAACAGTTTCTATCACTTCAGACGAAGGCATTTGGCTGAGACCTCAAGAGAACCACTTTAAAATGTATGTACGAAGTGAAGATGCTGTTCTCCACATGAATAAGAGCAGTTTTCCTCTTCTGTATAGTGAAACCTTATAAAAGCATGTTAATAAACCCCTAAATGTTTATAGTTTTTAACCACAAGACTTCAATCCACATTTGAGGGAGGTGAATATCACGCTTCTAATAGATATTGCATATTGCCTCTGAATCATAAGCCAGAGGCATTTGTTCCCATCCATTCCATGACAGTTAGACCTGGATAATTCCACAGCAGGCACTAGAGTTAAACAAACTGAATCCCACCTTTATAACCTACAGACTCAAACCCCACCTGCAATGGGCAGGGAGGTGATGCTGCATCCTCCACTGACTCTGTGGCACCAGTTGGCTCTAACAAACACCATGAACCTCCCTTGGTTTCTCTGCTAAATTCAATCTAAACCAAAGGGACTACAGTTAGTTCTGACCTGCATATAGATGGATTTTTCTTTCCAAGATGCTACAGCACCTCATAATGCACCATTGAGGAATGTCTTCCCTAAGAAATTTGGGAAGTAAAACAGTAATACAACACAGACACAGTAACTTACCTGAGGTGGGATGATGTTCTCAATACTGATCCCCACATAGACCAACCGCTCTTTTCTTTAGGAGAGAAAAAGGAAGATGAGCTTACAGAAAGGCTGTAGATATATAGAATAATGCTGTAATTAGCACTGTTTGAAGCTCTTACTATCTCTAGGCAGAAGCATCCTAAGAGGATTTTCCAGCTGAACCAGTTATTTTAGTTGGAATTATGTGCTAAATCTCCTATGATTACATTCTCCTGCCTGCATAATGTAAGAGATTCCAAAGAGTTCTGACAAACAACAGTATTTGAAGATTGCAAACACCACAGAAGTGATTGAAGTGGGGTGTAAAAGGCAATTACAAAACAACTGAAAGATAATAATGTTGTGATCATGTGGTCAGATCCATAACCACAACCAACTGTACTGTGAGGGTGCTGAGGCGCTGGCACAGGGTGCCCAGAGAAGCTGTGGCTGCCCCATCCCTGGCAGTGTTCAAGGCCAGGTTGGACACAGGGGCTTGGAGCAACCTGCTCTAGTTGAAGGTGTTCCTGCCCGTGGCAGGGGGTTGGAACTGGATGATCTTTAAGGTCCCTTCCAACCCAAACCATCCTGTGAGTCTGTGAAATAAGGGACTATGCAGCAATTCTTTGCCAGAAGAGAAGAGCCTGAACAAAGATCAAGTCAAGCTGCTCTGGAAACAACTATGATGACAGATGGATGACAGCAACTGCAGAGTCTTGTGAATTTGGCAAAGTTTAACAAAATCTAAAGCAACAAGACTCAAACCCCACATTAATCTGGATGATCTTTGTACCCAAGTCAGGACTTGGAGCAACCTGCTCTAGTGGAAGGTGTCCCTACCTGTAACAGGGGGTTGGAGCTGGATGAGCTTTAAGGTCCCTTCCAACCCAAACCACTCTGGGATTCTAGGACTTAACTTTGCTTACAGCAGGGACTGTACACTGGGCTGACAGTGTAACACATGCAGCTGAACCAGTGCTGAAAACCACTTACCTACTGGTATGAGAAAGCCAAATTTGTGTTCAGGCACTTTAATCAAACTTCAATACAATTGTATTTCCTTATTTTTTCCCATTATTGGGCTGCTTCTCCCCTCTTGCAGGCTCTCTCAGCACTGCACCACCACCAACCAGTGAAGTCAAAACTGGTCTTACCAGTTTGGGACCAGTTCCCAGTCATTTTACAAAGCTCATTCAGTTATTACCACCCTTCTGCAGAGCAGCTCGCTGCAAACACCACCACGCAACAGTACCTGCGCTCCGCACGCTCCTTCTTCTTCAAGACCACGTCCAGATCTTGTAACTGTTCTTCTAATTTCTCACAGAGTAATTTCTAAAGGAATGAAACACAATATTAGCTTCTTTCATAGCAGCTATTTTCATGTTCAGATGCTTCATTCACTGTGTCATATTTGTCTGGAAGGAGGGTGAGTGCTTTGCTACACTGGAGGCTCCTCTTCGATGAGGACAACAAAGATCATCTCCCTAAAACACGTGCTTCACCATGAGCTGCTACAGCCATGCATCCTCCCAGTAACTGGCATTTCCTATCAGAAGCAACGTGCCTAAAGCAAGTAAAGAGGTTTGGAATAAGCATTTCTAAATTAGTACCTCATTTTTGTTGGTATTTACAGCTTTGCCTCAGAGAAACCTAAGGATTTCACAGACATATGTAATATACACACACAGTGGTACCTGTTTGTCCCTTATCTTAATATCTGGAGTAAACAGGAGTCTGTGGACACCACAATAAAAAGTGGAGATACATTTCACAATCCTTTTCTTAGCAAATGTCTTGGAACAGCACTTAATACTGAAGGAGTCATATATAAAAATGACTTTTCATGGACAGATTGTCTTTTATTCCATATTAATGCCCTCATCATACCCTTTCCAAGGATGATGATCATGCTTTTACAAACCTGTCATTTTTCAGGTTTAAAATCACTAAACACCACCAGAGCAAGGAGATGCTCTAACTACAAGCCACCATCCCAAATTGTGTAAAGAAAACATTCTCACACAGTTCAGATTATCACTACTTAAAACCACTCCTAATTAGTCCTAAAATACAACTAAAGGTCACTGCTTGGTAGCGCCACATTGTGTCACATCCAGAGTGGCTTTTTGCAGGAATTTGGCTTTTGCAGCTCTTTTGGCAGGGAATTTCTCTAAAAGCAAGGAAAGGGGTTTGGGAATCAGGCAGCTTACTCTGAAAATGTGCATAAATGGTTCCCCATTAATTTACCAAGAACAGGAACAGACACTCTCTGCCTTATCCCTGCAAGTCTTGCTATTTTAGATGTCCTTTAAATGAAACCAGACACATGCACCCATTATTTTTTGGCAGAAGCAACTTCTAACCTTCAAGAACATGTTCATGCTTGTCTGTTACTTGACAAGGACAACTTGGGCTTTGCCAACAGAAGCAAACTACACTGTGAGACTCATTAGAAACAGCAGCTTTCTCTAACCAGCTCCTGAGCATATGTCTCTGAAGGAGGAACAGCACTTAGAAACAGCTGCTTGTTTTGGCCACTGATCCAAAGATGGGAGAAGACCAGGTAGGTGGAGATTCCAATCAACACATCAGCAACACACAGTCAATACTGTGTTAGTCGTGAGGTAATTTAACCAAAGATGGGAGAAGACCAGTGTGGTTGGAGATTCCAATCAACATGTCAGCAACACACAGTCAGCACTAGCAGAAAATGAAAAGGGAAGGGAAAACCAGCTCACAAAACTCAGGTTTAATAATGGACAAGAGGGAGGTTGTGGCTGCCCCATCCCTGGCAGTGTTCAAGGCCAGGTTGGACACAGGGGCTTGGAGCAACCTGCTCTAGTGGAAGGTGTCCCTGCCCGTGGCAGGGGGTTGGAACTGGGTGAGCTCTAAGGTCCCTTCCAACCCAAACCAGTCTGGGATTCTATAAGATCATCACATCTACCACTCATCACAGCCTATTTTTAACAGAAGAAAGAATACGTTAAACTCTCAGCAGACCTCCACAACCCCCAAAGCAAAGCTGTAAAGGAGAAGAGTGAAGCTGAACAGGAACCATACATGCTGGCAGGGTGGGCAGAACCACTCTCCATCAGGGATGATCATCAAGGGAGGGCGAAGGCAGGCTGTGTGGTACCCACTGTCACAAGAGTCACACAACAAAATCTGTGGAAACAAAACAAATCGTGAGCATCTTTTGGCATCTATAACATGCAACAAACTCCAGAACCATTTCTGCAGCCAACACAGAAGTGCTTTATAAATACTTCGGACTGTGCCAAAACCCCCCAGAATCCTGTATCACTTATCACTAGATGCTTCCAGGGCCAGGAGTGGGTTTTATGGGGAAGTTTATATATCACAGTTTTCCATTTTTACACCAGATTTCCTCTTATTATGTATTCTCAGGCACTTAGTACTACTTGACTATGTTGATTGTAGCATGGCATGGAATCTGGTAATGCTTTCCAGACCCCAGATGAAGTGGAAAACTCCATCTGGACAAGATGTGAAGTGTTTTCCCTGTGCATTCGTATCCACACAAAGGAAACTTGGTTATTCCTCAAGTCAGGATGATTTTATGTCCCAGAGAGAAGAGACAAAGCAGGGGCATAGAGAACCAGGCAACTACTGAAGTTCATACTTAGCTGGGTTAAACTGGAGACATCCCTTTCCATTCAAGCTGAGCAACAAAGCTGGCATAAGCTGTGTGAGTATCTGCTGGGATATGTATCCTTTAGGTGAAACCTTGTCTCAGCTATGCTAGGATCTCTGTCACACACCTCAGAGTAGGCTTGTTTTGTGGATTTATAGCAGGATATTATGATTTCCCAGATAAAGAGAGGAATTTGTGATATCTACCACTGTTGAACAAGAACCATAAGTACCAGGGAGAATGAAAGCTCTTCCTGTATGGAATTTTGCTGTACCCAGTCTCTATCCAACAAGGATGACTATGGACCTGTGATTATGTCACACCACACCAGAAAGGACAAATCACACTGCTGGGCTTTTTGATGCTGTTTCCCTTGTATTCATTGAGAGGCACAAGCTCAAAGCCTCACCCAGATTAATTCTCAATGGGTTAAATTGTGTTATATGTCACAAAAGACAACAATTCAGAGGTGGTAACGAGAAGAAGTCGCTTCCCTTCTTATTAAAGGCAAACTCATTTAGTATCATGAGTTTACCACCTAAAACCTAGATAGGTTTCTTTAAAGAGCCACTACAGAGGATGATGCACCTTCAGATACCACCAAAGCCACATCTACATCTACACAACATCTACACAACAGCCAACAGCAGCTCGCCCCAGCAGCCTACCAGCTCAGGGTGATTGGGAAGGCCACACTTCTTGCACGGCTCATCGTCATCAGCAGGGGCAGCTTCTTCTTCCTCCTCTTCGTCCTCCTCTTCCTCCTCCTCAGAGTTTTTTTCACTCTCTGAGACCTCACTTTCCTCATTACTCGAGTATTTCCACCGGCCGCGTGTCCGCGTACCCGTCCACCGAACTTTGCTTCTCTAGGAGACACACCAAAGAGAAACCACAAAGGAAGCTCATAGAGTTTCTTCCCAGATCACATAAAATACTTGTCTCTACACTGAAGAGATTCATTTCCATCACACCAGCTGAATTTACCATAGAGCATTTCATTGAATTAATTGTCTAATCAAAGAGCCTTCAAATGCAACAGGATAATAAAGGGAGAGAAATTCCTATCTACCTGCAGGAACAAATTTTGAAGGAGCAGCTCCCATATGGAGCCAGGCTGAGAACATTGGGGCTGTTGAGCCTGGAGAAGAGAAGCTGCGTGGAGACCTCAGAGCAGCTTCCAGGGTCTGAAGGGGGCTACAAGGATGCTGGAGAGGGACTCTTCATCAGGGGCTGGAGTGATAGGACAAGGGGTGATGGGTTTAGACTTAAAACAGGGGAGATTCAGGTTATAGTTGGTTATAACGCAGAAGCTCTTCCCTGTGAGGGTGCTGAGGCGCTGGCACAGGGTGCCCAGAGAAGCTGTGGCTGCCCCATCCCTGGCAGTGTTCAAGGCCAGGTTGGACACAGGGGCTTGGAGCAACCTGCTCTAGTGGAAGGAGTCCCTGCCCGTGGCAGGGGGTTGGAGCTGGATGAGCTTTAAGGTCCCTCCAACACAAACCACTCTATGACTCTATGGTTGAGTCCACTGGCTGCATTGCAAAGCTACCTTCTTGCAAAAACTCATCTAAGATACATAATCCTCAACATTCCTGGGTAAGTGCATATTCTTACAGATAAGACTCTGGGTATTCTTTATTCCTGGGTAATAAAATGAGGTATTACCTTGTTAACCTTAGAATTTGATTCCTTCTCTTGTTTCTTTGCATCTTCTTTTCGTTCTGGCTTTTGTGCTGCTGCAGGTTTCTCCTCTTCCTCCTCAGCTCGCTTTTTGTCAGGTTTCTGATCCCGAGTCTCCACAACTTTTGGAGTAGGCTTGGATATCCTTGGAGATCTCCTTAACGTGCGGCCAATGCTGACCTCTTCTGGCGGCGTTTCTGCCTTTCTCTTCCGACTGGAGATCCTGATGGTTAATTTAATCCCTTCTTTTTGCCTTTCCGAAGTTATTTCTTTGTTATCCGTTGCACAGCTTTCTTCCTCAGACACTAGCTTGTATTTAAATTTGCTTTTAGGAACCAGAGAGTCCTTTTTACTCTCTGAGGAATCCTCTAGATTAGAAGCATGAGCATCATCTGACCTATCTGGCTCCATCTTGGCAGCTTCTGGCTCTTCCTCTTGTTTTTCAGGGCTGGATCTTTCTTCTCCTTTGCTCTCCTTAGGTTGAGGCGTTTTACTTTCAGAGCCCTCCTTTTCCAAGCCAGGGTTCTCTAAAGCAGCAGGAGAAGCAGGCGCAGGGGGTATCTCAGCAGCTTTTGGAGAATGAGCTCTCTCCTCAGATTCACCTTTACCTTTCAAAGTCTCTTCAGCAGAGAGCGCTGGGTTGGGCAGCTCTGCAGGAGCAGATGCAGTTGGGGACTTCTCTAAGCATTCTTTGGGTGGCGATAGGCTGTCCTGTTTGATTTTAGAGGCTGGTTTCTCTTCACTTGTTTTGGCACAGTCTTCAGAGTTCGAAGGCTCTTCCACTACCACATTAGTGGCTGTGCTGTCAGGGGGCTCCTTCTCCACAGGACTCAATTCCTCCTTTAAAGGCACTTTCTGATTCGAAGCCTCGGAGACGGCGGCGCCGATCTCCTTCAGCACAGTCACTGCATTCTTCTCCACCTCACACGTTTTGATGATTTTACTAACAGAATTCAGGGACTCTGACACCTTTTCCCCACTTTTCCCAGTTTTCTCCTTCAAGGAGCTGCTCTCATCCTTTGCACCAGCAGAGTGCTCTGGCTTGTTATTCTGTATGACGCTTGGGGTTATCTTTTCACAGCTAACCTCTCCATTCACCAGCACTTTCCCATCAGGACATAAAGCAGTGATTGTAGGGACTCTCTTAAAAGCTTCTTCTTCAGGTTTCCCTTCTTCCTTCAAGACATCCTTTGTTGGAGTAACACATTTACACAAGGGCCCCTTTATTGGACTGTCATAGTCATCCGTCAGCTTGATCTCTCGCTTCTTAAGCGGTATTTTGGCCTGCTGGTCGTTTTTCAGCTTCTCACTTTCTTCCACTGATTTCTCCACTATTTCTTGGGGAGTTTTGACATTAACACAAAATTCTAACCTCTCTGGCTCATGAACTGCTATTTTCTCTGTGCAACTTTTGACTTCTTTTAAGTCTTTCGATTCTATTTTGTTTTCCTTCACCTCGACTTTAACAGGCTTGACGTTTTCTTTAAAGGAGTCACTTTCTTCTTTGACAGTTTGCTTTTCTTCAGTGTATTCTGAAGCTTTCTCTAATTTTACTATTACTGGCAACTTGATGATTTCTTTTTCTTCCACTTTCTCCATTTTCAGGGTATTTTCATCTTCTTTGACCACGGGAAGAGGAAGGTTTTCTGTTTCCATCGCCTGTTCTTCCACCTCTTCTTTCTCTTCTTTGATTTTCAATTGATTTTCTGTTGACAGAGAAAAACAACTATGAAACACCCAGAAGGACCTACAGGGTCACAAAGAGCATCCATCAAAACAAAGGTATATGTGAAGCACCCAACAACCCAAAGTCCCCCACAAATGAATCTTCTCTCATTGAATACCCAGGGGTCTGGCTGCTCTAACACTGTCATTAAATGAGGTGCTAATTTTTAACTATAGAATCACATTTCAGTTTAATTATACACCAAAATAAACCTACAATTCAGAAGACAGCAGCAGAATTCTGCATTTATCCTTCTTTAAACAGCCATCTCAGCCCCTCCAACAGTGGCACAATGCTTTCAGAGGATACATGAAATGTAAGCATGAAGCATCAAGCTTGAAGTCTTCTTGAGTTTCTGAACTCTTTCACAAACCACAACATGGTGGAAGATTCCATGGTCTTCAAGTGAAATTCCACATGGAAATGAGTCCCCAGCAGTTCAGAGAAACAAAGAAGACGTTCAACTGCCAGAGGGGAGATTGAGATGAGCTCTGAGGCAGCAGCTCTTCCCTGTGAGGGTGCTGAGGCGCTGGCACAGGGTGCCCAGAGAAGCTGTGGCTGCCCCATCCCTGGCAGTGTTCAAGGCCAGGTTGGACACAGGGGCTTGGAGCAACCTGCTCCAGTGGAAGGTGTCCCTGCCCATGGCAGGGGATTGGAGCTGGAGGAGCTTTAAGGTCCCTCCAACCCAAACCACTCTGGGATTCTATGTGTAGTGAGGAAGAATGGATTTTATACCATTTTCAAATACAAAGCATGTATTGAGGTAAGTCTCAGCAATCAGTACAGCAGTGGAAGATGAATCCCTGAAGCACCCGGAGCGGTAACATTTTGAAGGCTCAAAGCTGGTCTTTTCCCTTTCAGAGAAGTGCTTCCCTCTCTGAGCCCTCGTAACACAAAAGCTGCCTCTTTAAAGCCATTTGTAATGGTAAGAATTGAGATATTTTTTCCTGTGTCCAAGTTCTTTCCCTCTGTCTTCACTTCTTTCTGCCTAAATTCTGTTCGACCATTTCTTCCTTTCACCTCCTGCTTTCTCCCAAGCTTCATCAAGGAGCACCAGAATCCTAAATCTCCTCTATACCGAAACTCAACATCTAGAGTTATCAATAGCTTAACAGCCATAGTCTACAGTTTAACTCCCCAAACTGCTCATAAAGCATCTCAGATACACAAACTGACTTAGCTGGTGCACAAGTCATTTCAATACTACTCAAGTCAATTCCTCAGGCTAGTAAAGCACATGTAAGCATTGGGTCAGTTGACCTTTTTGTATGTACTTGTTTAACACTATCTGGGATGTGGCCAAAGCAAACAGGTATCAGGTCTTCCAGCATGTTTTCACTGTATCACAAAAGAGCTTGGACTACTAGTAAGAAATACTAAAGCTTCTCAACTGAGAGCCTCTGAGTAGCGCTCTGTGTATTTATCACTGCATGTGTCAGTCATTTCATCATTCATCCCATACATGGGACTAGTGCCCAGGAGTGATTCTGCATCAACATGATGTGAGGCACAGGCAAGATCAGTACTTGGAATTCATCCTGCAGTGTTGGTAACCACACAGGTTGTGTTGTCACTTCAGTGCAGAGTTACACGCTGGAAAAGCCTGAGACTGGAAGACAAACCTGCTGGAGTTCATCCCAATTCCCTGCCATTTCTACATGAGTCTTTTAATGCTTCCACAACCACTTCAGTGTTACCTGAATGTTTTATTTCTTCTGTTCTCCACTGTTTGTTACAAAGAATGAGAATAAAACAGCAAGTTTTTGATACTCAGAACCAAGACAGGCTTTGGCTAATTCCATATATCAAATTAACTTAAACAGATTTGAAGGAACACATCCTAACACACCAAAATCCTTAAATCTTGTTTCTGATTGTGGAAATATCTTCATGTATGTTAATAAAATAACACCAGCTTGTAACTGGGGTGGAGTTACTTGGGATAAGCAGCTTTTAGCTTTCCATAACCTGAGAGCAGAGCACATCTTGCAAAGTAAAGTACTCCAGCCTGATGGATACTTGCTAAAAGCAATGCACAAAGCAACAAGCCAGGCAGGTTATTAAAGATGTGCAATGACACGGTAATAAGGAAGGAAAAAAGGTTCTTTGCTAAGAGCAGCAATGCACTGGAGGCAGCCAAGGACCACTTCACTTCTAAAGCATTTTAGTATTTTAAATCATTACAATTAAACTCATGTTGAGTTCTGGTGTGCTCAACATAAGAAGGACACATAAGGAGGCCACAAGGATGATCAGGGGCTGGAGCACCTCCCGTATGGAGACAGGCTGAGAACATTGGGGCTGTTGAGCCTGGAGAAGAGAAGCTGCGTGGAGACCTCAGAGCAGTTTCCAGTGTCTGAAGGGGGCTACAAGGATGCTGGAGAGGGACTCTTCATCAGGGACTGGAGTGATAGGACAAGGGGTGATGGGTTCAAACTGAAACAGGGGAGATTTAGGTTAGATCTAAGGCAGAAGTTCTTCCCTGTGAGGGTGCTGAGGCGCTGGCGCAGGGTGCTCAGAGAAGCTGTGGCTGCCCCATCCCTGACAGTGCTCAAGGCCAGGTTGGACAGAGCCCTGGGTGACACGGTCTAGTGTGACGTGTCCCTGCAATAGCAGGGGGTTGGAACTAGATGATCTTAAGGTCCTTTCCAACCCAAACTGTTCTATGATTCTTGAAAACTCATGTTGATTGTGAAACACTGGAGGATATAACCTGTATTTTTTTTTTCTGATTCAAACTCAAAAGGAAAAGTAAACAGTGCACCCAATGCTGTCTGGATTTCAAACATGGCATTGCACAAACAGGTATTTTTCTTCTTTTAAATATTGCTAGAACAGGAAAAGTTTGGCAACAGCTCAATGCCCCACAAAAACACACAATGACCATGTACAGCAAAATAAAATTCTCCTATAAATAAACTCTTGAGCCTAAACATGCACTAAAAACCCTCCAAAAATATTTATAATTTCGAAGTACTCAATACTGAAGGGCAGCGGAGCTGGTGCAGGGCCTGGAGCACAAGTGTGATGAGGAACAGCTGAGGGACCTGGGGGGGTTTAGTCTGGAGAAGAGAAGGCTCAGGGGGGACCTTCTCGCTCTCTGCAACTGCCTGACAGGAGGATGGAGCCAGGAGGGGGCTGGTCTCTGCTCCCAAGGAACAAGGGATGGGACAAGAGGAAACGGCCTCAAGCTGCACCAGGGCAGGTTTAGATGGAGATGAGGAACAATTCCTTCCCCAGAGGGTGCTCAGGCATTGGAACAGGCTGCCCAGGGCAGGGCTGGAGTCACCGGCCCTGCAAGTGTTCACACCCCGTGTAGCCGAGGCCTCAGTGCCATGGGTTAGTGGTGGCCTTGGCAGTGCTGGGGAATGGTTGGACTTGGTGGTCTTAAAGGTCTTTTCCAACCTGGTTGATTCTATGATTTACTTTGAACAGAAACAGGTTTCGTGGACTGATTTTCTTTAACAAGTCCTGCTCTAACACAGTAACTTCTCAGGAAGTTGAGAACTCTTTACGCTGCCACAGCACAACATTGAAAACTTGAGGAAAGAAGGCAGAAAACCTTGTGTAGATGCTTCTTCAGCCTTTTTGGTGTCTTCATCTTCTATGCTGGGGCTTTCCCGTGATGAATTCTCCTGCTGAGTGTTGTTGGGTTTCAACAGGGCAGGATCAATCTGTGCTTTCAGCAGCTCCAGGGTCTCGGCGAGCTCATTGCGGTTTCTAGATGACAGAATTAAAGCCCATATTATTTGATAAGCCACTTGCTCATCCCAAAGGGATTCATAACAAATAAACAGCATCTGCTTAAATGAGCCCTGCCCTCAAAACCAAAGACACAACCACAGCAAAATGCCTGCCCCACCACAGTGGCTGATGCTTCAGAGTCAGAAACCTTCCAATTTATCCACACCAAAACGAAACCACTTTTGGGGAAGGATCTTATCCACCACAACTAAAGCCCTGCCAGGTTTGGATGTGAGCTGCTACTATTATTTATTATCCTCTCACCAATCCTCACTGACTGCTTTGCAATTGCTTCTTTCTCTCAGTGGAGAGGAAGCTGTAGTTTTCTGCTCCAAAAGGAACAACCACATCGTTCAAGTGACAACTTCCAAAAGCAGGGAACTACAATGGTGGCTTCTTGGAGAAGGTGCCGGAAGCTTCCCCTGTATCCTGCTGCCCTTCCATGTATCCTTTGTAGCTTAAGCAGAAAACAAGTTACACATTTCTGTTACCAACAAATCAGTGAGTTATTTCTGCAGGTGTTTTATCACTAACACATCCATGTGAAGGTGGAGAATCCCACTGTCAGGAATCCTGCTCCATGAGAAACGGAGAGTTATTGACATAGATTTCTGAAGACAAAGTCACAAATGGCTGAAAATCCCTATAAAATAAGGAAAAACAAAGGAAATCAAGAAGGAATACCTAACAATGCACTTCCATGTGGATCCATCCTGGTCATCCTGTTCTTCTATGTACATCCTGACATTATGCTCTTGATCCAGCTGATACCAGTACATGAGGCCATCCTTGTCCCGGCCGATGGGCTGAAGGCGCATGGCATCAGCATCCTCCTCATTAATGATATTCTTGAACTTGAGGTTATCATCAAACTGACATTCACACAGATACTGGGAAAGAGAGAAATCAGGGAGACTGTTCAAATGTCAAAATACAGATAGAAAGAGAATCAGTCATTTGGAGCTTCTTTTAGGCCTCTCTCTATTGGATCTGTGAGTTTGAGCTATCAGAGGGGTGTTTTCCAGATCACACTGGTTTGAAATGAAAGAAGTTTTGGGGTTTGGGGGTTTTTTCCTCCAGCTTAGAAAGTGTATTTTGAATTATTCTCTTTTATCTACTCCAAAGAATCTCATTGTACACTGAGCCCCACACCCAAACTTGGAACCAACCCTGAGAGCTTCCTCAAGACTTGAAAAGAGGAAGACCCATCTTTGGCTTTGGAACTCATCAAGCTAATGAACACCTTCAAGTGCCCTACACAGGCACACAGATACTGACAGAACAGTCAGTACAGCCCAATTTCCACACAGAGAGCGAAAAATATGCAGAGTGTTCAGTTTGGGCCTATTCCACCCTAATGAATATGATGCCTGTCATAAGAGCAGCTCTCTATTTAATATATCTACTTACGGCTCAGTCAAGCTAAACTTACAAGCTGTTGAAGTGAGAAAGCCATAGCTCCAAGATATTTAAGTGAGCAAGGAAGAAGTCATTCAGCACCTCAGCTGATGAATGTGTACCTTCAGAATCCCCAGTTTGCATTCGACACTCATTTCCAGGTATCCTTTTTTTTCCATCTCCCAAGCCCACGTGCTGTTGAATTCTTGGCATATCTGTCACAAACAGAACCACAACATCGCCAGGGTTAGTGGATAAAAGCAATTTTAAGTTTTTATATTAACAGTACCATGTTACAGTAACAATTATACATGATCTCTTCAGACTGCAGGACAAAGCCTCCCAGAAAACAGAAAGAGAAGTGGGGTTGTTTGGCAAGCACTGGTGAATCTCCATGGAAGATTAGATCATCGAGGTCCTGATCACCATCAGCTTCTCTAAAGCTCTGAAATCAGGCAGCACAGCTCTGAACCAGGAAGATATTCTTGTCTTTGCTGAGCTCCTGTTCTATTTCTGACTTCTCTATTTAGAATAGAAACTCTCTTGAGTAGACATGATTTCTCACTGCACGTCCTTATGGCACTCAGCACATCTTGGGGCCACCTGAGTCCTCCCCCTGTACTGCACATAAATGCCACTGACATTCACTCTGCACTGGGGAATTATGATTCTTTAGAAAATAACTTTGGGCTTCAAGCTGCTTGATAAATATTTTAAAGTATAGAATCATCATAGAATCAACCAGGTTGGAAAAGACCTTTAAGATCATCATGTCCAACCGTTCCCCAGCAGTGCCAAGGCCACCACTAACCCATGGCACTGAGGGCCTTGTCTACACGGTGTGTGAACACTTGCAGGGCCGGTGACTCCAGCCCTGCCCTGGGCAGCCTGTTCCAATGCCTGAGCACCCTTTGGGGAAGGAATTGTTCCTCAGCTCCATCTAAACCTGCCCTGGTGCAGCTTGAGGCCGTTTCCTCTTGTCCCATCCCTTGTTCCTTGGGAGAAGAGCCCAGCTACTTCCTGGCTCCAGCCTCCTGTCAGGTAGATGCAGAGGGAGAAATGTGGCCAATTTCCATTTACTTCAAGCAAACAAATTTAATGACACAAATATAAGGGAAAACCACACCAAAAAAGTGGCAGTAGAAGACAAACAGATTGACTCAGCAGAAGCTCCAACAGTAATGGTGGAGAAGGAATTCCCTCTCCTCCTAAACAACTCAGACATGAACAGGGAAGAGCTGTTTATCAGTTGAGCACACATGGTGAGGCTATTCCAGTGGCAACATCAGTTAGAAGGAGGCAAAAGCTGATCAACTTCCAGTCAACTGCTGAATCCTGACTGTCCAGATTAGCACACAAGGTGCTGCTGCCCTTCAGCCTGTGAGGAAGCAAGGCCCTGCCCTATGGACTCAGTCAAGGCTGTGGTCTCCCTATCACCAAATGATTATTAAACACAAGATACAGCCACTCAGCTGCTTGGAAACCTGTAAATCACATCTAAAAGCAGCTTTCTCTGGAAACAGGAGCCAAACTAACCCTAAATGTCACCCACCAGAAGTAGAGCTCAGCTAATTCCTGTTGTAAAACCCCATGGCCGTACTACCTACCCTCTGCTACCCTTAGTACCAACACCTCTTCTTAAGTGACCCATGGGTAAGCCCGCACTCAGATCAGCTCAGCCACACCATAAATCATACTCTGACTTTAAACTGTGTCCTACAGAGAACAGTGAAGAGAGTGCTCTCAGGTCACAATGAATCCTGCTGGAGAGCCATGTTTCCTGCTCCAAGGTTAAGGAACCTTATGTGAGCACTTCTGTGATGCAAAACCAAAGCTGACAGCAAGAGACAATCCCTGCTCACCCATAAAATGGGGTTAATCTGGTTGCCTGCTTGTTCTCAACTGTGTAACGTGAGGAACTGTGTATCAACCCCTTGCTGAGGGCATGTGCCAGTCGCTGCTCGTTACTTACTCATCAAGTATGAAAGCAATAATGAGAAGTTTCAACATACTGTGGAAGTGTGTGGCTGTCAAAGCAGAAGCTCAGAGACATCAGAGCTGCTGAAGCATCTGTTCAACCTGAAATGACTACGTTTTGACAATTAAAACCCAGATGATTGTGCTTTCTCCTGACAAGTACTGTCACAACCCCGAACTACGGATCTCATTGAGTCAGGCTCTGATGGAAGTGTTAGTCTCTGCCTTCATAAAGGGGACATTTCACACTGATCAAAGACCCGCTGCTTGCAGGAGTGGTCAACATCATCCCACCCTGCAAAAGAGAGGCTGAACCATCTCTCTGGAGTATTTTCAAAGCAGCTACAGTGGCATCCGACACTATTGCCACGTGCCAAATGTTCAACTGTAAAGAATGATACCAGGAAAGTGAAAGACACAGCAGAGAGTCTGCCTGGGTGGGACTACAGACACCTGAATTCTAACAGGCAGAGAAGACACTGTGTTCAGAATGTGCCAGTTTCAGGGTTGAATGTTCCAGATGGACCAGTCCAGGTAAACCTTATCTGTATAAAACTGCAGTATATGCTTGACAATAGTCAAAGTCATAGAATCCCAGACTGGGTTGGGTTGGAAGGGACCTTAAAGCTCATCCAGTCCCAACCCCTGCCACAGGCAGGGACACCTTCCACTAGCGCAGGTTGCTCCAAGCCCCTGTGTCCAACCTGGCCTTGAACACTGCCAGGGATGGGGCAGCCACAGCTTCTCTGGGAAAAGTCTGTGCCAGCGCCTCAGCACCCTCACAGGGAAGAGCTTCTGCCTCAGAGCTCATCTCAATCTCCCCTCTGGCAGGTTAAAGCCATTCCCCTTGGCCTGTCCCTACAGGCCCTTGTCCAAAGCCCCTCTCCAGGTTTCCTGGAGCCCCTTTAGGCACTGGAGCTGCTCTAAGGTGTCCCCTTCAGGAGCCTTCTCTTCTCCAGGCTGCCCCAGCCCAGCTCTCTCAGCCTGGCTCCAGAGCAGAGTTGCTTCAACCCTCTGTAAAGCATTTTGCCAGGAGACAGCACAATCTGAATTAGCTCAACTGCTCATCCCTCAAATAAGAGCTCAGCTGAACAGCTCCTCCTTGTTGTTCAAATATTTAGGACAAGCCCTTTCTCTCCCTCGGTCCTACATGACCACACACACTCCTTGCACAGAGGAGAAAACCATTTTCTTCCAAGCTGCTTGGTAAGCATTTTATATTATTGTAAATACAGCCAATTTCAAGCTTAGAGCCATCTTCTTCCTAAGACGACTTGTGTGGATGCTGCTGAGCCAACCTGGGTGGTTCTCCATCAGAAGACTCAACTGCAACATTCCCTTCTTACCCCAAAATACAGTAATCATTCAAAATACCAGCTACAGCTTAGAGACATGGTTTTTATCATGCTCTTTACAAGCATGACAGTCAAATAAAGCTTATCTTATAAATAGCTGGTAAATAAAGCCCCCTATTAACACTATTTACATGCATAAACATTAAGAGTGTGTAAGTTTGAACGTCCTCCACTTAAACTTTCCACCTAAGACATGAAAATGGTGACATGTAGAATGTATCAACCCCTGTTTTATCAAAGCAACAGAGTAGTAGTTTCTAGCAAAGCAAAACCAGGTGAACATTAGAGTATGTCGATAACACATTGATCAATCTGCATCCAGGAAAGTGCTCCCGATGGTTCCACACCTTTACCATTTTTCCTGGCTTTTGTGGCTTTTCCCAATATTCCATTGGTTTTCTCAATTAATTATACCCCTCTGAAATGAGGACAATATTAGCAAACCTCTCTAGTTACAAATTCCTTTGTTCTTCAAGCTTCCTTTGAACCAACAGGTAGAATAAGGTTCAAGCTAGCTCTGGAGACTTAAATGAAGTGGAATTTCTTCCTGCTTACTTGGTCTTCACAAGGGGAGGTGGGAGGGTTTCCTTAACACCTTCCCATCCTTTCAGTGCCTGCTGAAGGAAGACTTTCCCTCATAAACTGGGTTTATCCCTGTGCTTTCTGCTTGCCACACAAGTGGTAACCTGCTTCAGCAGGGTACATACATCAGACTTTGTTTTTCTCAGCTTGCTGCAATGGCTTTTTAGTGTATTAAGGAATTTAACACAATTCAGTAACCACAGTAATGTGAGGTGTACAAATGTTACATAAATTATATTATTCTTTTAAAACATCACCATAAAAATCTTTACAACTGGTTAAGAGGTAAGATTTAACCTCACGCCCTTCAGCAGGTTAATTCCTGACATACTCCCAGCCCTAAAAACGTCATCTTCGCACTACACAAACCTCAAGATGAATCCCTGGCTCTGTAAAGCTTAGAGACAGCACTTAAGGAGCCAAAAGTCACCTGGATTTGCCAAGTGCCATTACCTGTGTCATTGCTCTTACCATAATGCTGTATTTCTAAGTAAGACATGATCCTGGCTGCACAGACAATACCAAGACTGTGGTTTTGTGGATCAAAAGACACATGGAACATAACCAGAGGGGAAATGGTAACCCATTACATTTGACTATCTATTTGTATTTTCTGAAGCAGTGAAAATGCTTTAAACTGAGAACTATTTGCATGTGACGTGCCATCAATGGCACAGCCAGAATTAACCTCCCACTACAGAACTATGTAAAACAAGGGGATGCTGTATTTTATAGATGCACAAATCTTCATCCTTCTGAGCATGCAGGTATCAATCAGCGCAATACTTCCATTTATTATCAACACATGTGTGGTGAGTCCTTGTCTGAATACCAACCAAATCACAGTACCAAAATCAGATCCAGATGACTGATACATGAGTGAATTGTTACTGTACATCTCTCTGCTCAATTTAGCCTGTTTTCAGGCTATTAAACCTCCTTATTTAAGGTCTTAATGCTCAAAGAAGTATTTTACTACCAGGTATGAAGGTGTCCACTCTTGCACATGCAGAAATACTGTCTGGTTACTCAAAGTTAAGCTGGGATCTTCTACTAACGGGCATGCAGAGTGTTGGCCACAACACAGCCCAAGGCTCAGGATCATTCATAGCAGGGATTGTTGCCACAACAGCTCATCACAACCACACTCCAGCATTGCAGAATCATCCAACGTGCATATTGTACCTTGATCAAGTACTTTTCCCATCTGTCTGCTGTGACAGACTTGCCAATCTTTCTCATCAGTTTCAAGTGAAGCTCCACCAATTCTTTTGGAACTGCAGCATTGAGAGAGAGAAAGAGAGAGAAAAAACAAAGTTGTTATGAAGTCTGGTTATGAAGCAATGTTATGAAGCAAATATACTTCAATGCTAAACACTGATAACACCAAAACACTGTGACAAACTGAGACATTTTGACTGAACATAGTGACTTGAGCTCTTAAAGATGGAGGAAGGTTAATTTAATCCCGTTGGATTTGCACTTATGATGATCGTTGTCCTTCCTTACCTCAAGGAAACAGACCCCAGTGATAAATATGTACCAATTGTGACAGAATGAAACCAACTGGACAGGAATGACACCAGTCAAACACCTACAAAAGTACTACTGTGAGCAACACGCTTGCAGCTGCCTCCAGAAACCCCAAATCCATCTTCTGCCCCACAACCGGAACATCGCTGAATCCAACCTCTGCTTGACACAGGAGAAACATTCCAGAAGCTTTGTTCTACATACTTACTCTGTAAGTACTGGAGGGACAGAGAGGGACTGGAGATATGGGGTTGAGGGATGGAGGAAAGAGCTGCTGCTGAGTACAGCTGCATCAGCACCATCACAGCATCAACGTTTTCCACCCAAACTGTACCTCCCTCTTTGTGTACGCTCCTCAGATACAGCTTCAACCTCTCCTCTGAGCTCACATCTGTGATTTCGGAATCAATCTGGCACCACCAAGTGGCAAACTGGCAGAACATCAATTCTATAAGCCAGGGAGCAGAATAACCTTTGAAAAACACAAACCCAGTTATTGCCAAAGCAACTCGAGGTGCTCAGTGCCGTGAGCATCCTCATTTGTCATCTGCTGAGGAGAAGCTCAAAGAAATGAACTCGTCAAGTATCTTTCTCTGCTCTTTGCATGTATCTTTGTTTTCTCAAAGCATTTCCATAACTCTCTGCACACACACTTTCAAAGCTGTAAACCCAAGAACTTCTATGATCATAATTTATGATCATATGATGATTTATTATGGTTTTTCTGATGGTCCATGAGCATTTCTTGACACAGAATAGAGCTGGGACACTAAACATTACTGAGATGCCATTTCTTTTACTGTTCTATTCAGTATCTGAGTATCTGTATGAATCTATTCAATCTTTAACTTGAATACACCTGACATTTGTGGTTCAATCATAGAATCCCAGAGTGGTTTGGCTTGGGAGGGACCTTAAAGCTCATCCAGTTCCTACCCCCTGCCACGGGCAGGGACACCTTCCACTAGAGCAGGTTGCTCCAAGTCCCTGTGTCCAACCTGGCCTTGAACACTGTGTAACACTGAAGCTGCATAACTTTAACCTACTTTTGTTCAGGATAGAGAGAGAATTATTGACAAGAGTTCATTGAAGCAGGACAAGAGAAGAATCATTTTTACAACACTTCTAATCCAACTTGTAACATACCAAAGATAACAAACAGGAGATGTAACTACTTCAGGGTTGCGGTGGTGTTTGGTTTGTTTAAATTAAGCAGTAGACATCTCCTTTGTAAGATACCATCTCTGTTCCAGTGGGACCTGCATCACTCATTCCAGGAACTCATATAACAACCTAATCACATTTTGCCTTCTTTTAAATCTTACATAAGGGAAGGAACGACACATAGAACACATTTCACAGCTACAGGTTGGGCGGAGAAGAGATTCAGAGCAGCCCTGCAGAGAAGGACTTGGGGGTGTTGGTTGATGAGAAGCTGAACATGAGCCGGCTTCAGTGTGCGCTTGAGCCCAGAAACCAACCGTGTCCTGGCCTGCATCAAAAGGAGCGTGAGCAGCAGGTCAAAGGAGGTGATCCTGCCCCTCTGCTCTGCTCTTGTGAGACCCCACTTGCAGCACTGTGTGCAGTGCTGGTGTCCTCAACAGAAGAAGGACACGGAGCTGTTGGAGCAAGTCCAGAGGAGGCCACGAGGATGATCAGGGGCTGGAGCACCTCCCGTCTGGAGACAGGCTGAGAACATTGGGGCTGTTGAGCCTGGGAGAAGAGAAGCTGCGTGGAGACCTCAGAGCAGCTTCCAGTGTCTGAAGGGGGCTACAAGGATGCTGGAGAGGGACTCTTCATCAGGGACTGGAGTGATAGGACAAGGGGTGATGGGTTCAAAGTGAAACAGGGGAAGTTAAGGTTATATATAAGGAAGAAGTTCTTCTCTGTGAGGGTGCTGAGGTGCCGGCACAGGTTGCCCAAGGAAGTGGTAAATGCTTCATTCCTGCAATGTTCAAGGCCAGACTGGACAGAGCCTTGGGTGACATGGTCTAGTGTGAGGTGTCTCTGCCCATGGCACAGGGTTGGAACTGGATGATCTTAAGGTCCTTTCCAACCCAAACCATTCTGTGATTCTATGATTCTATGAACCTTTCTTGCCCAGAAGCCATTCTGCACAAGGTTATGTGAAAGAAAGTATATAAGTACCCTAAATCTGAGTGACATTCTCAAACTGATATGAAACCTTCACCTCTGGATTGTAACACAGCAACTCTCTAAAACCTTCAGAGAACACACTTAAGAGGTGGAGAAAACACCAGGACTCTGTGCTAAGGGCTAGGAACAAATACAAGCACTACTTGTAAAGAAGAACTGTTCCAAAGGAGCAGGAATCATCAAACCATGGTGCCATCTGTTAGATACTTCCCTAGGAAGAAGCATGAGCCAGATGGGCTGAATCACTGCAGGTACCATGACAAGGCTTCTGGTGGAGTTCAGCCAGTTTGAGTCCTGCACTTTCCTGAAGGGCAGCTCTTGTGTGGCCTCATCCAACATCCTCTTGAGCACTATTCCATCTACTGCAGCATTTCAGGGAATGTCCCTGGCAGCAGACCCATTTCTAAGAAATTTGGGAATGGTGTAAAATTGGAATGAAGAGGAAAAAGTGTGAACACATGGAAATCCCAACATCTAGTTAGAAAAGCTGTAACTTGAACGCAGGCACAACCACAGATTAAAGACCTGACTGTGGGCACCCATTAACACCTTCCACAGAACCATGACCCTGTTTCACCTCTACTTATTTTCCCTGCCAACATGAACAGTTTCACAGCTGAACACTCACTGAAACAGAATTGAAATGAAGGAGCACAAAACCAGAACATGCAGGTGACAAAGAGCCCTGGGGCTGGAGGGAAGATTGGGGAAACTTGGTATTTGGAAAGTGATTACAAATGAAAACCTACATATCAGAGAAGGGCTGGAGTGCTGGATACAGAGGGAAGAGCACAGAATCAGAGAGTCGTTTGTGTTGGAAGAGACCTTAAAGCTCATCCAGTTCCAACCCCCTGCTACGGGCAGGGACACCTTCCACTAGAGCAGGTTGCTCCAAGCCCCTGTGTCCAACCTGGCCTTGAACACTGCCAGGGATGGGGCAGCCACAGCTTCTCTGGGAAAAGTCTGTGCCAGCGCCTCAGCACCCTCACAGGGAAGAGCTTCTGCCTCAGAGCTCATCTCAATCTCCCCTCTGGCAGGTTAAAGCCATTCCCCTTGGCCTGTCCCTACAGGCCCTTGTCCAAAGCCCCTCTCCAGGTTTCCTGGAGCCCCTTTAGGCACTGGAGCTGCTCTAAGGTCTCCCCTTCAGGAGTCTTCTCTTCTCCAGGCTGCCCCAGCCCAGCTCTCTCAGCCTGGCTCCAGAGCAGAGCTGCTCCAGCCCTCGCAGCAGCTCCGGGGCCTCCTCTGGCCTCGCTCCAGCAGCTCCACGTCCCTCTTGTGCTGTTGCCCCAGAGCTGGATCAGGACTGCAGGGGGGGGGCTCCCCAGAGCACAGCAGAGGGGCAGGATCCCCTCCCTGACCTGCTGCTCACGCTCTGGGGGTGCAGCCCAGCACACGGGGGGGTTCTGGGCTCAAGCACACACTGAAGCCGGGTCATGGGGAGCTTCTCCTCACCCAACACCCCCAAGTCCTTCTCCTCAGGCTGCTCCATCCAGTCTCCCCGAGCCCGTGTTTGGGCTGGGATTGCCCCAACCCAGGGGCAGGACCCTGTTGAACTCCATGACGTTCACATAGTCCCACCTCTCCAGTCTGTCCAGGTCCCCTGGATCCTATCCCTTCCCTCCAGCATACGATGGCCTTGGTATAAACTTGGCACGATAAATAACTGGGAGGACAAAACCTCTAGTGTGAACCAGCCAAGAAGTTACAGTGCCCCTCTGACAATAACTGTGATAAGGAGCCTCATATTCACACAGGAAGCTTGGCATAAAAAGAACGTGAAGGATTTGACGTCTTCACAACAAGAAAGAGCAGTAGTTCCTGTTCTAAAGAACAATTTCAAGAGCTTCTTTTCTAGCTGAGTCACTTGCTGAGTATCATCATCCTTCCCAAGTTGTGTGCCCATAAAAAATAAAAAAGACACACAGGAAAGGGATAAAACCGTAACGGCTCTGGCTCCCGAGTGAATGAAAAGAGCAATCAAACATGCTGTCATCAAAGCCCAGATCAAAACAGAGAGAACAAGTCACCAAGTAGCACTTTTATATCCTGTTCCTAGAAAGATCTTGGCAGGCATTAAAACAACAAACAAACCACGCTCACATTGAAATGACACTGTTATCCCAGGGAAGCACTTTGAAATCTGGATGCTCAGCAGCTACAGCATTTTCATACCCGTATCCAAGTACCTTGACATTGCTTTGCTGAAGAAATACCTACGAGAAGAGTCTCTGCTTGCCTGGACCATCCAGAGTAAATGCCACTAAATACTATCCAGCAATGTTAAGAGTTTCATCTTACTGCTAAACCCATCCCCATGCAGGGAGCCCATGACACCACATCGTGCTGATTGCAAAGGAGCTGTGACCAACGTGGACAGTGCTTGAAACTGAGCCCTAAAAGCCTTTTCCACCCCATTTAGTAAGTTGTGTCACCAACCTAACAGACCTTGCTATCAGAGCTGCAGACTGGCCTCACTGCATCAGGCCTTGCTGCAAGTGAGATATGACTTAAAATTCAGCCCTGATTTTAGCTGTGAGATTATTTTCAGATAGTTAGAATTTATCACCTATTTGTCTAAGTTGTAATGAAGCACCATTGCTCTGCCCACAATCACAGAAGCACAAAAGGGTTTGGGTGGAAGGGACCTTAAAGCTCATCCAGATCCAACCCCCTGCCACGGGCAGGGACACCTTCCACCAGAGCAGGTTGCTCCAAGCGCCTGTGTCCAACCTGGCCTTGAACACTGCCAGGGATGGGGCAGCCACAGCTTCTCTGGGAAAAGTCTGTGCCAGCGCCTCAGCACCCTCACAGGGAACATCTTCCTTATATCCAGCCTGAACTTCCCTTGTTTCAGTTTGAACCCATCACCCCTTGTCCTATCACTCCAGTCCCTGATGAAGAGTCCCTCCCCAGCATCCTTGTAGCCCCCTTCAGACACTGGAAGCTGCTCTGAGGTCTCCACGCAGCTTCTCTTCTCCAGGCTCAACAGCCCCAATGTTCTCAGCCTGTCTCCAGACGGGAGGTGCTCCAGCCCCTGATCATCCTCGTGGCCTCCTCTGGACTTGCTCCAGCAGCTCCATGTCCTTCTTCTGTTGAGGACACCAGCACTGCACACAGTGCTGCAAGTGGGGTCTCACAAGAGCAGAGCAGAGGGGCAGGATCACCTCCTTCAACCTGCTGCTCACGCTCCTTTTGATGCAGCCCAGGGTACATCTCATTCTTAAGCTGTTACCTAAGCTCTTCTGCTTCTTGTTATAACTACCATTGTAAATCTGACCTTAGTTCACAAGGTTTATCCATGCACAGACATTTCTGGCAGATGAACTCCATTCTCTAAGCATGGCAGCATTTAACTTCAAGTGAAAGAGCATATATCCTGTTCATTGAACTGAACATCCTCAGTGCAGTGAAATAAGTGAAAATGAAGATTAGACATATGAAGAGTGTTGTGTGCATCGAGAGTTAAGGCTTCAGCTTCATTTACCTTCATTCACATAAATCTAGCAAGCTTCTTTTAACATTTTAGAGGATAAAGTTGCCTGCAAGTCCCGTTTTTAGTTCATTGTATGAAAACAAGGGCAGATTTAAATGCTTTTCAATTCCTTGCTCTGTTCAGTTACCAGGATCACCACCCTGGTGTCAGCTTTGTTAATTCCTCAGGTTTGAGAGTTCTCTTCAGCATCAGTGGAAGAAAGATGTTGATTAAACTCTAAAATCACTTTCTCCCACATGTCTTACTTGAATCAAAAGGCAATAAGCAAAAATTCAGAGCAGGTTGAATCAAAAGCCCTCTTCTAAAAGGAGTTTCATTCCCAAGGTTAGATTTATTCCTCAGTGGAAAAAACCCAAACAAAACAGATTTATCTCTTTTTCATTATCAGATGAGACTTGCTACAAAGATACTTTTGCCCTATTTCAGGTTCAACTTCAAACATGGCACGTTTGGTCTCCAGTCTCTGGTGATCCAACCCGCACTTCCAACAAGTCTCAGTTCAACTCTGGGATTCACCTTTTCATCTTGACTTGACTGAACAACAGCAGCAGGTGAAGGTTTCATGGCAGTTTCTCTGTCCAATACTGCAGACACCTTCTCTTGAAAACCCAGTTCTACCAACTTAAACCTCCCAATAAACCTCAGTATTCCTCACTTATCATCCCCTAAAGAAGTACAAGAATGTAACCATGCTACAAAGACACACATCTTATGTTTTGCAAAGCATCCAGCACTGACTAATGTGGAGAAATACTGAGAACTCCTCAGCAAGCACTTGGGATTTCAGCACCAGCAGCTTTATGGGAGTCTTCTTGAAGGAGCAGCATAAGGAAACTTGGAAGGTGAAGCCAACCCAAGTCATTCTGCACCAGCAGCTGGAAACGAAGAGCTGGGTGTTTGCTCTGCTCGAAGGTGGAATCAGTTCATTAAGAGATCAGCAGTGAAAATGTAGAACATTTAAGATACCAGCTATCCAGAAAGAGCCACAGCACAGTTCAGACTTGGGCAAACTGGTAAGAGAGCAACATTTCCAGCAGCTGACAAAGATTTCCATGGAAGTCACAGCTGGATGAAAGTTGTTCTCCAGATGAATTCTTGGTCCCAACCCAAAACTTTTACAAGTTTAATCCAATTAGCACAGAATTTGAGGCTTCTTTTCAATGGTTTCACAGCTATCAGCAGCTTTGCCTCCAGTATTTTGTCAGAACCTCAGGAAGCAAGTGAGAATAGGAATGTAAGAATCATAGGATCATAGAATTCCAGGTTGGAAGAGACCTCAAGGATCATCTGCTCCAATGTTTCTTGGCAAAGCATGACCTAGACTAGATGCCCCGCACCCTGTCCAGCCCAATCTTATCCAACACTGGGGAGTCAACACTTCCCTGGGGAGATTATTCCAATGGCTGGTTGTTCTCAGTGTGGAAGATTTTCCTCTTGTGTCCAACTGGAATCTTCCCAGGAGTAACTTGTGCCCATCACCCCTCATCTTTCCCATGGGACTCCTTGTCAAAAGGGAGTCTCCATCTTCTTTGTAGCCACCCTTTAACTCCTGGCACATGGGATCAGGTCTCCCCTGAGCCTCCTCTTCTCCAGCTGAACAGTCCCAGCTCTCTCAGCCTTTCCTCACACACTGCCCAGTCCTTGGATCATCTTTGTGGCCCTTCTCTGGACCCTCTCCAGCCCATCCACATCTTTTCTGTGCAGCAGGACCCAAACTGAACACAGGATTCCAGGGGTGGAAAACTTGACACAAAACAAACCTGTCCAAGAGAGCTGCCTGATGAAGTAGTCCATAAAAACACAGTGTGGGGCTTGACCTCACCTTAAGCTTAGGTCTAAAATAAAGACTTATTTAGACTTCGAGAAGCAGCAAACTGCTTATATCTTCTTGCGAGCTGATAACTGGGTCTCATATAGGGTGTAGATTCAATGAAGTTTCACTCCTTGAAGCACCCAACCCTTAACTATAAACTCCTATGAGCAAACTCATGTTTTGACCTGTTCACACCATCAAAACACCCACCCCTGTCAACATCATTCTTTTAATTGCAAGAACCAGTTATAACTTTGGGGCTGTTGCTGCTTCACAGGGGGAGCCAAGACTGTCAACTCTGGCACTGACATTATGTCCTGCTGTCCAGGCTGACTCAAAGCCAGCAAGCACCCTGCCAGGCTGGTAGCACTGTCACCTTCCCAGAGCTCAGGCTCTGGTGCCACCACAACTGAGCTAAAGATGAGGGTAACAGCCTGAAGAGATGAGGAGTTTCTACCTACAATTTGCACGTTCATAGCCATGGAATGGTTTGGGTTGAAGGGACCTTAAAGCTCACCCAGCTCCAACCCCCTGCCACGGGCAGGGACACCTTCCACTAGAGCAGGTTGCTCCAAGCCCCTGTGTCCAACCTGGCCTTGAACACTGCCAGGGATGGGGCAGCCACAGCTTCTCTGGGAAAAGTCTGTGCCAGCGCCTCAGCACCCTCACAGGGAAGAGCTTCTGCCTCAGAGCTCACCTCCCCTCTGTCAGTAGGTACTAAAACCCCACAGCACACACATGAAATTACCTGCCCCTTGGCTACCTTTAAATCCTCTTTTTAGTTAGAGTCTGGCTTAACACAGAAGGAAGAAACTTCATGCTCTTAGTTTTCTATTTCAATATTTGCAAAAGTCACCATTCATTAGTGTCTAAAATTTCCTGAGCTCTGGCCTCAGTTATAATTTGCAGCAATCAATTGTAATTATAGAACATGTGAAAAGCATTTAAACCTGAATTAATTTCACATTTCATTCATTGTGCCATTTCTCAGGTTTTACAGTACAAAAGGAATGCAAATCTCCAGCAGCCCTGTCTGTACACTTGAAAAACCTCTTCTGAAGCTAATAGCACCTTTCTTTAAAGCTTCATAGTCTTCCTTAGCCTCCTGATCTGTCTGCACAACCTTGCGAGAAGGAGCTGCCACAGCCGAGCACTAAAGTCAAGATGAAGGTAAATGAGCAATCACCAAAATGAGAGGTAGATACACGTGCCCAAAATAAAGTATCCCGAGTGTTACTGTGATTCTCAGCCCATCTCGGTGCTATCTGGTGTTTTGTTAATCTTTAAATGCCAGTTCCATGTTAATGATGAGAAGAGAGGGCTCGGGGTGACCTTATCACTCTCTGCAACTGCCTGACAGGAGGATGGAGCCAGGAGGGGGCTGGTCTCTGCTCCCAAGGAACAAGGGATGGGACAAGAGGAAACGGCCTCAAGCTGCACCAGGGCAGGTTTAGATGGAGCTGAGGAACAATTCCTTCCCCAAAGGGTGCTCAGGCATTGGAACAGGCTGCCCAGGGCAGGGCTGGAGTCACCAGCCCTGCAAGTGTTCACACCCCGTGTAGCCGAGGCCTCAGTGCCATGGGTTAGTGGTGGCCTTGGCAGTGCTGCGGAGCACTTGGACTTGATGAGCTTAAAGGTCTTTTCCAACCTTCTTGATTCTTTGTTTCCATTCTATGATTCTATATTTTGTTGAGCTAACAGCTAATTTTAACTACCCGGGGATGTGTTCATCATGAACATTTTCCCTTCTAATGCACGCTTACTTATCGCTTATATATGCACACACATACATCACCACCCGTTTTCACGTGCAGTTTTGTTGCCCACTCTCAATACTATCTGAGCCACTGGCACAGGGTGCCCCAGAGAAGCTGTGGCTGCCCCATCCCTGGCAGTGTTCAAGGCCAGGTTGGACACAGGGGCTTGGAGCAACCTGCTCTAGTGGAAGGTGTCCCTGCCTGTGGCAGGGGGTTGGAACTGGATGAGCTTTAAGGTCCCTTCCAACCCAAACCAGGCTGGGATTCTATTTTCTCCACAGCAGTGCTTCCCCTGAGGCTGCATGAGCCATCCTTCACCTTAAGCTTTTTTAAACCAACTCATTTCTGGAGTCTTTTCCCCTGGAGATATCCATGAGCCATCTGACACAATCCTGGGCAATGAGCTCCAGGTGACCTGCCTGAGCAGGGAGCTTGGACCCGATGATCCCCAGAGGTCCCTTCCAGCCTCAACCACTCTGTGATCTCCTTCCTGTTTTCTTGGCAATTAAGATTAATTTCCCATCCCATAAGAAGAATAATTAAAAATCAGGAATTCTACTTTATTTATACCACAGTGACCAATAAAAATATATCTCTTTACCCAACTTCTATTGGTTCATCACTCTCAGGTTTCTGATGCTGCTTCCTCTCTCAATCCATGACCACTTTGGATGCTGCCTCATGTTCAGTGGTTGGGTGATGCACTCCTCAAGGTTCCTCTGACCCTGTGCCAGGGGATGAGGGGGATGTCAGGGATGAGCAGAAAGCAAATCCACTCCTCAGCTGCTCCTAACTTAACATCAACAGCATGAACACAGACCACTGGCAACATCAGTTTGCATTAACATGTTGGGCTGAAGACTGCACTGGCACAAACCACACTCCATGGCTCACCTGGTTCCTCCTGACACAAAGGATAATGCCAAAGAAGGGTCGAGCATGAGAGTTCCTATTTTTGGTCGTATCAGGTAATAGAGCTGTGGAACATAAGTCAACCACTTTAATCAGTGACCTCCTGAAAGACTTTGCATCTCTGGGTAAGGATGTGTCAAGCATAAACAATCTATCCATGCTTCAGAAGAACTATCCATGCTTTCAAACAGAAAAGAGAAGATGATTTTTCTCTGGAGAATAACTAACACAACTATGAAATTACAATTTCATAAACTTGACCAAAACCAGATGTAAAAGCTCCTTGCTTCTGATTCCCTAAATCTTTGTTAGACTTTTTAACATGTGCTACTCACTGTGTTCCACTCCTGGGCTCCAACAGGAGTCTGGGTATTTTTCCCAGCTGTATTCCTGAGCTTTTTCAGCTGAGGATCTAACCCTGGCAGCTCAGCACACTTCCACATCATCAGATGCTCCAGCACATAACTTCCTAACATGAAAGTTCTATCATATTTCATCTTTATTGCCTGCATTTCACCAGGGTTAGATTTCCACCTTTCAAACTGTTTCTACTTGACATAAAAAACTTGGGACATTCATTCACAGTCATAGAATGGTTTGTGTTGGAAGGGACCTTAAAGCTCATCCAGTTCCAAGCCCTGCCCCGGGCAGGGACACCTTCCACTAGAGCAGGTTGCTCCAAGCCCCTGTGTCCAACCTGGCCTTGAACACTGCCAGGGATGGGGCAGCCACAGCTTCTCTGGGAAAAGTCTGTGCCAGCGCCTCAGCACCCTCACAGGGAAGAGCTTCTGCCTCAGAGCTCATCTCAATCTCCCCTCTGGCAGGTTAAAGCCATTCCCCTTGGCCTGTCCCTACAGGCCCTTGGCCAAAGCCCCTCTCCAGCTTTCCTGGAGCCCCTTTAGGCACTGGAGCTGCTCCAAGGTCTCCCCTTCAGGAGCCTTCTCTTCTCCAGCCTGAACCAGCCCAACTCCTCACATTTACCTTCACCACCCCACTCCCATTTGTCAGACAAAGATTCATTCACAGACCTCTACTAACTCTGCAAGCTCCATCAGTGGTTTCAGTCCTTGATTTATGACTAATCCTTGTCTCCCTTCTCCCAAAGCTCCCTTGTTATCCTATCACTTCTCCTTATTGTCCTGGGTGGCTTAAGCCACAACACTCATCTGCTGCTACCCTTCCCTAACCTTCACACTGATTGCTAACATGTTATTTAGGAGCTCAGCTAATACTGTCTGCTACAGAATGTGCCTAATATACAAACATATTTAATCTTAAGTATTTAATTAAGCTTTAAGTTTAATTACACATCTAACTTTAAGCTTAAATATACACTTCAAGGGGTAATTTTGCCACCTACTGGAAGCACCTTTTGCAAAGCAGGACATTCACATGGCCTGGTTGAGCTAGTTCCCTTTCAACTACCACCTCCAGGCAATTTTAGGTGAGGGGTTTTACCACGTAGCTCTCCCCTTGGATGCTTCCTTGCACTGCTGATAACTCCAAGAACACCACACCACAAGCTCTGGGATCAAACTAAAACTTCCACACTTCTATCAGCCGCTAATGAATATGGCTTTTGTGATGCATCCCAGCTTGTTCTCAGGAGGAAACCCTCCTAATCCTGGGAGTCATTACTACTAAAAGGCAGTGAACGTGCCCTGGCACTTGTGCTACCAGATAAACTGGGGATGAGCTGGAAAACAGCCAGAGCAGCACCAAAGGGATACTGAGCAGAGGACGAAACCAAGCGACTATAACAGGCAAACTTCATTCAGCAAACTACTGGGTCAGGATTTTGCCAACCACAACTGTTAGGATAGGAAAACAGAGCTTAAAACAACCCCCAAAATGCCACAGAGCTTCATGCTGATAAACCCCATTTTCCGGGAAAAGGGGATTATTAAGGCTAGGATTGATGAGGTACGACTTGCTTGTTATCCATTCTTCAAGTATCACTTGAGCCTGGAAGTTCAAGGGGAAGCAAATGCTTTTCTCTAAGGTACCACAACATCTAAATTATTATAATGGAAAGAAATCAAATACTAAAGCGCAGCTGCTGAAATACTGGAGTCTTTAGAAATAGCCCTTCCCTCATTTTGAGAAATGGTTTGTTTTCCCCAGACCATTACAGACATCAACAAGGTCACTATTTCTATTGTAGTTCTGAGAAATTCTCTGCTGCTCGAGCTCCAAGAGCTTTGTTTGGCTCTGGGGGAAGAGAAATAACTCTCTCAGGCTGATGGCACACTGCATATGAGAGAGAAATGCTAGAAGCTACTAAGTACTCATTAAAGCTAAAATGTAGAACAACTGAAGCAAAGGGGAGTTCATTGATTTGGGGAGAAGGAAGGAGAGGAGAAAAGAGTAATGAAATAAGGAGGAAAGACCATCTTAGTGTTAGCCACAGATCTTGTGGCTATTCCACAACTGGAATAAACTGTGCTCTTCCTGCAAGGCTGGAAGTAACAAAGAATATAACACACCTTTGTGTGAGTTTTATTGTTTGAGCCAGGACGCAGATGATGGACACGGAGCTGTTGGAGCAAGTCCAGAGGAGGCCACGAGGATGATCAGGGGCTGAAGCACCTCCCGTATGGAGACAGGCTGAGAACATTGGGGCTGTTGAGCCTGGAGAAGAGAAGCTGCGTGGTGACCTCATAGCAGCTTCCAGTGTCTGAAGGGGGCTACAAGGATGCTGGAGAGGGACTCTTCATCAGGGACTGGAGTGATAGGACAAGGGGTGATGGGTTCAAACTGAAACAGGGGAGATGTAGGTTAGATATAAGGAAGAAGTTCTTTACTGTGAGGGTGCTGAGGCGCTGGCACAGGGTGCCCAGAGAAGCTGTGGCTGCTCCATCCCTGGCAGTGTTCAAGGCCAGGTTGGACACAGGGGCTTGGAGCAACCTGCTCTAGTGGAAGGTGCCCTGGCCCATGGCAGGGGGTTGGAACTGGATGATCTTAAGGTCATTTCCAACCCAAACCAGGCTGGGATTCTATGATTTATTCATCACCTTTCCATCCTCTGCCCCTCTTTGCCAGTTCAGTCCTTCAGCATCTCCCATCCTCTCCTTCATCCCACCAAAGGAAGTCTTTCTGTCACTGTCTTCTGCCTCCAGCAGGATGAGATCACCAAGTCACTAAGCAGGTTCTCTTTCCCCCCTCAAAACTACCAGGTTTCTGCCTGAGGGATGCAGTCTATCAGCTACTGCAGAGCACAGAAACACCACAAATAGCTACTCTGTTTTAATCTTTGTATCAACAACCCTATGAGTCTTCCAGAAGTTCTTCTCAGGCCATAAACAAGCTAATCCTAAAGTCACCTTCAGGATGGGCTCAGAAGTGGCTGTACCTGGCAGCAGGCACTAATAGCTGCACACACATATCTAACTGTTCTTACACCAGCCGATACTACCTGGAAGTAACCTCAAGCAAGAGGTTACTCCTCAGCTTCTGCAGCCCTCTGAAGGTGGCCAGGTCCAAGGACAAGGATTGGTGGTCAGAACACAACTTCCAGCTTAGATGTGATGATGTGTCCCTGTCCATGGCAGGGGGTTGGAACTGGATGAGCTTTAAGGATGATCTAGAAAAATCAATCACATTAAGAGAACACTCTGCTTCTCTACCCTCTTCTTTAGGAACAGACCTAATCTTGAGCTTGAAAGTCTGCCCAACTCCTTGTCATTAGATCTGGTTGGCTTTTGCTTGCTATTTTAAGCAGCTCAAAGCTTCAGCTATGTTTCTCCCATACAGATATTCAACATCACTTTAAACCAATGCTCACTGTTAATGCCTTCAGAGAATGGTGAGGACCCTTAAACTTAATGCTGTAAAGCTTTCCAGGGGTATTGCAATGCCAACAGAAATACCTGACATAACCCACTGAAACAAGTGGCTTCAGCAGCTAAATTCATTTGAAAAGAGAGGTCTACAAGATTTAGACAACAGACAGCAGATTGTAAACCAGAACTTACTGCTCTGAAGCTCCAAAGACTATATATTTTTAAGTTTCAGGCATCCTCTACTGAAATAACCTAAAAAAACTGTAAGTGGTTTGCTTGGGGTTTCCACAAGCCTTTACTCTCAGTTAATTTTAAACAGAGAAAAGGGGAAGGGGAGAAAAGCTTTACCAAGATGGACCTATTGCCATCTGCATCTCATCAGGTCTTTTTATCCACCACTTCAACCCAAGCCAACATGTGAGGAGTGTTTTTATGATCAAACTCCAAACAAACACAACACATTCACAGGATCATAGAATGGTTTGAGTTGGAAAGGACCTTAAGATCATCCAGTTCCAACCCCTTGCCATGGGCAGGGACATCTCACACTAGACCATGTCACCCAAGGCTCCGTCCAACCTGGCCTTGAGCACTGCCAGGGATGGAGCATTTACCACTTCTCTGGGCACCCTGTGCCAGTGCCTCAGCCCCCTCACAGGGAAGAACTTCTCCCTTATATCCAACCTGAACTTCCTCTGTTTCAGTTTGAACCCATCACCTCTTATCCTATCATGCTGTAATCAAGTTAAAAACTTCGAGGCTGGGTCTGGCAGGATGATTGTCAAGAGTCAAAGGAGATAAAGATGCTTAAGCTGCAGTGGGAATATGGAAGAGTGCCTCAGACTGGAAATGCCAACCAAAACACACCGCCTGTTTTCAAGACCAATCATTGTTACCAGCAAGATTTTGATGCTGGTTTGTTATTTAGCTGAAAGAATATGTAAAGCACACATACATGTAACCAACAAACCCAACCCATCGTGCTGAGCTGAGCTAACACAGCCTCACCTCCTTTGGAAGATGCCATCATCTCCAGGAGAGGTTCCCCCATTCATGCACTGGGGAAGAGGCAAAGGGCAAGTGGTTTGTGCAGTCATGTGTAACCTCAGATCTCTGCTGTGCAAGCTGAACACTGGACTAATATTTTCAGTCACAAGAGACCAAGTGCTTAATTAACATTTACACCAATTCTCAAGCTATTTACCTCCACAAATGAGGCAGGATTTGATACCATGGGTCCTTAAACACAGCCATAAATACAGGCATAGCTTTTGCTCCCCTCCATCACATAGATCTACTGTTTGGATTGTTGCAAGTAAAAACTCTTAGTTAAAAGCCTGTATTTTTGTTAGAAAAAGGAGAACCAATATTGGTTTCCTGTGATGGTTTGTTCCACTTTGCCCAGTTTTGCCTTTGGTAGGAAGCAGAGTCATAGGAGATACAGCACTGTGGCACCCTGCAGGGTCATCTGTATTGGTACCTCAGTTTTGCAACTAAAAGTACAGCAACACAGAAGCAATGACACCTCCCAGCTCTCCCAAGTTCCAGTTAAAACCATATATTGGGCTGCTGTGCTGGTTTTGGCTGGGGTAGAGCTCATTTTCTCCATAGTAGATTGTATGAGACGATGGTTTGGATCCATGCTGGGAATAGTGCTGATCACACAGAGATGGTTTTGCTGCTATTTAGCAGCGCTTACACAGAGCCAAGGCCTTTCCTGCTCCTCACACCATCCCACCAGTGAGTGGGCTGGGGGTGCACAAGGAGTTGGGAGAGGACACAGCTGGAACAGCTGACCCCAACTGACCCAAGGGATATCCCACACCATAGGATGCCAGCTCAGCACATAAAGCTGAGGGAAGAAGGAAGGAAGGAGGATGTTGGGAGTGATGGTGTTTGTCTTCCCAAGTCACCATTACACATGATGGAGCCTGTCCTGGAGATGGCCGAGCACCTGCCTGTGATGGGAAGTGGTGGATGAATCCCTTGGTTTGCTTTTGCTTTACCTGTTAAAGTGTCTCTATCTCAATCCATGAGTTTCCTCACTTACCCTTCTGACCCTCTCCCCCATCCCACCAGAGGAGAGTGAACAAGCTGCTCTGTGGGGCTGAGCTGCCAGCTGGGGTTAAACCACAACCATCCTTTTTGGCACCCAACACAGGGCTCAAAGGGTTTGAGATAAAGACAGGTTTGATCAGAATGTTCTAGTTCATATTTATAGCTGTTCTTACTGTTCAGCTATTAACTGGCAGGCTCCTTGCTTGCCACGGGGCTCACTTGCCTTGCTGTGAATTCAAGTCTAGTGCTTGTGAGTGGCTGCTTTTTGCTTTGCTGCTCACTGTAGTGGTGCTCATCTCCCTCTGCTCTGCCTGGGAACACTTGGTAACAGCAGGGGCCATGTGCCTGGGCTGGCAGATGGCCAGGGCATGGCTGCTGGGTCTGTACTGCTGCACTGGGCAGGCTGGAACTCCAGTGTCAACTCCAGTCGAAGAGACTGGCACCTGCGGTGAGCTCACATGGGAGCAGGACACCCTCAAGGTGTGGATGAGTCCACACTAGAGCAGGTACATCTCAAAGCATCTGTGGCCATGGTTCCGCGTGGTGCAAGAGGTGGATCTCTGAAGGGACTGTGGCTCAAAGCCATGTCCATGCTGGAGAAGGTGCATCTTTGGCTGAGGGTAAGCCCAAGTGGAGCAGGGGCAAGGGAAGGAGACTGGAAATGCATCTAACTTGTTGTAAGCCAGGATTTGAGTTGCACGTTCTAGGAATTACTACAACAAGAACCACTTGAACCAGTGGAGGACAAGCCTTACAAGTGCAGCAGTGACCAGGGCTGGCTTTGGTGCCCAGTAACTACATGTGACACCACCTCTCCTGCTCTGAGTGAACCCCATCACAGATGGAGCCCAAAGTCAAGGGCTAAATTAACTCAGTGGATGTTTTACAGACATTTCAAGGGGTGACCCACAAACTAAGGCAAAGATCCCTGTATCAGATCAAAGGTTGGGAAGGGTGGTGGTTAGTGAGGATGTACTGGAGGGTTCAGGACCTGAGCCTGACATCAGAAGTATGGAACAAGGGGTGGAGAATGTGGTTTTGGCTGAGATAAATTTTCTCCATAGCAGCTGGTATGGGGCTATGGTTTGGATCCGTGCTGGGAATAGTGTTGATCACACAGGGATGGTTTTGCTGCTATTGAGCAGTGCTTACACACAGCCAAGGCCTTTCCTGCTCCTCACACCACCCCACCAGTGAGTGGGCTGGGGGTGCACAAAGAGTTGGGAGGGCACAAAGCCAGGACAGCTGATCCCAACTGAAACCAGGGATATCCCACACCAGAGGATGCCAGCTCAGCACATAAAGCTGGAGGAAGAAGGAAGGAAGGAGGATGTTGGGAGTGATGGTGTTTGTCTTCCCAGGTCACCATTACACGTGATGGAGCCTGTCCTGGAGATGGCTGAGCATCTGCCTGTGATGGGAAGTGGTGGATGAATCCCTTGGTTTGCTTTTGCTTTACCTGTTAAAGTGTCTCTATCTCAATCCATGAGTTTCCTCACTTTTACCCTCCAATACTTTGCCCCATCCCACCAGAGGAGAGTGAACAAGCTGCTCTGTGGGGCTGAGTTGACCACGACACTTCCTTTTGAAAACACTCCCACAAGAAACCATTTACTTCTTGAAGCATCTCAACAAGCAAATTCCGAGTTAACCATGGCACCATCCTGACACTCAACTTTGACCCTTCTCAAGAAGATTGTCACCATTGCAACCCAAGTCACAACACTGTACATAAAGCAAGAATCACAGGATGGTTTGGGATGGAAAGGACCTGAAGCTCATAAGGACCATGGCATTCTTAAAGGCAAGACAATTGTCCTCCAGAAAACCAAATCTTCACCAGCCAACTTCCCAATAGCCACCAGCCAGGAAGTTCAGCTATTTTATCATAAGCAGCAGCCTATTTCCACACCTCCCAGTTGATCCCACCATTCAACAGCAAAATCACCACCACACATTCCTCTTGTCCTATTTGAGCCTGATTTACATCACCCCCCAAATCCCAAAGAGCATTTCAAATTGGTTTGTGCACTTCAAGACAAGACCACACCTGTGTACACACAGTTAAAACATCTCACCTGCTACTAATACAGGTTCATTTGATATCTAAACTTGTCAGACAACTACAGGAAGTTATTCCTGCTCAAGCACTGCTGTCACTGCTATTTGTCTTGAAATTCTCCGGTAGAAGAGAGAATACAGCAAAGTTCAAGTGCTTCCTGAGCCTTAAAAGCCTAAAATGCCTTTAAGAAACACTTGATCGCTTCCTTGTTGTCCGCATCTGCTCAGCATCCTCGCAGCATCCCTTCTGTAAGGGAAGTTAAACCTTGATTCCTTAATAATGGACAAGTTCTTTGTTGTAATTATTAACAGGAAAGAAAATACGAGTGTTCTACAGCTACTGAACAACACTCAAACGAGTTCCTGGTTCTCCTTGAGGCTCCTAACAAAGAAAATGACCTCCACTGGTGTCTCCCAAGAGTAACTCTTGAGACAAGCCAATCTAGGCCATGTTGAAAAACATAGAACCAAAAAAAACCACCCCAAAACCACTATTGGAACTGCTGAGTATCAAAACAGGGCTAAAGGTAACCAACAACCCCCCACACTATTGATTCTCTTCCCTGATTGCAAAATTAATGTGGGGAGGAGCTCCAAATAGCCATTACTTCATAGCGGCTTTCCAGTGTCTGAAGGGGGCTACAAGGATGCTGGAGAGGGACTCTTCATCAGGGACTGGAGTGATAGGACAAGGGGTCATGGGTTCAAACTGAAACAGGGGAAGTTCAGGCTGGATATAAGGAAGAAGTTCTTCCCTGTGAGCGTGCTGAGGCGCTGGCACAGACTTTTCCCAGAGAAGCTGTGGCTGCCCCATCCCTGGCAGTGTTCAAGGCCAGGTTGGACACAGGGGCTTGGAGCAACCTGCTCTAGTGGAAGGTGTCCCTGCCCGTGGCAGGGGGTTGGACCTGGATGAGCTTTAAGGTCCCTTCAAGCCAAACCATTCCATGATTCTATGATTCTACTAAGATTTAAAAGTTGCTCCAGACACAAGAAATTCAGAAAACACTTCATAGGTTTCACATCTATTTGCTCACATTTTATTATGTATCACTGTCAATGCAAATCCACTGTCAAGCAATGCTGGTATCCAAAGTGAAACTAAATGTATAGAACTGAAATCAAAATCCCTTTTGCTATCCAAAGAAAACTACATACAGTTGGTAAATAACAGATGTTCAGCAGAAAAAAGGACCACTTCAGTTTTCAATCAATGTTTAGCAACTTTATGACTTGTACACTTAAAAACAGCATTTTGAGGACTAATGGAAGTAAATATTACGTAGAGAAATCCAGTCACTGCAAGCGTTATCCCAAAAGCATGGTTTTCACAAAGGCCAAGTGCAGGGCCCTGCCCCTGGGTCAGGACAAATCCCCAGCACAAACACAGGCTGGGGGAGACTGGATGGAGCAGCCTGAGGAGAAGCACCCCATGACCTGGCTTCAGAGTGTGCTTGAGCCCAGAACCCCCCATGTGCAGAGCTGCACCCCCAGAGCATGAGCAGCAGGTCAGGGAGGGGATCCTGCCCCTCTGCTGCACTCTGGGGAGCCCCCCCCTGCAGTCCTGATCCAGCTCTGGGGCAACAGCACAAGAGGGACGTGGAGCTGCTGGAGCGAGGCCAGAGGAGGCCCCGGAGCTGCTGCGAGGGCTGGAGCAGCTCTGCTCTGGAGCCAGGCTGAGAGAGCTGGGCTGGGGCAGCCTGGAGAAGAGAAGGCTCCTGAAGGGGACACCTTAGAGCAGCTCCAGTGCCTAAAGGGGCTCCTGGAAACCTGGAGAGGGGCTTTGGACAAGGGCATGTAGGGACAGGCCAAGGGGAATGGCTTTAACCTGCCAGAGGGGAGATTGAGATGAGCTCTGAGGCAGAAGCTCTTCCCTGTGAGGGTGCTGAGGCGCTGGCACAGACTTTTCCCAGAGAAGCTGTGGCTGCCCCATCCCTGGCAGTGTTCAAGGCCAGGTTGGACACAGGGGCTTGGAGCAACCTGCTCTAGTGGAAGGTGTCCCTGCCCGTGGCAGGGGGTTGGAACTGGATGAGCTTTTAGGTCCCTTCCAAACCATTCTGTCACTCCATGATTACATGTTACTACAACGTATCATGACTTTAGCAAAGAGTCACATCAAACCCCATAACTTCTGATCAACAGGACACCAACATGCTTGATACCAAATATGAGATACAAGAAAAAAATCAATCACATTAACACACTGTTTCCCTACTCTCTTCATTAGGAACAGACCTCATCTATGATATAATGTACCAGGTCACAGCCACCAGCATCCCAATGCAAGCCCCATGAGTTGGTTTTATCAAAGGAAACTCCTGTCACATACCAAGCATCAATATTTACTCAAGTTTGCTTTCCACACCTCCACTCTTTCTCAAAGATGAGAAAATGCAAGAAAAATACATCTTCAACACCAGACACAACCAAGAAAATCCCCAAGTAATCCAGAGACTACACTCCCAGCACTAAAACTGCTCCTATTTGGGGGCACTGTTCTAAAGGTCTGAGAATATCCTCTCCCCTGTCCAACAGGAAGGGCAATACAGAGAAAAGTTTAACCATTTGGTAAGTATCAAAGCAACCCATAGTGAAAACTCCATAATCCAAGTCACTAGAAAGCTGTTTAGGACATGGTTATGCAGAAATCATTGTCCTACCGACACACACACCCCCCCCCCCCCCATCATGCAATGAAAGTCATCAGGGTTATACTTGTTAATCAAATGCATATCTTGAAACACAGGTCACTATCTCACACCTTCATTTGAATTGATACTGCAGTTCACCCAAGAAAATGACTCTTCCACACCCACTTGTATCACATCACCCAGTAAAAGCATCAATTTTCTTTACAGACATCACTTTAAAAGGCATCTTTTCATTAAAAAGTCAAACAAAAAGTGTGTTGGTGGGTTTTATGAATAAGTTTTGCAACAGTTGAACAAAACTGGGCTGCTTCTAATGTGTCCTTTATATAACATAAGAGGTATAGGACTGCTGAGGAATTGAATATAAATACTTGTTTTCCAGAAAGTTAACCCTGGTTTAAAAGTCAATGCATCTCACCGGGGTTTTTCCATACTGATCAGACACTGGACAACACAAGACGACAACACATTAATCCTATTTCACTGTATTTCTGCAGTGGCTGTTGTGAACTCACAGACAGGACAACAGCACTTTGCACAAAACCCAACTTCCTTTATACAAGGAAGTCCCTGCATGCTGATTTAAACACACACACACACCCCCTTCAAAGACAGGGAGGGTTTGGTGGGGAAGGAAGGGAGAACGAGTGTGTTTTGGGGGAAAAGCAGGGGCTGTTGGACCAAAAGCAGCCCTGAGCTGGGCTTCTCCAGCAGCAGGAAGTTTCTATGGGGCCTTGCCGAGCATGCGCCGTGAGCTCCACAGTCTCCCTATGTGGCAAGAGTGCAGAGGCAACAACCAAACCAATAACAGAGACAAGAGACCAAGAGCAACAAGCACCTTCCCCTCTATATTCCGCCTGCAGCCTCCATAAAGCCCTCCCCAGGGCTGCTCTCTTGGCCAGGGCCCTCCCACCTCCATGGCTGGGAGCAGGAATTAAGGAGTCTGGCAACCAAATCTGCTACTGGAGAGAGGGGGAGAGGGGAGGAGGAGCAGCTTGAAAGAGAACAGCCGAGTGTATAACCCATCCCTCCACCTCACACAGCTCAGGTGGCGGTGGGGAAGGAGGAAGCAGCCAGATTATCCCCCCTCCCTAACTACAAGAGGGGACGAGAGGGAGGAGAAGAGAGGGATGGAGGTGGCACACAATGGCTGACTGTTGGTGGGGAGGAGATGGCCTACAACAGCAGTCATGGGGAGGGCGCAGGGCTTCTCTGTGCCTCCCCCTCCCCATTCCTCACCCCACAGAGAGGAAAGGAGGAGGGGTTGAAGGAGGATCAGGACATCGCCTTGTGTGTGTGCGTGGCCTTCTTGCTTTAGGGGTGAAGGAAAAACGGGCACGTAAGAAGGGTGGGGATGCGGGGGGAAGGTTGAGAAGCGACCCCCCAAGCTGTGGGGTGGGGAGGAGATGGAAGAGCCCCATTGCCAGCGCCAGCCTGAACAAAAATAGTTATTTCAGCTTATCCTCCATTCTGCAGGAATCCCACCCGCACGGAGCACGGTAACAGACCCAGAGAAACAAGAAGGGGGGGAGGAAGAGAAGGGGGGGGTCACAGCCGACACTGAGAAGGGGGAGGACGGGAAGGAGAGGGGGGGAACGTACCCCACCTCCTTCCCGTGCCCCATGGGGGGGAGGCAGCTCCCCCCCATAGACACAAACAGCTGCTCCCCCCCCTAAAAAAAGCAGGAGAGGGCTCCCCTCCCCCCGGAGCGCCGCTCCGGGAATCCCAGGCCCCTCCTCTCCCTCAACGCGCTCCACCCCCGGGGCCGGGAGGAGGCGGGGGGGGGGAATAGCCCCGGTCCCCCACTTCACCCCCAGCACCTCGGCCCCCCCAATTCAACCAGCCATACACGGAGGGGCTGTGTGTGTGTGGTGGGGGGGGGGGTGGTAGGTTGAGGTAACCGGGCCGCTCACCCTGATCTCCAGGCTCCTGCGGCGGCTGCAGGACGCGCTCCAGCTCGGGGAAAGGCAGCTCAGGCAGGTCCAGTAAAGCCCCGTAACGCTCGAGGAAGGAGCAGACGACGGCGAAGTTAGGCCAGGAGCCCGGGCAGCAGGGGCCCGCCGGAGGAGGGGCAGGCGGAGATGGGGCCGGAGGAGCCGCCGCCGCCGCCGCCGCCATCTTGGACCTGAGGATGGAGAAGGAGCTGAGGGGAAAGGGGAGGGGGGGAGCGGAGGAGGGAAGGGAGGGGGCGCTGCCGAGCCGCGCCGCCAGTATCCCACAATGCACCGGCGGAACAGCGAGGGGCGGGGGGGAACGGCGGCCAGAGCGGCGCAGGGACGGCTGCCCTCCGCCGCGTGCGGCAAGGGGAATGAAAACAAGGCGGGGCGCTCCCCTCCTCCCCAACCCCGGCCTTATTTATAGCGGGGCGGGGATAGACCGCCAAGCTGACCAATCGCAACGGGGAGTAGGCGGGGACAGCAGGTAGCGCTGGCCAATGAGAGGGCAAGGAGCGTTCCACTCCCCCCTCCCTTCCGCGGTGTAGGCAGAGTTCGCGGTGGGGAGGGGGTTTCGTGCGCGATCGTGGCGGTGAGTGTGGGGGCGTTTAACGGTCGTAACGGCTTCCCCTCAGCGTGAGGGGAGGCAGCGGGAAGGGGTAAAAGGGAGTTAAGGGCGGCTCGTCTCCGGGTCCCGCCGGCGCTCTGTGGAGCCGCTCGGTGTTAGCGAGAGAGGTGAGGCGGTGGGGCCTTGGTTTGAGATGCGTTGGGGGGTGTCTGAAAGCGGTGCCGCCGGCAGCCCCCTCCGTGCTTGCGGTTGTGCCTCTTCACCCCTTCCGATGCTTCTCTGCTCTTTCCTCCTTCCTTCCGTCCCGCCTAGTTTGTGAAATCCTGCTCTCTTCTCCTCTTCCCACCGCCCCATCCTCTGCGATCTCCCTTAGTAATTGCCCTTCACCCGGCTCCTCAGCAGCGTTAGATTACCGAGCTCCTGAAAAGTGTGCTTAAACTTGATATTTACCCCCTCCGTACCCAGTTTAAACTTAACCTCTCTTTTCTACTTGCCGTTCTACTGGCAGTTATAAAGCCCTGACCTGCTCCTGTAGCTGTTGTATTGCCCTGAAATGGCTGAGAAGTCTGCCTTCACCTGCTGATCCTGAAGAATTAACATTGTCTTTGATGCGTTACAGTTGTTCTGTCTGACACTGGCATATGCTGACTTACTCTTTCACCTTTGTGCTCTTTGATCTCAGGTTGCTCTTGGATTTTATGAAGCATTCCTTCCCTCTGTGATATCTCAGTAAAATACCCTGGTGTGCTGCTGGTGTTCACCTTTTATACTTCATTTGTTGCTGGTGGGAGCCACTCTGAAACAACATTTACCCTCACTGAAGATGGGTGTGTTGGCAGCTTTAAAATCCACCTGCTTGCTCGACTCCATCTCAAGTTTCTGTTTCATTCTCAGCTGTTTTTTTCTTCAGCCACTGCTTCATTTCTTTCTTTCAGTATAGTCTCCTCGCATAAACTTGTATTTTTCCTCCTTTTAAGTTTTCCTTCCTTTATTCCCTGTGTTTTTAAACTCTTACAACTTCACGTATCGATTCCTAAACCATTCCTCCTCCTCGTCTCTTTGTGTTTGGACTACTGCAGCTTACAGAAATTGCTATTTTAGCTTATACTCGTGAGTCATAGAGTTCGTGGCCTCTTTTGACCTGAAGTGGTAGTGCATGTTTTGGTGCTGTTACATTTGTCACAGTAATTAAAAAAGCCAAATTATTTGTTGGGGAAGCATTTTCCTCCTTCTTGCTGATTGGTGTCAGGACCATGCTCTGTGCCCAGAATGTCCAAAGTTCTAGATAAAAAGTTCATTCTTACTCCAAGATACTCTTGTTAATTCAAATCATGTTACTGATATTCTCTGCACTATTACAGGAAATAGCTTTAGATTGCAATTTTTATTTAAGGCTTTAAGTTTTGTTTCTCTGTTTCTGCTATTTACTTATTTTTGTGCTCTTTGGAAAAGACAATATGAATTAGGCAGAAGTTCTTCCTTGTGAGGGTGCTGAGGCCCTGGCACAGGGTGCCCTGAGAAGCTGTGGCTGCCCCATCCCTGGCAGTGTTCAAGGCCAGGTTGGACACAGGGGCTTGGAGCAACCTGCTCTAGTGGAAGGTGTCCCTGCCTGTGGCAGGGGGTTGGAACTGGATGAGCTTTAAGGTCCCTTCTAACACAAACCATTCCATGATTCTATGAACCCTTGCTCTCCTGTTTGCAATTTGTGCCTGTTTGCTTGTGCAGTTCCAGCTTTGTAATACCGTTTGGATTGGGAAAGCTGATATTTCTAATTACTGTTCATTCACCAATGTCAAACCTCCAGGTTCTAACTCTGCTGTTCCCTCTCAAAAGCAGCACAGGCAAAGGTTATTTTCATTCTTCAGAGCCATGTTGTGGGCAGTTTATTCAACCTTTACTGTGGTTGATGGGTGATTTCAGCTGGTTATTCCTCTGCTCTAATCTCCCTTCAAGCAGATTTTTGGAAAAAGTCTTACAGACCTTTGTTTAAATCCATTGCATTGTGGATGTGCAGTGAGAGAAGCCAGAATACAGGAATCCAAGCAAGTTTCACTCCGTCATGGCTGCTTGCCTGTTTGGCAGGGGATGGAAGAATCCCAGACTAGTTTGTGTTGGAAGGGACCTTAAAGCTCATCCAGTTCCAACCCCCTGCCATGGGCAGGGGCACCTTCCACTGGAGCAGGTTGCTCCAAGCCTGTGTGTCCAACCTGGCCTTGATGCAGGGTCAGGACCTTGCACTTGGCCTTATTGAACTCCGTGAAGTTCACACGATCCCACCTCTCCAGCCTGTCCATGTCCCTCTGGATCCCATCTCTTCTCTGCAGCTATTGTGTGGAAGAAGCAACTCTGGCAGACTCACTCCTGTTCTGAATCCACACTGATGTGTTTTTATGTCATGTGAAGGATACTGAGACCCTCTCCTGGCAATCTGAGGAGAGTGTGTCCTGTGTGGCTGTGCTGTGATTTGCTGTAGCATGTTCAAGCCAGGAAAAAGGAGGCTTCCAAGAGGACTGAAAACCTGGTAATCCAAAGGTTTCTGTTTTGTGAGGGCTCTTTAATCTCTGCCACCAGGGTTCCTGTGACTGATTCCTCGTTTCTTTCCCTGGTGAATTTGAATGATTAAAAAGTAAAAGATGAGAAACCACACATCTGGAAACATCAGCCAGGGAGAATTTCTGAATCATTCAGGAGCAGATCTCTTTTTTTACTGCAGAAATAACCAGTTTTCTTCATAATGTGGAGTTCAGACCATCTGCCTTTTGAACCGGAAGGGTGGAAAGGTGACTCTCCCCTCGAGAAGCATTTCCAAGGTGTCACCCTGCAACTCCTCTCTTGTCATCTGCTGCCAGAATCACAGCAGCAATCAGCTCACAGTGATGTGAGGGACTGTGAAGAGGGCATAAGCTTCCGTGGTGGCGTGAGCTGGTGCTTTGAGTCCCTGCCAGATGTGTGCCCAGCTGTGACTGTGATGGAGATCTCAAAATGGCTCTGTTTAATACCAAAAAGCAGTTGGTTGCTGATAAGGCCTCAGCTGGAGCACTCCATCTAGTTCTAGGCAACGCACATCAAAGATGCATGCCAATTGTTGGCTGCCAGGGGAAAAGGAAGCAGAAAATAAGCAGAAATTTAGAAAACATGACTGAAGGGAAGTTTATTTCATCTAAAAGAAAGGAAAAACCACAAAGAGTTAAGTCCTCAGGAAACAAAAGATGGTGGAAAAGAGAAGGATTAAGCTGTTCTTGTCAGCAACAGAAAGGATTAGGGAAAAATGGATTTAAATTGAAATAATGAAGGTTGAGGTCAGCCATTAGAAAATGTATTATTTGGGTGTTTAACTGTCCTGAGGCGTTGGCCTCTGTCAGGAGTGACAAGGGAAAGAAGGCTGGAAAGTCTCCTTTGCTGTAGCAATATGGCAATGCCATTGTTTTGTTCGTGGCCATTGGGTTTAGTGGGATGTGTTTGACCTCATTTACCACTTTTAATTAGCAAAGCAGCCAAAGAAACAGTGTGTCTCAGATATTTTAGGACATTATTATCGTATTCATTGTACAGTTTAGGGAGACGATTGAAACCCAGATGGCTTGGAGCAACCTGCTCTAGTGGAAGGTGTCTCTGCCTGTGGCAGGGAGTTGGAACTGGATGAGCTTCAAGGTCCCTTCCAACCCAAACCAGTCTGTGCTTAATGATTCTGTGTGAGAGGATATTCTGGAACCTGATCCCTGTTGATAGTTTTAAAAGCTGAGCACCCAATACTTACACAGATGTAGCATGCAAAATTATTTGCCCCAAATCCTGCACAAAATTGCCCTCAATTCATTTCTGTTGTCCCAAAATGATGCAGATAAAGCCCATAATAGCATTTCCTTCCTAACTCCTTGGGGCAGGGACAGAGTCTTCTGGTTATGTTAACATGCTGCATGTGTTAGCCTGATGTTATGCATTAAAATATCCTTTTTCCAGACTCTGGTTCAACTTTGTGATGTCTTCCCCCGAAATTGCTTCCCTTTCGTGGGGTCAGATGAAGGTGAAAGGCTGCTCCACAACATACAAGGACTGCAAGGTCTGGCCAGGAGGAAGCCGAACCTGGGACTGGCGAGAAACTGGGACTAATGTAAGTTTGCTGGTTACTACCCTCTAGTCCAAAGACCAGTTGTTAAAATTCCAGCCAGAGATTTTGCCAGTTGCCTTTTGCTTTTATCTGTTAGGCTTTCCCTGGGAAGAACTGTGTGTTTCAGACATGACTATGCAAAGAACCTGGAGGACCCCAGGCACGGTGTCCTGCAGGTGACGGTGAAGCAACTGTCCTCCCAGCTCCCCTCACCAGGCAGCTCTCACACCCCTTACAGTTCTCAAACAGCACTCTGTGTTTGGTTAAGAGTGCAGTTGTCACCAGCTGCTGGCAACAGCTCTTTCAGACTGTGTAAACAGAAGTTGTCTTGAGTGAGACAGGGAAAAATTTATGTGAAGTTAAAAGAAATCACCAGTAACTGACCCTGTGTGTGTGGAAGACAACAGTGCATGTGGTTTAGTTTATATCCTTTTCCTTGGGGTCCCCTGTGCTTATTTCAGAGGAAAAATATGCAGCTATAGTGTCATACACACTGGTTTTGCCATGGAAAGCTCACAGTCTGGCTAAGCACACAGCTGCTCTTGGTAGCCATATACTAAGTGCTGGCCCTCAATTTTTAAGCTTTATCTGTAAATGCCTTCAGAATGGTATAAAAGTACATGGAACAGGATTGACATTCCAGATTTAGAAGCAGTATAACATCTATTGTGTTAGGAACTGGCTATTGGTAATTCTCTCCGTATATTAGGGCTTGCACGAGGATAGCAGTATTGGCTAGCAAAAAAATTCCAAGCTTTCTAAGCAAAAGTTAAAGCACAAAAGGACTATGTACCCATCATGTCTTAGACCCAGCACCTGTGTCCACAGCTGTGTGGAATTCATTTTGACACAACTCAAGGGTAGAACCTTTGGGTTTGCAACTTCATCTATAATCTTTGGGGGAACAGAGCTTTGCTGACTTGTCAGAGTTCCATTTATACCGTTTGTAACACCCACAAAAAGGCAGTGCTGTCATGCAAAGGTATCGGTACCTTGCAGAAAGAAAGATAGCTGCACGTATGACCTTTTAAAATGTAATTCCTTTAGGGTCTGATTAGAAGAAATGAAGTTCTCACTGGCTGGAGGTGGGTGGGTTGGGTGCTGAGAGTCACTTCGTTTGACAGTGTTTTCCTGGTTTATAGGCACCTATGGCTGCAGCAGCAGAACAGAGATGATAGCTGTAAAGTTCCCAACTAGTTCCCACCTCAATCACATTTTGATACTCATTCCAACCACTTGAATACTTTGGTTTCAAAGTATCACACTTAGGAGGCCATGCTTGCTTTTGAAAGTTTCTCACAAGGGATATCTTAATGTGACAGTTAAAAGCTTTAAGTCCATAAAAGTGTTTAGAGAAGTCCTTCAACTGAAATAGGAAAAATGGGTCTATGTGAAATTAAAATGGGAGGAGAAAAACAAAATAGTTGAGTTACTTGGGTTTTCTGGCATCCTTTTTATATACTGAGGAAGTAAAAACGACCTATTTAGGTTTTGCCTTATCTTGTATCCTGCTTTAGGTCAGTTCTATCCTTCCTGCAGCTATGAGGAGTTGGGTGATGTGGTTTAAACATGAATAGCAAGCAACCACTGTGAGACTAGTCCTAAGCTTTTCCAGACTGCATCTCCAACTCGAGAAGAACTGTACAAAGTTAATCCAGTCAGCACTGGAAATAGCAGGATTCACCAGATGCATTTTCTGCATGTTTCTTGATGGTAGACTATAGTGCACCTATTTTCATTGAGCGTGCTTTTCCTGGGGGTAAAGAGAGCTGAAGTTGGGGAAACAAAGCAGTGCTGGTCATGTCCCACACTCCAGCTGAAAACGAATTGCTTCCTTGCCTCCTCTGCTATCAGCCTGCTGTCTGGTATGTAATCCCATCATCGCATAACTGGCTCTGCAAGGTTCTGTAACTGAGCACTGATAGTTCTTACAGCCTTAACCCTTGGGAATGGCAGGCAGCCTCCCTGGCTGGCTGCACTCCTGCCATCATGGGAGAAAAGAGTAGGAAGCCAGAGAACAAAAGAGGCAAGGAATTCTGCTGCCCTGCCTCTCCCCCTCCAGCTGCCCAGTCGACAAGGATACACTTATTCCGTCATGTTACATGTTTCCTACAAAACATGGAAGCCCCCACATGAGTGTGTCTTGTGTAATCAAAGAAAATCCTTTTGTTCCATGGCTTCAATGTCTCAGGAATACTTATGTGACACAAACCTTCCCCAGCAATCCAATTATTGCAATTGCAGTCAAACATTCCAGTTCTTTTTGTCCAAGTTTTGAGCCTACTTTAAAAAACCCCAAAGGAAAAGCGTGTCCTGTTCTGTCACAAACACATACTTGCAATGATTTGGTCTGGGAATGTTCTGTGGATTGAAGTGACCTCTGCATTCTAGTCATGTGGATATCAGATGTGAATGGGCTAAGGATGTGAATGGGCTAATGGAGTGCATCAAGTACAGCATAGCAAGCCAGTTAAGAGAGCTGACTGTCCCACTCGATGCTGCATTGGTGCAGCCCCACCTCGAGTGTTGCGTGTGGTTTTGGGTGCCTCAGCGTGAGAAGGACATCAGACTATTAGAGTGTGTCCAGAGGAGGGCGACCAAGATGCTGAAAAGCCTGGTGGGGAAGTTTTGGGAGGAGTGGCTGAGGTCACTTGGCTGTTGAGCTTGGAGAAGGAAAGGCTGAGGGGTGACCTCATCACAGTCCTCAGCTTCCTCAAGAGGAGCAGCAAAGAGGGAGGTGCTGATCTCTTTGGTGTCCAGCAATAGGACACAAGGAAATGGAGTCAAGCTGCATCAGGGGGAGTTCAGGTTGGCCTTTAGGAAAAGGCTCTTCAATGAGAGGGTGGGTGGACACTGGAACAGGCTCCTGGAAGTGGTCGTGGCCCCAAGCCTGTTAGTGCTCGAGGAGTGTCGGGACAACACTCTTAGTTGTATGCTTTAGTGTTAGGTAGTCCTGTGAGGAGCAGGGAGTTGGACTCAATGATCCTTATGGGTCCCTTCCAACATGATGATCTTAAAGGTCTATTCCAACCTAGTTGATTCTATGAGATACTCTATTAACTTGGAGAACCATAACTCTATTAACTTGGAGAACCAGAACCACCTCTGTTGCTGAAATTCCAGATGCCATCCAGGCTAAAGACTTTCTTGTGGGATAAGTTTAATCCGGTCCTTGGAAGTTGCACTGCCATGGAAAGTTTCCCCCACCTGCAACTTGAGGACCTCTTGTGTGTGTTCCAGCTTCAGAACTCTCACTTACTCTGTTCTGCAAGCTGAGGCAGTGACAGGGCTGAGGAGAGAACTCTGACACCTTGTGTGAGGCTGCACCATCAGCTGCTGAAGACTTGGGCAGGGGAAAAAGAATAGGAGAGGAGATAAGAACATCAAAGAGCAAAGCTTGCAAATGGGGCATCAAACCAGTTGTTAAGCTGGTGCTTTGACTGTAATTCATTGAAAGTATGGAGTATTTTCTGGAAGTATAAGGGATAAAGCATTAAAATAACATTCTCCAGAAGTCCACCATGGCATTACCTACTTCAGGTGTGAAACTCATCTCAGTGCTCTAAAAGAACATAAGAATCCTAGTAAAAAAAAGGAAGGGGGAATGGTCTTTAAAACCAATGCACACCAAAGAGGGGCTAAATTCTAGCACAGGTTATGTAGTATCTTACTCTTGGCCATAGAGAGATACATAAAACTTAAATCCAGGAGGAGAATTACTGTGACATAATAAAGTGTTATATTAACATTACAGGTGTATTTGTGGATTCCTGTGTTTAAAGTAGTAGTAAATGGGTGTACTTCAAAACCCTCAGTCAACACACTCTTAAAGCTCTTTTTGCTTTGAGGAGTTTGGTTTCAAATGTTCCTTTCTCCAAATTAAGAATAGTGCAGAACTTGAAACTGGGAAATAAAGATGATATATTGCAGTCCTCACTGGTAAATGAGATTTGCAAAGTAAACAAGGAAATAATTTTATCCTTTTAATTATCTGAGGAGCTCTTTGTAATTAAAATGAGGACAGTTTGGCTTGAGACAACCAGTGTTAAAATAAGATTTTGTTCATATGAAAACAGCAATATGTTGCAATTTATTGATTTCACTTTAACTTTTAACATTCATTAAATGCTCATTCTTAGATGTAAATCATAGAATCACAGAAGGGTTTAGGTTGGAAGGGACCTTAAAGCTCATCCAGCTCCAACCCCTGCCACGGGCAGGGACACCTTCCACTAGAGCAGGTTGCTCCAACCCCCTGTGTCCAACCTGGCCTTGAACACTGCCAGGGATGGGGCAGCCACAGCTTCTCTGGGAAAAGTCTGTGCCAGCGCCTCAGCACCCTCACAGGGAAGAGCTTCTGCCTCAGAGCTCATCTCAATCTCCCCTCTGGCAGGTTAAAGCCATTCCCCTTGGCCTGTCCCTACAGGCCCTTGGCCAAAGCCCCTCTCCAGCTTTCCTGGAGCCCCTTTAGGCACTGGAGCTGCTCTAAGGTCTCCCCTTCAGGAGCCTTCTCTTCTCCAGGCTGCCCCAGCCCAGCTCTCTCAGCCTGGCTCCAGAGCAGAGCTGCTCCAGCCCTCGCAGCAGCTCCGGGGCCTCCTCTGGCCTCGCTCCAACAGCTCCACAGATTTTAGAAGTATGTAATGCATCTTTTTAGTTTTACCTATTTAATAAAGTATTATAATATTGCCATCAATTGATTAACTATCATCCTTCATCTGCATATAAAATACCTTTTTTAATTACCAGTGTTATCTGCTGTGTGTATGAAGAAAAGAGGGTTGTGGTACGTTTTGGCACTGCTAATTTATGCTGCTACTCTGTGGACAGTTTCAAAAGACATAGATGGAGCTCACCTGGTTGATGCTGTCAATATAAACTGTTGTTTTCCTCCCTGGTTCTTAGCATTCTCCAGGAGTGCAACCAGCTGACCTTGAAGAAGTTGTCAAGAAGGGTGTTAAAACTGTGGTGATCGGTCGTGGTATGAGTGAGGCGTTGCAGGTAGGCCTGTGTGCTGTGAGAAACATGAACCAGAACTCTTTGTTTTCCCCCTGATCAGGGGGAAACAGAAATCTATGAGGAGAAAATTTACAATGAGGAGAAAAATGCAGCTTGCTCGATTGGCATCACTGAGCTCTTGCTGGAGTCCCTTCTTCCTGAAAGAAACATCATTTGAGATCCTCTGTGTTAGCATCAGTGTGAAACAGTAAACCAGGTTTATCTTCTGCTACAGGAGGAATTTAAAGAAGGAGAATTTCTTACAATGTCATTACTCACCCTCTTAGAACAGGTCATGAACTCTCCCTCTGGCCAGCTGAAAAGACTTTGATGATGAGGTATTTTCATTACTCCAGCAGATAGCACTTCTGAGTTTCTGTAGCTAGTCTGAGCTTCATGAGAAGCCATTCTTTAGTTTTTGATGAGGTAAGTAACACCTTATTGAGATTAATTGTACCTTTAGCTCCAGTTCTATTATTTTGGTAAGAAAGGGCTGCATTTTAATCACAGAATAGCAAGTTGGAAAGGACCTCAAGGATCATCTGGTCCAACCTTTCAGTTCTGCCATTTATTTTAAGCTGTGCGAAGGAGAGATGGGAGGTGTGTGTATATAGAAATAGTCTTACTGAAAAGAAAAAGAGAATTAAATCAGTCTTAGAAATATCTTCATCAGGGACTGTAGTGATAGGACAAGGCGTGATGGGTTCAAACTGAAACAGGGAAGATTTAGGTTGGATATAAGGAAGAAGCTCTTCCCTGGGAGGGTGCTGAGGCGCTGGCACAGACTTTTCCCAGAGAAGCTGTGGCTGCCCCATCCCTGGCAGTGTTCAAGGCCAGGTTGGACACAGGGGGTTGGAGCAACCTGCTCTAGTGGAAGGTGTCCCTGCCCGTGGCAGGGGGTTGGAACTGGAGGAGCTTTAAGGTCCCTTCCAACCCAAACCAGGCTGGGATTCTATATTATCAATTTGGCTACTAGCAGTTACTTAAGTGCATCTACTAACAAATGGCATCAGTATCTGTTTTATTTTTAAGCTTTACAGTGTGAGGAGAAAAGGATCTAATACTTGCTTTTCCCCATTTCCTTTTCTCTTCTGAGGTTCCAGCATCCACTGTGGACTATCTGAAGAAAAACGGGATCGATGTGTTGGTGTTGCAAACAGAGAAGGCTGTGGAGCAGTACAACGCCCTGGCTGCACAGGGTGTCAAAGTAGGGGGGGTCTTCCATTCAACCTGCTGACTCCTGGCAGCTCCTTCTGCCTTCCTTGACCACACAAATCACAGGCACATCCCTCCACTGCATCAAATTACAGGCAACAGAGGGTGGATTTCCATGCCAAGGTGTTTGTGCCCTGACAAGCTACAATGCAAGTGCAGTTGATTAGATTGAAACAAATCAAGTGCTTACAAAGGGGGTTGTTAATGAAATCATTGAATTATTGAACCATTTCCAGACATTCTTGAGGCTGATCTAATCTGAACACTGTCATATTCTGCTTACTTAACTTTTCACCTGTTTGCTAAATTAAAATACTAAGTTTTGAATACTTTTCTTAGGAAATGGCCCAAAATTACATTGTTGGCTACTGGAAAGCAGTATAGGATGGCTGATGGGTACAACCAAGTGGTAGAAATGAAGGTAAAACTTCATATAACTAAGTTAAAATAAAACAAAAAGCAAACCCAGAACATACAACTTTGCCTCCTGCTGGTGACTTCAGTTAGGATGTTGGCTAATTCAGGAGCATCACATAGTTTAACACTTTAAAATCCTACATTGAACCTGGAAAAGGAATACAAAAGTCTACAGGGAATAAACATCAAATTTGGGCCTTAATCCTCACAATGAATAGAAAAATGCTTTTGAGTTGTTCAATACATATCTATTAAAAAGTCCTTATATGCTTAAAATCACCAAGGAAGATTTGTCACAAGAGTTTGCAACCAACAGCAGATGTTGATCTTTAGGAAATCAGCCTAAATTGCTGCTAGCAAGCTGGGGCTGGATGTGGGAATTCTTACTGGTCATGGTTAGCTGAGGATTTCAACATTGTGCCAACAAGCAGGTTATTCTGCTGGAACTTTAACAAGTCTCTTCATTGCTGTTCTTGGGGGGCTTCTGTTAATAGACAAGTTCCCTCCTGGAGGTATTTTTTTCCCCACCAGGCTCCCTAATTCTTGAGCTGTGCATATGAAGTCTCTGGTAATGAAAGCACCAAGGTGACACTAATGGCCTGAGGCACTTGGAGCTCTCCCAGCAGTAGCAGAGAGAGGCTTAGACTGGTATGAGAATGCAAAGACCTTCCTGAGCCCCAAGAATAACCCTTCACAAAATCCTCTGTTTCTCTTCTGTTTATTTGCTCTAGTAATCATTTCATCCCTTTTATCTGCTCAAATACAAAGCAGAGGGAAAGTAAGGGAAAGCTTTTATCTTGCAAGCTCCTAATGACAGCAATATTCTGTTAGTGCAGCTGCATTTGAGGCATCTCACCTAAACCAGCCAGAGCTGCTCTTCCAGCTGCAGCTGCATTCTCTGACAGAGCAGCTGGTACAACAGTCATCACAACTGCTGTGGCAGTTTTCTGCTTAACTTTTATGGTTAAGCATATGGTTTTATGGTGAAATAGGTGAACCACTGCCCCAGAAGACTTGTAGCCATCCCAAGGGAATGCTGTAGACTCAGGTCCTGCCAATCCACTGTGTGTGAAGACTTTCTGCATTCCATTTTGTTCTCTTCTAGCAGGGGTAGTTTGACTTTCTTGATCATGGTGATATATTTGTATTATTTCATGAGCTTTTGGGCCTTAACTAGGAAGAGACTTTGTAAGTAAGTCTTGTACTGAGTGGACAATAACCAGTTTTTAAGTACCATAGTATGCACGTTACACTGTTAGAGGTCTTTCTCCTCCAGCTCTGGGGCAACAACACAAGAGGGATGTGGAGCTGTTGGAGCGAGACCAGAGGAGGCCACGGAGCTGCTGCGAGGGCTGGAGCAGCTCTGCTCTGGAGCCAGGCTGAGAGAGCTGGGCTGGGGCAGCCTGGAGAAGAGAAGGCTCCTGAAGGGGACACCTTAGAGCAGCTCCAGGGCCTAAAGGGGCTCCAGGAAAGCTGGAGAGGGGCTTTGGACAAGGGCCTGTAGGGACAGGCCAAGGGGAATGGCTTTAACCTGCCAGAGGGGAGATTGAGATGAGCTCTGAGGCAGAAGCTCTTCCCTGTGAGGGTGCTGAGGCGCTGGCACAGACTTTTCCCAGAGAAGCTGTGGCTGCCCCATCCCTGGCAGTGTTCAAGGCCAGGTTGGACACAGGGGCTTGGAGCAACCTGCTCTAGTGGAAGGTGTCCCTGCCTGTGGCAGGGGCTTGGAACTGGATGAGCTTTAAGGTCCCTTCCAACACAAACCACTCTGGGATTCCATGATTACTGGACACATTACTGATGAAACCAGATTCAACAAAACTCAGCCTAAATCCTGCATTGAGGAAAAGGTTGTGTGCTCCTCCCATCATGCGGAGCTCTATGTGTTGTCCTCCTAAAAACCCTGAGGGAAGCAGAGCCTGTTCAGTGTTCAGGCGACTTCAGGAGCTGTGCCCTACCCGGCTTTGTGCTGCAGCCTCCTAGTTGTTCCTTTCATTTGGCAACCAGTGGGATGCAGAAGCTTCCACTTCCAGACCAGAAAGCTGCAGCGTGCAAGGAAACGGGTTACACTATCGGAAGGCAAACTGCCAAATTTCACTCCCATCAGGACAAGATTTCTTGTGTTGACAAGATGATCTGCTGCAAGTCTTTCCCATCTGGATCTCTTGTTCCTGCTCTCCTCCCAGCTTCCTGAGGCAACATCAGCTCCACTTGGGCTGCTCGAATCTCCGAAAGCCCAATTTCCTTCTTGGTGCCTGAACTCGCTTTGCTACATGGTGGAAACAGCTGGGACTGATTCATCAAAACATTCCAGCAGCCCTCAATTGGTATCTTCATTAAATCTCTGCTTTCAGCTACAGCCATAAATAATTTGGTACAGTTAAGGGCTCACTGGCCACACGATGGGAATACACTTTCACAGGGCAGGGTTTCCCACACACACCCCACTTTGCCCCCCACCAGGAGCCCCATCTCCCTGTCTGCAGTGAACGTGTGCTAAAGCCACGCTGCGGCTCAGCCAGGTGCCAGGAAGGTCCCAGCCCCTATCTTGGTGAGGCAGCACGAACGAGCTGGCAGCCAGGAGCAACAGCCATGAAAACACTCGCACACCAAACACCAACACTGGGGGGTTTAAGGGACATTAAATGAGCTCTGAGGCAGAAGCTCTTCCCTGTGAGGGCGCTGAGGCGCTGGCACAGACTTTTCCCAGAGAAGCTGTGGCTGCCCCATCCCTGGCAGTGTTCAAGGCCAGGTTGGACACAGGGGCTTGGAGCAACCTGCTCTAGTGGAAGGTGTCCCTGCCCGTGGCAGGGGTTGGAACTGGATGAGCTTTAAGGTCCCTCCAACCCAAACTATTCCATGATTCCATATTTACAAATCTGCTTATTCACACAGCAGGGAAATCAAAGGTAAATTTGAATCTTGGAAAGTGTACAATGAAATGCTATTAAGGAAACATGTTTGTACCTATTTGACTGTACCCTGACATTGCATTTGAAGATCACCAGAGCTACATTACCCTTTCTTTTGAGTTCAGCTAAAATGATGATGAATGTCATCTGCTTGAGTAGATGAAACCTAAGAAGAAAAGGAGAACCCGGGATTTCTTCCATGATTCAAACAAGGAATCAGATTAAAACCTACAGGACGCTATCAAGAAGAGATGCCAACTAGGGAATACTCATTAGGAGACTGGAAATATTCCCAGTAGCCTCACAGTTTCAAGTGGGTTTAGGCATTTTGAATTACAGATTAAGAACTTTTCTATAGCTCTTCAGTATTTGATTCTCAGTTGGTGGTAATAGAGAAGGCAAGTGATCTTTGCCTAGTATGATGATGAAAAGAGCTCAAGCACAGCACGAAGGAAGCAAATAGGAGAAATTAGTCCCAGTGCTCAGAAAGGGAGAGAAAGATGCCAAGATTTTGATATTGAAAATGAAAATGCAGAAGAAAGAGGCCAGACTGGAGCAGCTGTTGTGTCATCTGGGGCCTGGGAGCAAATGAGAAACTCTAACTTACCTACCATTAAGCACAGAGCAGCCAAACTAGCTTGAGGAGAAGCAGAGGTTGTGCCAGAGAGCTGGGTAATGCCAGCACCTGGGGGGTTTACCTACAGCACCAAAGCTTCCCTGTGCTGCCCATCACTATCGCTCTCCTCTGACAGGGAAGGGCAGCACTTGGGACTGAAGAGCTGTTCCTTCTGCCCTTGCCAAAGCAGCAGTTGTGGCCTAGGAGCATATGGACACCACATGAATTCAATGTCTTTATCGATGACAAACTGGTGAAGTGTTAAATTGAGAGGGGAAAGAGTGTGTAATGAGCCATCTCAGCTCAAGTCCAGAGAACAACCAGCCCTTGGAATAACCTCCCCAGGGAAGTGGTGACTCCCCAACGTTGGACACTGTTAAGATTGGGCTGGACAGCGTAATGGGACATCAGGTCTAGGTCATGCTTTGACAGGAGAGGTTGGACCAGATGATCCTCGAGGTCCCTTCCAACCTGGAATTCTGTGATTCTATGGATCTATGAAGTTGACTGCACACAGCTTCCTGCTGATACATACATCAACCCCTGTCTGCTGGGAACTGAACTGAGGATGCCAAAGAGCAGTCAGATGATAACACCACCGCTGTGACACATGCAATGTCCTAAACACCAAAACCCAGTTTGTGAGAGCAGCAGCACTAAGAATTGATATTTAACTTGAGAATACCTAAAGCAGCTGAATAGTTCAAGGGTTCTGAGTCTTTGAACCCCCACTATTGCTAAAAAAGTGAAAAAAAAATCACAATAAACCTTGCAGTAATCTCCCATCTTCCTCAGACCACGCACCATGTCCACTCATGTAGCAAAAAGAGATCAGCATGAGTTTGCCAGTTTTATTGCAGGAAAGCACATGAGGGGTCATTATTTACACTCAGCTCTGTACAACTGGAAAGTATTTCCTCACTGCTCTTTACTTGCTAAAAATACCCCCCTCCCCTTTTCTAACAATTGATTTATGAACACAGGTCACATTTGGCTGCTGCGCTCTAAGGTTTCACACATCAAGTGCTCCTAGGAAATCCCACCAAACGATTCCTCCTCATAGGAGTTCCTCAGCCAGCTGAAGCCCTGCCCACGGGAGCGATGCACAGACCCACTTTCCAAAGGGAATGCCAGCAGGATCGTGGTTTTAGTAAGTTCTTGTCCCTCCATGCTCCCAGCTCATCTCCTGTGGGGAACACTGACAAGCTGCCTGCTGCTTAACTGAGAGCACATTCCACTGCTTTGGCTGGTCAAAGGCTTTTGGCCTTTGAGTGCCAAAAGTGAACTGGAAAACTGAACAGGTTCTCACCTCAGTCAGATAGGATCAGATCACCCAGAAACAGGCGCTGTGAAACTTCCTGGGATGGGGTTAGGAATTTTCCAACCCATCGTATTTAATCTCATTGCTCCTAAAGACACACGAAAGTGCAACAGGAGAGTTGGGTGATAGAGATGAGTATGTTTGACTCTATTTTACCTTACAAAAGAAGTAACATACTGTGTGCTGCTCTAACTCAACCTCCACGTCCTGCTAACTGAATTCTGCTGCTTGCACCAACAGGTTCCTCCTCCCTCCGCACCACAGCAGAGCAACCTGTGCCCTCACCACAACTGCACTTCGCTACAGAGGAGGTGAAACAGCTCAGGATTCAACCTACATCCATCGACAGTTTCCCTTTAAGGTGCAATTCCTACACAAGAACAACAGCACTTCAGAGTATTTATTTGTTTTTACCAAGAATTTAGGTACCAATGCACAAATGCAAGTTTTAGACACTCAAAATACCCCCAAAACAACCCAACAAACCTCACACACACCCCCAAACTCCTGAGCTTTGCTTCAGAGTGCTGTAAAAATAACACTGATTTCTGTGCTTAAGCATTTACATAGTAAATACACAGCAGAAAACCTAAAGGCCTGGAGGAAAAACTCCTCCTAAGGAAAAACTGAAGGTAGGGCCCAATGAAATGATTACTGGAATGGTGATTGGGAACTGCCTGGGTTCAATATAGAATTGCCTTGAAACTGCTCTTAAGTAGCTGAAGAACTCCTGTACTGGTCTATCTAAACAGAGAAGACCAAAGTTCTTCAGCAGCTTTATTTCTGTGCTCGACTTCTTTAACCCAATATAAACCAGTTTGGTTTTGGTTCATTCTTAGAACACACCATATTGCTTTCATGTAAGCCAAAGATCCCATAAATACATCTCTGTTCACAACAGACTTCACCGCCTGGCAGGTTTGGGCATTATGTACACCTTGACAGGTTTGCTGAAGGGGATGGTCCCCTCTATGCCGTTTTCAGATGGTGGGAGAGCCTCCAAGCTCTCATTCCAGGCAGATTTGGGCATTTTAGCAGCTGCCTTGCTCCGGTTGGAATTGTAAGCCAGCAGCAACCGCACTTCAATCTGACAGGGCTCTGCAGAGGAAAACAAACAGAACAACCCAAAGATGACTCATGGAGTTCAACCAGGCCAAGGGCAAGGTCCTGCCCCTGGGTTGGGGCAATCCCAGCACAAACACAGGATGGGGGAGACTGGATGGAGCAGCCTGAGGAGAAGGACTTGGGGGTGTTGGGTGAGAAGAAGCTCCCCATGACCTGGCTTCAGTGTGAGCTTCAGCCCAGAACCCCCCCGTGTGCTGGGCTGCACCCCCAGAGCGTGAGCAGCAGCTCAGGGAGGGGATTCTCCCCCTTTACTCCAGGGAGACCCCCAGAACTGCAGCACTGCTCCAGCTGAGGCACCACCAGCACCAGACAAAACACAAGGAATAACCTTTTTCCACACTTATCCCACAGTTCAGCCAACATCTCCCTAAGGCTCCCCTCTTCACCATTCCATCATAGAATCACAGAATGGTTTGGAGCGGAAAGGACCTTAAGATCATCCAGTTCCAACCCCCTGCCATGGACAGGGACACTTCACACTAGACCATGTCACCCAAGGCTTTGTTCATCAACTTTTACTTGTAGCTTTAAGTCGCCTCTATCACTTCTGCTATACACCCATCAGTTAATATGTGCTTTGTATTTGGGTGTTCTCCTCCCTAAGCACACATTTAACACCGGCCTTCAACAAGTTCCATTGTCTTGAATTAAGGCAATTTCCCCATTCTGAATTCTGACCCTGTGTCCTGACCCTCCCAGCTTGTGTCCTCCCCACGTTTCATACACCTAAGTGCCAGTGTCAATGTTAACAGTTCAAGTATGGGGAGACACCAGAAGGGAATCATAGCATCACAGACTGGTTTGGGTTGGAAGGGATCTTAAAGCTCATCCAGTTCCAACCCCCTGCCACGGGCAGGGACACCTTCCACGAGACCAGTTCTTTATAGACCTTCTGATCCTCCCTTGGGGCCATACTTAAAATGCCTTTACAGTGAAATAAGGACTTGATTTAGCTCCCCTTGCTACCTTTAAATCCAGATACCTCCAGTCCCAGAAACAATACTGGTTTTTCCTCTGCAAACCAAGCTAGCAGGATGAACGAGTACGCCAGGGAAGTGCCACATAAAAAGGAGCATGTGAAAGAACACGGCACTAAAGAAAACTCTGTTGGTTAAAAGCCCATCACCAAATCCTATTTATAACCACTCAGAAAATAAACTGCTCAAATAAACCTCACATTTGAATAAACGTGAAGGGATTAAAAAGGAAACAGGACAAAGGGAGCTGTGAACAAATCCTCTGCTTTTGTTGTTTGAAGTCCACAAGCCAATTACCGAAGCACTTCCATGGGGACGTGCAGATGCCAACTGAGACTGAGCGGGAATGCTGGAGTATTTCAGCAGAGCTAAAGGGTGGGTTTTTTTAGGGCATTATTAAAAGGGTGAAAGCTTAATCAGCACTGAAATTGTGCTGTTGGGTATACACAGCTCCAAAGGTTCCTGCCATACTCCAATACCTGTCAGATCTAAAGCAGTGAACCACAGTGAGTCAGCTTTCCGTGACTCCCTGCCTTTAACCGAGGCTGCAGACCCCACTCCCACAACTGATCTTGCTCTGCACAGAGATGGGTGATGTCCTGCCCTGGTTTCAGTTGGCAGAGAGTTAATTTTCTTCCTCAAGCATGTGCTGCTCTGTAAAGGCTCCCAACTCATGGCAAGCACCTTCTCTCCCATGACACCAGCCCCTCCAGAGCATCAGTGCCCTGTCAACCAGGGAGATAGCGCTCAAAGGCTGCAAGAACAAAGTCTGAGCAACTAAGGGCAGCACCACCAACAGCTGTAGGCTCCAGGATCCCAAAAATCCTTTGGTGAGGCATTGGAAAAGGCTGCCCAAGGAAGTTGTGAATGCTCCATCCTTCACAGTGTTCAAGGCCAGGTTGGACACAGGGGCTTGGAGCAACCTGCTCTAGTGGAAGGTGTCCCTGCCCGTGGCAGGGGGTTGGAACTGGATGAGTTTTAAGGTCCCTTCCAACCCAAACCAGTCTATGATCCTAAGTCCCCAAGACTGTGGGCATCCACACATATGTGCAGGAGACTGGGATCAAGCAAGACATGCTGTCAGAGAAGCACAGCAACACCATCACAGAAACCTGTATCAGCAACATTACCTGTCCAGGCTGTGTGTGAGAGGTAAACCTGAGTTATCAGCCTGTGCCTTCCCGGGCCAGGATTTCGGAAGTCAGCTGGTTTAGGATGGATGAGCTGTGCTTGTCCATCTGGATACAATACCTAGAGAGGGGGGAAAATAGAACATGAAAGAACTGAATGATAACTGGGCTGGGGATTGGATTTGCACAGTGTGTGCTGTGTTGGTGGCTTCTGTTGGAGGCTGGAAGGTAAGAAGGTGGGCTTCAGCTTGGAGCCAGGAGTCCAGCTCCCTGGAAGTAACAGCCACACAGTGGCCATCCAGACCCACAGCATAGGTGGAAAAGCGCCATCCACTGACATCAGCTCTTCCTCTGCATCGTAAACAGAGGATTTTGTTTCTCTGCTATCAGGGAATTCATGTATTTTACTTGGCACCACAACACCCCCACCTCCTCAGCTGCATTTGAAACCAGTGGCTCAGCAGCAGGTAGAAAGTTGAGCTGTAAATACAGAGAGACAAGAGCCTGCACAGGACCACAGGCTGGTTTGGGTTGGAAGGGACCTTAAAGCTCATCCAGTTCCAACCCCCTGCCACAGGCAGGGACACCTTCCACTAGAGCAGGTTGCTCCAAGCCCCTGTGTCCAACCTGGCCTTGAACACTTCCATACCTCTGGACCATTCCCAACAGCTCCTTTTGCTCCTCCTCTTCCCACTACTCACGCTGGAAATTCAGCAGCATTTATTTGTGCTCGTGTCCCCACCATGCTCAATGTGTGGGGAAGCACAACGTGGAGCACAGAATGACACCAAAGTGCTCAAAGCCAACTCTCAGGAGCTGCACACAACTCAACCCAGAGCACTATACACAGACTGAGTGTGGGGCCAAAACCCAGAAATCCAACATTGTTACTAATATTAGTAAACTTAAAGGTATTGACATCAAACAAACTCCCCCTAAGGCACAGGCACGTTCGGATCTATGTCAACCAAGTGCTCACCTGAACTTTAACGGTTCCTTGAGGATCCTGCACGTGTTCCAAAGTTGCATCAACATCCAGAGCCACCACCAGCCCCGAGGTAAACCTCAGGGGATTGTCAGATTCCCCAGTGGGCTCGATGATGTTCGCAGTAGCTCTGTGGAGCTGTTGGGGGAAAGAGGTCAGCAAAAATAAGGAGGTGGAGGCAGGAGGAAAGAGAAGAAAATACAATCATTGCTGTTCCTCATGGAGAAGTTGTGGGTTGGAACAAGATGATCTTAAGGTCCTTTCCAACCCAAACCATTCTATGAACTTTGGATTCTTTTAGATACTGGCAGGAATTAAGCCTTCTATATATTTAGCAGTAGCCCTGGGGATGGTCCACAGGGATATTGCATTTAATTCTCTGTGTTGATCTGACCTGCTCTGGAAGAGGAAGGTGGAGGAAGGTACTTTGTCGCAGCGTTGTCTGAAGAATCTTGACCACTTCTGAAGGTTTGGATGTCACAAGTCTGGGCATTAAGTCCAGCAGTTTATCTACAAAACTGCCCTGCATGTGTGGGAGCTCAGAGATGAAACATCTGGGTTCAGAATAGATGAAAACCAAACACTTTTCTCAGCATTTTCAACATTACTCAGTAAACACATTATGTTATTCAACACAACACTATGGTTATTTCCAGCCAAGCTACTTTTAGAATCATGGAGTCACAGAGTGGTTTCAGGTCCCTTCCAACCCAAAGCTCATCCAGTTCCAACCCCCTGCCACGGGCAGGGACACCTTCCACTAGAGCAGGTTGCTCCAAGCCCCTGTGTCCAACCTGGCCTTGAACACTGCCAGGGATGGGGCAGCCACAGCTTCTCTGGGCACCCTGTGCCAGCGCCTCAGCACCCTCGCAGGGAAGAACTTCTGCCTTATACCCAACCTGAACTTCCCCTGTTTCAGTTTGAACCCATCACCCCTTGTCCTATCGCTCCAGTCCCTGATGAAGAGTCCCTCCCCAGCAGCCTTGTAGCCCCCTTCAGACCCTGGAAGCTGCTCTGAGGTCTCCAGCAGCTTCTCTCCTCCAGGCTGAACAGCCCCAATGAGATGATCTTAAGGCCCTTCCCAACCCAAACCATTCTACGATTCTATGATCCAGATTGTGCATTCATCTCTGCCTGTGGAATTTCCTGAGAAATAGGGATGAGCTTTGGTGATCCTGTGACTCGGTGCAAGGAAGAGACACAAAGCAAATGAGCAGTTCTGTTCACCCAGTGAGCTAAGCATTAGGGAATGGGTAGGTTTGGTCCCCTTTTCTCATCACTTAACCAGCTACAACTGCAAAGCAAATCCTGAATAAACAGGAATTTAATCAGAACTAGAGATGGAATTCTGCTCAGCCAGCTCTGGATACCTGCATCTCTGCTCTAGACCTCCAATTCCCCTCCAATTGATGGACAAACACTGGGCATCCCTATTTGACCTGTTGTAGCCATCTCCATTAGGAATACAATGAAAGAAGCACCTCTCCAGGGAGAGGAGAGCTGGGTGAGTGTTCAAAAGCAGTGGCCATACAAACATCAATGTCTGGGTGAGGTGACTCCCACCCTGAGCATTAGATGGTTCACTCACTCATTTACAATTTAGATACTTGTCATAAAGGGAAATTCCCTTTTATTGTCATATTCCCAGGAGAACTCTTCCATTGATCCCACATTTCGAAGGGAGTTTACTTCTTGGTTTATCATCCCCAATGCAGGACAGCAAAAGGGGAAGGGAGATGCAAAGAGATGAAAACCAAATGGGATATTCCCTGATAACAGTGGTGTGGGGAACTTTCTAACATGAAGTGAAGAAACAAGAGAATTTCTCACCTCTGAAAGGAATCCACTTCTTGCAGGAACTTCTCACACATCCCAAAAAGGGGTTCCACTCTGTAATGAAAAGAACATTCCTTGGCTTAGTTTTAAACAAAGAAAACTGGCTCTGTGGCTATAAGCATTTTGGTGTGTTGGAATCCAGTTCAAGCTCCTAAATACTTATAATTTGGAGACCAGAAGAGTGTTCCCCATGAGAGAAGAAAAGAAAACTAGCTGCCATCTCCCTCCCCTTCCCACAAAGAGTCATCCACATAAAGCACTAATGATGTTCCCAAAGCGACTCTTCAAGAAATATTAACTTTCCACCTATAAAACAAGAGGTTAAAAGGCAAATCTCTAACAGAGCTCTATGGCAACACACTAAAGTGATGGCACCAAACTCAAAACAGAAGAAATATTAACCCACTTTGCTCTAATTCCACCTAATTCGACACCCACCCAAACCCACGTGGAACTTCATTGACCTCAGCAGCCAAAGTGAGCCACATGAAGCCTCCAAAACTTGCTAAAACTCCACAACTAATACTTAATGAAGCCACCATTAGTGCATTCTTTAATTCACCACTTAAATACATCCCAAATGTCAACTCTACCACATTTTTAACCTATTTTTATGTTCAGAATGAAGAGAACTCAACCCCCAAAACACATCTTCCTCATAAATTTGTCATCTACTTCAGTACTGGGCATTATGAGTATTTATAGTACTTACTTAAATAGTATTTCTATGGCAGATATAAAGGCAAAAGAAAGCTCTTCATTCTGAATTCTTTAGCTAATGGTTACTGGCATGCTGGGATGTTTTATGTGCCTAATTTAGCCTTGCTGGGTTTTAACCAAAGCTTAAGGAAACTGAGCTTAGAGTTAACCCCATGAAGATACTTCCCCCAGGTCATCCTTACCCTCTGGTGGTACGTGCAGTCACTATCAGCTGTAACGCCTTCGCCTGCAGCCTCATGTGGTGAATGATGACCACTTGTCTGCTCTCCACCCCGGTGTACATGAACTCCATTTTATACGTCTCTTCCAAGATCTGTCAAAGAGACACCACAGGGATAAGAAACCATCAGGCTCTGTTCAAAACTTGCTGAGTGCACTCAGAGCTTTTCATGACACTGAGCTGTGTGGTGCGGCTGACATGCTGGAGGGAAGGGATGGGATCCAGAGGGACTTGGGCAGGCTGGAGAGGTGGGACTGTGTGAACCTCATGGAGTTCAACAAGACCAAGGGCAAGGTCCTGCCCCTGGGTTGGGGCAATCCCAGCACAAACACAGGCTGGGGGAGACTGGATGGAGCAGCCTGAGGAGAAGGACCTGGGGTGTTGGGTGAGGAGAAGCTCCCCATGACCTGGCTTCAGTGTGTGCTTGAGCCCAGAACCCCCCCGTGTGCTGGGCTGCACCCCCAGAGCGTGAGCAGCAGGTCAGGGAGGGGATCCTGCCCCTCTGCTGTGCTCTGGGGAGATCCCCCCTGCAGCCCTGATCCAGCTCTGGGGCAACAGCACAAGAGGGACGTGGAGCTGCTGGAGCGAGGCCAGAGGAGGCCCCGGAGCTGCTGCGAGGGCTGGAGCAGCTCTGCTCTGGCGCCAGGCTGAGAGAGCTGGGCTGGGGCAGCCTGGAGAAGAGAAGGCTCCTGAAGGGGAGACCTCAGAGCAGCTCCAGTGCCTAAAGGGGCTCCAGGAAACCTGGAGAGGGGCTTTGGACAAGGGCCTGTAGGGACAGGCCAAGGGGAATGGCTTTAAGCTGGCAGAGGGGAGATTGAGATGAGCTCTGAGGCAGAAGCTCTTCCCTGTGAGGGTGCTGAGGCGCTGGCACAGACTTTTCCCAGAGAAGCTGTGGCTGCCCCATCCCTGGCAGTGTTCAAGGCCAGGTTGGACACAGGGGCTTGGAGCAACCTGCTCTAGTGGAAGGTGTCCCTGCCCATGGCAGGGGGTTGGAACTGGAGGAGCTTTAAGGTCCCTTCCAACACAGCCAGTCTGGGATTCTGTGTTCTGGGTCTCCACACAGACCCAGCTCCTTCTACCTCACCTGCTTTGCTGCAGCAGATGCCAACGCGTTCTGTTTCAGGTACAGAGGAGCTGCCACGTTCCACAGCTTCTCCTGCAAGGCCTGCAGAAAAAACACCAAGAGATGATGACAAATACCCAAGTTCAGACTGAACATTCTAACACTGTGCTAGATGGGCTCAGAGCAGGGAAGATGCTTTGTCTCTTTGCTGTACACCAACAGGTTGCTTGAAAAAGGAGCCAGTTTTATTCTGTGCTTTTAAATATAACACAGGGAACCAAGGCCTCCAAATGTTTCCTTGCTGGTAACAGGAACTGATGTTTAGCTTCACTTCTCAAGCTCTAAGCTGCCAGGAGCATTTACATTGCTCTCTTGTTATTCTTTAGGTGTTTGAATGTAACTTACACACATGTAAAGCAAGAACCAAAGGAAGCAACAAAGAGGTTTCCAGAAGGGGCTCGATAAAAGCTTTGTTGTGTAAAACCAAGAAGGGGTTTCAGTTTGTGTAGCTGCCAGTTGGCTGCCCTCGAATCCTTGGAATACATTTCTCCCCCAGAGAAGGTGTTTTAGATGTTCCATATTTGTATGTCCTATAAATACACAGAGATACCCATACAAGTGTTAAACATAAGGTTAGATATAAGGAAGAAGTTGTTCCCTGTGAGGGTGCTGAGGCGCTGGCACAGACTTTTCCCAGAGAAGCTGTGGCTGCCCCATCCCTGGCAGTGTTCAAGGCCAGGTTGGACACAGGGGCTTGGAGCAACCTGCTCTAGTGGAAGGTGTCCCTGCCCGTGGCAGGGGCTTGGAGCTGGGTGAGCTTTAAGGTCCCTTCCAACACAAACCATTCCATGATTCTATGATAACACCAGGGCAATCCCAGGTTGCAGGCAAAAAGTGGGAACAAGAACAACCACACAGTCGTATTTCTGAGCTTTCCTATTAACAGTCTCCACTCCACCAAAAATCCTGGAGTTACTTGGAATACTGAGTATAAATCAGCTATTGATATTTGTATTAAATAAATTACAATAATCACACACACCCCCCCCCAAACCAAACTCTATTTGCTTTTTGGTTTATGTTTAAAATACTAAGAAAGTTTGACTGGATGATTTGTATCACTGCCTCCTTTTTGGAGCTGCCTGTCCTTAGATACAGCTACACACAAATCTGGCTGTAGCCAAAGCTCAAGAACACACAGACTATCTCCTTCACTTAGGCTGGCCCCCAAATTCCAGTTAACTACCCCTAAAATAAGAGGGTTTGTAGAGCCTTTAAAGGTCTGGAACTTTCTGAGCCTTGAGAGGCTGAGAAATGAAGATACTTTCCCACCCCCCCCAAAAAGCTTCTTTCTGTTGGGGAAAGAAGCAATTGCAAAGAAATCTACTGAAAAGGGGTGCTCTGAGATTTGGGTTCTCTGCCATATCAGTTTCTAATTGTATAGAATCAATAGAAGATTTTGGGTTGGAAAGGACCTTAAAGCTCATCCAGTTCCAAGCCCCTGCCAGGATGAGTTACTCTTCATTTCAGCCACGTTACTGACTCCTGCATCACTGATGCGCTGAGTGTTCCACAGCTCCAGCTGAGAGCGGCTGATGCAGCTTCTACCCCTTCCTCCACACAGAGCACTCCTCTGCCAGCTACACAAACCATCTGGGTCCCCCCAGCCAAACCCTGGAGAAGGGTAATGAAGCCACCTCCAAAATGCTGCTCCTCTGCCTGGACAGCACATTCCACTCGGGATTTAGCTGGGATTGTACTGAGCTGGAACAGCACTCGCCTAAAACACCTTCTCTGGGGGAGAAATGTATTTACCCGAGGATTTGAGGGCAGCCAAATGGCAGCTACACAAACTGAAACCCCTTCTTGGTTTTACACAACAAAGCTTTTATCAAGCCCCTTCTGGAAACCTCTTCATTGCTTCCTTTAGTTCTTGCTTTACATGTGTGTAAGTTACATTCAAACACCTAAAGAATAACAAGAGAGCAACGTAAATGCTCCTGGCAGCTTAGAGCTTGGGAAGTGACGCAAAACATCAATCCACAGCAAGAAGCTGACATTGAAAAGGGTTGTTGCCACAGTGTCAAAGTAACCACTTCATCTGCTAGTACCAAAGAGACAGACCATTTCAGCATTGCAAAAGGAAGCACTTGGCATTATGCTCAATCGAGCCTAAAGAATTCCTTTGGCACTGGTGCCAAAAAAGCTACAAACCATTTTCTATCGGAATTCCACTTAGAGCAGTTTAGCAAAAAGCATTCCAGTGATCACCAGCAAAGTTACTCTTGTAACATAAAAGGCTACAGAGGAGTTGCCTCCGTTGTGATTGCTGTCAGAAAATAAGCTGTGCCCTGGCAAAATGCATGTGAGCCAACATAAACCCTGAGTACACCAGCACTGGTGTCCTCGAAGGAGGGGATCCTGCCCCTCTGCTCCGGTGAGACCCTGCTTGCAGCACTGTGTGCAGTGCTGGTGTCCTCAACATCAGAAGGACATGGAGCTGTTGGAGCAAGTCCAGAGGAGGCCACGAGGATGATCAGGGGCTGGAGCACCTCCTGTATGGAGACAGGCTGAGAACATTGGGGCTGTTGAGCCTGGAGAAGAGAAGCTGCGTGGAGACCTCAGAGCAGCTTCCAGTGTCTGAAGGGGGCTCCAAGGATGCTGGAGAGGGACTCTGCATCAGGGACTGGAGTGATAGGACAAGGGGTGATGGGTTCAAACTGAAACAAAGTTCAGGTTGGATATAAGGCAGAAGTTCTTTACTGTGAGGGTGCTGAGGTGCTGGCACAGGGTGCCCAGAGAAGCTGTGGCTGCCCCATCCCTGGCAGTGTTCAAGGCCAGGTTGGACACAGGGGCTTGGAGCAACCTGCTCTAGTGGAGGTGTCCCTGCCCGTGGCAGGGGCTTGGAACTGGATGAGCTTTAAGGTCCCTTCCAACCCAAACCAGGCTGGGATTCTATAATTGGCAGTTACTGCCTAAATGATGTGCCAGAGGAGGGAAGCAGGATGATCAGAAATCCAGAGAACCTGCTCGTTCATCATCCATCAGTTTTCAGCACCGCATGGAAGTGCACCACTGTGATGGGGGCATTGTCAAAGAGCAGCCCAACAAACCCCAGATGAAGCCAAACCTTGATGAGGAGGAGCTGACACTGAAGGTAAGTTGCAGTGAAGTCTGCCATCCCTGCCAGCTCTGACTGCAGCTCTCCGAGCCTCTGAAGATCACTGAAGCATGTGGAGAAGAAAGAAAGAAAAACCATTAAGACAGCAAGTACATTAACCTAAATGCCCTCAGAACACAGCAACAATGAGGCTATTCCTGCTTTTATCCTTAGAAGCAGCACCAGAAACAGCAGCAAAACCCCCACGACAACACAGTTTGCACCTTGGGACTTGGCATGTCCTTTCTTCCTGGACACCAGCACACCAGTGGTGTGTCACTGTCAACCCACATCACTGACAGCCCTATGGGAACCATACAGCACAGCGCTTCCAATGGGAACTTCAACCCCTCTACAGCAGCTAACGACCCATTTGTGTTCCACTGCTGGGACATCTCCTCATGTGGGCTGGGAAACAGTGTTTGGAATGTGTCAGGCTCACCCAACCAAGTGAATTTGAAGTGTAGCTGCCTTTTAAACCAAGCTGCAACCCAACATATACTGGGATCTGTCCAACTTGCTGCCGTGTGTTGGGTGCTAAAAGCATCTCTTGTAAATCAGAAGGAGCTTTTAATGTGATTGAATGAAAAATGACAGATAATGGAATGCAGAAGGCTTCAGGTCTCTGCTCTTAGACATGTTTTAAAATCAAAAGCATGTATTAAGAAAACAAAACTCATTTGTTGTCACAGAACTGGGAACAGGTTGGATGAGGTGGATACAACACTGCATTTTGCTTTGATCCCAAGTGTACTGAAATTGTCACTCTACTTCCACATTTCCTGCTATATTATTAAAAGGAATATTTTCTTCTTCAAATGACTCCTTCCTTTTCTTCATTTCAGATTTATCTTTGCATTGGAGATGCAATTCTGAAGCTTTGGCTCTGCCAAACCAGAAGGTTCCCGAGTGCCGAGACAAAGAAACCCATGAGGTTATTCATGTAATTTGCAGCCAAAGGGAAGCTCTCCTCAGCAGGGGGGGTTTGTGCCTTCCTTCAATGCAACAGCAGCAGAGCCAGCCTGAGCCTTACATAGTGACTCCATCCCAGAGGGAAGAGGAGACTCCTGGGTGCTCACTTTCCATGCCCTGCTTAATGCATCCCAACACACAAAGAGGGATGTCATCTCTCAGCTAACAGCGAGGCAGATATTCCATTTCCCAGCCTTCTGCTGTTCCCAATTCCACTAATTCTATTTCCTTACAAATCTCAGCCAGATTTCAACATCCCTGCAGGACAAAAACGATCCTGTTGTATAGATGGAGAAGCTAAACCACAACGAGTGATCTGCTCAGAAGCTTTAGCTGCAGAGCCTTTGGGGTGAGAATCAGCCTTCAGTGTGGTGAGAAATGTAAGTCCCAAGTAGACACCAGCTCCATGACAATAGAGGAGGGATGTCCCACCACTGCATCCACTGCTCTGAGCTGCTTCTATCCCTTTCCAATTGTTGGTGCAGGAAACTCTTGCCCTCTGCAAAATAACCTTTAACACTTTGGGTTTTGTCTTAAATCCTCCTTTCTCTTAAGCTGGTTGCTGGGTGGTGATCCCAGCAGGAAAAAAGCCAAGCCAATGACTTCCATCAGCTCCAAAGCATCCTTTACTGCATGTAAGTTACACATGAGCCACCTCCAACATGATTCCTACACTCAAAATGGAAACCATTCAGAGCCTGTGTGGTTTCCAGACCTTCCTCATGCCTGTGGCACTCCGGATGCTCTGCCAAGAGATGACTTGTTCTAAGCATTTAGTGCATTGAATGCTCTGAGGTTGTGTTTTAGGCTGTGTGCAGCAGCTTCCAAACAGCTGAAGAGAAAACCAGGTAGTTCTCACAGCTGGGTTTTGAGTGAGGAGCACACTGTTTATTCTCCACTGCAGGTGGGTGTGAAAGCAATTCACAGCTACACATACAGCAGAGGCAGCTATTCGGGAGGGGATGAAAAAGAATAAAGCTCTTTGGAATGCCATGTTCCAAACAAAGCATTTTAGATTGTGCTTCTAACTCTGAAAAGCAAGCTCTTTTCCTCTTTCCAAGCAGGGGAATTGCACTGAAAAGCTCCTTTTCAAGTGTTTTGTCTGAATCAGTCTAGAGATGAAATGGCAGAGGCAGCATGAAACGCCCATTCTGAAGCCATGCTGCACACCCTAATGACACAGGGTTATTGTCTGTTCCAGGAAAATCTCTGATCTTCAAACTGATGGAGAATGACAAAGTCCTCTGTAAGCGGTAATGAAGAACCCCACAAAGCACCAGAAGCAGCTCATCTCCTGCTAAATGAAAGGCCACGTGGAAAATGGAAGAGGAAAGGGGACAACGTCCCTCTCCCCACAAAACCAAACCCCCTTTGTGCATGTGCAATTAATGCAACCAAACTAAGGGACTCCTACAGGGACAGAGCCCTAAGAATGACACACAAACTGTCACCCATAAACCACACAAGCTGAGGGCATATTTTAACCACAGCAACAGCTCCAAGAAAAGCCTTCCCTGAGTCCTACCATGCTCTGAAATGATGTCCCCCCCAGAATGCACATTGATCATTCAGTGGGGGAGAGCCAGACCTGAGACCATCAGTTCTATTTTACACAGAGCATGAACGTTGTGTTATCGTGGTGCTCTCTAGAGGAAGGCTCAGGTTAAGTGCTCAATGGCAAAGTACAACCACCACAGTCAGCAACAAAGAACCTGCCTCAAAGCAACTGGGAATCCTGAACGATCTTCCATACACAGGTCAGCTTCCAGCCTTACCGGATGGTGAATTCCAGCAGCTCCTGGATGCCCTGTGGATCGAGGTGCTGAAGGTTATAAACCCTCTCCAGGCTCTGATGCAAGAACTGCTGGGAAGGATCTTCATGTGGTGTGATGCTGGGAGAGACAGGGGAGGACACCAGCTTTCTGCCTGGCAACTGAACAACAACAAACACATGCAGACAAAGAATAAGCAAGGAAAAAGCCTAACACAAGTAGAAAAGATGGTGATGGGCACAAGTTGTTCCTGGGGAGATTCCCACTGGACGCAAGAGGAAAATTTCTCACACTGAGAACAACCAGCCACTGGAATAATCTCCTCAGGGAAGTGGTGACTCCCCAGCGTTGGACACTGTTAAGTTTGGGCTGGACATGGTGCTGAGCATCTAGTCTGGGTCATGCTTTGCCAAGAAAAGTTGGACCAGATGATCCCTGGGGTCCCTTCAACCTGGGATACTGTGATTCCATGATTCTATGAAGTAATAATATTGCAAAATGCTGTCACATTATTTAACAACTTCCACCTGAGAGCTCCAGCTCATTTCTCCAATTCAAAACCTCTATCAAGGCTTTCGAGCCTGCACCTTAGTTAATGCTCCCCATCTGTAACCTACTTGCAGCTGGAGATCTTCAGGTTGAACTTCAACATTCTCTTGAGAGAAACATCTTCCTCACCTATTAACTCTAACACCATGAAGTCAAGGGGAGTCCAAGACCACACGAACTGCAACTGATTTTATGAGCTGCAATAAGACTTAGGACCAACTTAAGTCCCACCTGCACTTCCATGAAGGAAAAACAGGCTTCAAAGCAGCAGGGAAAGCATCTCAGCCACGAGGATGAGCAGGGGCTGGAGCACCTCCCATATGGAGACAGGCTGAGAACATTGGGGCTGTTGAGCCTGGAGAAGAGAAGCTGCGTGGAGACCTCAGAGCAGCTTCCAGTGTCTGAAGGGGGCTACAAGGATGCTGGAGAGGGACTCTTCATCAGGGACTGGAGTGATAGGACAAGGGGTGATGGGTTCAAACTGAAACAGGGGAAGTTCAGGTTGGATATAAGGAAGATGTTCCCTGTGAGGGTGCTGAGGCGCTGGCACAGACTTTTCCCAGAGAAGCTGTGGCTGCCCCATCCCTGGCAGTGTTCAAGGCCAGGTTGGACACAGGGGCTTGGAGCAACCTGCTCTAGTGGAAGGTGTCCCTGCCCGTGGCAGGGGGTTGGAACTGGACGAACTTTAAGGTCGCTTCAACCCAAACCAGTCTGTGATTCTATGAGCAAATTGTTTAGGTAGGACACAACTCAATGTTGGAAGATCTACAAAGGATAAGCTCCCCTTCCCCACACAGAAAGTGCCCAGGAACCTTTCCTTCCCAGTATGCTTCCCAACCAGCAAACCATGTGCTAGTCTCATTCGAGAGCAATAACATCATTACTCCCACCAAAATAGCACAAAATCCATATTGTAACAATTCAGTATTTGTTGAATATTGAATTTTAATGTACATCCTTATTTAATGTACATTTCAATATTCATTTGTGTGCTGCTTGGAAGAAAAAGCTTTGAGGATCCAAGTGTTACACATGGAAGTGTCCCTGCCCATGGCAGGGGGTTGGAACTGGATGATCTTAAGGTCTTTTCCAACCCAAACCACTCTGTGATTCTATGACAGACATGGAAGAGCCCAGCAATAGTCACAACAGAGGTTAGGAATAAACCAAACCAAAGTGGTTCAACTTACTCTTAAGGGAGGGACCAGATGAGAGAGGCTGTCCCGAAGATAGGCATAATGTCTGAAGGTGTGATCAGAGAACAGGGCAGGCATCGTCGGGCAACTTTTAGCAGCATTGAAAATCAGAACCAGAACAGCAATGTCTATTGAAAGGGGTTGTTAAAGAAAACCAAACAACAGCAAGAAACCCAAAAACCCAAAGCATCCTGTGAGGCTATGAAGAAGAGCTCCTTGGGGATGGTAAGTTAAAACAACAACAACTCAACAGCCCTTTTTTTGTGCTTGAGATTTGCTTGGGAATGATTTGCTCATTCTTTACAGCTTGGGAATGCCGAGCAAAACCCAGAGGCGGGTGTCTGAGGGGATGAAAACCAAGGACAAAGCATAAACGTTACAGGATGGACCATACTGGAAGAAGGATGTTAGTGCTGACGTGGGATGGCTCAAAGGCAACACACAGGACAGAAGCCAGGGAGCACAAATGCAGAACAGGCTCATCAGGAGTTTCACTCTTCCTCAAGGCTTACTCTGTGCTCACGAGTTTGGTACCCAACCACCACCTAAAATTGAACCTTTGCCTCTGAGTCTTTGAAAATTGAGACACCCCCCCTGCAGTCCTGATCCAGCTCTGGGGTAACAGCACAAGAGGGACGTGGAGCTGCTGGAGCGAGGCCAGGGGAGGCCCCAGAGCTGCTGCGAGGGCTGGAGCAGCTCTGCTCTGGAGCCAGGCTGAGAGAGCTGGGCTGGGGCAGCCTGGAGAAGAGAAGGCTCCTGAAGGGGACACCTTAGAGCAGCTCCAGTGCCTAAAGGGGCTCCAGGAAACCTGGAGAGGGGCTTTGGACAAGGGCCTGTAGGGACAGGCCAAGGGGAATGGCTTTAACCTGCCAGAGGGGAGATTGAGATGAGCTCTGAGGCAGAAGCTCTTCCCTGTGAGGGTGCTGAGGCGCTGGCACAGACTTTTCCCAGAGAAGCTGTGGCTGCCCCATCCCTGGCAGTGTTCAAGGCCAGGTTGGACACAGGGGCTTGGAGCAACCTGCTCTAGTGGAAGGTGTCCCTGCCCGTGGCAGGGGGTTGGAGCTGGAGGAGCTTTAAGGTGCCTTCAACCCAAACCAGGCTGGGGTTCTATGATTCTTTGAAAATTGCTGTACTTCCTATGATACCCTGAAAAACATTCCTCTTACACAGACCTAAACCAAACCAAAGAATTAAACACAGGAAGATGATCCTGGAATAGAAAGAAAACTTTTTCACAGTCTGAGAGCCTGAGAAATACGAAGGGCAACTGAAAGCTTTAATCATCCCAAAGGCACTTGCCTTGCAAAATGGTTGTCCCCAGTTGTAAGATCTCTAACAGGAGAGGGTAAAAGGATCCCAATGCAAAACTTATGGTCACCTGGGCTCTTTTCTGCATGAGGAAGAAGTAGGTTCAGCCCCACATGGGACTGAACCCATATCTCCTCCTTCAAAATCTTCTGCATGCACGAGCTGCCAAGCACAAAGGTTTCCACTTGACAAACCAATTTCTCCTCTTTACCCAAAACCTTTTCCAAATAAGCAATTTACTAACCTGATTCAAGTTTCCTAAGTGCTTTGTATCAAAGAAAACCATGGTTTTCATTAACAATTTACACTGCAAAAACACCATCCAGGTCTAACTTGTAGTTTCTGGCTTCCAGGCCTGTTTCATACAACATATCTCCATAAAATGTGGTGGCAAGTCACTTCCAGAACATTCCCTAAGATAATATTCTTGTGTTGAGGGCAGGAAGATGCATTGAGCTAAATGACAGCTTTCCCCCACCACAATGTTCCTTCAATTCTCAACTCATAGGACAAATTGACTCAAATCATTACTCAAGCATCTGGTCAATCTTTCTCTGCACCCAATTTCAGTCCTTTCCACTTCTCACGAGGTATTTGTTTAACGTGCACAGAGTTTCTAACTGATGGCCTGTGTCTGGTGAGAGAAATGAGGAGGAGATTCAGCGAGGAAGAGACTTGTTCCACTTGAACATGTCTCAGCACGCATCAGAAATAACAGCACGTTCTGCAACGGCACAGAGGGAAGCAAAGGGAACAACAACGGGGGGAAAAAGGCATTTTGCATTTCCAAGGCATCTCCTATTGTTAAGGATAATGGTACAACAAGAACGGTTTGTATTCTAAAGCATGGGAAGAGCTAATGTTAACAGGAGGATTTCTGATTGTGCATTATGTCAAGAAGATGATGAATTTACAGCATGATGGGGACTCATCCAATGCTGTACTAAGAGGTGGTGCTGCTCTACACACTGCACAGCAGGGAGGACAGCACAAGTTTTACCTATAAAGCAAGCACAGAAGGAAAACCGTTATTTAAAGCTTATTTAAATGCCAAAAGCACCTTTAAAACTAGTACAAACCAGTCTTCACATCAAAGGACTCATCTGCAAAGCCTAAACCTTGACAAATTGCTTGATAAACATGTTATTTAACACGGCATAAAAAAAGAAGGTCAATTTTATACCACATTGGGATTTATGAAGATGATTCCAGACAACAGTTATTCCACCATTTGCTGAATAATAAGACTAAGTGGCAAAGGGATTCAGAAATAGCTTGTAGCAGCCAGGACTGTCTGCCACAATTGGAAATCACTTAAATGTGAGCATCAGGAATACATGAATTCAATCTGTTACAGGATTAATGACCCATTAAAAAGATCCCTGGGCACAGGGTGCCCAGAGAAGCTGTGGCTGCCCCATCCCTGGCAGTGTTCAAGGCCAGGTTGGACACAGGGGCTTGGAGCAACCTGCTCTAGTGGAAGGTGTCCCTGCCCGTGGCCGGGGGTTGGAACTGGAGGAGCTTTAAGGTCCTTCCAACACAAACCATTCCATGATTCTGAAAACCACCAAAGACTTTTATAGTCTTTGGAGAAGCCTTTTACCATTCAGCATGGCTTTGTGAAAAAGATACAGGCTGGGTCATCCATGTCTGGTTCTGGAGTGTCAAAGAAGGGATGTGTGCTCAGCAGCTCTGGGACTAAGGGAAGCACCAAAGTGGGATGTCTGCTCCCCAGGAACTTCAAGCATCTGAAAATGCACAGAACAAAGTGTCCTTTAGTCAACACGTACATGGCAAACTACAACATTTTAAAGCATCGTCATGTTGCAGCAGCACTTTCAGCTTTAAAATCCTACTGTCCAAGTCTCCTGTCTCTTCCCAGCTGAGTGTTTGCATTAGTATTTGATAGGACCCAAGAAAACTGAGGGGACAGCTTGAAAAAGCAAGCAGTAATAAAATTGTTTATTTAAACTATCCAGAAACACTTCATACCTGGAGCTCTACAACAAGAAAAGCTTTCAGACTAAACACTAACAAGTGAGTGTGGTTTATCCAGAAGAAATAAAGGAGTGAGGAGGTAAAACCCAACCAAATACCAACACCCAAACTCCAAAACCAATGTCAGAGTCCACTAGAAGACAAAGCAGACTAAAATAAGTGTTTCCAAGAATTCCATCTCAAACCATGTGTGCTGGAGCCTCGCTTCCTTTGTTGCTCCCATTAAACAACCTCAGAGAGAAAAAGTCTCTCCAACAGCACAATGCCACAACCCATCCTCTTGTCACAAGGGATATAAAGAGCTGCTGGGAAATATTGCTGTTTAATGCAGTGTCAAATAAGCACAAAACATCAGTGGCATAAAAGAGATGAGGTTTTAAAGTGAGGGTTGAATTCATCTTGTCTGGGAATGCTTTGAGTACTTGTAATCCTTCCAGGAGTGGTCATCAGTTCTGGATTCCCAGTACAAGTAATAAGCAAAGGGAGAGTTTCCACATCAACCATGGATATGTACAGTGCTCAGTGGAGCCACTAGTCCAAATATTTGTGGAATAACAGGACTATACACCTGCAATACCTGTTATCTCCTCGGCTAGCTCAATATTTACCTAATCCCTTGATTGCTAAGAACAGGAAAACAAGCAGACACATGAGGACACTGAACACACTCACTTCCATATGGATTCTCTGTCGGTGGGATACTTGGTCAGGTTTTTCAGCAGCTCCACCAGTGCCAGGTGGATGCCTTCCTTAGTCGACACGTTGGTGCAACACAGCAGCTCGTGAAGTGCTTCCCGAATATCCCTTGAAGAATCCTGAAAAACACAAACAAATCCCAACCCAGACACCTTTGAGTGCCGAGATGTGCCTGCAGACACATTGACTTCAGAGCAGTTCCTGTTCCTTGCCTGGTTTAGTACTAGAACAACACACATTTCTAGTTATCACAGCTGAGCCCAGACCCAGCAACTGCTGCAGGGTCTCCTGTTGGTCTCACCCACCCCGTGCTTCATGTCCTGGAACGAACAGGGACTGCTCCACTGCTGACCTCCTCGACCAGAGCAAGAATCACTGTTTGGTTTGGGTGATGTTGTACCCTCAGGAATAGGCAGTAAAAGAGAAGGAAGGTGCTGGGTAACTCAGCAAAACACAGGCTGGGGGAGGCTGGATGGAGCAGCCTGAGGAGAAGGACTTGGGGTGTTGGGTGAGGAGAAGCTCCCCATGACCCGGCTTCAGTGTGTGCTTGAGCCCAGAACCCCCCCATGTGCTGGGCTGCACCCCCAGAGCGTGAGCAGCAGGTCAGGGAGGGGATCCTGCCCCTCTGCTGTGCTCTGGGGAGACCCCCCCTGCAGTCCTGATCCAGCTCTGGGGCAACAGCACAAGAGGGACGTGGAGCTGCTGGAGCGAGGCCAGAGGAGGCCCCGGAGCTGCTGCGAGGGCTGGAGCAGCTCTGCTCTGGAGCCAGGCTGAGAGAGCTGGGCTGGGGCAGCCTGGAGAAGAGAAGGCTCCTGAAGGGGACACCTTAGAGCAGCTCCAGTGCCTAAAGGGGCTCCAGGAAACCTGGAGAGGGGCTTTGGCCAAGGGCCTGGAGGGACAGGCCAAGGGGAATGGCTTTAACCTGCCAGAGGGGAGATTGAGATGAGCTCTGAGGCAGAAGCTCTTCCCTGTGAGGGTGCTGAGGCGCTGGCACAGGGTGCCCAGAGAAGCTGTGGCTGCCCCATCCCTGGCAGTGTTCAAGGCCAGGTTGGACACAGGGGCTTGGAGCAACCTGCTCTAGTGGAAGGTGTCGCTGCCCGTGGCAGGGGTTGGAACTGGAGGAGCTTTAAGGTCCCTTCAACCCAAAGCACTCAGTGGTTCTCTGGAAACAAACCAAAGACTGTTTTATTGTCTTAGGAGAAGCCTTTTATCATTCAACACGTGAAGCTCAGGTCCAGCTTTAAACGGGTTAAAGTTCCACGAGCCTTTAACCAGCCACCAACCTCTAGAGGGTTTGAGTAAGCACTGAGGACACATCAGAGGCTGCACAGAGTAAGTTAACAGTGATCATCTAGAGCATAAAGAACTTGACCTAACTCTGGGTTTATAGATGGACAATAAACCAACCAAACCAACCCCCAAAACCCACACTTGTAACTTTGGTCAGGAGCTTTTTATGATCACACAGATCCCCAAGATACCACTTTTCAAGTCACATTGTGCCCACCTTATTTTCCAGGCCAGGGTGATGATGCACACAGGAGCTTATTCAAGCTCCAAGGAGTATTTTTAGAAGCCCTGTGGCTGAACTCCAACTGAATTACATTCCTTCTGCCAAAACCCACCTTGCCATTCCCTATCAATGCATTACACTCCCTTGCTATCAGCATTTGTGTAGCACTGCTGGGTAGGATGTGAAAAGTTGATAGGATACAAACCCTGGATGGGTTTCAAGGGTGGTTTTAAGTTCTAATTTGCTAAGTATCAACAGCTCATTCATCACTGTCTGGCACAAAAGAAGAAAAGAGGAGATCTCTTGTAAAGGCTCTTAAATGACACCAACACACATAAAAGACCAAAGGAGGGAAGCTCATCAGGACCTTATTTTTGGTGGTGGTGGAAGGCAGACTATGACCAAAAGAGAAGATGGACTCTAAGGATTAAAATCAACTGACTATGGACATAAAGGACTCCAGGTGAGTGGCCCAGAACACTGCAAAGGGAGCACAGAGAGAAGGGAGGCACAAGACTGTGAAGGGACAGACAGGAGCACAAATCAACAGCAACTGAGAGCAAAGGCAACAGGCAAAGCAGGATCTAAAGCCTGCTCACAAAAGCCAGGAGGGGATGGGAGCTATTCAGCATTCGAAGCAGTGGGGTGAAAACAGAAGCTATTCCCACACCCAAAGATTCCATATTTTCATTCCCAGAAGAAATTTAGGCACTAAAGTTAATGCCATTTTTCCACATCCTTTATTTTGGTGCTGGAAGATGGATTTTACAGAAAGCAAACACCTTTCAGAATCAGACAAAGCCATTAAAATGTTACTATTCTCACACTTCAGCTATCCCAATACCTGATCATGATGATAATATAAACCATAACACACATATGGTTTATCACAGTCAGCACAGAAGCTTAAGACAGAGCCCAATCTAATTTTATACCCTGATGCACAGGTCCTCAACTGGAACAAACATAAATCACCTACATAAGAACGTGAGGAACCCAAAACTCATTCAGACCATGTACCACAGCATTTGTTAGAGCCTGATAAGAGATTAGTCAGTTTGCTTCTTCCTGGGACACACCAGTGTTGCCCTGGGTGAAGTAAACAGCAGGTGAAGACACAAAGGGCAGATTTGCAGGAGACTACCCAAAAGAGGCAGAAACTTGCCTGCTAGATGCAGCACAAGCAGAAAACAAACACCCACACCTCAGGGGCTGTAGTTCAGCAAATAAATCAGGTTTGTGGGGAGGCAGCACTGTTTATACAGCCAAAATCTCCTCCCAGATCAACCCCACCAAGCCGGAACTGCAGCTGACTCGCGCTGTCCTCTGGATGGTGGCTGAGCACTGACTGGGAGGATGCTGGTTGGGGAAACCCAAAAGTGTACCACAGAGCACACTAACAAACTCTGAACAGCCAGAAGAGAGGTCTCATGTCTGGCTCTGGCTCTGCTTGGTGAGAAAACGTGTAGCCAAAGCAGCCAAACAAAGGAATCAGAGAGAAAATGAAGCTGTATTCAACGTGAAGTGGTGCAGAGTGCTGGACCACAAACCAAGACAGAAGGAAACACACGTGAGGCAATAGCACAGTGATCAAGGGAAGAGTTTTATCTGAAAATCATCTGTTTCTGGTGTTCTGCTGTCCTGAAGATTACAAGCTACAGGACCCAGAGCACCTCCCATATGGAGCCAGGCTGAGAACATTGGGGCTGTTGAGCCTGGAGAAAAGAAGCTGCGTGGAGACCTCAGAGCAGCTTCCAGTGTCTGAAGGGGGCTACAAGGATGCTGGGGAGGGACCTTCATAAGGGACTGGAGTGATAGGACAAGGGGTGATGGGTTCAAACTGAAACAGGGGAAGTTCAGGTTGGATATGAGGAAGAAGCTCTTCCCTGTGAGGGTGCTGAGGCGCTGGCACAGACTTTTCCCAGAGAAGCTGTGGCTGCCCCATCCCTGGCAGTGTTCAAGGCCAGGTTGGACACAGGGGCTTGGAGCAACCTGCTCTAGTGGAAGGTGTCCCTGCCCATGGCAGGGGGCTGGAACTGGAGGAGCTTTAAGGTCCCTTCCAACCCAAACCACTCTGTGATTCTATGACTTTAGCCTTTGGGGGTGTTCAAAGAGCAAAAAGAACCCAACAAAAACATGGGCAGTCTCACCTGAAAGGGGCTGATTAACATCATATAACGAAGCACCCCGAAGAAAGCAGCAATGCAATTTTTTCCCCTCTTTAAGAATTCCTTACCTCCAAGACAGCCAACACAGTATCCAGCTGGTCTTCCCTCAGCGTGATGTTGTTGGAAATTTTCCTCATGGTGTGTATCGACTGCAACCTCACCTCCTCAATTTCATCATTAAACATGTCCACCAAGAAATCCAGGCATTTCTCCGCGAAGGAAGGCGAGGACTGAGCCAGCATGCACAGGGCTTCAACTGCAGCGATCCGAACCTCTGCCAACAGAGAGGGAGGGAATCCATTGTGTAAGTGCTGTTTAAAAGGACAGGCCACCCAACAGCCAGGCCTCATATTGTTCAAGGATTGGGATAAGGATAGGAGATGCTAAAGAAACCCTGAGGATGACCCTGAGGGGGGCTGGAACTAGATGAGCTTTAAGGTCGCTTCCAACCCAAACCATTCTATGACTCTGTGATGATGGAGACTAAGCAGGGACCCCACTGGGGATGTTTCCACAGGCAAATGTTCAACTTAAAAGCCTCACCTCTAATACTGCTGCTGTTGTAAGCACCTACAAGAGGGACCTGGAGGTGAAAAACAGGTCTCCTATCCAGCAATTAACACTACGTATTTCATAGTGCGTTTTGCAAGCGTAGCATTAACTCTGCTATCTTAAGCAAAGTCATTCAGATAATTAAACTCTGCTTGTTTTATTCTTCCTGGCATTTTAATTGCTTGGAGCATCCACTGCATTTTTATGTAGCACTTCATGAATTGCTGAAAAAGCCCCAGAGTATCCGCAGCAAACACAATGAAACTCCTCTGCTCCCTGACTTCAGATTCCTCAAAAGAACGGAAAAAGGTGCCACCTTATTATTAAGATGCCTCATAATTTAAGCAGAAAAGCATCCAAATAGTGTCCAGAGTGTATTTAAGCTGTAAAACATCACAGGAATTTGAAGAATACCCACATATAACGTGCTTAAATGGAGATTAGATTCTCTTCCCTAGAGCCATCCTCGCTGGCTTCCATTACATTTATGCATTGGGATCATAAAAACGAGGATGAATGGGATGTCCTGCAAACATTATTGTTTTAAACATACTTCTATTTTTCATTCCAATTAGTTCATCTTGAAAACATTTACTTAAACTCGTGTGTAGCTTTCAGGCCTATTGTTCCTAAAGAACATACTTGAGTCCTGATGATTCCGATTAAAGAGAAAAATGCAAACACAGCAAGACCCCTGCGTGCTCAGGAACAAAGCTGCTGTCACACAGATGGGTCTCTGTGCTCGTGAAGACCAAGGTATTGCCATTTTGCCAATAGGGCTTTCATAAGCTGACACATTAATTGGGATTGAAGTCACAACAAGTAATTCAAGAAATGAAGCAGCACACTGAGGAAGAAGAGAGCTCAGCAGGACTCAGAAGCGCTGCAGTGGCGGGAGAGATCCAGACAAGAAACCTGGAGAGGGGCTTTGGACAAGGGCCTGTAGGGACAGGCCAAGGGGAATGGCTTTAACCTGCCAGAGGGGAGATTGAGATGAGCTCTGAGGCAGAAGCTCTTCCCTGGGAGGGTGCTGAGGCGCTGGCACAGACTTTTCCCAGAGAAGCTGTGGCTGCCCCATCCCTGGCAGTGTTCAAGGCCAGGTTGGACACAGGGGCTTGGAGCAACCTGCTCTAGTGGAAGGTGTCCCTGCCCGTGGCAGGGGGTTGGGACTGGATGAGTTTAAGGTCCCTTCAACACAAACCATTCATGATTCCATGATTCATTCTCTTAGGAAAACAGGCTTTTATTTGCAGGAGTCATGGAACAATAAGCCCACTTTTACAACACAATCTACAGCGGTATTTTTGTTAGGGTGGGTTTGTACTTTCTAATTTAGCCTCATCCTTCCAGGAACATTAAAAGCAAATTCAGGAATAACATTGTGAGCTCAGCATTTTCACAGGTCTCTGCAAATACCACCCATCCTCAATAGCTTTAAGAAATAAACATCTTCACTTTCCCCACAGGAAAGTTGGGCTGGGAAGGGTAACACACAGACTTCCCTGAGGCTGTCAGTGTGGTCAGTGCTACACCAAACCCGGAGCTCAAGAACATCTGTGTTCCACTTTGACACTCCTAATTCATCCTGTCTAAAAGCACAGATGAAATATCATCTGCTGGAAAGAGATGACAGCCTCCAGGTCCATCATAGGAAGACCACAAGAGACTCACACAATAGCAGTGTGGAAAAGGTAAATATGACCTCAGAATGTGGCTATTTCCATTAAAGAACACGAACTATCAATAACATTGATAGCAGCAAGACCCCACCTGAAATTTTAAGTACCTGAAAATATACAGATTCAGTCACCAATTTTCAAGGCTCACTGGCCAAGAGGAAAGCTTTTACCACAGCACAGACTAAAAAGAGTCTTAGCCTATTTCCCCATTGCACTATTAATTCAACAGGGAAGCCAGTCCCCGAGAGAAGCAACAACTATTTCATCTGAAACCTACCACTGGTAAGATCAAATGGGTATAAATTGGTTGTGGATAAAGTTGGGTTGGAAATTAGAAGGGAAAAAAAACTCTTAGTTGTAGCTGTTGGATTCTGAAATATTTGGATAAACACAAGGGTTGGTCTCTACTAGTTCCAACCTTTGTGAGGGTGGAAGCTGCTGTTTCCAAAATGAGCGATTACTGGACTCCATGGGCACAGGTTTCTTGTAGTGCCGTGTTTTAAACAAGTTCTCTTAGTTTTGATTTATAGGACTCAGTATTGGGGCCTGTTCTGTTAATATCTTTATATATTATCTTCTATATGATCTGGGTGAGGGGATCGAGTGCTCCCTCAGTAAGTTCACAGACACCACCAAGTTGGGTGGGAGTGTTGATCTGCTGGAGGGTAGGAGGCTCTGGAGAGGGATCTGGACAAGCTGGATGGATGCGCCAAGGCCAACTGTATAAGATTCAAGAAGACTCAGTGCTGGGACCTGCACTTGGGCTACAACAACCCCCTGCAGCACTCCAGGCTTGGGGAAAGTGGCTGGAAAGCTGCTCATGGAGAAGGACATGGGAGTGCTGGTCGAGAGTGACTGAACACGAGCAGCTTGTGCCCAGGCAGCCAAGAAGCCACCAGCATCCTGGCCTGTACCAGCACCAGTGTGGCAGCAGGGCCAGGGCAAGGACTGTCCCCCTGTGCTGGGCACTGGTGAGGCTGCACCTCGAATCCTGTGTCAGTTCTGGGCCCCTCACTGCAAGAGAGACATTGAGGTGCTGGAGCGGGGCCGGAGAAGGGCAATGGAGCTGGTGCAGGGCCTGGAGCACAAGTGTGATGAGGAACGGCTGAGGGACCTGGGGGGGTTTAGTCTGGAGAAGAGAAGGCTCAGGGGGGACCTTATCGCTCTCTCCAACTGCCTGACAGGAGGATGGAGCCAGGAGGGGGCTGGTGTCTACCATTTCTATCCAAAATTCTGTGCAACACTGGAGCATCTTTCAAACAACTGCCCCACCAGAGATCACAACAGAATAAAACCCCATCGACTTGAAGTCCACTATTCATTAAAAGAAACCAAACACAACAGCCAAGTCATCTATTCTGACCCCAAAAAAACCCACAACAAAACCCCAAAGCTTATTACCCAGCACACCTCTCTCTTAGTCATTCCATACTAAGTTAACACTTACCATACATCTCATCCTCCAGGCCATGAACAAAAGCCCCACAAGCTCCCGACTCAATCAAGTTTACAGCCCCTGTATCGATTTCTTCTTTGGGGGCATCATCTCCCCACTTTCTGCCACTGGAAAACTCCCCAGAGCTGTAGAGTTCTTTGGCTCTCTCATGTGCAGTGCGTTTCCTCTGTCCAAACAAGATTATCAGTTACTACCATGGTAAACATGGAAGTAATAAAGTATTAAATGGCTTTATTGGAGTTGAAAATAGATGTAGCTCAAGGCTTAAACATTGACAGACACATGCAAATGCAAAGAAAAGCAAATAGTACCTTCTCTCTAATGAATAGTTTTAATTGCCAGTAACTCTTTGTACTTTTAATGTTGGGAAAAGGATAACAACCAATATATTTTAACAATCATAGAATGATTTGGGTTGGAAAGGACCTTAAGATCATCTAGTTCCAACCCCCTGCCATGGGCAGGGACACCTCACACTAGACCATGTCATCTTAAACATCCCTTATAAGAACAGCCAAACTGGGTCAGAGCAACACCCTTTCTAGTTAAATATCCAATACCCGATCGGCAAAAACATGGTATCACTTTGCAGCTCAACTTGTTCAGCTGCAATTAAATACTTCCATGACTATCAACACTACACAGAGTTCAGCAATGCAGAAAATGTGATATTCATTCAGCATGCTTGGCTAATCCACCTCCTTTCCCCCACACTGCACAGAAAGCTGTGCAGCACTTTCTTTAACAGCCTTTACAAAGCAGCCCACAAAAACTAACAGCTCTAAACTTCATCTTTCTTTTGTAGGCAGGAAAACTGAACATAATACCTCAAGGAAGTTGCTTAAGGAAGGAATTTTCCTGACAAGTTTTGCTTTTAGGGCTCAGCCTTTAGCAATAAACATCTCTTGAAATGGTTGGATCTTGCAGGATGCCTCCATGAGCTTGCTCCTAAAACTAGGATGCAGCTTTTCCATACACCATAAATAAAGCTTTTAGCCAAAGGTCAGAAGAACACAGATGTTTACCTCTTATCTGTGAAACCTGAATAGCCTGAAGCTGTTTATTACGTGCTTGGCTAATGAAACCTAAAGCCAGCAATTCATTGACTTTAATCTAAAAGCAAAGCTGTCATTATCAATTCAATCTCAGTAGCCCTGAGGCGAGGACATGGTCAACAAGCACACTCAACATTCACATACCTGCTGTGCAGTTTTAGTACACTACACACAGGAAAAACAAGTCCATTTACGTACCCTCAGATCTGACATGAGCTTCTTGTCAAGGGTCTGCTCTAAGAAATGGGAACTGACTTGTTGCATAGAACCCTAAAGAGAAAAAAAAGGGGGAAGAGTCAGAAGGAAGAAACAGGGTTATTCTAAATTACACCATAGAGTTTCCTGACTCATCCCAACACAGCATCCAATCTTATCCACTCATTCCAATCGTGACAATGCCTGGCACTCCTGGATGTCAGAGTCTAAAGGAGTTTACTTAAGATGGTCAGAACATCTTATTTTCCACTGGAGCGAATATGGTCTTTCCTGAGCTCAGTTGATTTCCATGTCCTGTGCTGGAGAAGCAGGGGAGGGAATTATGACAAGTACTTGGTTTTTGCTTGGATACCCAACTCTCTACTCTCAAGGGAAGAATCACTATAGAGCTCAGCTGAGAAGCTTTTGGGTTTCCTCAACCTCTCTCCTTCCTTTCTTCTCTAATTCTGGTAGAAATTTACCTATATAGTTTTTAAACATAGAATCATAGAATAGTTAGGGTTGGAGAGGACCTTAAGATCATCTAGTTCCAAGCCCCCTGCCATGGGCAGGGACACCTCACACTAGACCATGTCACCCAAGGCTCTGTCCAACCTGGCCTTGAACACTGCCAGGGATGGAGCATCCACAACCTCCCTGGGCAACCCATTCCAGTGCTTCACCACCCTCACTGTAAAGAACTTCTGCCTTATATCTCACCTGAACTTCCCCTGTTTCAGTTTGGACCCATCACCCCTTGTCCTATCACTCCAGTCCCTGATGAAGAGTCCCTCTCCAGCATCCTTGTAGCCCCCTTCAGACACTGGAAGCTGCTCTGAGGTCTCCACGCAGCTTCTCTTCTCCAAGCTCAACAGCCCCAACTTCCTCAGCCTGTCTTTGTATGGGAGGTGCTCCAGCCCCTGATCATCCTCGTGGCCTCCTCTGGACTCGCTCCAACAGCTCCATGTCCTTCTTATGTTGAGGACACCAGAACTGTACACAATACTCCAAGTGAGGTCTCACGAGAGCAGAGCAGAGGGGCAGGATCACCTCCTTTGACCTGCTGCTCACGCTCCTTTTGATGCAGCTCAGGACACGCTTGGTTTCTGGGCTCAAGCGCACACTGAAGCCAGCTCATGTTCAGCTTCTCATCAACCAACATCCCCAAGTCCTTCACTGCAGGGCTGCTCTGAATCTCTTCTCTGCCCAACCTATAGCTGAGCCTGGGATAAACGTTCTCCCATTTCTTCTCAAATATATGTGAAATTCAAGTAACAGAAGATGAACTGTTGTTAACTAGAGAAGAAAAGAATGCAACTTACCAGTAACTTGGCAGCTTGTACTCTAACAACCCAGGAACCATCGCTGACCATGTGACAGATTTTGCCAAAGGCATCATCAACCAAGCGGATTTCTTCATTAGAAGAAGGAATTGGGACGATGCTGTCACAGAGAAACATGAGTTCAGTTTGCTGATCTTACACCATGCTGGATGGCATCAAGTAAGAAACAACTATGTTGAATTCCTATGGATGTGCAACAAGTACCAGGAGCCAAAACTTCACCTGGATCAATGCATTCTTACCAGGTATTGGCAATTTGTATACATCAGCTACTCCTAAGACTTACTAACTCTCAGGATTTAGTAAGCAAGACTTACAGGATTTAGTAAGCAAGACTTACAGGATTTAGTAAGCAAGACTTACAGGATTTAGTAAGCAAGACTTACAGGATTTAGTAAGCAAGACTTACAGGATTTAGTAAGCAAGACTTACTCACTGTCAGGACAAAACTCTCAGGATTAGGATGATTACTCTGCCAATACTTTGACTCACTCTGCATCCAGTACGTACCTTTCAGGGTAAAGTTGACTGAGGACCCAAATGAGCTGAACTGCAGCACTACGCACTTGCTCGTAATCATCTGCCAACAGCTTGCAGGCCTGAAAAGAAGATTCACAGTCCAATCTACCTGAAACATCTCCACCTGAGCTGTCATTCACTTCCCACAGTGCAATGAGGATCCTTACCAGGAATCAGTTAGGACAGCTTAAAAATCAGAGTGGATTTAGTCTTCCCTTCTACTCCCTACTATTTCCAGGTTTGATCAGGTAGACTTGTCCTACTAAAGTCCATCAGGCACATGCTGTAACACCCCAGAATTGTCTGTACTATGCAGGAAGCATGAAATGTGAATCTGTAATAGAACTAATTTGATGCAGGCTTCAGCTGTGCAACCTGACTGACATAACAGATACAGGCTTCATGTATTTGCTCCAATAAACAAGGGGTTAAGACTATGAGATTGCTAAAAGATATTAATAACCACATAGTGCCTTGTCCTTCCCATAATTATCTCCCCCAACAATATATATCACAGTATATGCTTTAGTGCATTTAAGCACAATAATGCAAAAGAGATTTCCATTTCCACTGCCACAGGACAAGAAGGAATATAGGCAACCTAAGTGCAAAACACAGCACCTCTGCTCAGTGCCCTCCTCCTCTCCAAGCACATTGTCACAGAATCTAAAAAGCAGGATATGCAAACAAGGACAAAAATCAACAGAAATACAAGGGTTTACCTGACTGTAAATAGCCTGCTGCAATTTTAATCCTCTTTCATGAAGCTGCAGCTACAGAAAACCAAACATAAACAAGTATATGTAAGTATATAAACTATATATAAATACATAAACCTACATAAACTATAGGTTGAAGTGACACGGAGCAAGTTTTCACTGCTGTTTTTTCTGCTTTGAGTGAACTTAGTTGCTTGCATGTCTAAATTCCTGCTATATTAAAATATTTCATTATCTTGGCTATAAATATTTTAAATCATAGAATGGTTTGGGTTGGAAAGGACCCTAAGATCATCTAGTTCCAAGCCCTTGCCATGGACAGGGATGCCTCACACTAGACCATGTCACCTATGGCTCTGTCCAACTGCACCAGCACCACTTACCATGGCTTTTATAGCTGCAGTCCTGACACGAGGGTCCTGATCATTAAAATGATCTCCTATTATCTTCTGGACATCTTTGGCAGCCTGGCTTTCAGATTCTTTTGCAACACCTTTTTCCACTGGTCCAAGACAGCCAATTAACTGAAGACACTTATTCCTTACACCATGGGAAGAATCTGTCAGATGCTGTGGAAGGGAAGAGAAGAACAGATGCAACTGGGATCTTCTTGTTCTTTCACCCCCTTGTAACAACTAATCATATGAAGATTCCTAGCAGTTAATAACATGTTAGTATTATAAGTTTGTTGAGAATTTAAACACTGACTACGTGTTTTTTCTCCTGTGGCAGTGATAAAGGTTTCCTGCCCCAGGGAGGCTGCCTTACCTTGCAGGCTACCTCTACCAGTCTCATCCTGACAGCTGGATTCTCGGTGAGTTTTGTGCCAATCACCAACAGGGTGTCCAGCAGCTGAGCAAGGACCTGGTGAGACTCTGCAAAACAAAGCAGTGAAAGGCTCTGTACCTCTTTACTGAGCTCTCACCCACAGACAGCTACAGAATCACTCATGAGGGTTGGAAGGTCCTCCTGAAAACTTCTTTTACAGCCAGAACAAGCCCAGCTCCCTCAGCTTCTCCTTGCACATCACTTACTCCAGCACCCAACCACCTCACTGGCCCTCTGCTGAACTCACTCAACCCAACCAGCACTTGTAAGCGAGATTTAGGTTAGATCTTAGGAAGAAGTTCTTCCTTGTGAGGGTGGTGAGGCCCTGGCACAGGTTGCAGAGAAGCTGCCCCATCCCTGGCAGTGTTCAAGGCCAGGTTGGAGCAACCTGCTCTAGTGGAAGGTGTCCCTGCCCGTGGCAGGGGGTTGGGACTGGATGAGCTTGAAGGTCCTTTCCAACCCAAACCATTCCATGATTCTATCAATGACATTAAAATTAAACTATATCACATAAAGCACATACAAACTGTGAATACAACATAGAAAATAAAAATGGACTGTAATGAAACCACAAACAGGACAACCTCTATTTTACTGTCTATTATAAATCCAACAGTAATAAACTAACACATAGAAAGAAAGAAAACTTCCTCTTCAAACAAGATTCTACTTTAAGCAAGACTGTCCTCTAGAACAGAGCACTTCAGAAGCAACAGGTCTCACACAGAGATGGAAAAGCAAAGTTTTCACTCCCTTAAAACAAAGGCACAGAGCAAGCAGGTTTGAGGAACATTCTCCTCCTCAGGACATAGCATTTTCTGTCATCATTCCCAAAAGCAGAACATAAATGCTCTGAGCAACAGTTCCCAACTATACACTTCAGTTGTAAGGACCTTACCACTGTCCTAAATGCTTAAAAGACAGGATGAATCTGCCTTGATCTCATGCACCACCTAAAAACTGGGACTTACTCTCATTCTGAAGTGTGTTAATGGCATCGTCCATGATGCAGTCTGGGGAAAAGCCAGCAGTTTTGGACAACAAGCCCAGCAGGGAAGCGATCTTCAGCCTTACAGAGGCATCATTCTCCTGGAAGGAAATGACAAACATCCTCATTTAATTCCCAGTTTCCACTACACACAGGCAGGACCCATCTAGAACTCAGCACAAGGGTCTGAATTTTACTGTCAGGCTGCTTCATACACCCACAGCACATCCCATGGGAAATCAACCACACAAAACCATTTAGGAGGCACCTTCCAGCACATCTCTAAATGATTCTTTTACTCACAATTCCATAAAATTACCTTCATAAATGTAAAGTTTAAATACATCAAGTTTCCAATATGCCAGAAAACTCAGGGTTGCTCATGTTAAAATCTCTTTTAATGAACAAATGGGAGGATTTTAGGAGATGAACTGAGGCGGATGGTCTCTTGATCTCTGCTGAAGAGCAGGGTTTGGGGCTACAGAAAACAACTGTTTCTCTTACTGGTGGGGAGGAATCTTGCCAATCTGACAGCAAGAACTGACAGAAACCCAACATAGCAAGGTAAAAATCACATAAACCAACAGAAGCATGTGTTAGCTGCAAACACCTGCTCATTTTGACATGGGTTAGTGGTGGCCTTGGCAATCCTGTGGTTACAGTTGGACTTGATGATCTTAAAGGTCTTTTCTGACCTGGTTGATTCTATGATTCATTTAAGCAACAGCAAAGCTGTCCAAGTGATAATTACATAAATAAGCTTCACAAACTACTATTAATTTCAAAAGTTCATGCATTTCATGGAATTATTTGGAGTCTTCTAGAGACTCATGCATACAAACTTCTGGTGGTAACTGGAAGCTCTCTTCCATCGTATTGTCAAGAACAACCAATTCAGGGTAGAAACACAAAAAGAAGTTTGAATTTCACACTTAGATCTTACCAATCTAAGTATGTTTTTGTTGCACAAGCAACTGTGCAACACAGAGGTGCAGGAATATCACAGATATTACATCTTTCAACCATGCAGAAGTATTACAGATGCAACTTCTACATCTTTCAACAGCGTTTAGGAGAGACTTGAGCATCACACACACCCCACAAGTGACAAACGTGATACCCACAGCAGTTCTCTCAGCTGAGCTGAGCAGCATTTTCTCTTTTCAGGGTTGAAATTATGTCCTTGAACAACATTTGCTGTCACTGCACAGCTTACATTGGTGGTAGGACACATGGATTTCCACAGTGTTGTGTTCAGGTGAACAGGGGAAGTTCAGGTTAGATATAAGGCAGAAATTCTTCCCTGTGAGGGTGCTGAGGCGCTGGCACAGACTTTTCCCAGAGAAGCTGTGGCTGCCCCATCCCTGGCAGTGTTCAAGGCCAGGTTGGACACAGGGGCTTGGAGCAACCTGCTCTAGTGGAAGGTGTCCCTGCCCATGGCAGGGGGTTGGAACTGGAGGAGCTTTAAGGTCCCTTCAACCCAAATCATTCTCTAATTCTATGTTTACACATGTACTCCATTACTCAAGTTCTTCTAATAAAAGGACAACCCTCTCCATGGTTACAGAAGAAATCAATGATTTCAAAAGGACACTTATAAAGGCATTTTTAACAGCCTTATGAATAATATCTGTAATGTTATTATGGAGCTACGAGCAGCCTCTTACCCCAAAAGGCATTTTCTCCTTCCTAACATTCCTCAGCAGGAAAATAGAGGAAGTTGTCCTTTGAGTTTGCAGGTCTGATTGCCATCCACAACCAAAACACCACTCAGTGAAGGTGCCTCTAAACCCTCGTCCCAACCACCCTCAGGAGTCAGGAAAGGAACTTCAGGATCACCTCAGGCCACTGTTTGAGGACACTTGTCACAACAAAGCTTCCAATATCCTGCGCCATGGCTTTCCCACACACATCAAAACATGCCCCCTGCTCAGCCCTGGTGTTGATTCCACCATCGGCAGGGCCACGGGTGGGAAAAGGGAGAAGAAAGGAAAAGCCAGATTATTTTCCTGATCCATTTCAGAGGCCAACAGGACTGTTTGGGGATTGTTCCATCCTAATATAAAGGGAGGAAGAAGCAGGAGGCTGCAGCATCACCTTAAACACAACACTACAAACAAACACATCATCGTACAACTTCCACCATGGTTACAGCTTCCAGGGTGAGGTTTCTGAAAGATCAGTTCCAGTGGAAGTTTTAGGACAGAGTCATAGAATAGTTAAGGTTGGAAAGGACCTTAAGATTATCTAGTTCCAACCCCCCTTTTCTGGAGATACTGGTTTATAATAAACCAGTTCTTCAGCAAGTTTTGTCCTTAAGGAAAATATTATCAGCTATTATACAGTAAAATGTTATCAAGACTGTGCTGCTTTAGAAAGCTGGTTTCTGTAACAGGTTGTGCACTTGAGAACGTGACTGTGCCTGTAGATTTGAGAGTCTCTCTTCTAATAGAGGCTACAACATAAACTTCAAACACAAATAAGCTGCATTATTTGATCAGGAACAAGAGAAGGATTCCCAGAACAAACAGATCAGGTTAAGTTGTACACCCTTGTGAGTGGGGAACCAGTCCAGCGCCATTAAAACAGCAAAATGCAAACCAGTCTCAAGACACGAGTCAAAGCAGGTGAAGTACAGAAAGAGATAAAATGCAGCTGAGTTTTGGTGTAAGTTTGAAGCAGAATAGACTCAGTTGTAAAGACAGAGTAGCACAAGGGTATTTAAGAGAAATACTTCAGCTTTGTCAGATGCAATAAAGCTTTGCTTTATCAAGGAAAGGATTAATATCTGGATATGTTAAAGCATAGATTGCATCTGTTATTTATTTGTTATTCTAAACATATTAGATATGTTTATTAGAATATTAGAATAACATATGTTATTAGAATATTCTAACATATGTTATTAGAATAACATATTAGAATAACATGTTATTCTAAACATATATAAACATATTTATATATGTTTTTAAGATCTTTTTGTTGAAAACCTTTTCAGCAGCATCATTTTTAAAGGGCTTTGCTCACAGCCTAAGCAATAGCTAAAATGTTTCTCTGCTGCCAGAGGAAATAAAAAGCAATAATAAAATAATAAATAAATAAAGGAAATATCAGTCAGCAAGACTCGGATAAAGTTAAGCCAGCTTTGGAGAGCCAGACTCCCTGGAAAACTTCTTGCCATGTCTTTGTCTCTTGTTAATGTCAGACTCATCACACACTATCTGCAGGGGTAACACAGTCACATCCTTGTCACAGGCTCCTGAAACCATCAGCAAAGGGACCAACATGATCAGAAACCACTGGGGTAAAGGACCCCAGTCACTCAGTCCCTTTACACAGAGAGGGTGAGCAACACAGCAGCCTGTGACTCCCTATTCCACATCCAACACCACAAAACAAGCCCAGAAGGAGGGTCCCAGAAGCCCACTTGGCTCCCAGCTTCACCACCTTGTAATAATGCTCCAGCAGGATCCTGACAACCCCTTCCACGCTCTCCACTTCCACAGGTTTCCTGGCAAACTGGAGCAGGTACTGCAATGCATCTGCAGGCGAGGTGGCTTTGCACAGGTCCACATGGAGAGCTGCTGACTTGCTGGGCTTGGTGAGCCGCAGCTTCTTAGCGGACAAGTCCTCATGCTGCTGCTGTGGGCAGAGGGACACGGGTCAGAAACACGCAGCAAATCCTGACCCACTCCTTCAGGGAGCGGGCACCGCTTCAGCACCAAGCCTGAGGCAGCTCCTGTGCCCCACAGCAGTCCTTGCCCTCTCCCTCATCTATCTTAGGACGAAACACATCCTCAGCCCCCTGTCCTGCCCATGTATAGACCCTGTCCACGGGAAACACTGCCTCTCTATACACCAACCTGAGGCAAATCCCGCCCCTTCCAAACACACCTTTTCCCATGCCCACCAGCCTGCAGCAGCCGAGAAACTCGCTGCCATTCCCCGGCCCGGGCAGCCGCGACCCTGTCCCGGCCCTGAGGGGTTCATCCCCCCCCCTTCCACACACCCCCCGAGCCAGCCCCTTCCCTCCGGGCTGCTCCAGCCTCCATAAACCGGGGCCGGCCCGTCCCGCTCCTCCACAGCCCCATGGCGGCCCTCAGGGACGAGGCAGCGGGTTGAGCCGGCGGCTTCTCGCACAGCTCCTCCTCACGGGCCGCACGGCAGAGGTCGGGGCCGTGCCACCCCGGCCTGGTGTCGGTGCGTTACCTGCACCACCTTGGTGAACTCCTCGTACACCCGCTTCTTGAGGTGCGCCGCCATGCTGCCGCCACCCGGAAGAGAAACCACGGAGACGCCCGCAGAGAGGAGCCGAACGGAACAGCCTCTTCACGGCTGGAGGCCGAGCTCTATGGTCAGGAGGCCGGGCCCTCTATGGCAGCGGGCGGCCGCTTGTTGCCATGGGAACGCGGGGTTAACATGGCGGCTGCGGCCTGACCCGACCCGCAGCTAAACCCCGACAGGGCGGCAGCCCCGATCAGTTTACCCCCAAAATACCCACCGGTTTCGTTAATATTTGATAATAGCTCATATAAATATCCAAATATAAATAATATGGCTTGACATGTTACTTAGAGAAGGCTCCAGGGAGCTCCCAGTGCCTGAAGGGGCTACAAGAATCCTGGAGAGGGGCTTTGGACAAGGGCCTGTAGGGACAGGCCAAGGGGAATGGCTTTAACCTGCCAGAGGGGAGATTGAGATGAGCTCTGAGGCAGAAGCTCTTCCCTGTGAGGGTGCTGAGGCGCTGGCACAGACTTTTCCCAGAGAAGCTGTGGCTGCCCCATCCTGGCAGTGTTCAAGGCCGGGTTGGACACAGGGGCTTGGAGCAACCTGCTCTAGTGGAAGGTGTCCCTGCCCGTGGCAGGGGGTTGGAACTGGATGAGTTTTAAGGTCCCTTCAACCCAAACCAGTCTGCGATAATTAGCTCCACAGAATCCACTAGGTTCAGAAAGACCTTTGAGATCATCCACAGAAGGCACCTTCCCAGCCAGTCCTCTAGACCTGTAGGAGAAGGCTGGTTGCAAGTTGCTTTCCTTTGCTGCTGCAGATGTCCTGAGACTCAGAAGGAGACGCTTTCCTTCCGCAAGGAAAGGTCTCAGAGAGCCCGTTCAGACCAACAGCAGAACTGCCCTGAGCTTGGTGGTGTGACTCCTGACCTTCAGTGGGGGGAAATCTGTGCTAAGCTGAGCACATCTGAAACCAAGCTTAGTTAGGAATGATTCAAATCCATTAACATACAGATAAAACTTCAGATTTCTAGAATTGGGGGATTTGGGAGGGAAGATGTCGGTAAATAAAGCACTTACTTCATTCGAAGAGCTTTTAAAAGTTATTTATTTAACACCCCAGAGATTACTGTCCTTAACTGGAAGAAACCCGTCTTCTGAGAAGTAAAGGAAATGTGATCATAATCGAATTAGCCATTATGATTTTCAGAGGGATAAAAACCAAGCTAACAGCCATCTCCAGTATAAAAATAAACCTTTGAATACTAAGAGATTTATAATAACATATAGGACCCAACTCATGTTCTGTGAAGGAGAAATTACATTGAGGTCCCAGGCTGTTGCTTCAGTAGCACTTCCTTCCCATCAAATCACTGTTGGTTTTCTCTATTCTTCCAGAAACTTATATATTTAGAAGTAGTATCATCATAATAATGAATATCATAAGAAAAAGATTAAAATGGTGTAGCCTGAGAGAGGAGTATGCAGCCTTAGGTTATAAACTCCTCACATCAGCGATGGTATTTTTGCCTTGTGTTGATCCTGGACCAGAGCTGAGGTTGTCTGTCTTTCCTTCAGAATAAATAATAAATAATGCTAATAAATACATTGGCTACAGAGCAGGCTGTCTGCTGGAGGAACAACAAGAGAGCAGGGGACACTGAATCCCTTTTAACCCGGATTCTAGTACGGAAAGCAGTGAGAAGAAGAGCTTTTGCCTTCTGACTAAGGATCCAGATTTAATTTGAGCCTATGTTAATGCAGCTGTCTGTGTTTCCATCGGGAATTGCACATATGTGGGCTGTTCCCATTTGCACTGAGAGGCCAAGTCCACATCTCCATGATATGTATTTGGGACTATTCATTTCTCTTAGGTTGAGTGAGGTTGGCTCAGATCTGGCTCTCTGAACTAACCTGGTAGTTAGCAATGCTGAAAGAGTAGAATTCCTCCTTTTCCTGCTACCTTTTAAACATATGGTTATCCCCTAAGTAATCAGTAGCTCTTAAATCCTCTTTAATTTGGCAAATGACCAAAGGAGATCCTTTCCTTGCCCCGTGCATTTCTTCCTATCCCTCTGGTAGTCCATAGGTTACTCTCCATGGTCCAAGTTAACTTGTTTTAATAATCGCTTTCCTCCATTCCCTTTGGAATTCCCTTTGGGGGCTCTTTGCTACCACCAGGTGAACAGGAACTTGTAGAAGAAGTCGTGCGATTTGAAGCGAAACCCTTTTTCAGTAACATGGGGCTGAAAGGCTATTTTATACCCTTTGGCTTCAACATCCATTTGAATGCAGTCCAGCAGATCAGAAATACCTGGCGCTGCCTTCCAGGGACCAAACTTCACCACGGACTTCTTATCCATGTCCAAGCTGCTCAAGGCATCCTGACATCTGGCTGCATCCTCCTCGGTTCTGACCACGCACACGATGACGCTGGAGCGGCGCGATGCGACTGCTTCTGCCCTGGCGATGTGGATCATCAGCTCGATGTTCTCACTGTAGCTGGGCACACGAGCCAGGAACTGCTTCCTTGCCACGAGCTCCCCAAAGATCTGTGGGGAGTCCTCAAGCTGCTTGATCAGAGGCTCGATGTCGTAGAACAACGCCTCCTTGTAGACATCCTGGATGCACTGGGTGGGCACTTGGTTACTGCGCAGGTACTCCAAGATGTATTTGAAATAGGTGCCTGGCCTGTCGATGAAGAACCTCCCTTCGGAGTCAGTCCTCAGTTTGGGCTGGCCGGTGAACATCTCTGCCAGCTTGGAGCCAGGGTGTTTCTTTAAGGTGCTCAGTGTTGTTGTGTACATCTCACCACCGACATTTAACTCCACGATTGGGGACAACTGCAAGAACAACAAGGAGACAAAAAGCCGTGTGTTACCTGTGTGAGGCTGTCAACATGGAAGTGTCAAGGGAAAAAGGGTGATTGCTGCTGGAAGTGGGAATGATGGTGTGAGGAACCGTAGGAGCTCACATCCTCTCTTGAGGATCTGATGGGAACATCCACCCCATTTGTTGCTATAAGCAGATGCAGGATGTTTATACAGCCCTCTTAACCAGAGCAGCAGAGACTTGGACATTTCTGAATGGCCAAGTCCTCACCACATCTTTAGGATGAAGGAAATCTGGGATTCGTTCACTTTTTGCCAGTGGGGAATAGGGACAAGAACACTGCCCAGGGAAGCTATCAGTGACTACAGGAATCAACCTCTTCAGTCCCACACAAGCCCCATTCCTTCCAGCGAGAGCAATCTGCGTGCTCTCACCCTCCCCATGTGAAGAGCGGCAAAGACCTAAAGCTGTGCAACTCCATTCTTCTCATCTGAGCTGGTGTTTTCTCTTCAAAGGAGGAACTAAAGCCCTTTGAAATGGGTGGAATCTTCTACTTGTCAGGGAGTTGAGTTATAAATGATAAGGAAGATACAAAAATCCAGCACGTCAGAGGTAGAGGACAGAAGCTGTTCGACAAAGCACTTGAAAAACATGTGCTAACTTTAACTAGGAAGTAAAAGAAATCATTCATGCAGCCGACATGGATTTAAGAAGGAACAATGTAAAGCTTGGATTTTTGTTTGGATTTATTTCATTTCACCATGCATTAACACCACTGCTATCTGAAACACATTGGAGGAGGCTTCAATGCCCAGAAAGCTGGACGTGGTGTCCAGTCTGACCTTCTTGATGGTTCAGTGCTGCAGAGTTTCAACAGCATCGCTTTCCATTTGGTCACTTTTTACTGTAAAAAGAACTGGAGGGAAAGAACTACTTTTCCTCCAGTCAAGGAAACTGGAGGAAAAGGAGAGGGAAGAAAAGAGGCAGTAGTTTTCCCTCCTGCTGTAATCAAGTCACATGCCTGCCCAGAACCACACCTGCCTTTGGGAAGGTGTGAGTCAATAACAACCCCTTTTTTCCAGGAGCTCACCTAGCTCTTTCTTGGATCTGCTCACGCCAGGATCTGCTTCAATGCTTCAGTCACATGCCTGAAGTGAAGCGTGTGCTGAAGTGCTCAGCTGGATCCCAAGGACCAGACGCACGGGATGACGTGACCTGATCTCCAGCCAAGAGAAGGGGGAGCTCCTGCTGCCCTCTCCCCTTTCCATCCTTGTACCTGCTTCTGTTGCTCACTTTGTGCTCCTCTTTCATCTTACTGAGCTGAACTGGCTCACAGAGGATTTAACAAGCAGCAGAACTGGCAAAGGGAAGGGACTGGGAACAGACAACATGGAGCAGGGGGAGAACTTCCCTTTAGACAGCAGCAAGCTATCAGATTTAGCAGCAATTGGCTCCCAGCTTCAGCAAGGCAGGGAAACAACAGGAGATTCAAGCCAAAGACCCAGCTGGAGTATTGCTTTGCCTTAGTGTGTGTGGCTTCATCTCAGGGACAATCATTTACACTAGGGGCAAGGAGACATAAATATTAATTCTGTCTGGGACTATCTTGTGATTTCCAGCCACTGAAGAACATGACCCAGAGCTGCTTCTGTAGGAAATCTGCCATTAGTCCAAGTGCCAGCAACAGCTTTTCCCTGGCAGGGATCATTTGACAGGAGGGTCTCTTGCTTTTAAGCCTCTACTCCTTTTCAGATGTTTCATGCTGTTGGTCACTAACACAAATGGATCAAATCTTCATTAATAGCCAAATTAACCTTATATTCTCAGATCCTATGGTTTTGGCCTGGGGAACCAAACTGATTTCCAGCAGATGGGGAGCACTGACACCAGCTGATTCCCAGCTCTGTCATTAACAAGGTGACAATTAGGAAAGTCATTCCACCGATTTGTGCCCCAGTTTATTAACCTACTAAACACTTACTTCCTTGGGGAAGCATTTTGCAACCTACACTTGGAAATGCAACACAAGAAGGTTGGATTGGAGAGGTCTGGAGGGGGAAAGTTGTACAGCTACAACAGAGAAGACAAACTGGTTAACAAAGACAAACAGAGGAGAGGAAAAGGAAAATGTCTGATCTCATCACTGATTTCTGCCTTGTATTATGTTGCTTGTCTGAGATTTTTGCCTCTTTTCTTCCTTAGAGCTAGAAAAACTACTGCTCCCACCTGATGATTCCGCACGTCTACAACACAGGGCATTGCTTCATTAGAGACTCTGAGAACTGTTGAACCCTCTCCCTCCAAAAAACTCACAGCAGGGTTTTATTTAGGGATCTGAGCAATTAAAGTTCATATTAAATTAATTCCACCTCTTGTCAAAGGAGAAGAAGAACCTCTCTGGTTATTTGTTGTTAGCAGATCTATGCCTGCGAGGGACGTGGCCCTTCTGTAAGCAAACAGGCCAGAGTCAGACACAGCTTTTCACCTACAGTCCTCTTCTTGCTCACACATCTGGCAAGCTCTGCTGTCTTTGCAATAACAGATGGGGGGGAAAACCCACTCTAAAGTAGCCCAAAAAGAATGCTTTGATCCCACAGGACACTGCCCTCGAGCTCATACCTTACTCACCGTATGCAGGCTGCCGGTGACCTGCTTCCCAAGGGGTTTGTGCTCCGATGAAATGCTCATCTCCCCCAGGAACTGACTGCGTGGAAGCCTGCTGCTCAGTGCTCAGGTCCTGCCCCACACACAGGATGGCTCCTCGCTGTCCTCCAGTCCAATTTCACTTGGTTTTCCTTGGTTGGATCAGGTTTTCCCAAGCTCCCAGCCCAGCCAGTGCCCCCGAGGCTCCAGTTTGCTCTGGGCACAGGTTGTACGGAATGGGGAGGGATCAGCCTGCAAGCGGAAGTATTTGCTCCTTATGTTCTGGCATCCAGCAAGGTGCAGGGTGGCCTTGGGCTGGCTGCCAGCACACAGCTCCTGTAATACTACCTGTGTGTGACTAAGAGCCAAATCATCCCTCCCAAAGGAGGCCCAGAGCACCTTTGAGGAGCCCCGCAGTGTGTGTCTGTGTGGTCATCTCTGCCTCCTGAACCCGTTGTATCAAAACCAGTAAACACTTTCACAGCTTTTTGGCCTCCATGTAATGCTGTTTTAAAGCACAGTTTATCCCAAACCCTCTCATTGATCCCATTTCCCAACACAAGAGGGACTGAACCTGCTTGAAGGAGTCCAGAGGAGGCCCTGGAGCTGCTGCGAGGGCTGGAGCAGCTCTGCTCTGGAGCCAGGCTGAGAGAGCTGGGCTGGGACAGCCTGGAGAAGAGAAGGCTCCTGAAGGGGAGACCTTAGAGCAGCTCCAGTGCCTAAAGGGGCTCCAGGAAAGCTGGAGAGGGGCTTTGGACAAGGGCCTGTAGGGACAGGCCAAGGGGAATGGCTTTAACCTGCCAGAGGGGAGATTGAGATGAGCTCTGAGGCAGAAGCTCTTCCCTGTGAGGGTGCTGAGGCGCTGGCACAGACTTTTCCCAGAGAAGCTGTGGCTGCCCCATCCCTGGCAGTGTTCAAGGCCAGGTTGGACACAGGGGCTTGGAGCAACCTGCTCTAGTGGAAGGTGTCCCTGCCTGTGGCAGGAGGTTGGGACTGGATGAGCTTTAAGGTCCTTTGCAACCCAAATAATTCTATGTTTCCAAGTTCTGGGTCTTTAGTTCCTGCAAATCCCATTCTTTTTGCTGGTTGCTTCAGAAAATATCCTGGATATAACTGGCAGAGGTGGAGTTCTCCTCCTCCAGCACATCTTCACTGCTGGAGGTGATAACTTTTCCTTCTGCAGCTGCACAACTGGATAGATGGGTGGACCATCACCTTGCTGCTCACACAAGCTTTTCACAAGGGAAGCGTGAAGCGAAGAGGTTGCCTTGTTCAAAAGCTCATCTGGAAGGATTCCCCAAACCAGGATCAAGGGTGGCTGATGGTGTTTAAGCCCAAACAATGCCACAGCACAGATCCTTACCACTTCTCAAAAGGAATAGTTGTTAGTTGATATCCACAACACTTCTCTACTGCTAAACCAACCACAGCCATTCCTTCAGTCTGAGGAACATGCTGCTCTGGTTCCCCCACTCTTTTACTCCTTTCTAGGCCACTTTTGCTGGCACATTATGGGTCAAAGAATCAGCCTGAAAGTCTGTGAAGTATTTTGGCTGGAAGTCACCATGTATGTGAGAAGTCTGATTGTTATTATTTGTGCTGCTCCTGGGACTTTTTAATCTCACCAACTGCATGACCTGCTTTAAGATGACAGTTTTCAGTCCTGCTATACAAATTACTCCCAGTTGGACTTTTCCCCCCTCCTTTTCAAGAAGGATTTGACTTAAACTACCAAATTCATCTCATCTCAAAAGAGACTTTAGGAAGAACTTCTCACAGCCCAAACCATTGACATATCACTGCCTGCCCTGGGGATTTGGTGCCTTTTTCTTTAGGTGGTCACTCTGGGTTGCTAGGACCACACATCTAACCTGTTTGGTGTCCCAGCTTCACTGGGCAGGCACCCAGCTCTGCATCAAACCCCTCTGTGCCTGCACTAAGTGGAAACAGTCACTCTTGCAGTTTGTCAGTCTCTTTCTACCCCATGGTCAAAGCTGTGCTGAGGAAATCAGTGGTGAAGGAGCAGCAAAAGTAGGATCAAGGTTTTGGAGAGGACCAGAGGAAGCAGCTCCAACAAGGCTCTGAGCGGTCCATGCTGCTGGTAACAGCTAGCTGTGGCTGGTTTGAATTTCATTCTTCCCTTGAGAAGGAAGGAAGAAGCCAACACCATGAAAGTCTCCATAGACTCGGGCAATGGGGTCCTAGAATTCCCACAACCAGCAGCTCCATTGTAGCTGCTGCTCCACACCCCCTGGAGGGGTCTTGGCCACCGTGGTGCTGTTTCAGGGAGGTTAGCTGGGTTTCTCCCTTTGGGGAATGGGATTTGATTTGTATTAAGCTCGGATTTCCACACAGGATCTCTGTTGGGTTTTATGTTTGTTACCAGTTGGCCTGGATCCCTGAAAACCCTCATCCTTTGGGCCTTTTAAAGCTGTATCTGATGCACTGATGGTCTGTTGGGGATCCACCTGGTTGAGCAGAGAGCTCTGAGGATGTCTGCAGAAGAGATCAAACAGGATCAGCAAGGCCTTGTCCTCAAAGGGGAGGCTGCTGAGACCTATTGGAGAGGTCATGGAGCCGTGAGTAGGACAAGGAAGAAGAACCAGTTAGATCTTCATTCCTCTCCTTCATTCGTACACTGTGATGCTTCAAGCCTTCTGCTTATTCTGCTTGGGGTAACTGTTGTTTCTCATATTCCTTTTGTAGACACTTCAAAAGTAGATTTCCTTCTGACCACAGTTGGTTTTTGAATGGAAGAGGGATAATTCCAGGAGTGTTAAGCTCTCTCAGGCAGGGACCATCCTCTCACTGTCCTTGCATGAAAGGATTAGCCTGTGCCTGGATCTTGTACAAGCAACCACAACGTGAATCATAAGAATAATCCTACTAATGCTGAGAACTTGGTGTCTGCCAAAGAATGAAGAACTTGACAACGGCTTTGTGGGGAATAAATATGAAACTTGTCTAAATATGTACATAACAATGAACTGGAATGTTTCTGTGCTGGGACATACAGCAGTTTGGAAAACAGTATTATCTATAAAAGTATTTATAACAGATTTATTTCTTTAACACATTGACTTGTCAGCTTCTGTTTCAGAGAATTAGGTCAACAACATTCAGACTTCAATTTTATGCCCCAGTTCAAGTGAATACGCTAAATCCAAGGGGAAAAAATAAAGAATAAAGAATTATGTGCTTCAAACAGGGAGAGAAATGAAAAGTTTGGATGTGGGAAAGCAGCTGGGAGCAGCTTCTGTTTGTCTTTCTCCTCTCATTCCCTATTCTCCAGTATCTAAGTTTCTCAAGGGGATAAAGCCCTTTGGCTCTGGTCCATTTGTGTGGAGCACGGAGGTGGCAATCCATAGCTGATCTGACCCTTCACATTGTATTACAGCCACTACTGTTATCACTGCTGGGAGTGATGATAAATCAACGAAGGAGCACCTAGAGAAAGTGATTCCCAAAGCTATGGAGGGTGGGGAGGTGGGACCGTGTGAACCTCATGGAGTTCAACCAGGCCAAGTGCAAGGTCCTGCCCCTGGGTCGGGGCAATCCCAGCGCAAACACAGGCTGGGGGAGACTGGATGGAGCAGCCTGAGGAGAAGGACTTGGGGGTGTTGGGTGAGGAGAAGCTCCCCATGACCCGGCTTCAGTGTGTGCTTGAGCCCAGAACCCCTCCATGTGCTGGGCTGCACCCCCAGAGCGTGAGCAGCAGGTCAGGGAGGGGATCCTGCCCCTCTGCTGCGCTCTGGGGAGACCCCCCCTGCAGTCCTGATCCAGCTCTGGGGCAACAGCACAAGAGGGACGTGGAGCTGCTGGAGTGAGGCCAGAGGAGGCCCCGGAGCTGCTGCGAGGGCTGGAGCAGCTCTGCTCTGGAGCCAGGCTGAGAGAGCTGGGCTGGGGCAGCCTGGAGAAGAGAAGGCTCCCGAAGGGGAGCCCTTAGAGCAGCTCCAGTGCCTAAAGGGGCTCCAGGAAAGCTGGAGAGGGGCTTTGGACAAGGGCCTGTAGGGACAGGCCAAGGGGAATGGCTTTAACCTGCCAGAGGGGACATTGAGATGAGCTCTGAGGCAGAAGTTCTTCCCAGCCTGCCCAATCTGTGAGCATTTCACTGTAAAGCAAAGCCACCAGCAGTTTGCTTTAGCTCTGCTCAGGAATTGCACCAGTGCCGCTGGGCTGGTGGCTCTGCAGACCAGGAGCCACTCCTAAACCAAACAGCCATGAGCTATGCAAACACCATCCACATTCCTGCCTGCTGCCTTCCAGCCGTTTGCCAGCTCCACCTTTAAGCACCTTTAAGGCTGGTGGCTTGTACTCAGCTCCGAGCTGGCTTTGGACAGGCCCCAGGACACCAGCAGAAGCCAAGGGAGCAAAATGCCTCCTGGCCAAGCAAGTCATGCACCATCCCAAATGAATAAATAGGGGGAGCAGATTTAACCGCTCATATTGCCATTGGTTAAAACAACCAAGAAGCTCATCAGTGCCCATATTCCCAAGAAACCAAATTATTCTCCTTATCCTCATGTCCATTGACTTCCTTCCTGTGTCTATATCATGTTCAGCTTAGATTGTAGGCTTTCCTGGAGCAAGAAGCCAAACTAGATACAACAGCACACTCTTCTTGTCCATCTTTCTCTATGTTCTTTCCCTTCCTGAGCTCTCTCCCAGCTCTTGATGTGCCACATGGATTTTGTGAGGCAGAGCTGAGTGTACTGGTGTCACTATTCCCAGTCTCCTGCCACACAGCAGTCCTACTGAAGGTGTTGGTGTGGGTCCATTCTGCTGGTGACTCCCTCTTGAGGGACACTGGGTTGTCCAAGTTGAGTCCAAGTTCAGGCTGATGCTGTCTCTAGCCAGAAAAAGGATGATCTGCAGAAACGAGGATCATTTCAGTGTAGTCTACAGAGGTTGGCAGCTCAACCGGTGGGTTTATGCTTGGTCTTGCTGTTGAGACTAGAATCCACTTCTCCCCTGCTGGTGGTAGGAGAAGAGAAGCTGGGCTGGTCATGGAAAAGCAAGGCTGAGAGGGAAGACCATTTGCTGCCAGTGAGATGGACAGAAATAAGGAGGGAAAGAGAAGTCAGACTTTGGCTGCGTATCTCTGGATGTGGTGGAGGATGCTTTGAAGCCAGGATGCATTTCAGTGTGAAATGGTGCAATAATTTCTCTCTGTAATTCTCTGTGATATCAGAATTTCACTGAGATAAAAGCAAGGGATGGAGTCCCTGCTTTGCTTTTCTTTACAGAGCTATGGAGCTTCAAAGTGCTGCTGAGCAACCAGGGCCCCCCTAAAGGGGTTAACATGAACATAAACCCATGATCAAGGCGTGAGGTGCCTCCAAATGATGGGAACAAACAAAGGAACCATCTGCAGAACATTTGCTCATTTTAGACTGATTCTTTTAAAGCTGCTGTGTGTCTGATTTCAGTCTGAAGGATGTTATTTCACTCTTGTGATACAGCAGATTCAGACAGCATGTGCAGCAGCACACACAGCACAGCTGTAGCCTGGTCACAATCCTTCTCTCACCACAGATGCTCAGAGATCTCCAGTTTCTTTAACCAGAAGTGCAAAGCTGATGGAGGGGCAGTGTTTGCTCAGCCAGTGCAGCATTGTTTCAACAGCTGACTTTGCTTTCAAATGGCCTGGACAGGCAAGGAGACACCTCCCTCTAGTGCCCAGCTCTGCAAGACATCTCCATGGTGGTGTATCTGAGAGGGAAGGAGTCACTTGGAGGTGGGACCCAGCCTGTGCTGAGGGCTCCAACCTCCCTTCAAAGGGTTTATAGCCCCTGCCCACCCACCCAGCGAGGGCTTTGCCCCTGCTCCCCACAGCTCACAGGGATTGAAGGCAAGTGAAGCCCTTCCCAGCTGAGCATCCCCAACTCTTCTGCCCCCAGCTCTGCAGGGCCATGTCCAAGCAAGGAGGAGGCAGAATTTGCCCCTCTGGTGTTGCTGGGGTTCTGTGGCAGGTTGTCCACAGGGGCTGTGTGTGGTTAGGTGGAGATGGGTTGGATGAGCATGGGCCAAGGGAAGGGATGTGAAGGCACAGATTGGGTTGGGAAGCTGGGAAATTGAGGGTTGAGGATCAGGTTGGGATGCCAGCACCCAGCACAGAATGATGGGAAAATTCCACCAAGCACGGAGCCAGAAGGACACGGGAACATCCATCCCAACAAAAACCCAATTCCTACTCCCTGTTGGAGAAACCCAGCTCATCTCCCTGCACTGGAGCATGGTGGCCAAAGTCCCCTCATCCTCATGGGCTGGGGGACAGTAGCTCTATAGAAGTCACAGCTGGTAGGAAACACACAGGACACATTCGTACAAGGCTTTGCATTTTATTTACATTAACAAAGAGACCGGATGGGGAGGGTTAGAGAAGAAAAGCATCACTTCCAAGTTACAGATGCCTCCTACAAAGCAATAACACAAACACTCATTTCTGCCCTGCAGAATTCCCCCCCGGGACAGGGGTGAAGGAAGCAGCAAGGTTGCCAGCAGGATCGGCCACAGGGCAAGTCGGATGGTACAAGCAGCACCCAGTGGGTAGATGACCAAGCTCTGCACTGCTCATGAAGGATGTTCCTCATGGGACTTGGCGCAGGAGAGAAAGTGCCACTGGGCTGCAGACAACAGATCACCCTGTGGGGATAAGGAACATGGTTTGACCAGGACGTCCTCATTCCTGATGGGTTTCCTGCAAAAGAAGGGTTATCATTGTAAAGTCCCTGTTAATGTTCCATGTCTATGCTTTCCATTAAACTACAAGGACCTTCGGCCTTGGTGGGGCACAGGGATGTCTCCCCAAAGGGTCTCAGGGATGAAAGCCCCACCAGAACAGAGAATGGGTTTGCTATGGGAAGACAGAAGTGTCAGAGCTGTTTGCAGGTTGCGTGCCAAATTTAGACATTTGAAGACCTGGAAGTGCCAAATTCCTCTGAATTGGCAATTCAATTTTAGGACTCAATAGAATCCTAAAAATGACTCTGTTGCATTTTTCATGAGAGAAAAAATATAAGCTGGGTTATAAACTCAAGGCAGCTCCTTGAGTCCCAAGCTCAGGGTCCTCCAACTACCAACTACTCATCCCTTTTGTACCTGGGATCTTTTGTCTTAACCAGCAGCAGCCAGACATTGCCAGTGCTGCAAGCTGGGGAGTCTTGGGGGCAACATGGAGCTCACAAAGTGACCTTTATTCAGTGGCACATCTTGCACCACTGGGCAATTGAGAAAGACAAATCCAAGAGGGTATAACTATTGAGCAATGGAGTGCAGACTCAACTCCTGGGATTTGGGGGGTGTGATGCAAACATTGGAAAGCCACCCAGCTGACGGGGCAATAGGACAAAGTGTGTTACCCCTCAGCCACCTCCTCCTTGGCACTGCATCTCCCCAAGCTCTTACCTCACAGTGTAGGGGTGCAGGCTCAGGAGCTGGACTGATCATCCCCGAGGTTGATCTGCTCCAGGATCTCGCTGTACCTCCGCGTGAGGGCTTTGGTGTTTTTGGTCAGGTCTGTCAGAACCTGCTGCAAACCATTGACGTGATGGGAGAGCCGCTCCTCCAGGTTATTGTCTACACCCTCATCTAGGGATGTATCCGCATCGGTGCTGGTCGGGTTCTGGTCATTGACAGAGGCCAGGCCCTTCTCCACCATGGGCTTGATGGCCTTGAGGAGCTGGTAGCGCTCGTAGAGGTCCGTGTGGCCATTGGCATCCGGAGCCGCCCCGTCCTGCTGCTGCGGGAAGACCCCTCGGAGCAGGCTGGGGAACATCACCTCCTGCTCCATCTTCTGCGTGGCTGAGAAGTACTGCTCCATGGCCCCGCTCCCGGCTGCGGCAGCGCTGCTCCGGGCTCTGCTCCGCGCTCTGCTCCCCGGCCCCGCCGCGGCCTCTTTATGCGGTGCCGGGGCCCGGCCCCGCTCTGCCGCGCTCCGCTGCGGGCCCCGGGCCGGGCTGGGCGGCGTCGGGCTCGGCTCCAGCCCCGCTGGGGCTCGGCTGCGGCTGCCCCCGGCTCTGGGCAAGCTCCTGGAGCGGCCTCCCCGCGGCCTCCGCCCGAGCTGGACGCGGGTCCCGCTGCTGCCAGCGCCGGCCCGGCCCCTCCGTGCCCCGCTGCCAGGGCCCGGCACAGTGGGGACGGGTCGTGCCCGGGGCGGGCAGGACGCGGCAGCTCCGTGGGGATGCTCCTTATTTGGGGCAGGGCTGAGGAGGGGGCAGGAGAGCGAGGGATGGGTTTGTGAGGGGAAGGACAGTGCCCCGTGAGCCCTGCCCGGCCACACACCTCCTTCGGGGCTGCTCGGGGGGCTCTCGCAGCACGTCCTTGTCAAGAGGCCTTGAAAACAGCCCCTGCTGAGAGAAGAAGGGGATCAGGAGCTGGAGAGACTTGTCTGAGGGGAGTTTGCCCCACATGGTTGTGTCAAGGGGGAATTGAGCATCACCTGGATTAAATAGTGAGCAGGGAATTACAAAAGGGCCTTTGAAAGAAAGGAGTTGTGCTGAAGGGAAGCATGAAAGGTGCCAGCATGAGGGAGGGACATCAGAGGGGCAATGGCAGGGGGCAAAGCCTGCTGGGCACAGCCAAAGCAGCCCTGCGGCATCGCAGCCTGTGCTGGGTCTGGCCGAGCATCCTCCCCTCAGATGCCGTGAGCAGCAGGTCCTGGTGTGGCAGTGCGGGGGGCACCAGGCAGGGACAGAGGCAGAGGCAGCGCTGGAGAGGCTGGAAGCACCTCTGGAGAGGATCCAGTCCAACCCCTGATCCAGCAGGATCAGTGCTGGGACTGTGTCTGGTTGGGTTTTGGGTATCTCCAAGGATGGAGACGCCACCACTTCATGGGCAGCCTGTGGTGGGGTTTGACCCCCCTCACTGCAAGAAAACAGAAAGCTTTTTCGTAGGTTCCAATGGGATTTCCTGTCCTTCAGTTTGTGCCCAGCACCTCTTGTGCCATTGAGAAGAGTCTGGATCCCCCTTCTCCACATCCGCCTTCAGCTCTTTACACACATGGATGAGATCCCCCTGAGCCTCCTCCTCTCCAGCTCTCGCAGCCTCCCCTCATGTGGAAGATGCTCCAGCTCCTCCATCACCTTCATGGCTCCTCACTGGACTCTCTTCACTCTGTCCACGTCTCTCTTGTACTGGGGAGCCTCAACTGGAGCCAGCACCCGGCTGTGTCCCACCAGGGCTGTGCAGAGGGGCAGGATCCCTCCTTGCTGCTCCTCCCTGGAGCTGGTGGCTGTCTCTGCCCTGAGGACACCTTCGTGGCTCCTACAGCTTCATGGGACTGGTTAGAGCAGGATATTTGGACTTTCTGATTTAACATTTTGGGTCAAAACTGTGCTTTCTCTCTTGTCTCCTGCTGCTGAGCCTGTGTGCCAGGTCCCTGCTTCCTGCTCCCCTACATGTGTCTGCACAGACAGAACTGAACCGCTGCGATCCTGAGCTGCTCCAGCAATGGGAATGGGAAGTTCCTTCCTGGTGGTGGCCGCAGAGGGCCTGATGTGCCCCATGTGCCCTCGTCCTGCAGGGCCCAGCGCTGGGTTTGACAAGGACAAAGACCTTTCTGGTGAGCATCTCATGTCTCTTATCAGCCACGTCCATCGGTGGTGGCAGCAGCGGCCCCGCTGGGGCTTGATGCACCCCGGGGCAGCGTGATGCAACGTCCTGCAAGCGGAGCAGCCACCAGTGTCCTGGGAATGAGCAGGGTCGGGGCCGGCTGCCAGACACGGCTCAGAGGGACCCGGGGTGCTGGGGATTGCGAATGGTACAGAAGTGATCCCTGTGTCCGTCCAGCTCCTCGGGTCACCGACTGTTCTGGGTTCAGCTCGCATGTTCCACAGCTGCCTGACAGGAGGATGGAGCCAGGAGGGGGCTGGTCTCTGCTCCCAAGGAACAAGGGATGGGACAAGAGGAAACGGCCTCAAGCTGCCCCAGGGCAGGTTTAGATGGAGCTGAGGAACAATTCCTTCCCCAGAGGGTGCTCAGGCATTGGAACAGGCTGCCCAGGGCAGTGCTGGAGTCACCGTCCCTGCAAGTGTTCACACCCCGTGTAGCCGAGGCCTCAGTGCCATGGGTTAGTGGTGGCCTTGGCAGTGCTGGGGAATGGTTGGACTGGATGAGCTTAAAGGTCTTTTCCAACCTCGTTGATCTATGAGTCTATGATTCAATTGATCATGTTAATCTTATTCAGCACTTCCCCACATGTCCCAGTGTGATTTTTCCCTGAGGCACCACCAGCCTCTCCAGCTGCCCAAAGCAAAAGCCATTGCTGGAGGTGACCTCAGGCCTTCCTCCCTGTGACCAAGGTCTTCTCCAGAGCACACAGGTCCTGTCCCTCAGCTCCAGCCAGGTAGAGCACCACAGGGACATCACCTCCTCCGTGGTCCTCAGCTCACGAGGAACCAACATCCCTCCATTCCTCATGATTCAAGCCCTGCCTCTGCCATCAGCAAGGAGCTCCAAAGGCAGTTTGGAGCCTCCATGTCCACTTCTACCATTGTGTCCCAGATAGAGGTGTCATTGCAATGGGGACACCCTGGGTCTCTCCCAGTTTCCCTCCCTTGTTCCATTTTCTCTGGATGAGACAGGCTGCAACTTTTCCCAGGCTGAGGAAGGACATGGAGGGCAGATCTGCTCTGACATCCTCGCTCTGACTGGCAGGACTTGTGTTTGCCCATGTCCTGGGGGACGTGGTGCTCTGAAGCTGCTTTCATAGAAAACCAAGCCTTTTGGGTGAGGGTGAATTGAGATCCTTTGGGTCTCTGTGGCCACAGACCCGGTGTTTGGGCAAGACCCCCCTGACACACCATCCTCCTGGGGAGCACATCTCCAGCCACAGCTTGGGAGGGGGGAAAATGCCACCACACGCATCTCCAAGGGTGCCCATGTCATCCCCAGCACCTTCTGCTGCAGATCTCCCATGTCTCTGACTGCCCTGAACCCCCCCGGCCTGTCCTTGTCCTTGCTTGAACCTGACCAGGAGCCTTTCAGATATGGGTGGCTCTGGGTCTGTCCCCAGCAGCCTCCTCTGAGCCCCTGGCCCCTCTGTCACCCACTCGGCCACAGGTTGTTGGGGACCCCGTCCCTGCTGCCCGTGCTCAGGGAGGACAAGAAAAGCCAACGTGGCCTCAACATCCAGGGAGAATGGCCTGAACAAGGAGAGAGGAGATGGGAACCCAAAGCTTCGTGTCTGAATATGGGGCTGAGGGCTGGGGGCTGTTGCTTTCCACAGGCACCGAGACCTGCAGCTCCGCTGCCCTCAGGGACAGTCCCAGGCTCAGCCCCACTTGGGGCAGCTCCAGGGCAGGAATCCCTGATGGGCAGCAGAAAGGCCTGGGGAGCTGTGGGGCACGGGGAGCTGTGGGGCACGGGGAGCACCTGCGGTGGTGGGACACCCCTGGGGAGACCTTTGAAGAGGGCCCTGAATCTGCTGTCTTACCATAGCACAGGTTGATGCCCATATACTGTCTTTTATGTGCACAGCAGCAGGGTGCAAGAAGAAAGTTCTTGCTGGGTTCGTTGGGAATCACTGGCACAGGTTGCCCAGACAAGTGGTACGTTCCCCATCCCTGGAAGTGTTCCAGATCAGGTAGGATGGGATTTTGAACAACCTGGTCTACTGCACGATGTCTCTGCCTGGAGCAGGGGATTAGGAACTGAATGAGGTTTGAAATTCCCTCCCAACCCATCCTGTGACTCTGTGATTCTTTGTTTCTTCACATTCCCTATCACTGATGGCATGCGAACCCCCTCCCAGCTCAGACAGTGTCCCCCTGTCCCACACCAGGTCCCTCCCCGAAGGCTCCATGACAGTAAAGCACCAACACCATCACCACCAACAACAGCTTCTGAGGGCTCATTTTATTATCAAAGACAGGGAAAAGCCCCCCTGGAGTCCAGGAACCAGCTGGAAAAGGGCTCGGCAGCCGCAGGCACCGTCGGGGCTCGGGGCCACCGCTCGACATCGCCGCTTCGTGCTGCTCTTTGAAAATGAAGAGCAGGGCACGAGCCTGCGGCTCCTCATGGACCTGCAGCACCTCCAGAGGCTTCTTCCCATGAGGATGAGGCACCGTCTGGCTCTGGGGTGGCCGCAGCCGGGAGATCCGCTGCCACGAGCGGGGCTGGGGAAGAGCCGGGATGGGCACGGTGGGGACGTCCTCTCCTTCGTGCCACCAGCACCCGTCCTGCAACGGCAGCTCTGCTGAGCCCGAGACCATCCCAGGAGCTCCCTGGGACCAGCCCTGCCCCATGGGCCCTGAACCCCCCAGTCTCTGCACAGAGGGATGGGATGAGCCCCCTCCTTCGGCGGGGAGATGGGAACCTGCCAGCCCATGAGGGGACAGACCCCGTTCCCATGCGCTTCCCGGGAGCTCCCCACCCGGCGGTGCCGGGGACCCCTCCGTGGCCCTCGGCCCCCCCTGGCCCCGGTGCCCCCGGTCTCAGCATCCCGCAGCTCTTACCTGGTGGCCGGGGCAGGGTCACCAGCTGGGCTGCCCCTCGCTGGGGCTGATCTGCTCCAGGATCTGGCTGTACCTCCGCGTGAGGGCGTTGGTGTCCCTGGTGAGGTGGGTGAGGACCTGCTGCAGCCCGGCCAGGTGGTGGCACAGCCGCTGCTCCAGCCGCTCCTCCCCGCTGCCGGCGTCGTCCCAGGACGCGTCGGGGCTGGCGCTGGCCGGGCTCCGGTCGCTCCCGGAGGCCAGGCCCTTCTCCACCATGGGCTTGATGGCCTTGAGGAGCTGGTAGCGCTCGTAGAGGTCCGTGTGGCCATTGGCATCCGGAGCCGCCCCGTCCTGCTGCTGCGGGAAGACCCCTCGGAGCAGGCTGGGGAACATCACCTCCTGCTCCATCTTCTGCGTGGCTGAGAAGTACTGCTCCATGGCCCCGCTCCCGGCTGCGGCAGCGCTGCTCCGGGCTCTGCTCCGCGCTCTGCTCCCCGGCTCCGCCGCGGCCTCTTTATGCGGTGCCGGGGCCCGGCCCCGCTCTGCCGCGCTCCGCTGCGGGCCCCGGGGCTGTCACCTCTGCCCCTTCCCGCTGCCACGCGCCCGGGACGTGGGCACTGCGGGGACATTGAGCAACCCCGCTCCCGGCCGTGGGGCAGCGCCGGGGGTTGCAAAAGGGGTGGGTGACCCCGTGGCCTTGCCACAAATAGAACCATTGCCACACGCTGCAGGGACCCCTGGGCACAGCAATGCCGGGCACTGCCCCATCCTGGCCTCTGCTCTGCCATGGGGTTTGGGGGGGACGGCCCCGTCTGCACTCTATAGGCAGCTGTTCCGAGCCCCATCGTTCCCGCTGTCCCTACATGTGCCCACGCTGCCACCCGTCCTCTCCCCACCAGACCTGTCCCCACCACCCCTCCTGTCCCTTCCTGGGTGTCCCCAGCATCTCCGGGGTCCTGCCATGGGTCCCAGTGCTGCACCGAGCTGTGTGGGTGCTGCTGGCCCCATGTCGGTGCCAGCCAGGAGCTTGGCTTGTGGGCTTGTGGGCACTGCAGAGCTGCTTGGAGGTGCAGGGACATCACAGTGCTCCGGGGACAGAGGGACACAGGGGATGCTCTGCACCCCAGCTCCCTTCAGCACCATCCTCTCAAGCTGCCTGTAGTGCTCTTGGCAGCATGTTGGGGGGTAATTGGGGTTCGGCAGCCCCAGGTCACTCCCCAGCTCTCCATCCTTGTGACGTGCACCATTCCCAAACCCTCCCCGTGCTCTGGGACCCCATCAGCCAAAAGTGGGACCCCACATCCTGCTGGGAGCCGGGGGGAGCCGCTGCTGCCGGCAGCGATGGCAGGAGCAGGGGGAGAAGGGCCGGGGCTGGGTCCCAGCACAGCCACCGTGGGGCTGCAGCGTGGCTGGGGACAGGCTGAGCCTCAATGGGGCACCCAGCCCCAGGTTGGGGTCCAGGGGAGGCTGCTCAGGGCCATCAGTCTGCAATGATGAGTGAGGTTGTGCTGCCGCATGAGTCCTGTGCGTGTTCATGGGGACTCGGGATGGGGACATGGTGAGGAGCAAATGCCGTGATGGAAATCTCCCACAGACACGGCTCTGAGCCACCACTGCCCATGGGGAGCATGGACCATGCCAGCGCTGCTCCCAGTGCCCCCGTGGTGGGGCAGAGGCCACGGCTGGTGCAATGGCCACCGCTGTGGCAGTCAGCAAACATTGTTCTATTTGAGGAAACACTGCAGGGTCCCTTATCTCATCTGTAACCCTTGGTGGTGGCAGCTCTCCCACTGTCCCCACATGTCCCAGCCACTGGCACCTCCCGCTGTCAGATTCCCCCGTGGTACCACCAGGACTCCCAGGGAGAGGTGGATATGATGGGTTGGAGATGTCCCTGTGGGCTGAGGGACTTCATGTCCTGGGGAGTCGTGGCACCAAGCCCCCTCCTGCCCCTGGCAGGGCTGGCTGGGGTGGCTCTTGCCCGTGGGTCCCCAGAGGGAAGGACATGTCCCAGCAGAGGTATGACTGTCGCTAGTGGCTGCAGACCCATGTGTCCTCCATGAACTGCATGGTGAAGCTCCAGCCCCAGGGCAGATACAGCCCATCATGTCTGCCATGGCCACTCTGGGGGACACTATGGTGTCCTCTGCACCTCCAGGGAGCTCCATGGTGGCCCAGACACCCTGAGAGCACGGAGCTGGCAGTGCCTGCACACCTCAGTGTGGTGCTGGTCCCCATGGCAGGACACTCAGAATCCCTGGGAACAATCAAAAGGGGACAAGATGGGTGGTGGGGACAGGTATGGGGGCAGTGGGCAGGCAGCAGTGTGGGCAAGCAGCTGGGACATGTGGGGACAGTGGGAGAGCTGCCACCACCAAGGGTTACAGATGAGATAAGGGACCCTGCAGTGCTTCCACAAATAGAACAATGTTTGCTGACTGCCACAGCGGTGGCCATTGCACCAGCCGTGGCCTCTGCCCCACCACGGGGGCACTGGGAGCAGCGCTGGCATGGTCCATGCTCCCCATGGGCAGTGGTGGCTCAGAGCCGTGTCTGTGGGAGATTTCCATCACGGCATTTGCTCCTCACCATGTCCCCATCCCGAGTCCCCATGAACACACACAGGACCCATGCGGCAGCACAACCTCACTCATCATTGCAGACTGATGGCCCTGAGCAGCCTCCCCTGGACCCCAACCTGGGGCTGGGTGCCCCATTGAGGCTCAGCCTGTCCCCAGCCACGCTGCAGCCCCACGGTGGCTGTGCTGGGACCCAGCCCCGGCCCTTCTCCCCCGCTCCTGCCATCGCTGCCGGCAGCAGCAGCTCCCCCCGGCTCCCAGCAGGATGTGGGGGTCCCGCTTTTGGCTGATGGGGTCCCAGAGCATGGGGAGGGTTTGGGAATGATGCACGTCACAAGGATGGAGAGCTGGGGAGTGACCTGGGGCTGCCGAAACCCAGTTAGCCCCCAACATGCTGCCAAGAGCACTACAGGCAGCTTGAGAGGATGGTGCTGAAGGGAGCTGGGGTGCAGAGCATCCCCTGTGTTCCTCTGTCCCCGGAGCACTGTGATGTCCCTGCACCTCCAAGCAGCTCTGCAGTGCCCACAAGCCCACAAGCCAAGCTCCTGGCTGGCACCGACATGGGGCCAGCAGCACCCACACAGCTCGGTGCAGCACTGGGACCCATGGCAGGAACCCGGAGATGCTGGGGACACCCAGGAAGGGACAGGAGGGGTGGTGGGGACAGATCTGGTGGGGAGAGGACGGGTGGCAGCGTGGGCACGTGTAGGGACAGCGGGAACGATGGGACTCAGAAGAGCTGTCTATAGAGTGCAGATGGGGCCGTCCCCCCCAAACCCCATGGCAGAGCAGAGGCCAGGATGGGGCAGTGCCCGGCATTGCCGTGCCCAGGGGTCCCTGCAGCGTGTGGCAATGGTTCTATTTGTGGCAAGGCCACGGGGTCACTCACCCCTTTTGCAACCCCCGGCGCTGCCCCACGGCCGAGAGCGGGGTTGCTCAATGTCCCCGCAGTGCCCACGTCCCGGGCGCGTGGCAGCGGGAAGGGGCAGAGGTGACAGCCCCGGGGCCCGCAGCGGAGCGCGGCAGAGCGGGGCCGGGCCCCGGCACCACATAAAGAGGCCGCGGCGGGGCCGGGGAGCAGAGCGCGGAGCAGAGCCCGGAGCAGCGCTGCCGCAGCCGGGAGCGGGGCCATGGAGCAGTACTTCTCAGCCACGCAGAAGATGGAGCAGGAGGTGATGTTCCCCAGCCTGCTCCGAGGGGTCTTCCCGCAGCAGCAGGACGGGGCGGCTCCGGATGCCAATGGCCACACGGACCTCTACGAGCGCTACCAGCTCCTCAAGGCCATCAAGCCCATGGTGGAGAAGGGCCTGGCCTCCGGGAGCGACCGGAGCCCGGCCAGCGCCAGCCCCGACGCGTCCTGGGACGACGCCGGCAGCGGGGAGGAGCGGCTGGAGCAGCGGCTGTGCCACCACCTGGCCGGGCTGCAGCAGGTCCTCACCCACCTCACCAGGGACACCAATGCCCTCACGCGGAGGTACAGCCAGATCCTGGAGCAGATCAGCCCCAGCGAGGGGCAGCCCAGCTGGTGACCCTGCCCCGGCCACCAGGTAAGAGCTGCGGGATGCTGAGACCGGGGGCACCGGGGCCAGGGGGGCCGATGGCCACGGAGGGGTCCCCAGCACTGCCGGGTGGGGAGCTCCCGGGAAGCGCATGGGAACAGAGTCTGTCCCCTCACGGGCTGGCAGGTTCCCATCTCCCCGCCGAAGGAGGGGGCTCATCCCATCCCTCTGTGCAGAGACTGGGGGGTTCAGGGCCCATGGGGCAGGGCTGGTGCCCAGGGAGCTCCTGGGATGATCTCGGGCTCAGCAGAGCTGCCGTTGCAGGACGGGTGCTGGTGGCATGAAGGAGAGGACGTCCCCACCGTGCCCATCCCGGCTCTTCCCCAGCCCCGCTCGTGGCAGCGGATCTCCTGGCTGCGGCCACCCCAGAGCCAGACGGTGCCTCATCCTCATGGGAAGAAGCCTCTGGAGGTGCTGCAGGTCCATGAGGAGCCGCAGGCTCGTGCCCTGCTCTTCATTTTCAAAGAGCAGCACGAAGCGGCGATGTCAAGCGGTGGCCCCGAGCCCCGACGGTGCCTGCGGCTGCCGAGCCCTTTTCCAGCTGGTTCCTGGACTCCAGGGGGGCTTTTCCCTGTCTTTGATAATAAAATGAGCCCTCAGAAGCTGTTGGTGGTGGTGGTGTTGGTGCTTTCCTGTGGTGGAGTCATTGAGAAGGATGTGGGATGGGGTGGGGGAAACACTGTCTGAGCTGGGAAGGGAGTTCACATGAGATCAATGATGGGGAATGTGAAGGGACTAAGAATCAGAGAGTCACAGAAGGGTTTGGGTTGGAAGGACCTTAAAGCTCCTCCAGTTCCAACCCCCTGCCACGGGCAGGGACACCTTCCACTGGAGCAGGTTGCTCCAAGCCCCTGTGTCCAACCTGGCCTTGAACACTGCCAGGGATGGGGCAGCCACAGCTTCTCTGGGCACCCTGTGCCAGTGCCTCAGCACCCTCGCATTAAAGAATTTCTTCTTGAACCCTGCTGCCGTGCACCTACAACAGAGGGTGGGAGACATCAACCCATGCTCTAGCAGTCACCAGGTTTAGGGCCCTCTTCAAAGGTCTCCCCAGGGGTGTCCCACCACTGCAGGTGCTCCCCGTGCCCCACAGCTCCCCGTGCCCCACAGCTCCCCAGGCCTTTCTCCTGCCCATCCGAGATTCCTGCTCTGGAGCTGCCCCAAGTGTTGCAGCGTTTCAGTTCTGTCTGTGCAGCCACATCCAGTGGAACAGGAAGCAGGGACCTGGCACACACGCTCAGCAGCAGGAGACAAGAGATAAAGCACAGTTTTGACCCCAAAAAGCGTATGTTCATGGGTTAGAAGCACCAGGGAGAGGTAAAAAGGAGGCACTTAGACAAGTAGTTATATAAAACATTCACCACAGGAACAATTTTCCACGTTCACAGTTAAATAACTGGAAAAGGGGTGAATTAAAGTCATTATCTTATTACAAATACCAGTTACCTACATATTGGTACACCAGAATGGAACAGAAGAGCAAAGAATTAAACACCAAGTATTGAACTGTAGCTTTTATTACATGAAAACTGGTTCATTTCCCAGCCATGGACGGTTGAGCAGTGACAGAGTTCTTGGACTGGGATTAGCCCATCCTGTGTCGTGTCACCTCAGCGAACTGGGCAGAATTCCTCCAGAACCTCTCCTATTCTTTTCTTTTCTGCAAGAGGCGAAGGTGAGAAACCTCATCAGCATTTGAGATCGATTCTGATGTTTCAGATTAAGGTTAACAATCTATCCCCTTTTGGAATGGCTTTAACCTGCCAGAGGGGAGACTGAGATGAGCTCTGAGGCAGAAGCTCTTCCCTGTGAGGGTGCTGAGGCGCTGGCACAGACTTTTCCCAGAGAAGCTGTGGCTGCCCCATCCCTGGCAGTGTTCAAGGCCAGGTTGGACACAGGGGCTTGGAGCAACCTGCTCTAGTGGAAGGTGTCCCTGCCCGTGGCAGGGGGTTGGAACTGGATGTGCTTTAAGGTCCCTTCCAACACAAACCAGGCTGGGATTCTATGAAGCCACCAAATCCCTGGTTTTTGCTACCAACAGTGAACTATCACCTTGCTGCATAAATTATATATGTCATTCCTTCTCCCCAGGGCTCTCCACAGATGCCTCTGCAGAGATCTCAGCATTAACACTTCTTTCTTTCTGCATATTCCTTCCAACATGGCAGGATGTGGATCACAATCCAACAGCCACACTCCCTCAGTTGTAACTGTATTAGAAAATAGTCAATTTTCACCAAAATTTACCATCACATCACTGGGCTTAGTGACAACATTTACTAAAGCTCCGTTCTTTTGAGGTGCTCATCAAAGCACCTGATCAACTAAACAGAAGTCAGAGTCACAGGGAAGAGCTTCTGCCTCAGAGCTCATCTCAGTCTCCCCTCTGGCAGGTTAAAGCCATTCCCCTTGGCCTGTCCCTACAGACCCTTGTCCAAAGCCCCTCTCCAGGTTTGCTGGAGCCCCTTTAGGCACTGGAAGACCTCTCTCTCTCTCTATATATATAAAAAAATATATAGACCTCTATATTTATGATATTATTTACATTTGTAATATATATACACCTCTAATTTATAATATTATGTAAGGTCTCTATTTTCATCTCATAAAATCCTTAATACTGATGCAATTTACATTGTGAATAAGCAGGAAGGAGTCAGCAGTCGGTCCAACTTGCTAGAAAAGACCAGATTCCACAAGCAGCCCAGCACCATCTTTACACAAAGGTACATCAGGGCAGGCCGAAATCTTCCTTTAAAACACCAACTTATCCTACCTGTTCCCTTGAAGTCCTCTGGGTGCTGCTTGACGTACTCCAGCAGCTCTCTGTCCAGTTTGGCATACATGTACTCCATGCGCTTAGCCAGGTAATAGCCAACAAACCACCCCACGGTGGTGAACAGGACCTGGCGGTGAACTCCTGCAGCAGGGAGGGGAATACCCCTGGTCTGAGCCCATCTCCCCGCTCCATGTGGGTCCCCTGCTTTCTCCAGCCCCCCCCCCCAGACACTTCAGTCCCGTAGGTCCCAGCTCCTGTCCCTGCTTTGATTCTGTGGATATAGGGTCAAATATAGGGCGCCCCAGGTCCCTATAGCACCCTCACCTGCAGCACTGACAGCCCCACAGATAGGACCCCCCTTTGCTCAGGGCTCCTTCCCCTTCCTGTCACCCCATATCCCCCATAGAGTCACCTCAAATCCCCTCCACACCCTCCACACCCATATGATTCCCCTTCCCAGCTCCCTCTGATTACCTCCAATCCCCCCCCTTCTGCTAACAAACAGACCCCTCAGGGCTCCTTCCCCTTCATTCTCATCATCCCTTAGAGACACCCAAACACCTACAGAGCACCCCTTTTCCCCCCAGACCTTCACCTCAGGACCCCTTCTCCTTCCCACTGCCCCTATATCCCACAGAGTCACCTCAAATCCCACATACCCCCTTCCCCATCCCCGCTATAACTCCCTCAACCCCTCACCTTCTTCCCACCCCTATATCCCTCAATGTCACCCCCAATCCTGCACCCCCCCTTCCCAGCCTCCCTAATCCCCTCTGCTTGCTCATCCCCTCACCTCAGGGTCCCTCAGAGTCACCCCAAATCCCATATACCCCCTCCAACAGCACCCTCTATCCCCAGCCCCTCACTTAAGGGTGGCTCCCCCTTTTCCCCATCCCTATATCCCTCAGATGCACCCCAAATCCCATATACCTCCACCCCCTCATCTCAGGCGCCCTTCTCCTCCCTCCCACCCCTATATCCCTCAAGATCACCCCAAATCCCACATATTCCATCCCGCAGCACCTTCTAACCCCACCAGCCCCTCACTTCAGGTCAGGGCTCTATCCCCCTCTCCCCATCCCTATATCCCTCAAGATCACCCCAAATCCCACCCACTTCACCCCACAGCACCCTCTACCCCCCTGCTCCTCACTTAAGGGTGGCTCCCCCTTTTCCCCATCCCTATATCCCTCAGAGTCACCCCAAATCCCACATACCCCCTAACCCCGCTCCTTCTCCATCCCCTCACCTCAGTCTCCCCCTTCCCTCCCGCCTCATCCCCTCCCCTCAGGGCTCCGCCATTCCCGCCGCACCGGCTCTGAGGACGGGCCGGTGGTTGAAGCCGTTGTCCAGCAGCGCCGATAACCAGCCCGTAAAGCCCAGCCACGCCGAGATCCTGTTGAAGATGGGCGGCGGCGGCAGCGACCGCGACTCGTCGGGCAGGAACACCATGGCGGCGGCGGCCCGCCAAGGTGACCGGGCGGAGCGGTGCTGTGGAGGCGCCCTCCGCCGACACCGCCGCCGCGCACTCGGGTTCCGCGCCCTGGCAGAGCCGCGGCGTTTAATGAAAAAACACTAAAATGCCGAAAACAGCCCCAAAACCCAGCTCAAAACAACATCCCCCCATCCCTCCCAGAGCCTTTATCGGGGGTCCCCTCAGTCCGCAGCCCGGTGGGTGAAGAGGCTCAGCCTGTGAAGCATTAGGGAGGGCAGGCTGTAATTAAGTGTTTAATTAAACACTAAAATCAAACCCAACTCATTTTCAGAGCTGTTCCTGGCAACGGGTTAAAGAATGAGACCGACCATGGTGTTATTTTTTCATATAAATCATACTAATATTTATATAAATCATATTAATATTTAATATTAATATAAAATCACATTAAAACTGTTGCAACAGTACAATGACTGATATAACTGTTAATGAACACATAAACTGGTTTGTGTTGGAAGGGACCTTAAAGTTCATCCAGCTCCAACCCCCTGCCACGGGCAGGGACACCTTCCACTAGAGCAGGTTGCTCCAAGCCCCTGTGTCCAACCTGGCCTTGAACACTGCCAGGGATGGGGCAGCCACAGCTTCTCTGGGCACCCTGTGCCAGCGCCTCAGCACCCTCACAGGGAAGAGCTTCCGCCTAAGAGCTCCTGCCTAAGAGCTCATCTCAATCTCCCCTCTGGCAGGTTAAAGCCATTCCCCTTGGCCTGTCCCTCCAGGCCCTTGGCCAAAGCCCCTCTCCAGGTTTCCTGGAGCCCCTTTAGGCACTGGAGCTGCTCTAAGGTCTCCCCTTCAGGAGCCTTCTCTTCTCCAGGCTGCCCCAGCCCAGCTCTCTCAGCCTGGCTCCAGAGCAGAGCTGCTCCACCCCTTGCAGCAGCTCCGGGGCCTCCTCTGGCCTCGCTCCAGCAGCTCCACGTCCCTCTTGTGCTGTTGCCCAGAGCTGGATCAGGGCTGCAGGGGGGGTCTCCCCAGAGCGCAGCAGAGGGGCAGGATCCCCTCCCTGACCTGCTGCTCACGGGCAGGTTCTGGGCTCAAGTGCACACTGAAGCCGGGTCACGGGGAGCTGGAGACACTATGCGACTAATTTAAAAGCTCAAGATTCAGGTGTTCAAGAGCCTGACAAAACACCCCAGGACAAATTCCCAGGTAGACTCTCCCTCCTTACTTGTGTGGGTGTCCCTCAAAAGCACAGCTCAGATACGAGCTGAAAAAACCATAAGAAAGGCTCAAACAAAAAATACCAAGTTTTTATTTACATATTCCACAGACTGCAGTTACAACGCTCTGCTACACAGCAACGATCCCTTGTGATTTGCTGCAGTGATTGTTGTTTAAATACAGACACTAATAGGAAAGCCAGGCAGGTTTTCCTTGGGAATGAAGTCTGGCCCTTGTTAAGTTCACAGTTAATCCACGGCAAGTGGCATCACACTGTGCCCTATGTAATGGTGATGAGTGCTTCTGCTCAGAGGTATCCTTGGTGGGCAGTATAGAAGTGTTAGAACTCCCCTCCTGGTCATGGTAGATGTAGGCTGGATCATATGTCCTTATGACAACCCTCAACTGTGCTGGATAATCCCCTCAAAGGGATAACCCAGGACTGGTCCAAACACTGTGACTTTACTCAGCCTTTTGTCTAACAGAAATTCTCTCAGTCAAGACAGAGATGTAGAGTTTCAGCCAAGCGTATGTGACACCCAGAGCACAGTAGACAGAGGTGAGCAGCAGAGGGACGAAAGGATAATGCCACTTCCAGGGGGTCAGGGGAAATATAAATTCACAGAAGATTTCCAAAGGCACCAGTTGGATGAGGTAGATTGTTTCGAGCCAGTTAAGGAGAGGCCTCTCTCTCCTGTCAGAGGAATTAAAAGCAAAAGGTAGTATTAAAATACATTAAAAATAATTTAAAATAACTTCTGTTTTTTTCACTTATCACTGGTGACTAGTGCAAAGAATCACCCCCAAAAGCTCATTAACTCTGCAAATAACAATTTAAAGAGTTTCAGTAGGCAAAACCCAGCATGGTAACAAAGAATACCGCTAATTCCCTTATCATGTGGCTATTACACCAAGTTCCAAGATTCCTTGGAATGTAAGTAGAAATCTCATCAGCTGTTCACCTCACATCATTTCAGTGAACAGAGATATCCATAGAGACACTTCTACATCCAAAGCCCAGAGAAGCTGTGGCTGCCCCATCCCTGGCAGTGTTCAAGGCCAGGTTGGACACAGGGGCTTGGAGCAACCTGCTCTAGTGGAAGGTGTCCCTGCCCGTGGCAGGGGGTTGGCACTGGATGAGCTTTAAGGTGCCTTCAACCCAAACCATTCTATGATTCTGTATTACTGCAAAAACCCACAATACCATTTGTAACTGGTGCAGATAAACTCTAGATAACTCGCTGCCACAAGTGCTCCAATACTGAATTAAATCCTCACAGGCTACAACATTATAACTTCATGCTTTAACAGCACATGGAGCAGGTGGGGATTTACAGCCTACTGGGACCAACTGGAGAGCTGTCACAATTCCAAAGTAACCAGGATGGGCTGTAATTATCCCAGCTGAAGCCATGCCTCCTGAGAGGAGAGCAGAGGCAGCAGCACCTTTTGACAAGTAACACTTTAATTTGACACTTGAGCAACAGTTTGCTGTGTGACAACATCATTCCCAGTAACAGAAGAGAGTGTTCTGTTCTTGGTGGTAGGAACACGCTTCTTTAATTACCTGAACAGAGATTTCAATGAAGAGAAGCTATAAACAGTGAACAGCAGCATGAGCAGGATTTTAGTTGGGAGTTCTGAAACACAGGAACATAATACACTTTGAAAGTTAATGATAAAAACCTTTTTGCCATATAAATTCCAGGATCTTTAAACCCTACTAATCACACTCGCACTGTTCAAGTTATTGTCTCCAAAGAGAACTAAGTGTTTTACTGCATAGGACATGGAAAAATGAGAAATCACTGGGAAGCTTAAAACAAATGACAGCCAAATCAATGCTATTTGGTTCCAGGTTGGATGCTAGATAAAAATGAAGTAATAGAGAAAGCAGGGGAAGTTTCTCATTTCTCAAAGTAGCAGCTTTGCCACTGCAAATAAGAAGCATTATCAGACAGAGAGAGTCTGGATTTGAACTCTCCCAAAGGATGACAATCAATACAGTGTTGTCACAGCTACGATGGCCTGGGGTTTTAGTGAGGCAAACAGAGCCCTAATTAACTGGAAGGGGAGGAAGGAAGGAACAGCTTTTGGCCACAAAGACAAATCTGCCCCTTCACAAACTGATTTAACTGGTGCTGCTGCATCATTTCTTAGTTTAAGCACATTACTGACAGCATGAAGTCAGCTGGAAACCAGCCTGCCAGGTTCATGCTTCCTAATTGTCTTCATTACTCTTCCTTCACATGGTGATGTTGGATGGGGGAAGTTTCTAGAACTGTGGCAGAATGAGGGATAACAAAGAGAACTGTGACAATTTCTTATCTCAATTCAGCTTAAGTGCTACTCCTCCTTCTTCTACAGCTTTTAAAAGCAACATTTCTTTCCACTAGCTGGAGAGTTTGTATTTGTGGAAGCAGGCAGACATACAGCCTCCTGCACCTTTCAACATAACCACACAATCCAAACCCATGACCCAAAATAGAAACCACTCAAAGCAGTAAGATGAAAGCGCAGAAAGAAGGAAAACACTTTACCTGGTGGTGTGAACAACAATGGAAAAAGTGAGAAATGCCCTGTTGTTGTCAGAATCAAGTAGATGCCAGCATCCTTGGCTCTCTGAACAGACAACAAGCTAAAAATGATAAGAATTTGTTAGGCTTTGGTCTTTTAGCAAAGCAAACTTCAGCAAAACACAACACAAATCCCAAGAGACTGAAGTCAGTTTCATAGTATCCCAGTCCCTCCAAACACTGGGCCTGGGATGACGTCTCCTGCTTCCAAACCACCTGGCCTGAGAGATAAAAATGCAGGAGAAAGAAAAATCAGCTATAAATCCCTTTGCCAGCTGGCTGCCAACATTATCATCCCTGCTTTGTCTCCTTTTGTTTTTCCAGTGCTAATTTCCTCCCTTCTTTCCTCCCTCCCACAATTCTCACTTCAAGAGTTTAAACATCACTGTGTCTCCAAACAAGCGAAATAGAGTTTGTAGCAACACTGGTGAGGCAGCTTCTGATTCTACCCTGAGCAGTCATGAAGTCCTTCTGGTAGAAACCATGTATTGCTCCTGTCAAGCACAATGCAGAAGGTCCCTTTCCTCAGCTGGCTCCTGAGTTTTAACTATGAACCACAGCACTCACAAAGGCTTGAGCTGTGATATCTTTACATTTGTCCCTGCCAGAGCAGATCTCTAAACTATTCAGAGAGAAGAAGAACTAAATTAACCACAAATGCTCCCCAAGCTTGAGTATGGCAGCAGCGCCAAGTGCTCTGCACCAGGCAAGGCAATCAATTCGTCTCTTTAAGAAGCAAAGCCACAAGACATGCAACAAACAAGTCTTGGACTTTCGGGGTGCAATGAATACACAAATGGAATAACAGTGGGGGAAATAAAGCACCCTGCTTTCACCACCATGTCACAATGAGCTGTATCAAGCCTGCTCCCAGGCCGTCTCTAAGAAAAGGAAGCTTCAAGGGGAAGCTGAATGGATTCTTTTAAGAGCTGTGTGTGCACATGCAGCCTGAAGGCTGAACCCCATTCTAACATAAGCATGGCTTGGTTTGGTTTTCATTACTCTAACAGCAATCAAGCATCTGAATCAAAACAGAGATTTACTTTATACTATGCATCTTAGTACAGCTCAGCCTTCAAAGAGACACAAAAGAGGGCATGGAGTGCACAGGCCCGAGTCAGACTCCTAGTTCTCCCAGCACCACACACTTCTGTTCTTCTGATCACGTGTAAATCAGTACAAAGCTTTGCTGTGCCCCACAGAGCTGATATGGGACTCAGCTACTACCAATAAAGCTCTACTTACAGCTTCTGTCAGTGCAAGCTGTTGTAAAGTATAAACCAGTGTTAGTATCTCATAGAAGATACTGTTTGACACCACACCAGTTTCCTACATACGCTACACTGGCATGAGCACACCCGATTGCAAAAGCAGCCACATTTAATTGTGGTTGAAGTTAACTTCAAGTGCACTAAAACTTTACAGCTTCAGGCATTCTATGCTGATTTCCTGAGAGATATTGAAACCAAAGTGATCCTCTTTGAGGATTCTTCAACAAGTGGCTGCGGGTTCAGTTTGGCCAGCTGCTGCGTACAGAATTCACTTACCTTAGGGGCAGAATAGCAAGGAGTATTGCTTTCTCATGCACGTGCCAACCAAACATGAAGGAGCTCAATGCACAGAGAACAAGGCACTGCAGAAAGCCTCTGGGCCCTTGAGGTTTAAACCAAAGACAGAAAACAGAGGGCTAGAAACAACAGGCAAAAACAGGACTTCAGTGAACAGTCTGGAAATCCTGAACACAAGCCATTGTGCAAAGAGATGTTTCAATGTTACTAAACACCACTGCACCCAGGTTGTGCTTGTGGGGCACAAGCATTAACACAGCACTGGAGGAACTGTATCTATTTGGATGGAGGAGTAGAGCCTGGAGGACTTAATCAGTTTACCAGGAGAGGAAAAGCAGACTGAAAGACCACAGCCAACTCCATTAGTTGTGTTGCAAGAAGTGTCTTTGCATCAAAGCCACTGAACTCATTTTATCGAACTTACTACATAAAGGTGTTGAAACAAAGAGTATTTGCTCATTAGAGTGAGAAAGACTCTACATCCAGGTAATGACTTATCAAACCTTTAATTCTTTGCTTGCAGTATGAAGAACACCATCCTGCCTATAGCTCCCACTGTCAGGAACACCATAAGCTGCCCAGACAGTTCCATCAGTATCTCTACTCCCATCCTAGTTCAACTACTTTCTATCACAAAAGTTCTCTCATAGCTCAGCATGCAGAGTGGGTTTGATCCAAGATCTTTTTACCATTCCAGAGCTGACAGAGACATGATTTTAGAATCATAGAATGGTTTGGGTTGGAAGGGATCTTAAAGCTCAGATCTTAAAGCTCATACGGTTCCAACCTTAGGGGAAGGGACACCTTCCACTAGAGCGGGTTGCTCCAAGCCCTGTCCAACCTGGCCTTCAAACTTATTTGTTGCCCTAGAATTAAAATTCCTGTGAAGCTCATGCTAATCAAGTAAAACCTATGAGGGACAAAACACATCAGGGTCCCCCCCCCAAATCTTATTTATTCTTACCAGTATAGATATGAAAGTACAGATTAACGTTGCCAGTGGAGTCACAGAAGGGAGGACAGTGTGCTGAAATTCCTGAACCAGCCCTCCTGTCATAGAGGCTTTAGGAATTTTTGTGTGATCAAGAAAATTACACTTTAAACCTAAAAACAAAAGAAAAGCACAAATTGATAATTATTTATGAAGAAAATGAAGTAGCTGAAACAAGCACATGCCAAATTCTTGTCTTTTTTAAAGGTTAGCGGAGAGGAAAGATGGGTTTCTGACTTACTGCTGAAAATGTATCATAGAATCCCAGACTGATTTGGGTTGGAAAGGACCTTAAAGCTCACCCAGTTCCAACCCCTAGACATCATGTGCTGTGGTGTTGGGAGGATTAAGGCAATGTGAAAATGTAATTTACTACCTGCATTCCAATGGGGAGGACTAAAATCCAGAGAGCTCTCTCTGCTCTCTGGATTTTAGGCAGAGGCAAAACACCAACCAGCAGGATTAGGATACTGTACCTAAAACTGTCAGTGCTTTATCCACAGCGTTGTAGAGAGCCCAGAAGTTTGGGGCCCAATAGGCATGGCAGAGGCCTCGCTTGAAAGGGAAAAGCCGTGACATGACTTGAGGCAGTTGGCCCTGGGGGAAACAAGAGAGAAGAAAGAAACAGCCTCTTTAGACGAGATGTGGTTTCTGTTTTTACAACATCATTTTCTAACAGTTCAGGGGAATAAAAGGGTACAAAGGGGGGGTATTACCAATACTATGAAGGGGCCCAATGAAAGAGCAGAAACAAGACAGACAATCAAGCCCAGAAGAGTCAAATGAAGAAAGCTGAAACTTCTCCACTTCAGGGATCCATCTACAAGAAGCAAAGAGATCATCAAAACAGTTACTGTGGCAGAGAGGGTGGCAAAGCATTCCATGCCAACATGAATTGCTGGCACCTATCTAAAAGCACATAGCTTTTTATGTCAATGCATTCAGCTGCTTCCTTCAGCAGTTAGTCTGCATTTGTTGTTACCCACATCGCAGCTTCTACATTATACAAAGCTTTTGGTATTTTCTCTTTCAAAAGAAGTACCTTCTCTGCTCATGTGAGGAGTACTGCACATGTTTCAGTGCTAAGAAGTGGAGAGAAACTCAGAGAAGGACTTTGAAATAACTTCTGATGCTGATCCATATTAAGACTAATTCTTATGGCTTCAAACTGCCACCTCTAGCTGTTCATGTTGGGTTTTATAATGTGAAGCTCATTCCAATCATATAAAACCTCCTAGGGATAAACCACATCAAGTTTTCAAACAATATCATTTATTCTTACCAATATAGATGTGAAACTCCCTAGAATTGTGTATTTTGCAGAAAAATTCCAAAGATCTTTAAAGAATTTGCCAAGCAGAATTATCACCTGCCCCACAGCCATTTCATTCCGATGATATCTGCATGTCTTGTCTTCTCCTGGCCCCCCAAGACAATCCCCCAAAAGCAAGTGAGGAGAACCCCATCTTACCTGCATGATTTGCAGTAAAGCAATAGGATCGTAGCAAATAAATGCCATATGCTGGGGCCACGTACATGTAGATGTGCTTGAAATGTAGCAGAACAGCAAAAAGAAGAGCACCCTCCAAATATCTTCTCTGAAAGAAAAGCAGAGCAAAACCTAAGCTCTTCTACCTGTAGTCCCTTTTAGTGGTCCTCTGTTGTACTCCTGACAGGACACTTATCATAGGTATAAAAAGAGTGTTTACTTCAAATGACAATCTCAGTAGTGTTGTGCACAACAGGGATGGATAAGGAAACTATATTGTCACATGCTACTTGGAAAACTGGGATAGGTTTCACCTCCCTGCAGCTTCAGAGGTGTGTTTTCTAAGGACTGGTGACTTGGAAGGAGATAAGTTGGCAGGGAACCATGCCATGTTGCTCAGGTCTAACATAGACATTAGCTGTCTCATAGGGAACTGCAATGCTGCAGCATCAGCAAGCAATTATGGTGAGTTTCAAGCTCCCTTCTTGCCCCCAAACTCAACTCATGATTAGACATCCAGCTTAGCACACCTCAACTTCAACCCACTCCCATTGCCCTCAATGTGAGCAGCCCTCAATGTGCGAATTAAAAGCATCACTGCTTTTAATTCACTGCATTCACAATGAATTAATGCATCTAAAATACAGCAAAGAGAAAAGAGCCACTCGAGTTTACCTGACACAGTCGAGCCACAGAAAGAAGCATCAGCCCAAACAGAAAGCCATTGTACTGAAAGTGAATATCTGAACTTGAGTCAAGAAAGAATAAAGCAAGTTTTCTTTACTACTATCAGTCTTCTGGGGCAGACTCAATCTTATAAACAATAAATTCAAATCAAAATGGAACTTAAGTCAAGATAGCCACCTTATATTCACTCCACATAGACACAAAGTCACTGTTAAGCTTACAGGTAAGTACTCTTAGACATAAAATCTACTAATGCTAGTGTATTATCTTGAGGAAATGTCACAGTCTGACTATATACATATTGTGCATCTTATAAAAAACAAAACAAAAGGTTAATTCTCCACTTATTTAAGTATTAGTCTCGGCCACACACTCGTTAAAGGAGATGGCAGTCACCACTTCTCTCCCACCTGTAAGCAGGCAACTGAGACAAGGACTGGGAAGGAGAAAACTAGTCCTTCTATCAAAGAATTACTGTTGTTTTCCCTCTCTGTTCCCTCTTCAGCCAGATCAATGCACCTTGTGTCAACAGTGACTCACAATAACTGGACTTCTCAGAGTTATTTTTATACCCTCTTTAGAACACCTTGCTAATTCTCATGTAACATTAACCACTTGAAAACCATCTGAATATAAAGCACTTGTAAGAGTTTTCCTTGCCACGGGACAAACTTAGAAGCACACCCGGAACAAAGAGACTGTCTGCTAATGCTTTTGTAGGCACAGAGAAGTAGGCAGCAGGAACAGGCACACTGCTGCCAGACTGGTCCTCCTGCAGCTCATAATAGAATCCCAGATTGGTTTGGGTTTGAAGGAACCTTAAAGCTCATCCAGTTCCAATCCCCTGCCACGGGCAGGGACACCTTCCACTAGAGCAGGTTGCTCCAAGCCCCTGTGTCCAACCTGGCCTTGAACACTGCCAGGGATGGGGCAGCCACAGCTTCTCTGGGCTTTGGATACAGAACAACCACTTCCTCAACCTGCTGCTCACGCTCTGGGGGTGCAGCCCAGCACACGGGGGGGTTCTGGGCTCAAGCACACACTGAAGCCAGGTCACAGGAAGCTTCTTATCACCCAACAACCCCAAGTCCTTCTCCTCAGGCTGCTCCATCCAGTCTCCCCCAGGCTGTGTTTGTGCTGGGATTGCCCCGACCCAGGGGCAGGACCTTGCACTTGGCCTGGCAAATCAGACCAAGAAACTGAACAATTTCCATTTTGCCAAATACTAATTCTAATGAAAACATGAAGTTACTCACTAACCCCAGAAACACAACAGCACTGTTACTTGTTGTGATAGGAATAATAATATTCACGGGTTTGTACCACATGCTGTAACAAGTTGTTAAAGAAACCAATAACACACAAACAACCCACAACAGTTTGAAAGGATACGATCCACAATTAACAACCCAAAATTCCACAAGAGCAGAACAGCCAGAATAAACGTTGGTTTTTCCAGGATATCCTTTGCAGCACGTTTTCCATTGACACATCTGCAGCACCTGAGCAAGAACAAAAGCAACAGAAGCCTTAACTGAAGCAGCAAACAAAAACATCATTGCTTTTAAGAGTTGAGAAGTGCACTTAACCTGAAGTTAGCTATTTATTAGAATGGAAGGCAATAAAATTCTTGCTGAATTCATCAGGAGAAGACAGTTAGGAATAAAGTTTAGTAAAAACAGGATTTGAAAGTTCCATAGCTGTAGTAGCTGCTAAAGCTTCTGTCAAGTAGCTTAGTCTCAGGTTCAAGTCTCACATTCAGTAACTGTAAGGTTGTCATAACCTGTTTGCTGTCCACTTCTCAGAAGGAACAATGTATTGCTACACCTGGAGACAACGTACCAAAGTGTATTTAAGGTCCTCAGTTGGACACTAACCTCTTCCTGGCTCCCCCACTAACATTACAAGCTACTTCTGCTGTTTAAAAACATCTTATTACCTCTCAGTATGAAGCTACACGGTCCATATTATTATTTGAAGGTAAGGTTAGACCAGATTGAAAAGTTGGGGATGATTTGTGGTGAAATACTATTAGCAGAGCCACTTTAAGCCAGCTCATTCCTACATCTTGGAGTCAGAACAATAAAAGGAAAAGGTCACAAGGCAAAGCCAGCCCATTGCAAATAGAGAAAATAAATAAAGGAGCTCAGGTAGTGCTCCACTGCAACAGAGAACTTGAATGAGGGAAGACTGTCGCAGCCACATTGTTAAGGTAGGCAACCTATTTCTTAGAGCATCTCCCTCCCTGCACTCCTTAGGTATAAGAGAAACACTTCTTCACAAAGTCAGAGCACACTGAAAACCTGTAATAGTTAATTATAGGTTATATATAATATATAGAATCCATTGGAATCATCAGTTTATTATCAAGAATACCAAAGTGACTTTGCATATCTGATGATAACGGCTTTTGTCACAATTTTCCTTTATGCTTCTACTCTAGGAGAACAGAGTAATAAGAAAAGCAACAGGAAAAAGCCACTGAGGTGCACACAAGTTGTCCTGCAAGCCCTACAAAGTGAACCCAGCAACAGAAACAAACCACCTATAACGTGTGAAACAGGAGGTAAGGTCTGAATGTGCACAGGTCTGACCACAGGTACAGCACCAGCATCTCCAAGAACAAGTTACTTTGTGTTTAGCAGCACATTCCACATTTCTCCTTGAACAGCCTAAAGCAACTTGGATATTTCCATGCATTTATAAGCTTATTTGTAGAAATAATTGTTGTTACTCTAGAATAAGGCCTTACATTAAAGACCACCCACTGTCCCTACAAGTAGAGCATTAAGACTTACTCGTGGACTGCATAGATGAAAAGGATATCTGTAAAGATGACAGAGAATCTTTGGAAGAAGATGGTTGCATGACTGCTGTAATTCAGGTTTTCAATAACCAACATCTTGGGGTCAAAATACTTGGCAACATGTGAAAGGGCATATTCAAACCAAGCAAAAAAGGGTGGATAATCCAGGGTCCATTCTGAAGTTGCCTAAAGACAAAGTAAGATTAAATAGTTCAACACAATCTGTGCTGTTTCTAGTCCTTCAGTTCATCACAGCAAGTCAGCTGATGGATTTTATCCCAGTAGCTTCTATTTAATAGAAACAGGACAAGGGGGAATGGCTTTAACCTGCCAGAGGGGAGATTGAGATGAGCTCTGAGGCAGAAGTTGTTCCCTGTGAGGGTGCTGAGGCGCTGGCACAGACTTTTCCCAGAGAAGCTGTGGCTGCCCCATCCCTGGCAGTGTTCAAGGCCAGGTTGGACACAGGGGCTTGGAGCAACCTGCTCTAGTGGAAGGTGTCCCTGCCCGTGGCAGGGGGTTGGAGCTGGATGAGCTTTAAGGTCCCTTCAACCCAAACCACTCTGGGATTCTATGATTACAACCCAATTGTGTAGGCTGAGTCTATGATGAAATTAAAAGTGATTCATCCAGATTAAAATCAGTGCATGCTACTAGTGCACCAGCTCAAAACATTAACAGTGATTGATTTCATAATGGATATGGCCATTGATATGATTCATTCTTTATCATAGCTGTGTACCATTAATGACAGGAACAAAGAGAGCAGCAATTTAAGACCACTATGCAACTCTCCAATGTTCCACAGCCTTTATAATCCACATGCCTTAATCATCTTTTCCATTTCACCTCCATCAGCTTCCCCAAACAACTCTCATTTCTTAGCTAAACACTACAGAGGGCCAAGAAGTCATCACTGGCATGTTTTTATACCACTGCAGGACACCTGCCTGCCATAACAAAAGGCTTCCTCCTCCAGCATTCACACATGCCCAATTTGACTATAATTTAAACAAAGCTAAAAAACCCCCAACATGTACTTACTTCGTAGTACCACTGAGAGAGGGGCAAGTTGTGAGTGATGGCAAGCCAATTCCTATGTACTTCAAAATCCGTGGAGTAACTGCAGAAGGTTTATAGTAAGAGTCAGATACACGCACTTAAAGGAGAAACACTTCAGAGCACATCACCACGGGGAGGTAAAAAGAAAACCTACACTGACCAGCTCTAGGGCAAGACTTCGAGCAAGTCCTGCCCATGGCAGGGGGTTGGAACTGGATGAGCTTTAAGGTCCCTTCAACCCAATCTGTGATTCTATGATCCTAAGTAACTCAGACAGTAACAAAGATGCTGCATGAACTTTGTGCCATGGAAATACAGAGGTGATACAGGGCAAGAATTACTTACAGCTTGGCCTTTTCTGACAATTAATGCCCAAATTACAGGCTTTAACTGACAATGCCTCAATTACAGGTTATAACTCATTTTTAGCCGCAATTTGACTTTTCGGGTTTATTTCTGAGCAAAAAAAGCTTTCCAAAATTAAAAAGCCATAACGTTCCAGCACATTTAAAGGCCCTCCCGACCAGGAACGTGTTATAAGCGCCTTCAACCCCCAAACCCAACCTATTTCCCCCCGCCGAGAGGACGAGGAGGCAGCGCCCCGCAGCGCCTCCCGCTCCCCACCACAACCCGAAGGAACGGAGCGCTTCAGGGCACCACGGTCCCTCAGAGCCCCCTCAGGCGCCATCCCCAGACCCAGCCCCGCCCTGAGGCGCAGCCCGCCGGCTCCCCGCCGCCCCAGCCCCGGTCCCAGCCCCGGTCCTCACTACGCGGGGACGAGCAGACACTTGAGGAGGGAGACGCCGAGCGCCAGCCCGCGGAACCAGCTCCTCCCGCCCGCCGCCGCCATGGCCGCCCCGCATGCGCGCTGCCGCCTCCCTCCGCCTCCCGCCCGCCGCGTTTGAAGAGCGCGGCCCCGCCCGCGGAGGAACGGGCGCAAGCGCGGAGCTGCCGCGGGTGCGGTACTGCGCGTGCGCGGGGCGGGGGCGCTGGTGGGATTGGGATTGTGGAGTGGAGCGGAATGGAATGGAGTGGATAAGAGTGGAATGGATAAGGAGTGGGGTGGAATAGAGTGGAGTGAATAAAAGTGGAATGGAATGGAGTGGATAAGAAAGGAGTGGAGTGGAGTGGAATGGAGTGGATAAGAGTGGAATGGAATGGAGTGGAGTGGAGTGGAATGGAATGGAGTGGATAAAAGAGTGGAGTGGAATGGAGTGGATAAAAGTGTGGAGTGGAATGGAGTGGATAAAAGTGGAACGGAATGGAGTGCATAAGAGTGGAGTGGAATGGAGTGGATAAGAATGAAGTGGAGCGGAATGGGATGGGATGGGATGGAGAGGAATGGAGTGGATAAGAGTGGAGTGGAGTACAATGGAATGGAATGGATAAGAGTGGAATGGATAAGAGTGGAGTGGATAAGGAGTGGAGTGGAATGGAGTGAATAAAAGTGGAATGGAATGGAGTGGATAAGAGTAGAGTGGAATGGAGTGGAGTGGGTAAGAGAGGAGCGGCGTGGAATGGAGTGGAGTGGATGAGAGAGGAGTGGCAGGGAATGGAGTGGATAAGAGTGGAATGCAGTGGATAAGAGAGGAGTGGATAAGGAGTGGAGTGGATAAGAGTGGAGTGGAATGGAGTGGAGTGAATAAAACTGGAATGGAATGGAGTGGAACGGAGTGGAATGGAGTGGTGTGGCTGAGAGTGGAGTGGAATGGAATGGAGTGGATAAGAGTGGAATGGAGTGGAATAGAGTGGATAAGAATGCAGTGGAGTGGAATGCAGTGGACAAGAGTGGAGTGGAATGGAATAGAGTGGGTAAGAGTGGGGTGGAATAGAGTGGAGTGGGTAAGAGTGGAGTGGAGTGCAATGGAGTGGATAAGAGTGGAGTGGAGTGGAATGCAGTGGATAAGAGTGGAAGGGGATGGAATGGAGTGGAGTGGTATAAAGTGGAATGGAGTGTATAAGAGTGGAGTGGAATGGAATGGAGTGGAATAAAGTGGAGTGGAGTGGATAAGAGTGGAGTGGAATAGAGCGGAGTGGAGAGGATAAGAGTGGAGTGGGATAGAGTGGAGTGGAGTGGGGTGGGATGGGATGGGATCTGGTCTGATCTGATCTGGTATGGAGGTGGGTGATGCTGGGTCTGGGTGATGTGGGCTTGGATGGGGTGGTGGGGTTGGGATTGTGGAGTGTAGTGGAATGGGATGGGATCTGGTATGGAGGTGGGTGCTGCTGGGTTTGGGTGATGTGGGCTTGGGTGTTGTGAGGCCAGCAGTCGTGTTGGTGTTGTGGGACCGAGTATGGTGTTGGGTGGTTTGGAGCCAGAAGTGGGGTTGGGTGGTGTGGGACCAGCTATGGAGCAGGGTGGTGTTGGACCTGGGTGATGTGGGCTTGAATGGTGTGGGGCCAGCAGTAGCATTGAGTGATGTGGGACTTGGAATGGAGCTGGGTGGTTCGGGGACAGCAGTGCGGTTGGGTGATGTGGGACCAGGTATGGAACTGTCACCAAAATCCGTGAAATAACCTCTTTAACCAGAATAATGGGTTAGAAACCAACATTACTTTGTTACGGTACAGGGTGCATGGGGTTTCGCTCTGCCTGTCACACACCCTGAGAAGAGACAGTTCACAGCTGATATATCTTCATTACACACATAGTCATGATAATTCCATGAAATGCCCACCCAATTCCCGTTACTCATACATGTGGTCATTTGGGTAGATGAGGCCATGACACGGGCACTACCAATTTGAGGGTTGGTCTCTTGGTGTCGTGGTGGTCATTTGGGGAGAAATACCCCCATCCATTTTACCCATCTATGGAAATCTGTTAGTTAAGGACACTGGACTGTGTGTTTAGTCTTTCCAGTTAACTCCATGTTCTTGTTTGGGCTAATTTATGACCCTGAGAGGCTCCAGAGTTGTTCTTTTTTGCAGCCACTTACCTATTTCTCAAGCCTTATCGACAGGAGAAACCTGCATTGGTTTGAGAGAAGACATCTGGTTCTCTTGTTGCAGCCTTCCTTATCTTGAGAATCCTTGTAGCCTCTATACACAGTGAAATACTAGTTTGAGAATCCTTGTAGCCCTGCCTATGGATAAATATCTATATTCAGTGAAATACTAATTTAATTTGGTATCAATTATACAGTGAAATACTAACTTAATTCAGGATCAGAATCAGGTATGGAGGTGGATGGTGTGGGACCTGGGTGATGTGGGGTTGAGTGGTGTGGGGCCACGTATGAAGCTGTGTGGTGTAGGGCTGGGTGGTGTGAGACCAGCAGTAGCACTGGGTGAAGTGGGGCCAGCGTGTATGGGGTTAGGTATTGTGGGACCAGGTGTAGAGTTGGGTGCTTGCATGGTGTGAGGTTGGGTGGTGGTAGACCTGTGTTATATGGGGTTGGGTGGCTGTGGGACCAGCTACAGGGTTGTATTGTGTGGGGTCTGGATGCTGTGGGACTGGGTTGGGTGGTGTGAGGCTGCTGTGGGGCTGTGCTTGCAGCAGCCTGGGCTTGGGCTGCTCCCTGTGGCCAGCATCTCAGTGAGGAGGGGACAGGCTGTGGTGCCAGTTCCATGTTCATCATTACTGGTCTCACACAGGGCTGGCATCACTTGAGTGTAGTTCCAACCCCTTCATGCTCCTCTGTATTTACTAGAGCTCAGAAATGCTGTTCCTGCAGGGCTTGACATCAGCCACTGCTTCTTCGGGGGACTCCCTTGTCCCTGGGATACGGTTAAAGAGGGCTCTGCCTCGCCCTGGATTTGGGCCATCTTTTAGGATCTCTCTCTGGATGCTCCTTTGCATCCCCTCTGTGATGTTGGGCAGGGTGCTGGAAGTCCACCATGCCACTGGCTGTCAGCACAGGCTTAACCCTGTTGATTCTCCTGGATGCTGGAGAGGGACTCTTCATCGGGGACTATAGTGATAGGACAAGGGACAATGGGCTCAAACTGAAACAGAGGAGGTTTAAGTTAGATATAAGCCAGAAGCTCTTCCCTGTGAGGGTGCTGAGGCGCTGGCACAGGGTGCCCAGAGAAGCTGTGGCTGCCCCATCCCTGGCAGTGTTCAAGGCCAGGTTGGACACAGGGGCTTGGAGCAACCTGCTCTAGTGGAAGGTGTCCCTGCCCGTGGCAGGGGGTTGGAACTGGATGAGCTTTAAAGTTCCCTCCAACCCAAACCAGGCTGGGATTCTATGATTTGGAACCAGACCAGTGTCTCCCCACAAGCCCAGAAACACGGTGTCTGTGGGTGAGTTCATGTTGGGTGAAGACTACAGGGGAATTTATGGCAGCTCCTACACCACCAGCTGCCTGGCATCGGGCAGAAGCCATTTCAAATTACACCAGCATAGCTCTGCTCCAGGGAGGTGCCATCTCCAACCAATGTCACCAGGGACTGAGTCAGCTTCTAGTTATCAAGTGCTCTTCCAGAGGAACAAGCTCAGTTTTTTAATACTTGGAAGAAACCACCAGCCTGGAGGGTGGATACATGCAAAGCCGATGCCTTTTTGCTTCCTTACAGCAAACCTTCATCTATCTCTGGATTGGACCTTGTAGGGGCTGCATGAAATCATCTATATAATATATTAAACTGATTTTTTCCTGCACAGCAGCAACATACTATGGTTTGTTCCATCCTGAGGACTAAAGACAAGCTCAACAGTGGTAAAGCATTAGGGTTTAAGAAGGGTTTTTGCTGGAGAAACAAACCCTCTGTAAATGTTTGAAACATAAATGAGCTAATGCATTTAAAGTGATTTTGATTACTTAGGAAGGCTTGTGCATCCAAGTTTTCTACAACTGCGCTGATTTTTGAGGAGCTTCCTGGAATTCTCAGCCATGGAGATGTCTAGGTAAGCATTGCAGTGATGCACTATGTGAAATCCTTAGAGAGGGGAAAAGGTACAGATTCAGCAAACATCACTGCATGCTTTTTTCCCCTCAAGAAATGTACATCAGCCAGAGCATCTCCTGCTTCATTCACATTTTATTGACTGTTTTCTAAAATACACATTAGTAGTCAGTTCACAAATGAGTTCCAGGCAGAGAAATACAACCAGATTTTAAATGCGAGAGCCCCACAGGCTCTCTATGGAAGTAGTAAGAAATAAACCCCATTTTTTTGGCACTTTTCAAATAGCATTCATTCAAAAGCACGGCTTGTGAATTAGGAACCAAATTCTGATCAGTGGGAAAATCCTACAGTTAGGAGTGGGAGCAAGAAAATAAGAGTGAGGGGAAGAGTGTTCCTCATCCAAGAGGAGGAAAAGGAATTATTCCACACAGCCCTCCCCTATAGCTCCTTTTCTCTGAATTCATAGGGAAAACATCCCTTGTGTTATTCCCAAGTGAATCCGGGAGCACGAGCTGTGTGTTTACGCTCGACCCAGCCCTTCTTGCACACAATGTCTGCATGACTGCCTGTACTCATTCACATGAGAGAATTTTAGGGAGGGCCACATATTAGCAGTGCTTGTACCCTGTGTGTTTGTGTCCATCAGTGTGTGGATACAGGAGCCATCACAGAACACAGTCAAATACTTCAAAATACATTGGAATTCTGAGCAATGACACCAAATTCAAAGGGATAGGGCGAAAATGAAACTCCCCAAAGGAGTCTTCTTCATAACTTCTCTGTTTATCTGTGAAGTATCAGAAGATCCTAGATTTATTTTCCACCGTCTATGTTTAAAGGCAGTATTTATCACTCCTGTCAACATTATATATGGACCCCACCAGCCTTTCCTAGAATAAATCTGATTGATTGCAGGTATTTACTGCCAGTGAACTCAAGCAGCAATTTATACTCAGCAACCCATTTACAATACGGTAACTACAGCAGCACATATGTTTGGTGTTTTAAAGCACATGCAAATTGAAGCGAAGCTGTCTGCTCCTGACAAGATATTAGCATAACTCTTGGCATGACCAATATTTAAGGTGCATAATAGGAGATTAAAATTGGAAAGGACCAGTGAGTCATTCTAATTGCAGCATCTTTCTGTAGCAAAATCTTTGTCTCTGTTGTTATCTTGCTGGTTTTATCCCTGAACACATCAAGTTTATTTATGCCTGATCACATCAAGATTTATTTATTCTCTCCTTTCTAAATCTTGGATTTCTTCTTAACGTGAATTTTTTCAGATCTAACTTTTTACACCTATTTCTTTTATTTCCCTACCATCACCTGCAGCAATGAACACTCGTCCCTCGAACGCTTAACAGCTGCACAAAACAACGATGTCTTAATATTTATGTATAGTTTTGGTTCCTTCATTATAACTGGACATTGTTAGATATTTAAGAGTTATCAAGCCTAAAAACACATAGAGGATTATTTCTGGACTCCACTAAGATGCTTCATGATAATGTTTTTATCACATAAGAAATCCCACTGTGCTATGCACGTGCCCATATCCGAAATGCCATTAGACTACAGCTCATAACTTGTTCATCTCCTCCCATAACTGGTGTTTTTCTGCTCTAGCACCATTGATCCCTCTATTCAGTAGTTCTCTCAGCATCTAAGCCATTTACATAAAAAGTGCAGGACTTGGCCTCATTTTGCACATGAAGGTGTTGAGGGAGATGTTGAGGGCATATGGCAGAATCAGAACAGGAGTTACGCGCTGAGATATGGAAGAACTTCAAACTTCAAGGGAAAAACCCTCAGTAGATCCTTTCCTGGTTCTCAGACCCCTACAGGAAAACATTCAGTTTGTTCTGAGAGTCAATATTCCACTCAACAGTGAAATACTTTGTAAATATTACTGCTAAAAATGCCAAACAAATGCTTTCCATGACTAGTGATGGGATAGTGCTGTATGTAACGTAGCTTTGTGCATGTTCTCGTTAATTCAGGGAAACTTGTGACAAGAAGAATCATCAGTCCTGTTGGCTGGTAAACAAAAGCAAGTTACTTGAAGTACTGCATATAGTTCTGGTGTCCCCAAAATAAGAAGGACATGGAGCTGTTGGAGCAAGTCCAGAGGAGGCCACGAGGATGATCAGGGGCTGGAGCACCTCCCGTATGGAGACAGGCTGAGAAAGTTGGGGCTGTTCAGCCTGGAGAAGAGAAGCTGCGTGGAGACCTCAGAGCAGCTTCCAGTGTCTGAAGGGGGCTACAAGGCTGCTGGAGAGGGACTCTTCATCAGGGACTGGAGTGACAGGACAAGGGGTGATGGGTCCAAACTGAAACAGGGGAAGTTCAGGTTAGATATAAGGCAGAAGTTCTTCCCTGTGAGGGTGCTGAGGCGCTGGCACAGACTTTTCCCAGAGAAGCTGTGGCTGCCCCATCCCTGGCAGTGTTCAAGGCCAGGTTGAACGGGGCTTGGAGCAACCCGCTCTAGTGGAAGGTGTCCTTGCCTGTGGCAGGGGGTTGGAACTGGATGATCTAACCATCCAAAGTTACACCTCTAGAGCTCCAAAAAAGAAGGTAAACAAGAGGCAGCTATCTACATAAAAAGCCAACAAAATGCTTTGGAGAGGGAACATTCCTATAAACAGTCATTATAACATAACTCAGACTGCAAAATTAGGGAGCAGCTACAAATTTAGCTTAGTATGTAGTTTGAAATAGCAACTGCGTTTGTGTAACATATGTTTGACTGCAATTGCAAGTGATTCACTTACTGCTTATTTCATGTACTCAATTATCAAGCAGAACAACTGTGGCATTATAAATAGTGTCTCATGCTTAAAGATGTTTATTCCCCTTAGCAATTTAAAGGTATCTCAAGTTGTTCTATTCCTCCCAAAGCCTGTCTTCACTCCTGTCTTTATACTTGCTGGGTATTTTGCATCTCTCCACGCAGAAGAGAGAGATTTTGCATCTCTCTGTGCATTAACAATAATAGACTGATGGGTTAAAGGACTCCAGGAGTAGACTTAGGTTCAGTTCTCTCCTTAGCCTGTGGGGATTGAAACCCCTATTTCCATGTCAGCAGAATAACCCAGTTACTGTCTAGGCCAGGTTGGGGCACTTTTCATTTCTTGTTTAGACTTTAAAGAAACTGTAAAACTGCTTTTAGTTTGGGTGCTGCTACCATCCAAATAAAAGAAAAGGGGGTGGGTGCAAAGGTGAAGAGTAAATGCTGTAGATTAAGCCAGGCACAGTGTTTTTATGGACTCCTCTTAGTTGCCTTTCACCAGAAAATGCAGTAATGCTTCAACTCTCTAAGGGAGCACTTTTATTTTGCCAAAACAGAATGGAGCAGTACTGATTCAGGGTTCTAAAGAGGGTAGAACAGACTTTTCCCCCACTTCCAATGAGATTTAAGCCCACTGCTCTTACCTTTGGATAAACTCAAGCTGACAGGAAATACATTACTACAGATATATAGTATTTTAGTCCTGACATACAAGAACTCCTGTTTACAGATCAGGGGATCTACTCTCAAGGGCATAGGTTAAAAAGAAATACTGTTAATAGTCCCCAAAACCTCTGTGATCATAAAATCAGCAGAGGCATATCTGTTTCAAGGCCTAGATTTAATGAAGAAGGGTTCATGTATGGTATTTTACAGATCATAATCCTATTGCCTGCACAGATTGAATGTCCAACTGACTCATGTTAGAAATAAGATTCACACACGGGTCACTTTGCTTTGTCAGTGGCATAGAGCAACCCCTGGAACAGATTACTCCTACTTTATAGTTCAAGATGGATGGGGAAAATAGAGCTCTTCCTAATGCAGCTAAAACTAGAAGAATATAGTGACTCAAGCTGGAATTTGGCCACAAAATCCTGTTTAAAAGCCTCCAAAGTTGCCAGGTTTAATGGTTCTGAGGGCTTCAAGCCCAGGCAGTGCTTCCTTACAACATGGTCCCATGTATATCACGCTGGTTTAGCACCAAGTCAGATATGGGCAGTGGTTTGTAACAGGCTGCCCATAGCTGCAGAAAGGGCATTTTTACCATCGCCATCCTGCTTTGTGTTCTTCCTGCAGATACAGCTTGGGACAGTAAAAATAGATTTAGCTCACTGTTTTTTTACACCAGTAACAAAAAGCTTCTTTATGCTTGTTCACAGGTCAGCTTGATGTAACGACAGGCGAGTTACTTTGGGAAACAAGGACATGAGCAATACTGAGCTTTGCAGCCCTGGGCTAAGAACTTTTGGAAGCAATAAAGCTTCTAAATGCAAAACTTGGTTATTCCATTTTCCTTTCTACCTCATTAGAGATAAGGGAAATGTTCCAGAGGGCCTCTCATGCACACATAGCAATCTGGTTAGGGAAAGACAGCTAAGGTACTTCTAAACATAATTAGCTAAGGATGAACCACCTTGAATGTGGTGCAAATGATGTTTAGAGCTAACATGCAGCTAGAGGATTATGATCTTCATCACAGCCCAGACCGGGTGTGGAGGAAAGAGCTTGACCATTGTCATCACCTCTGGTTTCTCACTGCCTTACCTCCAACTCTCTGACACTGAAGCTAAGCAAGCAGGTAAAATGCTGGCTTAGTGACCTGACCATTTCACAGGGATGTAGAAGAAATGGCTCAGTGTACCAGGAAAGGAAAAGAGAGCCTCTGTTTTTGTGATAGGAATGTTTGACAGGAATGTTGTCTTTTCAGATGGAATCCATCTTTCCCAGAGAGCATTCCATGCACTCCGGGGGATGGGAGATGTGCCCAAAAGAAGGCCATCCCAGGCAGAAAAGGCTTGAATGTTTAGAAGATATTTGGGAGGCTCCGCACCCAAATCTGTCTCCACCACAGAAAGTTTCAGCAGCATCCTCCAGACAAATATTAACGTTGTAAGAGAAAGAAAAGGACTAGTTGTCTTGGATGCCTTTGGAATGTAGAAGTAAAGGTTTAAGAGCATCCAAAGCACAGGTCCCCCACCAGCCAGTTTGTGAGAACACCATTCTCTCTGCTATGGCTTCCTTGGTCGTTCCCCATGCCAGTCACATCATTCAAACAAGTCTCCCCTGAAAGCAGAGCAGGGGCTTCCTCACAGGGATCAGAAAAAACCCCAAGCCAGCTTCAGATGGTGACAGAAATCCTTTGTTGAACCCAAAGAGAAAGGATCCCTTACGTGCAGTTTGCACCATCCTTTACAGCTTTATTGAGTGCTGCATTAGTGTTTTATTGAGTACGGCATGAGAAGCATGTGGCTTCTTCCCTGTGGGTCCAACCAAGCTTCTTGGATGCTCTGCACGGGTGATATGGCAACGACATGGAAAATGTACTCCCATGGCTCTCTGTTGCACTGCAGCTCCATGGCATCTTTCATCACATCGGTTCTCCAGACCGTGTCAAACCTCGATTACTGAACCCTCACATCCCTTGCAATAGAGGTTAAGGATCACTCCCATTTTCCAACTGGAAAATGTAGGAAAGACACAAGTTAAGTGATTTTCCCCACAATTGTACAACAGGTCAGAGGTGGAAGCAAAGCCAGTCCTTAATTCAGGCGCTAGACAATATTCGTTCCATGTAGAATATGGACATCTTCTGAAAGGTCATGTTGGTAATTACATTAAAGGAAAATCATCTCCCTGTTAGTGACTCTTAATCCAGATAAGCATGATTCTGAATTAGGTTGTAAGTGTGTTCTAAGGGGAAACACTTCACCTGCATTATCTCCATAATGGCACCATAATAAAACAGCCATTCCTACTTGTACCGAATTAGGCGAATAGTCTTATTATTGATGAAGTCTGAAGTATGTGGATGAGAAGAATCTATGCAGAAACCATCACTCATGGCTATTTTTAGCACTTCTTCCACAAACACTTGGAAACTATTGATTTGCTTATTATCTGGCACCACCCAGAGTCTCTTTAAGTTCTGCCTGGTGTACTCCTCTTCGGGAAGGCCTTCCACGCTTGCAACCCAATCTAAGGTCAAATGGTTGGGGTCCTGCAGGTAGCTGGATATCGACGAGAGGTTTCCATTGAAGCAATAGTAAAGTTTGGAACCGAGGAGCTTCAGGAACAGACATGACGTGGAGAAGATATGAGCGCTGAACACTTCCATGTTGGAGGAAGACAGGCTGTAGATCTGGGGTGCTTCTCGGACAGTGAAGTGAACGGTCTGGGTCTTCTGATCAAGGGAGATGTTGAGCATGGCGTTTTTCTCTGCTTTAGACAGCTCCACCTCCTTCTCCTGCAAGGCTTCAATCAGAGGCTGGATTTGATAAAAATCTACCTCCCTTCGAAGTAAACCCATTTCCTGGAAGTCTTCGGGAAGGTCCAGGTGAGAAGTTCTCAAGAAGTTCAGGATGTAGCGGAAGATTTTGCCATCTCTGTCAATAAAGCAGTTGCCTTGGCTGTCCTTCTTGGTTGGGATCTTCCCACTAAACATGGCCCCCAGCATGGAGTCTGGGAAGCTAGTCAGGGTGGACAGAGAGGTGGTGTAGAGTTTTCCTCCAACATTGAGCGTGATGGGTTCTGACATGATGGAAAAGTCACGATGCTGGGACTGATTCTAAAAAACAACATAAAAAATAATCCAACACCACACATTTAGTTGCGTTTATCTCTTTGAAAGGTTAAACAACAGAGATAGAGAGTCCTAAATATAGAAGGTTAACTACATGGCAATGATTCAGCATAGAAATTAGAAGTAGGGATTACTTTTGGAGGTTGTATTTTGAGAACAAGCATAAGGATGTTTTTTCTCCCAACAGACTTAAACAGGACTTTGTTTAGTTCAGTTTAATGCCAGAAATCATGAGTCTTCCAAAGCTTTACAGTCATGCTAAAAGTGCAGTCTCTCTCATGGATGCCTACAGCTGAGCAACTGCTGACTTGAAAGCAAGAGTTGTGTTCTGGGCTCACCCGGTCCCATCTCCCTCATGAACATGGAGTTTAGAGGGGAAGAAAAAAGAACAGGACACAAACTGGACACATCCCAACATCTTCAGTAGCATCTGAAGATACAACTAAAGCAGCAAAGCTGTTGCAGCAGAATCCTCTTACAGACACTTGAGTGCAGTTGGCCAGCAAGCAGTGCTGCTCTAAGCACATGCTTAGAGCATTCCATTCAGTAGAAAACCCACCAGGCTTTCTCCTTCCAATGTGTTTTACCTTAGAAAACATCTCCTAATTAATTTGAGCCATATCCCAGCTGATGTAGTTTCCACACAGCTCCTCTGCAGTCAGCTGAACTAACGGAGAATGTGATTTTATGGTGCAGTAAAGCATCACTGCTTCTGGAAGGAACATTCCTCCCTTCGCCCTCCACTATACCTTCCTCTCCCCTTATGCCAGCTCTGGCACTCATCTGACCCCACAGTGAGCCAGTTCAGGGAGAAAACCCCGTCATTTTCTATTCAGAATATGCTTCTGCTACATCTTAAGGTTGGGCTGGACAGGGTGTGGGCCATCTAGTCTAGGTCATGCTTTGGCTAGAAAGGTTGGACCAGATGTTCCTTGAATTCCCTTCAAACCTATGATTCTATGATTCTATGATCTTGGAAACCAGATGAATGCCAGGGGTGGTGCAAGGAAGAGGAGGGAGCAAAGTAGCCCCTTCCGTTGTAGATCAGCTCAGCTGCCTTGAAAAGGTGAGCCTTCATTCCTGCTAGCCCAGAACCTGCAAATCTGGTTTTCCTTGTCTGCTGAATCCAAATCAATCAGTTCATTCCCAGTTGTATTATTGACTTTATCAGCAGGAAACCCATTAGTGTTTGCTTGCAGAGGCTCTTGCTATAGTAACTATGTTCATTCAAGAGAAAGCAGCCAGACAGCTCCCTTAAAATTAAACTTAAGTGCAAGCATTTTCCTAACTAGTCATTGAATAATCGTAGACACTACAATGCTATTATCAGCTCTGGAGCCACAGCAAAATAAAGATAGGAAGAACGTCATCTTGTTCTGGAATATCAATTCTTTTATGGCCGCTAAATCCAAATAATAGTGTTAATGGCACCCCAAAACAAATATACCTCTAGATAGCAAGAACATTTTGCGATGAAGAACTTGCTCAACCTAGGGCAGCTAATGAACAGGTCAAAGGAGAATCTGTACTTCACTTCCAGTTTAAGACTAACATTCCACTCTGTTCTTTAGCCTGCTTTAGCCCTTAGCACACAGTGTCCATCTCACTGCACAATAATTAATGGAAACAAGCATATCTCTAAATCCCTTAGACTAAGGGATCCACTGAGTATCCCTCAGTCCCACATATCCAACAGAACTGGCAAATAAAGACGCATGCGTAGACCAACACAACACCCCATCTATGCCCATGACCAAAGACCATCCTTGTGACTAACCTCAGCCAAATATACTCTACAAAAAACTACTTGTTCCAGTGCTAAACTCCCTTTAGCACTGTCATCTCAATGTGCTTCCCATTCTGGAAGACTTCTACCCAATTTAGAACAAACTGCTGTTTAAAACAGATCACACAGAGGCTTCAACGTGTCTAATTCTGTAGTTCAAGTGGTCGCCATGTATTTTTATCTCTAAGGGCTTGCAATATGTCTGTCAAAGCACTGCTACAAGCATGATCTGACATTCACAAAACCAGCTTAAAATGGATTTTACTCTTTTTTCCAAGTTTCATCAAACAAAAGCATTGCCTAAACGTCCCTGCAAATAACACAGCCTGTAGAAGCAGGACTGACAGTGACCCCAAGGGCTATGTTCGTTGCTTCCTATCTTTGCTACCCCTCAGGCTGCTTAGACTAAACAGCCCAAATTATTCTGTTCTGTCTTCATAGCTCATGTTTTTAGACTTTGGAGGCCAAGCCTGCTTATCTACACCACGGGAGTAGCTTTCTCATGCTCTCTGCCAGCCTTAGCCAGATGCAGAGTGAGATGTTACTCTTTGTATGTACCTGACAGGCTTCACTTGGCAGAGCGAAGGGACATTCTGTTGTCAAGAGTCACAACCTAAAGACCACTGGATGGTCCAGAGACAGAGATTTTCATTTCAAACTCAACATCCACCATAAGCATATTCTGATCCAAAGACTCACTGGCGATATAATTTGAATAAGGGGTAGATGTCTCACTTCAGTTGTCCTGGTTTCAGCTTGGATAGAGTTAAATTTCTTCCTAGCAGCTGTTAGAGTGCTGTATTTTGGATTTAGGACAAGAATAATGCTGATAACACACTGAAGGATCCTTTCCAACTCGACACATCCTATGATTCCATGATGGTTTAGTTGTTGCTGAGCACTGTCTACACTAAGTCAAGGACTTTCCAGCTTCTCACACTGCCCTACCAGTGAGTAGGCTGGGGGGCAGAACAAGAAAATATCTTGCAACTGGCTTCTTTATCAGCAGTCTCAAAAGAGAGGCTGCCAACAAAATATGGCAGTAACATGAGCTCTTTGAAGCTGAAGACCACATCTATGCTGCCAGCAACGGCATCAGACATTCGACCAAGCTTTGGCTCTGGCGTTGGAAGAGTTGTGGATGTAGTAGCACAGAGCTTGGCAGACAGGGCGTTACTCTCTCCCTGTGTGGGCTCTGCTCCTCTCCCACCTCAGAATGCTGCTCACACACGTGCCTTGACCGGCTTATTCTGCTTAGTGCTGTTTTGCAGTCTACAGACCCACACAGGCTGGATTTCAGTCTCCCATGACATCAGCTTCCCTTTATTTCAGACCTCCCAACTGCCCCCACACTGGATTAAATGTCAGACATTCAATGATGCAAACATCTGGCCCATGGATAAGGCCATGGATAACTATTCCACAGCTGTTGTGCATGAAATGGGATCAACATATGACAAGTTAATCATCTGCTTTTGCCTAATTCAGCCCATTACTTGCAGGTTTGTAGCTTCATAGTGTGAAGAGGAACCTGATAGTCTGGCAACCTCAGAAGACCCAAAATCACACATGAGCATGCACATGTCTACTAATTCATCATCAACCTGGACTTAATGCATTAACCAACATACCTGACAGTAGCTGGGGAAAGAAAGTCAATATCTTTGCTGCTTTTTCTTATAAACTTGGACAAATTGGGCTAGAGTTCTTGGAAGCAGAGAATTACAGTAAAGCCCTTTGTGTAGCTGCTCCCAAATAACATGTAAAATTCATTCAGATTAGATCACCCAGAGATCTTAATTTGGGAGCTGAAGAAGCAAACTTGGCCAAAGAGCACAGGATTTGTTTTGTGCTTTCAGAGTGACTTGTATTTAAATACATCTTTCCTTTTAAAACAGGTGTATTAAATATCATGGGGGAAAAATTCTATGGTTGATTTAAAGTCATTTTCAGGTGATGCAAACTGAGAGAAACTAGCAGTGGTGAACTTTTTGGAAGTCAAACTCCCGACTAGAAGCTGCTGTCTGAGCATCTGAGCATTTCAACTGACCAGGGCTTGTACATTTTAACTTGGGTTTTACTCACAGGAGCATCCTCAACAGACCCATAGAGAACATTCCTGTAACAACCTTTTACCCTATGAGTTTAGTTGAGCAAGTAATTGGTTTGAACACAGGGTAATGGTCCTTTTAAACATAGCAGGCAGGTATGAAAGAGCATGCAAAAAGGCAAAATCTATGTGTTCTCACATATTGACAGCTTTGATTAAGCTTATTTCCTCTCTTATATATTCATAACATTTAAGAGAAGGGATGGGATCCAGAGGGACCTGGAGAGGTGGGACCATGTGAGCCTCATGGAATTCAACAAGGCCCAGGGCAAGGTCCTGCCCCTGGGTCAGGGCAAATCCCAGCACAAACACAGACCAGGTGAGGCTGGATGGAGCAGCCTGAGGAGAAGGACTTGGGGGTATTGGGTGAGGAGAAGCTCCCCATGACCCAGCTTCAGTGTGTGCTTGAGCCCAGAAACCCCCCGTGTGCTGGGGGCACCCCCAGAGCGTGAGCAGCAGGTCGAGGAAGTGGTTGTTCTGTATCCAAAGCCCAGAGAAGCTGTGGCTGCCCCATCCCTGGCAGTGTTCAAGGCCAGGTTGGACACAGGGGCTTGGAGCAACCTGCTCTAGTGGAAGGTGTCCCTGCCCATGGCAGGGGGTTGGAACTGGATCAGCTTTAAGGTCCCTTCCAACACAAACCACTCTGGGATTCTATGATTCTGTGAAAAGCACTTTAATTAACTCATAAGTAAATCTCTGTAGACGCTGTTTAACTGAGTGCCTGTTTTGCCCAACTCAGAAAAAACCCACAAGAGTACATGTAATCATCCAAAAAAACCCAACCCATCAGTCACAATTTGCCAACGTAAGTAAAATGTTAAGAAATAGCTCATATATTACTGCCTACTTAACACTCTGAAAAATGGGTCTGGCTGTAGTCTATCCTTTTTAGCCAAAAACTGCAGCGTAATGGAAATGGTGAAGTTATAAATGTGTTTAGATGGTTTTCAAAGAGACAATGGATCTTTCCTCAAGACATACATCTATAAAGACAATTTTTCACAGGATATTTCTGGTTACTTTTTCAGATAAAAAATGATAACTTACATCATTCCCGTTACAAATAACCTACCCTGAGACAGCAATTTTATGAAGTACCAAAGAGATGTGTTATGCCTAGTTCTGTTTAACTGCTTCATTGAAGAAAACTCTGCATTAACAAAATAAAGCTAATACTAGTTCAAGGCCAGGTTGGACAGAGTTTTGGGCGACATGGTCTAGTGTGAGGTGTCCCTGCCCACGGCAGGGGGTTGGAACTAGATAACCTTAAGATCCTTCTCAACCCAAAGCATTCTATGAATCTACGATTCTATGAAGCTGTAAGTACCAGCAGGGCAGAGAAAAGGTACTAAACATGAGAAAACAAAACAAGAAGTTGTTATTTTGGAAGATGTTTAGCAATGTCTTGATATATAAACCTTAATACAAGTATTTATCGGGAAAATATTGCTTGGGAAAAGCAGCAGCAGTGGACTGCAAACACAGATTTCACTTTACAAATGGCAGGGAAGGAAAATGGGATTCTTTGGGATTTCAGAGGCAACGCCTGGGATGGGGTTAACAGCCTGAACCGAGTGTTTTCAGAGGATCTCATTAATCAACTTGAGTACACACAGAGTAGCAGGGCAAGAACAATGTGTAATTTGGTAGGAGTGGACCACAATGACCTGTTAGGGGTCACCAAGTCCAGTCCACAGGCTGCTTATGGCCTCTGAAGCCTTGACACACAGAATTAAAGGCATTAAAGGTTACATCAAGGTTAACATTTGTTACATACGAATTAATGAATTCTGTGACAACAGGGTCTTCTGCTGCCAGATGTAATGATATGTGGCCATTTACACAGTCATTGCTCCTAGTATTAATTTTACACGTAAGATATTGCACTGCTGGTTAATTTTATAGTGTAGCCTTTAATAGCTCATTTGTAAAACATCCCTCCATCACCAGAACTTGGGAAACCTGTGTTTAAGACAGTGAAATATGTGCAGCTGCGTTAAGGAATAGTTGGACTGCAAAAACACACACAGAGCAAATAAAACAACAAAGAAAAGGAGATGAATTATTTAGGCTGGCACAACGAAGGATGCCTGAGTGGCAATAAAATTAAAGCAAGCCAGGGACTTGCTGCAAAGCATCAAGAAGAGCAGCCAGACTAAAAACCTCTCTGGCTTTCTGAGTGTTGCCCAAGAGAGCTGGTGAAAGCCACATCAGTTACGAGAGACAGAGCGGGTAATGCATTATAGGAAGTAGTTCTGCATTGGGAGGGGCAGGATTGATTGCAGATAAAAGGAGGTATGAAGGAAAGACATATGTGGGCACCTGTATGGCAGTGGGGGACTTTAAATGGGATTCAGCAGGAGGAGATGGTGGTTTTCAGGATGGAGCTCCAGTCTGATTCATTAGGGTGCATTAATGGCAAGGATAATCAGGCAAAGGTGCTCATTGCGCTTTGGGTTTTGCCCCACATTCCCACACTTGGCACATACTTTGCTCCATCACATCTTACTGAAAACCACATTTCAGTTTGAGGTAAAAAGTCCCATTTCTATGAAACACCCAAGCCCTGAGACAAATAAACCTCATGAAGTTGTGAACCCCAGCACTTGCTGGGTCTCTCCCTGCAGACCAGTTTCCTGCCTTGCCTCTTACCCAGGGGATGATTTCACAGAGGAAATCCAGACCCTCAGCTATGAGTTAGTGCCCCACTGTTTTATGGGGACTGAAGTCTGAAGCCCAGAAGTCACCCCACATGAAAGACAGGAGGAAAATACCAATAAAAGAACAGCAAAGGGAGGGCAGAAGCAAAATAAATAGTATTTAGGGAATAAAAAAGATTAAAAACTCAGTTAGCTGCTTACCAGCCAGCAACAGCCAGCGGGCATCCAGTGAGAGCTGAGTTTAAGGAAGGATTTGGGACATAATCCATTGCAAGGACAGGCTTACCTTCCCTTTGGATCTCTGATGCACATTTACTTAGCTCAGCTCATCCTCAACTGTAAGTTAAACATTTATAACATGGTTTCTACATACTATATGCATATTTATAGTAATCTTAGAGAGGAAACCCCATGTTTTCCCATCATTACTGGATAAACCCACCTAATTTTGGACCCTCATTTAATATCATCCCCTCTAGCGCAGCACTTAGAGACTTATAATTCAGTGGGTGAAGCAGAGCGTGGTGTGTCTGCTGGGAGCAATACATCCCAAAATGCAGTGCTGGGAAGGGGGGGAGCAGCTGACTTTTGTTTCAGGATTGCTGTGGTGCTTCTGGAAAATTCCAGCCATGTTTGGGGAAAGGCCACTCAGCACAAGGGACACCAGTGACAAGTTCCAGGAAGGGACTCAAATTCCCAGCAGGCACAAGGCAGGAAACAGTGGCTCATTCTTCCCTTCTGGCTGTAAGACAGAATTGGGATCGATGTGCCAGCGTCTGTGATACCCAGTAACAGACATGCAGAGTATCCACCTTGGAAAGCAGCTTCTTAGCTGCCAGTTCTTTATATCTATCTATCTATATAGATAGATATAGATATAGTTTTCTAACTGTGCTTCATTCCACACATACATAAACTCTCCTCTGCCAGAGACACACAAACAATAGGAAAGCATGAACGGGAGTTTCCTGACATCCCTGGTTTGTTGTGGGTGCGATGCCGTGTGTGCGATGCCGATGCCCTCCCCAAACCTGCACCTTGATGCCCTTGAGCATCTCCTGAGCTGCTTGCATAAGGATGCAGGGGAATGTAAAAGGATGCGCATCCGGCTTTGTGCAGAACTTAAGCATTAAGGGAAGGGGGTAGGGAGACAGGGGTAGGAAAATAGAAAGGAAAATAGGAAAATAACTAATTCCAGTTAGTAAGAGGAAGCAGCGATATAAACCAAAGGTCAGGTTCCTCCTGAGAGAAGAGGAATGAAAGCAGAGGTGCACGGAGGAGGAGGTGAATGAACTGAAGGTTAACTGCTACCAGAGGAGAACAGCAGCAGACAAGATGGAGGGGGAGAGGCAGTGCAGAGCCAGAGAGATGCGGCTGCAACGAGGTTTGGAGGATAAAAGCCAAGGTGCTGCAGTGCTCAGTGCTCTCCTGGTGTGATCTCCAGCACCTGTGTGCTCAGGGGCTGCTGTGCAGGCAGCGCAGACTGCCAGGAGGGAGCCTGTCTGGGGTCTCATGGCAGCAGGAGCAGCACTTTTCCCTCCAAGCAGCTGATGTAACCCTTTGTACAGTCCAATAAACCAATTTAATACCAGCCCTGGCAAAGGCTTTCACCGTTTCCTCATTTCCACGCATAGAATCCCAGACTGGTTTGGGTTGGGAGGGACCTTAAAGCTCATCCAGTCCCAACCCCCTGCTACGGGCAGGGACACCTTCCACTAGAGCAGGTTGCTCCAAGCCCCTGTGTCCAACCTGGCCTTGAACACTGCCAGGGATGGGGCAGCCACAGCTTCTCTGGGAAAAGTCTGTGCCAGCGCCTCAGCACCCTCACAGGGAAGAGCTTCTGCCTCAGAGCTCATCTCAATCTCCCCTCTGGCAGGTTAAAGCCATTCCCCTTGGCCTGTCCCTCCAGGCCCTTGTCCAAAGCCCCTCTCCAGGTTTCCTGGAGCCCCTTCAGTTGCTGGAAGGCTGATAGTCTGGCATCTACTTGGCACCCTTAGAGTATCTTCCAGATACTCTTTATTTCCTTCCTGGACCACTTCATCCGCACACGTGGCAGACCACCACCTGCGTACTGCTCGATGCACACAGGGCTGTGCTCCTCTACCCAGCTTCCACCCCTTTTCCCACTGACACCTTCACTTCCAGGCCACCCCTGGGATTAGAGGGCAGCGGATTGCCAGCATTGATGCAGCTGTATGCTGGCAAAACCCACTCAGAACTATCACTAACAAGGTAGGTGCCATCATTAACCCCTCCACAGGGTATATCTTATGTGCATAGAATCATAGATGCAGAGCCATCCCTGTATGTGGATATAGGGCTTGGATTAGCTAAACCACTGTAAATCCTTTCATTTTGGAGATATTTCATGGAAAGCAGGTGGGGGGTATGTGCAAAGTTTGCAGAGTGGCGCTGAGCCCTACCCTGAGCCATAAATCGGCTTTTTCTTACACAGCCAGCCATTCACACCATTCAATCAGCTTAGAATACTAAATTAACAACCCCAAATCCCCCCTGTGTGCGGGATCACCCGTTCTTCCCGCATCCCACTGCGTTTTTCCATGGAACAGCAGCGCCGCCGGTCCATGTCCCACCCCATCCTCCATCCTCCGTGCCTCAGTTTCCCCATATCGGAGTGGCGGGGGGGGGGTGTCGATCCCGGCCCTCCCCTCCCCTTCCCTTCCTCCATCCCTCCCTCCCGGTACCCACCTTCGCCCCTGCAGCCGCCGGCCCCGCCGCTCGCCGGGCGCTGCGGGAGGAGGAGGAGGAGGAGGAGGAGGAGGAAGCGGGGGGCGGCCCGGCCCGGCCGCGCTGGGATTTGTAGTTCGCACCGGGCTTGGCCCTGCCCCGGCGCTTCCCGCGGGACTGCGGCTCGGAGCCGGACACGCCGCAGGGAGACGGGACCGGCCCCGGCGGGAGGTAACGCGGAGCGGGAGGGCAGGGGCTGTGGGGATGGGCAGGGGAATGGGGGGCTTGGGAGGGGTGCGCGGGGTGAGTGGTGAAGGAGGGGTGCTTGGTAATGGGGTGCGGGAGGGATGCTCAGGGTGAGGGATGCAGAAGTAACGGGGAATGGGATGTAGGAAGGATGCTCAAAGGGAGGGATGAGCTGCGGGAGGGTGCGCGGGGGTCGGGATGCTGGAGGGATGCAGGAGAGATAGTTGGGTAAAGAGGTGCAGGAGGGGTGCTCAGATGCGGGGTACGGGAGGGGTGCTCAAAGGGCGGGGTGCTCGAGGGATGAGATGCAGGAGGGATGCTCGGGGATCGGGATTTTGGAGAGATGCTCAGGGTGAGGGATGAAGGAGAGGTACTTGCATAAACAGGTGAAGGAGGGATGCTCAGGAGTCAGGATGCAGAAGTCTCAGGGAAAGGGGTGCAGGAGGGATGCTCAAGCAGAGAGATGCTCAAGGGAAGAGATGCAGGAAGGGTTCTTTGGGTTTAGGATGCTGGAGGAATGCTCAGGGTGAGGGATGCAGGAGAGATAGTTGGGAAAAGGGGTGCAGGAGGGGTGCTCAGAGGGAGGGGTGCTCAAGGGATGAGATGCAGAAGGAATGCTTGGGGTCGGGATGTTGGAGGGATGCTGAGGGTGAGGGATGAAGGAGGGGTACTTGGGTAAAGGGGTGCAGGAGGGAAATTTTGGGGAAAGGGCTGCAGCAGGGGTGCTCAAAGGGAGGGGTGCTAGAGCAAAGAGATGCTGGAGGGATGCAGGAGGAGTGCACAGGAGAAGGGATGCAGGAGGGATGCTCGGGGGTCGGGATGCTTGGGGTCAGGATGCTGGAGGAATGTTTGGGGGTCGGGATGCCAGAGGGGTGCTCAGGAGAAGGGACGCAGGAGGGGCAATTGGGGAAAGGGAGGCAGGACGGATGGTCGGGGTGAGGGATACAGGAGGGGTGCGCAGGGGAAGAGATGCAGAAGAGAAGTCTTAAGGAAATGGGTGCAGAAAGGATGCTCAAAGGGAGGGATGCTCAGGGAAGAGATGCAGGAGGGATGCTCAGGGGTTGGGATGCTGGAGGGATGCTCGGCTTGAGGGATGCAGGAGGGTGCTCAGGGGTCGGGATGCAGAAGGGAAGTCTCAGGGGAAGGGTGCAGGAGGGATGCTCAAAGGGAGGGATGCTTGGGGGAAGACATGCAGGAGGGAGGCTCTCGGGTTGGGATGCTCAGGGATCGGGATGCTCAGGGATCAGGATGCTCAGAGGTCTGGATGCTGGAGTGACGCCTGGGGTGAAGGATGCAGGAGGGATGCTCAAGGGAAGAGATGCAGGAGATGCTCAGGGGTTGGTTTGCTCAGGGTCAGGATGCTGGAGGGGTGCTCGGGGGAAGGGGTGCATAAGGGATACTCAGAGGGAGGAATGCTTAGTGGTTGGGATGCAGGAGATTGTTCAAGGGTTGAAATGCAAGCAGGATCCTTGGGGTCACAATGCAGAAGGGATGTTCAGGGATCAGGATGAAGGAAGGAGCTGGGAGTAAGGGATGCTTGGGGGTCGGGATGCAGTCAGGGTTCTCAGGAGCTGGGATGCTTAGAGGGAGGGATGCTTGGGAGGGATACTCGGGATGATGCTCAAAGGTTGGGATGTAGAAGCAGGCTTGGAGGGAGGTATGCAGGAGAGGTGGTTGGAGTAAGGGCTGCTCAGAGGGCTGAAATGCAGGAAGGATGCTCAGGGGAGGTGTGCTTGGAGGGAGGGGTTCAGGGGAGAGGCCCAGGATTCAGGATTCCAGGAGACATGCTCAGATAGAGGGATGGTCTGTGGTCAGGATGCAGGAGGGAACCCTGGAGGAGGGATGCTCGAGGATTTGGATGTTTCAGTGGCAGGGTATAGGGGGATGCTTGGGGGGAGATACAGGATCAACACTGGTAGGTGGGGGTGTGTGTGCATTCCCCTGGTGCCTGCAGGGCTTTCAAACCTGTTACGAGAAACTGGCCAAGATGGTTCAGGTTTTCCCCAGGGAAACTGGCCTGGGAGGAGACACCCAGGGATGTTCCCATCCCATCCCATCCCAACACCCTAAAAGTGAGAGTCAAGTTCAGATCCAAACCCCTTTCAGGTTACATCTACCCTTGGTTGGGCTTTGTGGGCATTACTAAAGGATAAAAGCATCACCAAAAACTTGGAGATCTCTGTATCTCCAAGCAGTGAGGCAGCATCTGATGAATCCCAGTGTTAACCCTCAGTCCAATATGCTTTGGCAAACAGGACATGGTTTTTCCTTGGTCTGTATCCAGGGGTTTAATTTCTTTACACAGACAAGAGCAGACAGAAATCTGAAGAAAGAAGAGTGATGTTAATGCTATAAATACCTTCAAGAAAACAACCAGCTTTCCGGAGTAGATGTATTTACAGCCTCCAGGGATGATAATAGAAAAGACATTGGTCTGAAGGTCAGGGCAGGATCTGGGGACTCCTAGCATAAAGCCCTATGGAAGTAGGGGAGCACGGCCCTGGCTGAGAGCTCTGGCTCAGCCTGGAGAGGAGAAGGCTTTTGGGGGAAGAAAAGGAAGATGTCTGCATGTGGGGAACGTGAGGAGGAGTGGCCACGTTGGGATAAACTGACCTTGTGCGGACAGGACAAAGCTTTGGGGCATCCAATGCCAAATGTATTCAGTAAATTAAGAAGCAGCTGGGGAGGGTTATTTTTGTCTGTGGTTGGTGCTGGGCTTAGTGGTTTGTAATGGTTAGAGCAAGTCCTGCCCTATGTGCCTTTCTCTGCTGCTAGTTTAAAGGCAAGGGGGAGAGGAATTTAATTCTCTATGTCTTGCCTTCTGCATCCATACCATAGCTGAGCTGATAATAGGCTAGTGGTGGTTTTGAGATGCTTTATTAGAACAGGATACCAGTAGGTTTTAGAGATGCATTTATGTAGCTGTTGACTGGAGGGGAGGAATGGAGCTGGGAGGAGGAGGCTGGAGAAAGAGAGGATGAAATGTTAGAGCCTTGGGCTTTATTTGGTATTACTGCACTGATCACTCTGACATGCAGCCAAAGCCCTTTTTTTATTCAATGACTGAGTGCCCAACTGCAAAAAGCAGAGAGAAAGAGAAGAAACCAATCGATTTGTGTGCACCAAAGAGATCAAAAACGAAGCACTGGGGAAATAAGAAAGTAAGCTGGCTAAGAGAGATGGGTTCAGGTAGGGCAGCGGCCCAGCACTGTCACCAATGAATTAAGGCCATGGTAAGTCACTTGGAGATGGCTGATAGAGTTGTACGGTGTGGTCAAACATATTTATAATGGTTTAGAGGAAAAAGGAATGGTGAAATGCATGGCACTGCAGAAGAAAGAAGGGTCCTTAGTGGCGTAAAACATCAACAGATTTTGATAAAGGTAGGGACTACTATATGGTAAATTTAGGCTGATTGATTGCCTTTTATTTGCATAAGGAGTGATGGATTCAAACTGAAACAGGGGAAGTTCAGGTTAGATATAAGGAAGAAGTTCTTCCCTGTGAGGGTGCTGAGGCGCTGGCACAGACTTTTCCCAGAGAAGCTGTGGCTGCCCCATCCGTGGCAGTGTTCAAGGCCAGGTTGGACACAGGGGCTTGGAGCAACCTGCTCTAGTGGAAGGTGTCCCTGCCCGTGGCAGGGGGTTGGAACTGGATGAGCTTTAAGGTCCCTTCAACCCAAACTGGTCTGATTCTATGATTCTATTTAGCTACATTTTCGGAACCCCTTGGAAAATTATGTGGCCACAGGAGAGAAACTCACTATTCCCAAGGTGGAGCTCCTGATGTACAGCAAATCCATGCAAAATGCCAACATTTGGGTGATGATGCTCAAATAAATCTCCACTTTCTGGAGAGGACAGAAAGCTGCTGAACAGGGTGAAAGGTCCTGCAGCACGTGAGGATAACCTGCTCCAAATCTGCTACTGCCTGAGTATGAAGGGGGATCTCCATCAGTGCTGTACTAAAGGGCAGCTCTGATTCAGAGCCACAAAGGACAGGAAAGCACGAGGAGCCTTGCCAGCCAAAAGTAATTAGCTCTAGTGAGTAGGAGACACACAACACAAAGTACAGGCTGTCACTGGAAAGCAGTTTGGGACAGGAAGTGAAGAATATGTGATCTCCTTGAAAAGAGAAGGGAAATTTGGGAAGGCAGATTATAATTACACACAAAAATATTTGGCCAGGCTTCTGTGCTGGCAGTTTTTCCCTGTTACGAGTGCAGATGGGGAGAGTCTCACTTCTGCTTCCAAAGGGGTATTTAATTGGATTTTTCTGCAGTTATTAGCTCTGAGTTTCTGCCCAGACCTCATAGAAATGGGCCTGATCCTCTGCTCTGCCATGGCACTTTGTTGGGTGCAACTCAGAGAGCAGCTGAAGTGAGCAAAGTAAGGTAGAGCATTGCCATTAATGTATTTGCAGGTCTGGGGAGGTTTGGGTGCTGGCTCTGCCGTAACTTATTGCATCTCCTGCAGTCCTGATCCAGCTCTGGGGCAACAGCACAAGAGGGATGTGGAGCTGTTGGAGCAAGGCCAGAGGAGGCCCCGGAGCTGCTGCGAGGGCTGGAGCAGCTCTGCTCTGGAGCCAGGCTGAGAGAGCTGGGCTGGGGCAGCCTGGAGAAGAGAAGGCTCCTGAAGGGGAGCCCTTAGAGCAGCTCCAGTGCCTAAAGGGGCTCCAGGAAACCTGGAGAGGGGCTTTGGACAAGGGCCTGTAGGGACAGGCCAAGGGGAATGGCTTTAACCTGCCAGAGGGGAGATTGAGATGAGCTCTGAGGCAGAAGCTCTTCCCTGTGAGGGTGCTGAGGCGCTGGCACAGACTTTTCCCAGAGAAGCTGTGGCTGCCCCATCCCTGGCAGTGTTCAAGGCCAGGTTGGACACAGGGGCTTGGAGCAACCTGCTCTAGTGGAAGGTGTCCCTGCCCGTGGCAGGGGGTTGGAACTGGATGAGTTTTAAGGTCCCTTCAACCCAAACCAGTCTGTGGTTCTATGATTCTATGAAATTTGGATGTGCCTCAATATTTCATATGGCTGCAACAGCACGAATGATACCTGCCGTGTCACTTATGTGAGATATGTATTCCCTTGTGTATCTTCCTATAGATACAGTTTGCAGGCCAGTGGGCTCCATTTTAGCTGAAGCCTCGAGGTATTATTATTGTGAAAATAATGTATAAGACTGAGGTTTTAGAGAATAATGAGTAGCTGGATGTGAAATAATAAAGAAGTAGAGAGAAGAAACGATTGTGTCATTGGGAGGACTTAAGATAGAAACCACAGCATTAAGTCACTGTGAGTGCTTGATGTATGCACAGAGGTTCATTGAACTGGAATCACATCAGTTACATTAATGTAACTGGAATCACATCAGTTACATTAATTAAGGTTATTTAGTCAGAAAAACTAGATCTCAGCTAAATGAAGAGTATAACCAGATGTGTAAATGATAATAGATCATGGGGAGGCAGAAGTAGGAGGTGCAGTACCATGGATGAGGGCCCAGCAGTGGCTTTGTTTGGTAATTTCCAGCTCTGTAGGGAAATTGCCATTACTTCCTAGTTATTTAAAGAGCTTTTTTTAGCCTTTTGGAAGAATAGTCACAAGGAAGTGGTAATAATGACTGTCTGTGACTGACTGATACCTGCTGCTCAGGCTGCATCTATTGGATGTGGTAATGAGGAGTCGCAGGCTGTGGTTTCCCATCCTTGGCTGGATGAACAGGCAGGTGCTTTGGACCAAAAATAACCCCCTTTGCCTGTGAATTAAGGGGAAAAACATCATTAGGACACAGTTACTTTAATGCTCCTGGCAAGCAGACCTAGAGAGATATGTGACACAGGGGATGGTCCTTTTCAGAAGTTGAATACCAAGTCATGGCAAATTTTGTACCAATCTTAGAGCATCCAGTATTGTTTGTGCAGTATTTTGTGCTCTAGCAAGGCATTGCGTGCACTTCCTTCCATCCTGCAGCAGCTCAGCATGCTGCAGAATTGAGCCCTAATTGCCTGGCTGCCTGGAGGATGCAGCAGGAGGAGCAGTAATGCCTTGGCTGACATAAAAGAAACCATTTCAGCAGGAGTTAAGGACAGTAAAAGGTGAGTCTCGTCTCTATACTTCCAGGCCCCCAGGGAATTCAGGGAAGTAGATCACTATTTCTTCTTCTTCTTTGTAAGCAAGAAGCAAATCACTTTATTTAGCAGTTTGTGTTTGATGGTGGGATTTTTTTCTTCCTTTAGTGGTATTTATCTAGCTAGAAATGATGCCATTGTAGGAAATGTGCTGAATTTATTACCAAGATTTCTTAATGCTAAGGGACATCTTGGATCTATCTTTTCAGAGGTCTGTAAGATGTGGGGTGTGGGAACTGATACTGCATTCTGCAAAAGATCCTAAGGAGCCTTTACTGGCAATCTGCTGCTGGCAGGGATAGGGGAATGAATTGATTTAGCAATAATTGGATAGACTTCAATTGAAATGAATCCTAACTAAAGAGAAAACACAGGCAGAAGATAAATATAACGACACCTCTGAACAGTGCAGATTATGAAGCTGAGACCCAAGCAAAGCCCAAGGTCACTTTTCATCCTGAGGTTGGAGTTGGGATTGGGTTTTTTGCAGTTTACTTGGTTTAGAGAGTGAAGCTGAGCCGGTCAATGCTCTCTTGGCTTAAATTCCTCTTCCCTCTCTGGTTTCTAGAGCACGGCTGGGTATCTGTCCTTGCAAGGGCACATCTCATGGGCAGCAATACCTGTTGCAAGTGTTGGTGAAACACTTCATTTTATTTGTGGCTTTAGATGGAATTTGAGTCTGGAGCCAGAGCTGCAGTCTTTAACAGCACCCTTTTTATTCTGAGGGGGCATGGGAGGAGGTACAGTGTCTATTTGTGAATGCAGTGTGTGGTACCTCATGCCATCAAGACTTGTTGATGTGCCAGGTAGAACAGAGAGTGACTTCAGGACAGTTTTCTAGGTCTGAGCATCTGCATGGCAAGGATGGGATAGGGAGACATAGGATGAGAAAGGGAGGCATCCGTTGTCCAAAACACATCTCCCTTTCCAGCGCATCTTCAAAAATCAAGAAGGATTATGTTTGAACCTAGTTTTGTCAGCCTTCCTTTGGTTCTTGGGATAACCATAGAGCACATCCTCTCGGAAGCTGTGTCTGGCACATGAAAGATGTGACTGGGAATGACCAGAGTTCATTTACCAAGGGTAAATCATGCCTGACCTATGTGATATCCTATAGGGATGGTCTGGTAGATCTGTGGGTGAGGGGAGAATAGCGGATGCTGTCTTTGACTTCAGTAAGGCTTTCGAGGTGATGTCCTGCAGCATCCTTGTACTGAAGACACAAGAGAAACTGCAGTCTAGATGGGTGGACTGGTTGGGTAGGAAACTGTCTGGAACTATCTGGCGACCTTTCCTGTTTAATATTTCTATCAACAACCTGGAGGAGAAGATGGAATTCACCTCATCAGACCTGTGAGTGACACCAAACTTGGAATAGTCAGTATCATTGAAGGTAGGGCTGCCATACAGGGACAGGAGGGGGCTGACAAGAACCTCATGAGATTCAATAAGTGCAAATGCAATAAGTCCTGCACTTGGAATGGACTTAACTGGCATGGATTCACCCGGGATGGACTAACTCACCCTCTTCCAGCACAGACTAACCCCTTGCACTGGTGAAGGCTGGAGTTTGACTGGTATTGGCCCCCCGAGTGCCTACAAGGCCATTACTGCCCATGGCAGAGGCGTGGGAACTAGATGATCTCAGGGTCCTTTCCAACCCTAACTATTCTGTGATTCTATGATTCAGGAGATGGAACCAGGCTTTCCACAGCAGTGCGTGGCAGGAGAATGGAAAAATCAGACATTGCAATGGGAGTTTCCAACTGGAATTAAGGAAAACCTTCCCACTATGAGCTAATCAGGCCCTGGGCCGGGTTGCCCAGGATGGCTGTATGGTCTCCATCCTGAGATGCTTTCAATACCTAAATGGACAAGGCAATGAACAGCTCAGTATGATTTCAGCTTTGTGCAGGGATTGAACTAGAGACCTCCCAAGGTCCTTTCCCTCCTGATCCTATGATTCTACCCATGTTGCTCCTGCCAATCGCTCACTGGGGGAGCAGAACAGTTGTGCCATTTCACGGGATTCTTTCTTTTCCCTGCAAAGCTCATATTGTACTTTCTGTTTTATGTGAGCTACAGAACAGATGGGAAACTCAAAGCTGCTCTTCAGCTTAATAATTAATACTTTGACCTTCTACAGCATCCTTATGTGCTCCAGGAACTCGGTTCTCTTTCCAAGCAGGAATGAACCAATCCTCCCAACTTTACCTGAGCTGTTACTGCCAGTGAGGAAGATGAAGTGCAGAAAGGTTGTCCCTGCACTTCAGGAGCACTCACTATAGAAGCCTGATTATCTCTTTATTTCAGTATTAAACGGAGGAGAGGCAGGGACCAGATCTCCAAGGCAGCATTCAGCTGCCCAGCAATGAAATTGTCCTTCCCTCTCCTGCAGCTCCCTGGGTTATTTATGACACACTTCCAATTCCTACAACAAATGAGACAGGGATCTTGCAGACAACAGTCTCCTTCTCTGAGTCATTCTCCAGGCAGGTCCTGGGGGGAAAAAGAAAGTTAATGTGAGATCCTTTAAATAATATCTCTCTGAAAGCATCTGGAGCTGTGCTGAGGTTGAATTAGCCATCTTAACTCCTAACCTTTGACATGTTGATGATGTTTCAGTGTAGAATGCTCTTTCAGTGTAGTTTTAAGACTGTGATATTTGTGATTACATATTACAAAGCAACTTGAGTGTTATTTTAATACAGATCTAAGATTATAAATGTCATCTTCTTAGCATCTTCCATCTGGGCTTTGTCTGGTGCATACCCAGGGAGCAGCTTGGTGTACCCTGATACACAGCAGATGCATGGGCTTGTTTGTCCCCGCCTGCTGACACCACAGTAGTTAGAGACGTGGGACTGTGTTATCTAAAGCCCAACCTTGTACTGTAGAGTCCTTTGCAGAGAGCAGAGCATGGACCCTACACAAGGTCAATTCAGTCATAGAATCATAGAATGGTTTGGGTTAGAAAGTTCCTTAAGGTCACCCAGTTCCAACCCCCTGCCATGGGCAGGGACACCTCACACTAGGCCATGTCACCCAAGGCTCTGTCCAACCTGGCCTTGAATACTGCCAGGGATGGAGCATTTACGACTTCTCTGGGCACCCTGTGGCAGCGCCTCACCATCCTCACAGGGAAGAGCTTCTTCCTTATCTCTAACCTGAACTTCCCCTGTTTAAGTTTGAACTCATCACCGCTTGTTCTATCGCTACAGTCCCTGATGAAGAGTCCCTCTCCAGCATCCTTGTAGGCCCCCTTCAGATACTGAAAGGCTAAACTCAGGTGGTTCTCCCTGTGTGCCTTTGAGGTCCTAATGTCAGTATGAAGATGATGCATGCCTTCCTTACCCCTGCCCCATGAATCATTTCAGGCTATAGGCAGGCAAGGAGGTTCTCCAAATGTGCATTTGTGCAGTACATCACACTGGGGGACCTGCTGTGGGTGAAGAAATCTTGGCTGTCTAATTGCATTACTCTGGAATGGGGTTTCTTGTGCGGTAGTGCGTCCAATACCTATGATAGATGCTAGTTATAGATGCTGTTCTGAGCCCTTCCAGGGAAATCCTTAGGGTTTTCTTTAAGCACTCCCTCCTCTAATGCTTTATTGGTGCTGAATTTGGGCTGTGACAAATGGGAAACTGCCTGACTCTGCAGTTTCTCTCTCCTCTTGCTTTGGTCCTGCATACAAATGCAGCAGGTCCCTGGGAAGAAGCCAAGACTGCACCACTTGTCTGGAGTGACTGGCAGCATGGCATGAGTGCCAAATCTACACCCCTGCTGTTGCACAGAGAGCCTGCAATCCCATTGCTGCTTCCCAGGGCTTTACTCTCCTTCCCTGAATGTGAAGACAATCACTGGGAGCATCTTGCCTCTTGAGGATACCTGAGCCTGCAGACACCAGTGAAAGATCTTGACTTTCCCAATTCCTTACTCAACCCCTCCATAGGTCTATGGCACCATCTTGAACTGCTGAACCCATCGAGGCGAGGGAGCTCATCCATCCCTAGGGTCAAGTGTAAGGTTGTAGTTGGTTGTTTACAAGACAAAAATGCTCAGATGTGTGGTTAGTCTGAAGAAGTTCTATGTTTTTGTGTATTAATTGAGTTTGGTGCTTTAGGATGGAGACTTTTCTGAATGCCACCATGGAAAGGGCAGAAGAATTATCACCTTCATAGTGGTCCCACGTCTCTTCTTTGACCTCCCTTGTCAGCCTGGGCTTGAAAGCTCAGCAGACCCTGTTTGAACTAATCTGCTGCTCTTTTCCTCTCTTTCAGCATCTGGGAGCAGAGATGGATAAGATACTGGAAGCCGTGGTGATGTCCTCATACCCCAACAACGTGAAGCAAGGGCTTGTGAGGCGCGTCATCGAGGCAGCGAAGCAGCCCATGGACAGCGAGCAATGCTGGTCCATGCTGGAGCTGTCTACCAAGCTTTATCTCACAGGGGACACCAAGTATAAAAGAGAGATTGGGAAAGAGGTTTTGGAGGTCTACGGCCACTATCACCCAGAGGAGTTTGAGGAGTTCTTCAACGTCCGCTTCCTGCTGAGTCTCCTTCAGGAAGGTTATGGACCTCTGGGGAAGAGAAGCCATTATGTACTCGATTATATCCAATTAGGACTGCAGTTTGTCCTGGAAAGCCCATCAGCAAACAGCATCTTCAGCTTATTGAGGATCGAGGTGCTCCGGAAGGTCTGCGAGAGGCCGAGCCCAAAGCAGTGTGCGAAGATCAGCAAACTCTTAATCCAGCACCCCCAGTGTATTCCCACAGGAAAACACCAGGTCTTGTTCTGTCAGCAGCTGATCCGGTGCATTGGGCAGTTCCAGTGTGTCTCTGAGGGGGAAGAAGCCATCATGGAGTTCTTGGAGCAGGTGAACAAAGTGAGTGGTCTGCTGCAGAGGATCTGGAGGGCTCAGACCTCAGCCATCCTGCCCTCTTTGAAGGAGCTGTTCACCATCATTTCTTCAACAGGTAATGAAAAGAAACAAAAAGAAAACAAAACTAAAAAAGGGATGGGAATGTGAATGTTGGCTGTGATGAAGTTAAATTTGAGTAGTTTGATATCTTGCATGGGTCTCATCCACTCCAGAAGTGCAGGCACAGCTGAAATATAATAAACAAGCATCCCTAAAAGTTACCCAGGGCTTTAAGCTAGGAAAACAATTTGCTCCAAACCTCTGTGTAAAACAGTAAGGCTTTGGGAAGAAGGCAATAAATAGTGAGGGAGCAACGGGGTAGGAACAACATTGAGAATCTCGATGAATGCAGATCTGTTGGCTGTACTGGGATTCACCTAAAAATGCCTTCCAGTACCTAAAGGCAGCCTACAGGAAACCTGGAGAGGGGCTTTGGACAAGGGCCTGGAGGGACAGGCCAAGGGGAATGGCTTTAACCTGCCAGAGGGGAGATTGAGATGAGCTCTGAGGCAGAAGCTCTTCCCTGTGAGGGTGCTGAGGCGCTGGCACAGACTTTTCCCAGAGAAGCTGTGGCTGCCCCATCCCTGGCAGTGTTCAAGGCCAGGTTGGACACAGGGTCTTGGAGCAACCTGCTCTAGTGGAAGATGTTTCTGCCCATGGCAGGGGGTTGGAACTGGATGAGCCTTAAGGTTCCCTCCAACCCAAACCAGTCTGGAATTCTATAATTCTATGAAACCACAGAGTCTGTACACAGGCGTTGTTAACCGCATTGAAATATTTGCAGCAACATTTTGTGCGTTCAGCACTTTCCAGCATCAGCTGAGCTTAATGGAAAGCACTTTATCTGCAGCTGGTGAGTGGGGCTCAAAAGCTTTTAGAAATGTAACTCTCTTATGGGTGACTTGATGGGACCCCACAGCCTGATCCCTATCAGAAACTAGGGATAAAGCTAATGAGTTACTTCTCACTGGTCTAGAGGTAGAAGCCCTACTGTCTCTCTGGAGGGTGGTCATATCTTAAGGTGGGACAGAAGATATTTATCCAACTTCTGGGGCCTTTAGGTTACTACAGAGGGTCTCAGAGCATTTTTAGAGGTACCAGCGCCATGAAAGGCTGGACTCTGCCGGCAGGTGAGCTCCTGCTCCAGCTATTGCTAAGCCCATGAGAAGGGTTTTTCAGTGCCCTCTGTATGAAATCCTCATCCTTTGGAAGGTGCTCCATGAGGCAAACCTGCAGTTGCATCCCACTGCAATTATTTGCAGTACTTAGCATAAAGAGAGGAAATTTGGGATCCAGGATTGGCCAAAGAATGTTCTTGGGCCTTTGATTTCTTCCTCCCTTTGAGCTGTGTATGGCTTCATGCAACAGCCCTTCTGCTATGACCCAGCCTCATTATGCGCTCTATTTATGTAGGCAGAAATGATTTGGCTTTTAGAAACAAGAAATGACCTCATGTGCCTGGTTTTCCTGGTGACTAAGATCTTCATTGCTGGCTCTCGTCCATGTCTTTGCAGAGGAGCAGGAAGCACCATCCAACGCCTTGGCCAGCGTGGTCCAGTTTGTCCCTCTGGAGCTCATGGATGGTGTAATAAGAAACCTAACCAACGATGACAGCATCACTGATGTGCAAATGATGACGGCCATTGGCAGGTAGGAGAGGCTGCATTAGTGAGCATCATTTTCAGTTCAGAGAAAAACCCGCCCCAAAGCTGCTCTTAGTTCCTCTGTGTGGTTTTATCCCAACCAGTTTGGCTGGTGCTGCCTAATGAGCAGTGTGGGGGGAAAAAGGCAACTTCTGGATCCTTCCTTCCAGCTCTGAGGGCCTAGAGAACTAGAATAAAGACTGATTATTATTGTTATAATTAATTTTTTTGATCTGGTGGGTTTTGTTGAGTGTTTTAAGAAATGTAGTGTTACAGGAAGAGGTGATGGGTTCAAACTGAAACAGGGGAAGTTCAGGTTAGATGTAAGGAAGAAGTTCTTTACTGTGAGGGTGATGAGGCACTGGCACAGGATGCCCAGAGAGGTGGTAAATGCTCCATCCCTGGCAGCGTTCAAGGCCAGGTTGGACAGAGCCTTGGGTGACATGGTCTAGTGTGAAGCATCCCTGCCCATGGCAGGGGGTTGGAACTAGATGATCTTAAGGTCCTTTCCAAACCTAACTGTTCTGTGATTCTATGATTCTAAATTGTCTTTTATTCCATATTAATGCCCTCATCGTACCCTTTCCAAGGATGACCTTCATGCTTTTACAAACTTTTAACCTCATAAAGATCCCCTTTGCAGAATTTCATGTTAATATGTCACCCTTCAGAAGGATGCCATCCTAAATCACCAGTCACAGCTAAAAAACCTTGGACAGGGAGGTGTGCTCAACTGTTTCAATAATCCCACCTTGATCTTTGTCAGATGAATATGGTGCTGCTGCTCTGGATCTTGGTGTTGTATGATGTTTATCTCTTCCCTCCGTGCAAGCAGAGTCAATGAAGACCTTATCAAGGCATTATGAAGAGTGAAATACTACCTGATAGGCTAGACCTGGTCTTTGCAGTGCCAGTGCCCTATTTGGCATCACCAGATCTTCCTTGCATACTTGTGTCTAAGTCTTACAGCCCTTCTATGCTCCAATTCCTTGCTCCACACTTACTTAGGAGTATCTTTGATGATCTTAAGGGTCTTTTCCAACCTAAACTATTCTATGATTCTATCTTCAACCTATGCTTTCCTTAGAGGTCTACTTTTAAATAGGTGTTCACATACAGTAGCACATGCACTTAACCTAGGGGAGCTGCTGTGACTTGATCTCACTGGAAAATGTCTTTTCCTCTTCTTGTTATAGGATTTGTGTATGTGTGTCCCCAATAAGGTTACATGACAAAAACACACATTATTCCTAATGGGAACTTCATGTATGCAGAAAGAGGTTGCTTCTCTTTGACTCGCTGGGGAAGGTCATGGTTTTCCCAGAGTCCAGCGCAACCCAAGACAAAAGATGAATTGTCAGCTCAGTTCTTAACCTTCTTTCTCCATCCTTTTCTCTTTCTGGCCACCTGCTGCTGCGAGCTCCAGGCTATAAATCCTCTACGAGCGCCGGTGGCTAAATATAGAGGTTGCAAAATCAATTGCATCATTCCTTAAAGCATTCTTTGTCACGCAAAGGGATGAGTAAATGATTACTCAGAGCTAGCCAAACATTAAGCAGAGCCTGCAAAATGTAATTAGGATCACTTAGGAGAAATGCAGAAGGTTTGGCAGCGTGTTTATGGTAGTCGGGTGCCCCAGAAAATGGCAGAACCATCGGCCTGTGGAGAAGTGTGTGCTCGAGTTGTAGAGATTCTCCCTGTAGAGAATCAAGGTAAAACATACAAGTCGAAAAGACCTTTCAGCTTAGGACACAAATCTCTTCCTCCAGAGTTTGGGGTTGGGAGTTAGTAGCAGGAGAATAAACTGGACATGGGGTTGAGCTTCTGATCAAGTGTTTGAAGACCAAATAGAGGTAACAAAAAGCAAGGCTGGCACCTGCTGGTATAGGTGTACACCACAATCTCATTTAGAGAGTTTCTTTTTATTGAGGGCTTTTTGGAAGCATTTTGAAGAAGGTGATATGATAGGTCCAAGGTCAGATTTTAGCCTGCTGTTTTAAATCACTGGAGGGGAAGATACCTCATGTTAGGAGTAGTCATAGCTTTGAACATCTGTCATATGAAAAGGGAACAAGAGGTCCTCAACAGAAGAAACAGATCTGCGTTTTGAAGGGAGAATTTCTGCAACTCTGTTTGACAACAGGAACTGTAGGACTGTACGTGCAAGAGGGAGGAGAAGGGAAAGAGGCACATAAGTGATCCTGCCCCTCTGCTCTTGTGAGACCTCACTTGGAGTATAGTGTACAGTTCTGGTCTTCTCAGCATACAAAGGACATGGAGCTGTTGGAGCAAGTCCAGAGGAGGCATGAGGATGATCAGGGGCTGGGGTACCTCATGTATGAAGACAGGCTGAGAAAGTTGGGGCTGTTGAGCCTGGAGAAGAGAAGCTGCGTGGAGACCTCAGAGCAGCTTCCAGTGTCTGAAGGGGGCTACAAGGGTGCTGGAGAGGGACTCTTCATCAGGGACTGTAGCAATAGGACAAGAGGTGATGGGTTCAACGGGAAACAGGGGAAGTTCAGGTTAGATATAAGGAAGGAATTCTTCACTGTGAGGGTGGTGAGGCGCTGGCACAGGGTGCCCAAAGAAGTGATAAATGCTCCATCCCTGGTGGTGTTCAAGGCCAGGTTAGACAGAGCCTTGGGCGACATGGTTTAGTGTGAGGCATCCCTGCCCATGGCAGGTGGTTGGAACTGGATGATCTTAAGGTCCTTTCCAACCAAAACCATTCTATGATTCTGCGTTTCTATGATTCGAAGTGGTACTGAGCATGCAAAATGGGGAGATTTTTATGCTCAAGTTCTCCCATTTACTAAACGTTTCCTGTATTCTGCTCTATTTGGTAAAACTTTAATGACAATGAAGTTGCTTTGTGTGCTTCTGGTATCAACTAACTTGGTGCAGAAATGTGAGGTCTTGTTTTTCAGTTACATGTAGTGTAGATGATGCCCTCAGTGACATGTGTTAGTGGTGGACTTGGCAGTGGTGGGGAATGGTTGGACTTGATGATCTTAAAGGTCTTTTCCAATGTAGCCGATACTGTGATTCTGTGATTTTAGAGATTGTCTCTTTTCAGATAAACTCTATTATAAAGTGCATCCATGACTTCAGAAGCACTCACTGATTTGTTTTATTATTTGTCCTGGGGTTGTATCTGTTCAAAGAACCCAGGTCCAGATGAAGGCATCTGCTGTCACTCAGTGATGCAGGCACTTGCTACCTCTTGAAATCAGGATAGAATCATAGAATCATAGAATGGTTTGGGTTAGAAAGGACCTTAAGATCATCTAATTCCAACCCCCTGCCATGGGCAGGGACATCGGAGCTTTTACAAGTTTAGCCTACCAAGCCAATGGCCCCTTTGGAAAATGAGGGCCCTGGGTTCCAAAACATTTGTGGATCTTGCAGTGTGGAAAGCGCAATGTGAATTTAAAGTGTAATTTCTTCCTTCTGTAGCAGCGCAGGCAGCAGTAGGCGGGACTGTAACTTAGCCACTAGTGCTGGTAAATGATGACTTAGGGAGGAAAAGGTTATTTTATGGCTTTGTAAAAAAAAGACAGGATGAAAAGGGACCTTTGGATCTCTGGATCCATCTCCCTGCTTTATAGGCATTGACATCACAGATCTCTTTCATGAATGTTCAACTATGCTCCTCAAAGCAGGAAGGGCTTTTGCTCCCTCTGTTCTTCTTTCATAGCTGTTCCACCCTTGGGTTGCTTTAATGGTTCAAATCTCTTCTCTGATAGCCAGCCTATATGTATTTCTGGCCATCTTATCACTCATTTGATCTAACACCCACATAAATAGCTGAAATAGCTCTTTTGCCTCCCTGGTGTTTATTCCTTCGACGTATGCAGACAGAGCAGTCCCTTCCCATCTCTGCTTTCCTGTGGCTGTGCTAAACAAGCCAAGCTATTTTAAGCTTTTCTTACAGGAAATGTTCTTCATTTCTCTGAGCACCTTAACAGGCTTTTTCAGTGCCTGCTCCCACTTCACTTCATTAGTCTTGGACATTGACGGTGATGTTTGTACACCATGTTCCAGGTGCCTTGGACATCATGGCCTTGGACAACAGCTTGAGAGGTTCTTGTTTTGCCATAGAAAAGACCTTTTTCTTCTTGTCTTTTCCATGGCTACTGCTATACTGGGAACTCATAGTCACCTGGTGTCTGGCATGTTGACTTCAAGCAGAAGATTTACTGTCATGTAGCATCTAGTTCTTGTGCCTTGCATGTGTTTTGAATCCATACATTTCGTCCCGCTTCTACATTTCTAATGTTCAGGGTCTCCCTTGTGATATCTTGATCCTCCTCTTGTTTTGATGATGCCTCCCAGCTTTGCATCATCACAGATTTCACAGACATGTTATGTTTGTGCTAACATTAGGTCCTGAAGAATGTTGCTTGTAATCTCCTTTCAGAAAGCCAGTCAGATGTGATCTACTTCTGTCCTTTGACTAAAAATTCATATATCCTGTCAAACCTGACTTTGACACCTGTGGCAATCCCTGTGACATGGTATCCCTTCTTCCCAACTATACTCTCATTCCCTCTATTCATTATAGGAACTGTCTTCCTATTCTTTCCGCACGAAGCATCACACCAAAGTTAACAGAGTCATTGAAACTCACCAAAGTTGAATTTTATATAATGGAAATCACCATCTCCTCTTGTTTGGAGTTCATGAGCTCTTCATGTTTCACTTTCATATCAGTTGTTGTTGCTCTTGTTTCCATTCTCAATCTTTTATCTGCCTCTTCTTTGTCACCCTGATCAATTCCTTTCTCTTGCTGAAAATGAAGGCAGAAGATGTGTTTAGTTTGGAAGTCACATCTAGAGGCCATATCCTGTCTTTCTTTACCATCACACTCTCCATAGACAGTGATTGCATGGCTTCCCTTATTCTCCTCTGATGCAAATGTCTACAGAACCTTTCCTGGTATTTGCTTAATTGTCCAACTTGGCTTCACTTTTGGTATTTCTCAGCATCCCAACATATTCTGCTTTTCAAGCTTTCTTTACTCCCTAGCCTTTTATTATTCCAGGCCCCTTGTAGACTTTACTTATTCCTACTTTTTCCCTTTTGGTGGTTAATTATCAGTGTTCCCTTCATATATTTTATACAAAATACAGGCTGATAAGCAGAAGGGACTGATTGGGTAGGATAGCTGGACTGAGGTGGGAAACTGAGGATCTGGGGTATCTTCAAATCAAAGATACTGAAATTGTTAGCAAAGTCTGACCCTTGGAAACCCCAAGCCTCGGTTATTTCCCATGTTCGTTAAACATTAAATTTCAACAGAAACAATGTGTCATCACTTAGTCTGAGGTTATTTTTTTATGAGTGACTTCTGTAAAGTATTTGTAAGTTGCAGAAACATGACAGCATGGTTGTGTGGCTATAGATGAAATGTGTTAGCTGTGACATTGAGGAATATCTGGCTTCTATTAGAGTTACCAGTATTTATTGGTTTTTAATGTGCTTCTGGAAATCAATGTTTCTCATCCAGAGAATGAGAAAATTTGAATCTGAGTGGTTCTTCCTTACCAGTAAAAATGAAGAGGTTCATACCAGTATTACTTGTTTTCTAATGGTGACAATGCAGAGACCTCTATCAACACCTCATGCAGGTGGTGTATTGAGCACTGTACCAGTGTTAAAACTGGAACTCATATGGACTGAAGTTAAGTGGAAAGTGGAAGAAATCTCCGCTTTCTTCTATGGACTTGGATCTGGTTCTCTGGTCTATTGTGGTTCACCACAGCATGATGATGACAGTGGGGTAATTCCACTTCAGGCTCTGTTGTGCTTCGAATAACATGTGAAATGCCTCATGAAGACCCCACCTCTTACCCAGTCATCCCACTAGACATGAATTTGGAGGAGGTTTAACTCAGAGTGGAGATTAGCTTTCCCAATCTGTGCATTAAATTTACTTGAAGAGGTTGTATTTCATTTCAGGATGATTGACTGGGTGTCCTGGCCCCTGGGCAAGCACATAGACAAGTGGATCATTGCTCTGCTGAAGGGTTTGGCTGCGGTGAAGAAGTTCAGCATCTTGATTGAAGTTACTCTTTCGAAAATTGAAAAGGTCAGTGGGCTCTTTTGAACATGAATGTGAACAGACTTCTCCTGCATCTCAGATATCTTCTTGCCTTTCAATTGAATGAGGATGAGATGTGACTTGAGATGTATAGGCAAGAGTATGCTGCCCCAAGGTTGGAAGGGACCGTTGTGTTCCCTGCAAATGCTGCTTTGCTGTGTATGGGGTGATGGGCTGATGCTGGTTTTGCAGCTAAGAATGATGTTCTCCAAAACCACCTTTGGTTTTGGTTTGCAGAGGTACTGATATCTTAGAGGTTATGAAATAAAAGAAGCTAAGGATTTTCAAGCCAACCAAATACTTTCCTTCCCAAACTATGGAGCTCTTGTAAAACCTGCCTTTGGGAATGTGACAGGCTCTCCTTCAGCTGTGCCTGGATCAGTGCTGGTTGGCACAGGCAAATACGTAATAGTAAGCATATTAACTGTTTACACAGTCACAGATCAGTTTTACAGCCTGTGCCCTGGCCTTCATTCATTTGCTAGTGCAAATAAAGCTCCACTGCCATTGCCATCACCTCCTTCAGCAATGAGTACTTGCTGCTCTCTGAAAACTGTGTCAACAAGTGCTGAAACTGGTCACCACTTTAAAGCATTTTCCATGCTGTGATCCTGCTGTTTCCTCCTTTGTATAATGGGGATAACACTTGGCTGAGCCTACAGTGGAAGTCACCATAGAAGTTATTAAGATTTTGATTATTAGTATTGGAACATGATCAATAACTGCAGTTGTCCTTGTGATCCTCCATGTGCATTGGGCAGTGGGAGAGTAGTGAAGCATCTCTGGCTTTTCTTTATCTTTCCTTTTGTTGTTTAACGTATAGGAATGGACACAGCCCTTAAAATAACATGTGAGTTTTGAAACTCTTAGATGTATGGTAGAGGGCATTGTCAGCTTATGCCATTGTCTGTGAAGTAGGATAAATACCATTACTTAGCCTTTGAAAAATGCCTTTGCTTTCTATCTGCCTAAAAGGTTAGTGGTAAAGTTCAAATGTCACAATAAAACAGAAGAGGGACATTTTAGAAACTGCAGCATCCCTCTGTGCTTGCATGGCCTCATCCATCAGGAGGTGTGGGGATGCAGTGGTGTTACAGAGGGAGTGAGGATAACCACATGCTAATTTTAGGATGCCATGATGCCATGCTCTGGCCAGGAGATGACTCTGGAGACTTGGCTGCAGACTGCTTGCTTCAACATCCAGCATTGAATAGGAATAGACCAGCAGCTGTGATCGATGCCTGCTGGCCCTTCTCCTGTGTGTTGTGGTGCTATTCTTCCTTCTCATTTGCTTTCTTTCTCCCCTACCAGGTCTTCTCCAAGTTGCTGTACCCCATCGTGAGAGAGGGGGCTTTGTCTGTCCTGCAGTACATGCTGCTGAGCTTCCAGCACTCCCACGAGGCATTTCACTTGGTAAGGCTGGGCTGCACTTTGTTGGGGCATTGCCTTGAGTGTATCCGTGCTGTGGGACAGCAAGGGTGGGAGGGAACCTGAGGTGCTGAGATACTGGAGAGTATTTCCCTCATCTGCCTGATTTCACTGGGTGATGTAAACCCAACCCTGCCCATCCACTTGTAGCTTGTCCTGGCAGCTGCAGGTAGCCTCTGGTAGCCTCTCCTGCAGCCCAAACAGCTTTTGGAGCACCACAGAGCTGGTGCTGAGATGTGGAGGGAAGACCTAGTCTAAAAGGAGTCTAAAAGGAGTTGGTTGCCACAGACAGAGCAACCACACGATGTCAAAGAGTGAGGAGCAGAGGGGAAGTGAGGCTTCGCTTTCCCCTCCAATGGTTCCTCCCATTTCTCTGGAGGTTTACCAGCTGGATGGCTCATCTCCAGGGATAAATCAGTATAAAGCTGGCTGGGGCTTGGTCCTTCCAGATTTGAAATGTGTGCAGTGTGTGCACGCTCCACTTTTCATCTATGGCTCTCTACCAGCTGGAGGAGTGATCTCTGGGGCAAGTGCATCCCTATGGTCCTCTCCCAGCTTTAAAACCCAACAGCCAAAGATGCAGATGATGCAAATATTTTGGATGGCCTGTCAGCCACACTGAGGGTCTCATCAGCAGTGGCTATAGTGATCTTGGAGTCCTTTTCACTTGGTGTTTGCCAGCCCTGCAGGTGGAAGAGGAGGATCCCCTCTTCCCTGTTCTTGTTCTTAGACCACTTGCTTCTCCCATTCTCCCTTGTACTGAGCCATCTGTACAGCCATGGGCTGAACTGTTTTAAAAGGAGCCAGGGTGAAACCTAACCTAGCGGGAAATCCTGATGGTCAGCGTTGCCCAGCTTGGTCTGGGCCTGGGAAAACCTCAAACATGCATTTGCCTGGAGAAGGAAAGAGAAGGAGGCTGAGGGGTGGTCTGGAGCAGGAACGTAAGCAGGCTACACTGACCCAGTCTGGCTTAGGTTGTAGTTTTCCATTAGCAGGTATAGAAAATACAGCCTCCTATTTGTTCTGATCCTTTCAACTGACGTGTGGTAGATGTTGCCACTTTGGCTTTGGGATGTGTTAGGTGAAACCTTTACACTGAGAGCATCTTGGAGGGCTCATGCAGTGGAGGACAGGGAATATATTCTTAACCAGCCCTTGCTGCTTCCTAAGTAGTTTACTGACTGTCCGTTGGACTCAGTGGGCCCCATGCCACATGTGACTTCAAATTGTCACCAACACATACCACCCATTACTATTTCTCCAAGTGATGGGTCATCTTTCAAAGCATACAGCATCAGCGCAATAAGACTTGAGGACTGGATCAGAACGCTTCCACTTCATGAATTCTCCACTGTTACAAGCACAAAACCACTTTTAACAGCGTTTTAATCTTCTCTTTTCATTTCCATCGTGATATTTTATAGTTCATTTTGCTGTTGACACTAAGGCACTGCTCTGCTTCGCACTGGTATTGTCCCTGGAATGCTGTAAATAGAAAGCAAGACTGAAAGCAAAGACATGCTTGCAGCGATCGAACTGATAAAAGGAGCAATGGAAAACTACTCCTATTAATGTTTGATTGGATACTTTTCCGTTAAAGCCCTTCCATTTGGCTTTTCACCCAAAGTTCACAGGATAAACAGATAAGGCTGGAAAAAAGCAAATCCAGCCAACATTTTCAACTGATGTTTTTTCATTCCTCATCTGGAGACGCTTTAAATGAGCCTGAATTTTTTGAGAAACTCTTTGGTTTCTATAAATAGGCGCATTCCAACGTCTTGTCTTAAGTTGGGCGTCCAGAGTTTGAAATGCTCCAAAAGCTGTCAGTTGCTCTTGGCTTGAAGTTTCCATCTGTAGCCCAGCAAGCACAAATCCCCTTCCCTTACTTATGAAAAAACAGGGAACAAACCTGTCTTTGCTTCTTATCTTCTTGTGTTTGCCCTGGCTCTTTGGCTTTGGGAATTGTTCCCACCACAGCTTGGCAAAGTAGTGATGTATAAAATGGGATTCATTTGCTTCCCCAACAAAACTTGCCTGTTGGAAAGGAAGTAGTTAAAATCTCCAAGGTTTTCAGAAGAAAGAAAGAGAAAGAAAGAAAGAGAGGAAGATGAAGGAAGAGAGGACCAGGAAATGGCTGGATTTGAGATGCTGAGACTTCACTCCAGAATTGTTCTGGGGTAAAAATAACATAACATATAAATATGACAAAGATTGTGTAAGTGCCCAGGGTCACTCTAGCACATGTGCAGGGTTGGAAATGGGTTATTCGTTGTGGGTGCAGCTTCGGGGTCAGCAGAGGGTGCCCGTGAGCAATGTATCGTCTGCATTTGCGTCTGCTTGTTCATTTCTAGATGAAACCAAGATAGCAAATGCGCTGTTTATGTGCCCGTCACCACCCATCTGACCATACCGATCCCAGCTTAGTTTATACAGTGGAAAATACAATATAGCACACCAGAAAATGCTTCTTGTAGGCTAATTTGTCTGTCTTGTAGGTTTGAATCTCTGCACTTGGCAGTCGGTGTGTAATTCTCCTTTCCACCTTTGGGGTGTGATTTATAGAATCATAGAATCAGCTAGGTTGGAAAAGACGTTTAAGATCATCAAGTCCAACCATTACCCCAGGCCTACCAAGTCCACCACTAAACTATGTCATTAAGCACCACATCTACATTACTTTTGAACACCTCTAGGGATGGTGATGCTACCACTGCCCTGGGCAGCCTGTTCCAATGCCTGAGCACCCTTTGGGGAAGGAATTGTTCCTCATCTCCATCTAAACCTGCCCTGGGGCAGCTTGAGGCCGTTTCCTCTTGTCCCATCCCTTGTTCCTTGGGAGCAGAGACCAGCCCCCTCCTGGCTCCATCCTCCTGTCAGGCAGTTGTAGGGAGCGAGAAGGTCCCCCCTGAGCCTTCTCTTCTCCAGACTAAACCCCCCCAGGTCCCTCAGCCGTTCCTCATCACACTTGTGCTGCAGGCCCTGCACCAGCTCTATTGCCCTTCTCTCGCCCTGCTCCAGCACTTCAGCGTCTCTCTTGTAGTGAGGTGCCCAGAATTGAACACAGGATTCAATGTGCAGCTTCACCAGGATCACCAAGACTTAGTAGACAATAATAGTTGCAGGACAGCAAAGGAGCGGCATGGGCCCGCGGTTGCCATGCAGCATGAAACCCTCCAAGGTCTATAGCATTTGCACTACTAAAATCAATAGAAGAGTTGCTGTTGAGTTCACAGGGAGAAGGATGAAGTCCAGAATGCCACTGCAGTCAAGTCCTGTTGACTGTCCTTTCTGCCTGGGGCTGAATTCCATTCCCCCACATGTATGTTAAAGCTCTATGAGTAATTTGGAGCCACTTTTGATGCAATGAATTTCCCTTTTCCAGCTGCTCCCTCACATCCCCAGGCTGGTGGCCTCTCTGAAGAAGGAGGACTCCAACTCTGCCACCAGCTCCCTGGAGCAGCTGGCTGAGCTCATCCACTGCATGTTCTTCCGCTTCTCAGGATTTCCAGATCTCTATGAACCAGTCCTGGAAGCGATTAAAGTAAGACATACACTTCTCAGTCATTTTTCTGTTTTCCATATGGAAATGGCATTTTAGGTTGCAGCCTAATGCAGAGGGACTGTGTTACTGGTAGGGATGGCTTAACCTTAACACCTCAAACTGTGGTAGAAGAACGGATTTAACATCCTGAGTTTGAGCCTCCCATACGCAAGTTGATGGAAGATACTTCTGTTATGGTGGGCCTGCAGAAGTTCTGATTGTGCCTGTGGGTTTTAGTTATGGTTTCAATATTGAATGCCTCTAAAGGACTAATACTAGCAGCTGAATACTCCCTTGCATGGATGCATGTCCATACAAATTGTTGCATGAACACTTGTAGCAGAAGAGTTTTGTGGTTGCCCGTTACTAATCTTCATACAGAAAGATAACGACTCATAACACAGATCTCTCTTTCCCAGGCTCTTCCTGTTCCAAATGAAGACCGGATTAAACATCTCCTGGGACAGAATGCCTGGACCTCGCAGAAGAACGAGCTGGCCTGCTTCTACCCACGCCTGGCCTCCAAATCAGAGACAGGAAAGATTGGGTTAATAAACTTGGGAAACACCTGCTACATGAACAGCATCATACAGTCTCTTTTCATGGCTTCAGAGTGAGTCTTTGCCTCCTTGCTCCCACTCCAGATTGCTCCATGGGTTGCTTATCCCACCGGTGTTACACATCCCACTTTTCCGTTTTATGGGCTGCATCTCTGCTTTTTCTTTGCAGCTTTCGGCATTCGGTGTTGAACCTAACTGAGGGCAACTCCCAGCCCCTGATGACAAAGCTCCAGTGGCTCTTTGCGTTTTTGGAGCACAGTCAGGTAATTATTTCATGTTCTAGTTATTTGTTTGGACTGTCGGCTGCGGAAAGGCTCGTCTCCAAGTTGCTTCCTGTCGACTCCAACGTGCTGATAAGGAGCTGTGGATCTTGGTGGGTTCTTAGAACGGGACCAGTCTTGTTTATAGGAGGGAGGCTAATTTTGGGGGTGGAGGAGGCAAGCTCCTATCACCCATGAAAGCGAGCTGTGTTCACACCAGGCTGCCTGTCTTCAGCCTGTGGTCTTCCTGGGTTGGGCTAACATAATAACTAATAGCTTTGACAACAAAGTCCTTCTGGCAATAGCTTACGCATGTGGCCAGCTGAAAAGCCTGTTGGTATAAAGCAGAGGGTTTTGTTTCTTGCTATGCAGCAAGAAGACTGGAGCAGCTCGTTTGTCCTCTTGCTTCACAGCAAAGCAGAAATTGTGGGTGAAAATTGCCTTCAAAGTGGTTTTGTTAAAAGAACAGCAAAGAAAGTAATAAAAAAGAACGGTAAAGAAAGAATAGTAATAAAAATCCCCCTTCGATTCCAGATGCTTTGAATGCTCTGTATGTGAGGGAAAGTAAAGTAAAAAGAACACACTTAAATTGACAAACATTATATTTAATATGAGTGACTCCTGGAGATACAGCTAAGTAATATCTATCTCCTCTCTTAAAAAAAATATCTTTCTGTCCCTACAAAGACATGATTTTCAAAGTCCAGTGATTTTTCCCTTGCTGTGAATCTGGTCATCTGGGCTTCTTTGCTTCCCAAGCCTTGACTGCCAGAGCTGGCTCATTGCATTGTGGTATTACATTATGACAGACGCCTTTTGGGGTTAAAGTATAGAAAACCTGTTAAATTTAACATGTAGTCACAGAAGAGCCCAGTTTTTGATGGCAGGTTAGGGTGTGTGTGACCTGTGATGAGCAAATACAGAAGCATATTTGCTTGTTGTGTAGTTTATGGTTAATAATTTCGTGTTAATTTCCTAAGAGCCTTCTAGTTATTTTTCTTCTTCAGGCTGTTCTTAAAGCCGCTTCTGTGCCTAAGATGTGTCTTTTTCCGTGTTAATGAGACAGCTGCTTCCTAATGGCAGTGATTACATTAGCTGGAGATGCAGATTACCTGCCTGCAGTGATCAGAATGACAGGTGGAAGTTTAGTGGATTTTTTTGCTTTGTTTTTGTGTCTTTTTATTATGAAAGGATTTGGTGAGAGAGATCCTGATCAAATTAAATGGAGCATCAAATTCAATTCAGGCTGAGTTAAGTAGAAATCTCTGGGTCAGGCCAATAAACCATTTTAAAATTGAAGGAAGAAATAAACATGTGGATATTTTATGGAGTGTATGTAAAATAATGGCTGAAATGTATCCTTACTGTCCTGGCTTGCAGCAAACCAAGAAGGTTTTCCTGTGCACTGAGATTAACCCTTGTAGGGGAATAAAAGGAGACCTTATTGCACACAAGCGCACCCTGCTCCCAGTGAAGCAGCCAGAAAGACCCTCCTCTCCCCTCTCCGTCCTCCTATGTGACTAGAATCATAGAATCACAGAATGGTTTGGGTTGGAAAGGACTTTAAGATCATTTAGTTCCAACCCCCTGCCATGGGCAGGGATGTCTCACACTAGACCATATTGCCCAAGGCTCTGTCCAACCTGGCCTTGAACACTGCCAGGGATGGAGCATTCACCACTTCTTTGGGCAACCTGTGCCAGGGCCTCACCACCCTCACAGTAAGGAACTTCTTCTTTATATCCAACCTGAACTTCCCCTGTTTCAGTTTAAATCCATCACCCCTTGTCCTATTGCTACAGTCCCTGATGAAGAGTCCCCAGGTTTAAATGCATTTCTTCTTCTGTCTTGCTGCCAGCGACCTGCCATCTCACCCGAGAGTTTCCTCTCTGCCTCCTGGCCCCCCTGGTTCACCCCAGGCGCTCAGCAGGACTGCTCGGAGTATCTCAAGTACTTGCTGGACCGGTATGTGGCCATCACCATCAGTTTGGAGCCTGGTGACAAGGACATCCTTAGACAAGAAGTAATGTTTAATGCTGACTCACGTGCAGGTGGCCGAGACCTGGAGGAGTTGGGAGAGTGGAGGCTTGGGGTAATAGATGGTGAGACCGGTCCAGGGCTCCCTGATAAAACCCTGTTTGGGCTGGCTTAGGGATAAGATCAGAATTTAGTTCATCTTGAAAGTTTCTGCCTTTGCTCTGAAGGCAAACAGAATTCACAGAATCCCAGACTGGTTTGTGTTGGAAGGGACCTTAAAGCTCATCCAGTTCCAACCCCCTGCCACGGGCAGGGACACCTTCCACTAGAGCAGGTTGCTCCAAGCCCCTGTGTCCAACCTGGCCTTGAACACTGCCAGGGATGGGGCAGCCACAGCTTCTCTGGGCACCCTGTGCCAGCACCAGTTCTTCTCTCACAGGGAAGAACTTCTGCCTTATAAGTTGTACCAAGTGTAGCCTGACAAGCCCCTCAGCCTCCTCTGTAAAATGTTCATTTTTGCCTTTCTCTTACCTAGAAATCCCCAATCTCAGGTGTCCCATTGATACCTTTATAAGTGGGAGGGTCAATGGCACATGGAGACCTACAGTTCCCAAATCCTGCCCAACTCCTCCCACAGCACCAGACCCCTGGGCACAGGGAGGTTAACCCACATTAACGCCTTGGAGAGAAGAACAAAACCCCTACTTTAGAAACTACCTCTTGGTGTTGTATCAGTGCATAATGCAGCCTGTTTTTCCCCTGCCAAAGATTACATGAAGAAGAAAAGACTGGAAAAAGGATCTATCAGAAACTCAAGGAATCCACCTTGATGTCTCAGGCAGTGGAGCACCATTACTTGAACAAGACACTGATTGAGAAGATGTTTGGGGGTAAAATGATGACAAAGATCCGCTGCTTGAAGTGTCTGAACGTCTCCTCCCGAGAAGAAGCCTTCACAGACCTGTCCTTGGCTTTCCCCCCATCGGACAAGCACATCCGTGGGAGCACATCTGTTTTACCTGTGGAAGAAATAGGCCCACAGCTTATTGAGCCTCCTGAAAACCCAAGCCAGCTCACAGGGTCTCCTTGGATCCGGAGGAAGGCCCCTATGGCCGGACAGCCCGCAGCCCGACCAGTGCCAGTGGAAACACTGGGTTTCCAGGAGCCAGGAGAAGCAGCAAATCCTTTAAGCGGCAATGCCATTGGTGTGGATGCAGCCAAAGACCCTCTCTCCAGTTTTGGGGAACAGGCACGTGCTGCCAAGGACTCTAGATCTGTCCCAGATTTAATCAACTATTTTCTATCCCCAGAGAGACTGACAGCAGAGAACAGATACCACTGTGAGAAATGTGCATCCTTGCAGGATGCTGAGAAGGTAGCAGAGCTGACGGAGGGTCCACACTACCTCATCCTCACGCTGCTGCGGTTCTCCTTTGACCCACGGACTATGAAGAGGAAGAAGATCTTAGACAATGTCTCCATCCCTGTGGTCCTCAAGCTGCCCATCCTCGTCACTCCGGAGGAATCCGGGGAGGTTTGCTGGCATGGGAAGCACAGGGCTGCCCCAGGAAGTGGCTTCATGTCTGTTGTGTATGACCTCTGCAGTGTGGTGGTGCATTCAGGCATCTCCTCTGAGAGCGGTCACTACTATTGCTACTCTAGAGAGTGCACTGACACCGTCCCACATGGGCAGCCCCGGGATGGGGCGCCAAAACCAGCCTCTGACAAGCAGTTGGACTTTGAAATCCAATGGTACCTCTTCAACGACACCAGAGTTTCCTTCTCCTCCTTTGAATCCGTCAGCAATGTCACCTCTTTCTTCCCCAAGGACACTGCCTATGTCCTCTTCTACAGGCAGCGGCCGGGCAGGCAGAGCTGCCTGCTGCATGAGGCTCTGGCTGAGGCTGGCCGCCTGCATGGAGAACCTTCCCTCCATAAGGACTTGATGGAAGCCATTTCCAAAGATAACATCCTCTACTTGCAGGTAACTCCCACTGCTGTGCACAGCAGGGTGCAATCCTGCAGCTTCCCGGCTCACGGGCCACATTCCCACCCATCCGGGTTGTGTCCTGTGAATAAATCCGCATGTGCAGATACCCACCCACTGCCTGAAGCCAAATCCCTTTTCCTTTTTAGCACCCAGGTATAAACAGGTTGTAGTTTCCTGATGAAACTGGCCATTGAGGTTGGTGCAAGACACCTCATGGCTGTGCTCAGGGTTGACTTGCTGCTGCCTGCCCCAGGCAGCTCTCCTAAAGGCCTGGGAAAGATGGATGAGCTGGGAATACAGACTAGAACAGATTTCATTCAACTGGTGGAGTTCAACACTTTCCAAACAGCAGTGTCCCATTGGACATGAGCAGCACCTGCGAGAGTTTGAGGAGTTCCTCCTCTCCCAGAAGTGACATGGAAGGGCTGGTTTTGATCATCGGAGAGGTGCAATGCTTTGCTGCATCTCTCCTGCCAAGCTCTAGAGATGAGCAGATGGCCTTCTCACCCCAGTTTAATTTGGAGGAGGCTTCCAGGAGCAACTAAACATACTCCTGGCTCCTTGGGGAAGGTGGGAGCATCCCCCTACCTGGGTCATTTAGCCACAGATACCCTTATGTTATTTCTTCCCCTTTCTTCTCCCAGGAGCAGGAAAAAGAAGCCAGGAACAGAGCTGCCTACATTTCTGCCTTGCCGAAATCCCCGCTGTGGTGGAGAGACTTTGACAGGGACAAGGATGATGACAACTCCTCGGGGGGCTGCAGCCCAGCGGCAGGTGGTGGTGGATCCGGTTCCTTTCATGGACTCGTCTTCTAGCCAATGGGTTAAACCAGATAATCAATGTCCATGGGGACAACCTGAAGCCAGAGGTTCCTCTTCCTCACCTTGATGACAGTGAGCATCTTGGAGGAAGACTTAGGGAACATTTAAGTGGAAAAGGACTCAGGGGTTGATTTGGAGGCGCCCGGAGGGTCCCACTGCTTCCTATGCACTTGGTCTTCACGCCTTAATGTAACTAAGCTAACGCAGAGATGAGCAGCTGCTGACAGCTCGGAGAAGTGCCCTTTTGCTTCAGCATAGCCGTGTCTTGCCCGCTGTGAGCCATGCCACCAGCCTGGGGAGAGGACGGGGACAGGGATGAAGATGGACCCAGCGGGGCTGCAGGGATGGAGATCTCGCAAAGCACATCCTATCTGCAGCTCTGAGTTGGCTTGGGGGAGACCTCTTGTTGTTTGTTGGTTCTTTTAATATGGTTTTGAGAACTTGAAATACCTCTAAAGGTAGAAAAAGACTGAAAAATGCCAAGCAGCCAATGTGGCAACGCTGATCTTGTGGGATGGTGAGCTTGTAAACCTGCTTGGTCACAGTGAGCAGTGGCAGCTCAACCCAGACGAGACCAAGAGGCACAAACCCCTCCAGCCGAGAGAGACTGACCTGGTCCAGTTGGGTCTTTTTGGTCTCCAGTGAAACCCTGTTGTGTTACTGGTGACCTCTGGATGCTGTTACTGTACACGGCAGGCCCAGACACACAGCTGGTCTTCCAGATGTGTCTTTAAGACTTGGTTAGCCTCTTTCTGCCGCTGTCATCTCATGGCTTTCTGGGCTGGATCTGCCCTTTGGGCTTCCTATTGGGATACCTTGAACTGAGCAGCAAACGACAGAGCCCCCCTAAACCCACTAACCCAAAAATGCTGATTTGCAAGGAGAGAAGCCCAACCAGCTATATTCTATCAATCCAATATAAATACATACTATATAAACCAATGTAATATATAAATCAGTAATGGGACAGGGGTGATTTTAGTGGCATGTGGCCAACCCAAGCCCTGGGCAGTGTGTCTACAGGACCACAGCTCCCTCCCATGTCCCTCCCCAGCCATTGTCCCTGCCTGCTCCTCCCTTGCGCCTGTAGTAGAGATTTCTCTAGCTCAAGTGGCAGAAACTTGTGCCTTAGGTCCTGTGTGCAGGGCCTAATCCTGACCATGGGGTATTGGGGTGGGAATATTGTATTGCCATGGAAGAAAAGGCAAAGCACAGACGTCGCTACAGATAACATGAGCAGAAAGTCTGCTAGAGAGGACACTTGGGATCAGATCTCTGGTGTATATTATCATATTCTTTTATTGCCTTTCCTATATATAAATAAAGGAAATGAATAAATTCAACAGAGAGGCTCAGTGTCCTATTGCAATATTCACAGCTATGGGCTTGATGGGTCAAAAAAGAGAGGGGGAAGCTGATGGGAGATGAGCATCCAACCTCACATACATGGGACAACACTGCAGAGTGGTGACTTGGAAGAGGGGAACAGGCAGTGGTGGGATGGGGACCTGTGGCCTCTGAATGCAGGTCATAGTCCTATCAATCAGCGGGGTTTGCAGATGAGCAGTGGAGTGTGTTTGTTGTATTTAAGTCCACCAGACTTAAAGTGATGCTAAAAGTAAATAAATATGGACCCAAAGCTAAAGTTATACAGAAAGTACAGTGTTTCCTGGTGTTACTAATAGACTTTTATGAACCTCCTGTCCAAGAGGTTGTTGAAAGCTTTCATGTTGCTGTCATTCCAAGTCTTTGCTTTGTGCTGGAGTGTCACCTGGAGGCATTCTCAGGGCCATGTGCTGAAGGTGCTTTAGCAGGAGACTGTCTCTGACTTGATGAGATCCTAATCTAAACAATCAAGGCAGATAATCAACCCAAAAGATTTTCCCCTTGCTTTCCCGCTGCATATACAGGACTTAAAAATGAGATCACCTTCACGTCAGGCATGTACCATGTTTATTAACAGCAAAAAAGTATTATCTAGGCTTCACTCAAGACCAATTTACAGGATAAATAATTGTTTCAAATTACTTTTAATAAAAAAAAAAAACCAAACCAAACAACAAAACCCCAAAGAATAAATTAATAACTTAAGTGATTAGCTGTCCACAGTGATTTGAAAACTGAATAACCATTCAAACAGTGACACCACAAGAAGACACGTACTGTACAGTTTGCCACAGGTTACTCTTGTCCTTCCTTCTACAAATGGAAAACAACAACAAAAAAAGGAATTAAAAATACTTCTCTTTCAGAACAGTCATAGGCTTAGAAACACACAAAACATCCCTGCGGATCGGCTGCCGATGCCATGGCTTCCGAGCCAGGGCTTCGACCCCTCCTCGCAGCAGGTTAAGGAACAAATGGAGAAAACTATCCTAATTTGGCTGGGTTCATTCCCACTCAACCCAAAGTCAATGGAGACCCATTGACTTCACCAAGGGCTGGGTTGGGTGGGATGTAACTACTCTAAAAGTTTGGTCCTAACCCTACGGGATTCATTGGTGAGCTCCAATTGGAGCCCAGGGTCCTGTTCCATTTCCCTCTCCACAACATGCTTCAGCCACCACATCCAAACAAAACGTGGTATTTCCAGGGCCAGTGTGGCAGCAGAAGGCTGAAACTGTGCAAATGGCTTTTCCCCCATTCCCCAAGCTCAGGAGAAAATCCTGCCAAATTATTTTCCACCTCAGGAACTAAGGTTGAGGGTTTTTAATGGGTTTTGCAGAGCAGGATGTGCAGCGTCATGTGTGATGCTGGCCATGACAATAGGGTTGTACCACATGCTGCCTGGCTGTGCATGCAGACTCAAAGCAGCTCTCTGCTTTATTAGATGTCAATTAATTACGCCCCACAACACACCTGTGAGGTGGGGAAGTAAGTACTAAAACCCTTCATTTTACAAGCTGGAGAAGAAGTGGGATAGAGAGCTCAAATGAGCCCCCTTGTCCTACCTGAAGTGTGGTGTCACCCAAAGAATAACAGTAAAAATGATGGGTTCTTATCTCCTGTTCTTGGGGCAAACCTCTCCCATATAGTCAACCTGCTGGCCTACAAATGAGCCCATTATATGTTAGCGATGGGCTGCATCATTGGATTGGAATCAAGTCCATTGAGAAGCTCTTTTAGCTCAGGAGATAGAGCCACATGGTCCAGCTTCTGCTCTAGATGTTGCCGGCTTGTGTTTAAATTTGTACACCATGTGGCAGGACTATCTGGCCATGGGTTGGTGGGGACAGAGCTGTTTGATGACACCTTGCTACTTATCAGCTTTTCTGAGCAGCAGACACTGAAGTAGCAACCTGATGAACAGTAATACTTTAGGGCTTGTGAACAAGGAGATCAAATTGTGACTACAAGGATGAGACACCAAAGACAAGCTGATGGAGAGATGAACTGCTCCAGGCCAAGGAGAAACCATGACCAAAAGGTGCACATCTCTACCTGCAAGAGCTTCACTAACAGTTGCAAGATCATTGTGTACATGTGGGCAGGTTGGCGCTTTCTGGGCAGAGAAGAGGCACACAGACTCACCAAGGGCTCCAAACTGGTTTGTTGGCCCTTGTGATTTGATGATGGGCTGGTCCCTCTGATTTTCTTGATGGCTTTTTGATGGCCATGCATGTCCTCTGGCTGGCGTTGCGGTTAAGCTCTACTCTTTGCCATTTCCATTTCAAGTAGAGATTCTCCATAGGCACAGCCCCACTGCACCCATCTCATCCAGACAACATCCCTCCAATGGACACATAGTGGGTGAGTGTGAACTTTTACATGGAACAGCAGTATCACCAGGTGAGAAACCATAAACACAATGCAAGCATGACTTGAGAAGACCATCCTCTTACTCGCCTTGTAGGCCAGGAAGGTCAGACAGGATCTGGGAGGTATTTAAACATCTTCCTACCAAAGTCTGCCGTCACATAAGACCTAGGCATGGCTCTACCCCTCCCAAGGAGCCATGCTCAATGGGTGGCCAAAGGAACTCACCATGCTCAAGGGACTGGGAGGCCAGGGTGTAGAGGCTGATGTGGGGCTGCAGAGAGCTCTGGTCAATGTCTATCCTAAGACATGTACAGGTTCAAGCTGTCCCCCAGTTACTTGCACCATGTGTCTGTGTCCTGGATGACTTGGTCTGGGCCACCCAGCCTTCTCCCACATGCAAGTGATGACCCTAGTGTGGATTAGGTCCCCTCGCTGGGAAATATGTCCTTAGGTGTTGAGCTGTGCATTGCCACTTGGCTTCATGGCTAGAGAAAAGGCCCTGGCCCTGTTTTAGGTGCTATAGGGTTATAGGCAACACCTTTGGCCCCTTCCCTCTCATGGAGGAGTCTCCACTCAGCACCAGCAGCACAGGGTAAAGTGTGGGGAAGAGATGTCTCTAGTCCTATGCCTTGCTCCAAGCAGGGTCAGCTATAGGATTGATCCACCTTGGCCTTGAAAAGCTCCAAGGTGGAAGTGGAACCCTGCAGGACAACCCTGTAAGTGCTGAGAGCAGTGGGAGCTCCCCTGCCACCAGTGCATGGCTTTTACTGAGCAAAACCCCACTCCACAACCCACAAATCTCCATACATCTGACTTAGAACTCATGCCAAAGAAGTGGGGTGAGGTCCAAGACTCAAATCTTGCTCACAAACTCCTCTGCCTTCTCTCCTCCCAACTTCATGTTCCCCCACATATAACCCTTGACAGTGGCTGGTGGCCCTGGGTCCAAACCCATCCCATTTAGCCCCCAGTCATTAGCTACCTTCTGATTCTGGCTCTGGATTTGGCCCTATTTGCCAGACACTCAGCTTTGCCCTGGCACAATCTCCACTCACGTATATTTTCTTTCTCCAACTTGAGACTAACCTATGCCTGGCATCCATTTAGAGCTGGAAATGTATTTCCCACCAAAAACTTTGATGTCAATTCAGAGCAAATCAGCTCCAGGGCAGCTCACACATGTCACCAGACAGAGTAACCATAGAATCATAGAATCATAGAATAGTTTGGGTTGGAAAGGACCTTAAGATCATCCAGTTCCAACCCTCTGCCATGGGCAGGGACACCTCACACTAGACCATGTCACCCAAGACGTAAGCGGCAGCCGCACACTTACAGCACTTTTGGAGATACACACTTTTGGAGACTTCTGCCTTCAAAACCACTACCTTAGTCATTTTAAAGCTCTGGGAGAGCTTCCAGCCATGGCCCTGGTACTTCATAAAACTAAATATTGAGGTTATGATGCTTGTTCCACAGACAACCCTTCTCCATGAGCACACACACACATGTAAGCACATCCCTTTTCTTAAATGGGACTCAAGAGCTGAAGAGCAGGCTCTGATGAGAAGACTCAAGCCATTTTAATTGCAATTAAAAAGAATCATTTGCAGTGCTCTCAGCTTCCTAAAATACCTATTTCTAACAAAGGAGTCAGTCATACTTGAGCATCCAAGCATAGAGTGGATGTGATAAACTCCATGCCTTCAGGACAAAGTTCTTGGCAGTCCATGTAATTAAACCAGCTGCTTTTCAATATGGTTTAACACTAAATACTGCAGAAACATTAATCATCAGGGACTGCTGTAATCAGCTCAGCAACCATAAGGAATGACTATTTCCACTGCAGCCATTGATTACTTAATGGATTTCAGGAAAGGGTAGATATAGTCATGTCTATGTGACAGTGCCTACAGTCTATGGACTTCGTTTGGAGGGGACGTTTGCTTGGTGCTTAGCAGGGAAAAAAATGGAGTAATATATCAGTTTCTGGGAAAACACAGACCTCCCTGCAAAGCAGAGAGGGACCAGCAAGCAGCAGTTGCAAAATAGCTACCTTTGGGTTGTTTTGGCCCTTGGTTTGCCAAACGCATCCTTGGGGATGCTCATGGAAGCAAATCATCAGAACAGGGGGTCTGAGCCTGGGAAAAGGGCTATCCCATGCCAGTGCTTGCCCCATGAACAGATATTTGTGGGAAGTGGAAGAAAGGGACTAGTTTCTCCAGTACCATGAAGGCCTTTTCCAATCTTAATGCTTTGGATTAAACATGGGAGTGGGCACTGGATGCACCAAGCTCAGAAGTACAGGGCGCAACTCAGTCAGAAGCATCACAGCCCATAGTGTTGCCTCTCAAGCCACTGCACCATCAAATGCCTACTGCTGCTGCCTCCCCTTCACCTTTCAGGGTACTTTTGGGACTTGTGGAGCTCTCCATCTCCCAGGTGGAGAAAAAACTCTCAATCTGATTCAGTTCAAGACTGTTTTAGCCAGGAGCTAGTTGCACCGTTTTACTGAGCAAGACCCAAAGCAGCATAAAGAGCTATTCCCAAAAATTCCTGCTGCAATCCACCCCAGACATAGCTGCTTTTTCATGTAGGAGGAGGAGAACAGCACAATTTTGGCAGGGAAATACATCCAGCGTGCACCATAACTCTTCTCCCCCAACCTCATCTTCCCTTGTGTCCGCCTAACAGTTTAGAGGATGGGATAGGAAAAGAGCAGCTTCCCACTTGAGTCACATTTGCTTTTTGGTGGGGATGGGTGAACACACACTTCAGTGGGCTCTGGAGCAGGCCCAGTGTTTAGTATCCCCTGAGATACAGTGATGAAAGGGGCTATAGAAATACAAAGCACTGTAGTCTGGTCTTCATTTCATTATCTCACCATACAAGCTTGCAAGCCCCCAATGAGAAGCAAAGACCCTTGCAAGCTGTAACACACTCCCAGACCTTCAGAAAGCATCTGGTTGTGCTATATCTTCCCCTTTGGGTCTTTTTTTCCCCTCTCTCCTAGATGATTATTATTTTTACCATGAGCATTAGGATATTTGCTTCATTATTCCTGTAAAAGGCCAACACTTCAGTGTCTTAAAAGGGTTGTCAGAGCTTTTCCATTAATATCCTTCCCTTTCATGGCATGCAAGAAGAAAACAAAAACTGGTGTTGGAAATTCAACACTTATTTACCAGCATGCAGCCCTCAAGGGACCAGTATCCTATCCCAGTGTGGGTCACATGTGGCCCTTTCCAAACCCAGACCAAGATTAAACAAACGTGTTAACACTTGAGCTTTAATAATCAATACAACTTGGTGGTTGGAACATAGAGTTTGTGGTGCTGGGAGGGGTCCAGGCTGCAGAAAGAATAGCTCCAGCTCTTTCATAAATATTATTACCTAATCTTTCTAATGTCTCCTTCATTTGGCTCTTGGTTTGTGGTTGGCCTGTTTATTCATGTCATCGCTGGCTGTCTGGCAATCAGGCTGCTCCATGGCAATCATTAGTTCTTCCTGTTTTCATGAGATCATGAATTATTATCTCTGCAATAATTGTCTCTTCCTTCTCTGCACTCTGTCCGTGGCAGCTGCCTCGGGAGCGATCCCAAAGCCTGGATGTGTCAAGGATGCTGGCAAGGGGCAACAGCAGATTCCTACTCATAATTAGAGCCCAGGGTCTTTAATGTCCACAAGCCCCATTTCTGTGTTGAAGAAACACTGATGAACATGGGGAGAAAATATCTAGTCCAGTCCTTTGTACCCACACCAAACCAACCATAATGCTACATTAACGCTAATATTGAAACACCTTGCTCTGACTCTCCTGACCAGCCTCTTCCCAAGCCTAAGGCCTCCCCATCAACCAACATTTCAATTACCCTGCTCCTTTCCTTCAGGATACACCCCACCGGAGCTCCTCACCCAAGATAATCTCTGCAGTACAGCATCCACCTTCTCCCAGTCCTCACAACAGCCTTCCACTCCCACCTTGTCACTCATCCTCATATCAGCCCAGATATACATGGTCTCCAGAGCTTCTCTGTGCCCCTGTACTCAACCACAGAGCTTCTGATGACAGCCACAGACGTAGGACTCTCACTCTATGGGCTTCTTTTGGTGCCACAAAGGGCAGATTTTAGTTCCTGGGGCCAGATTCACAGGTTTCAGCTAGGCAGTGCGTCGGGGCTTAAATTCTGCCATCCAAAGCCAATCTCTCCAGCCCGTTGACTTTGGGAGATGCTGGAGAGCATCAACAGCAGAAGATACCCCAACAAACTTGGCCGTTTCAGGCATGCATGTGTGTGAGCATGTGCTGGTATATCTGTGTGCGTTCAATGGGGCAAGTCCTGGGCTTCTAAGTCAGCTCAATGGGATACTCTTCAAGCTCCTGAAGGTTAACAATCACAATCAAAACCATGGGGGCTGTCCCTTCAGAAGGAGAAGAGCCCTCAGAGGTTTTGAACATATTATTTACAAGAGTTGGGACAACACAAGTGATTTCGAAAGGAATGGTCCTTGCTTAGTTTTGGGATTGGGAGGAGGCAGAGAGAAGGGCAACCATAATGAGTGGGGAATCAGAGCTGGGGAATGATGTCCTATGAAAGATGCTGCAAACCTGCATGGCATGGAAGAAGACAGGGAGAGATGATGCAGCGTTAGCACATACATGGTGGCTTTAATAGCTGTAAGCAAAAGATGTGCAAGGTGAAACCTGGTATTGCTAAGTCGAAGTTCCTGGATAGTGCATCCAACAGCTAAAGCACAAACCTAGCCACCGAACATAGTTGGTCTTTATCACTGGCAAACAGCATCTGCCAAGTCTTCCCCTGAAATTAAGTTTCTTTTCGTCTTAAAAAGAAAAACAAGAAACAATGAAAATCCCCTCCCCTCTGCAGGTAAGTCTTAGGAATCCAGCCCAAGTGGAGCTGGGATTTGCCTGTTCTGCTGCCTGCCCCAGGCGCTACTGCTTCGTGCTCTTTGCGGGCTCCGAGGACTGCCGCACATCAGTCCACTCCTGCATGGTGCTCTGCAGCGCCTGTGTCTTCTCCTTGTCCACTTGCACATAGTCAACCTTCTCATCCGAGGCGACTGATGAGGTGGAGGGCTGCAGGGAGGAGAAACATGGGCATCGCTTGGTCACTCATCAGCTCCCTGCTCTTCTCTCTTGCTCCTTACAATAGCAGCACTGTGGATGCTACACATCCACCAGCACCTCCCCTTCTTTCTTGCAGACTCCATAGCTCATCACCCTCCATTTAACCTCCCAAAGGGCCTTGGATGGAAGATTTCAGTCTGCTCTGCATCTTGCTTGCATGATGCAGAGCAGTGGGAAGGTAGAAACAGCACCTGGGGCTCTACCTTCACACCAACTCTGGGACATGAATCTTTGGTTGCAAATGTGTTATCTAACTGCTGATATTGCAAATTCAGCTCTGCATCTTGATCATCTTCTTGCAAAGAACTTAAGAACTCTTACAGAGGTTTTGGAGGACTTGTTGTTCTGAAGGAGGGAAAAGAAATTAATTCTGATACTTCTGGGGATACCTCCTGACAGCTTTAGAATATACAATCTGCAGCTGAATTTCTGGTTTCATCAGCATCCCTGAAGCCCTGCACATCCATGCGTCTGGTAACGCTTCCAGCAAGGCTGCAGGCATGCAATACACTAAGTCTGACCAAGAATATACATAACACCAGGTCATATGGAATCATAGAATGGTCTGGGTTGGAAGGGATCTTAAAGCTCATCCAGTTCCAACCCCCTGCCGTGGGCAGGGACACCTTCCACTAGAGCAGTTTGCTCCAAAACCCTTAAAAAACACACCACTTTTAATCAGAAGTATATAAAACCCCTCGTACCTTCCTGTGTGGCCCTGGTGAGCTTGGCTGGAAGTCCAGGGCCAGATAATCCACACTCCCCGAGCTCTTTTTAGGCGCTGGGCTGTTGGTGCCACTAGGAACAGGAGAAGCAGAAATGGGGTTTTGCTAATGCAGGGAAGAGACAGGAGAGATAATGAGGATTAAAATGAGAAGAAAGAGAAAAAAAAAAAAAAGAGGAATTAACACAAATCTGGCAATAAAATGCCTTGGTGGTGTTTTTAACGTAGGTCCCAGGCTGGTTATTTGCTCACCTGCCTCTTGGACCAGGATACGCAGAACTGTTGGGGGCCTACATATATCATATATCATATTTCATATATCACATATCACATATCATACATCATACATCATATATGTATTATTATATATAATATGTATTATATATTAAATATATATTTCAAGCTCACGCTCTTAATTTGATGTATCTGAGCAGTTCTGCTGCCTTTGTGCTGATGTCGTTCATATGCCTGACATCAGACATGGGCTTTAGCATTTCACAGGAACCACACCTCATTGAGGCCAGACCAGCTCTGGGGTCTTCACTAATCACAACCACACTGTACAGAGCACAGATTTCCTCTACTCTTTAGTTACATAGCCTCAAAAATATGCTTCAAGTCAGCAGCTCTACAAAGAGAGACAAATCCCCTCCCTGTAAGCAGTGCCACTACCTGCTGCTGCTCTGATAGCCCCTGCCCTCCACACAAACATGATGTCAGCAGCTATTAGGGGGAAAAAAATCAACTTATATTAGGAAAATACACCCTGACAGCCCATAGATGGATTTATCCCCTCTTAATTCCTAGCAAAGTCAGTGATATATGTTCCTGTCCTCATATACAGTTAAAACCCCAGTGGGACATGTTATTCTAGCAATGAAAGCCACTGTTTCGTGCATGTAGGGATGTACATAAGGATGAACACCACATGCTGCTATCTGAGCACTTCCATGTCATGAGCTAGGAATGTGTTTGCAGCACTGGGAACGTATATATCCTGCCAGGACCATATATCTTAGATGTGGGGCCCTTACCATCGCCACGTAGTTCTCCTCGCTGTCTCCCGAGTCAGTGCTGGTGATGCTCTGGGAGGAGACAGGGCGACAGTATTGCAAAGAGCCGGCGTTGAAGGTCTGGCTGTAAGGACAAGGGTCAATGTGTTAAGGATGGTCGCATGTGCTGCTTGCCCATTTCCAAGGAGGGATGGAAAGTGCAGCACCTGAGGCTTCCAAACATCACCATGCTCAGATGTGGGGACTGGGCATGAAGAAGAGCTGGTGGCATTGAGGTTCTCCAACCTGACCTTTCCATGGGTCATAAATCTCTGGGTTTGGTCTTCTAATGTTTTTCTTGCTAGGACTTTTTAATAACACCTTGCTTGCTGTGTACCCATAACTCTCCTGCTATCAGCTACATGAATCAGGCTCCATGAACTCTTTTTATCTCACAGGAAATATTTAATTGTGGAGCATGCCAGCCTCGGTGAAGCTTCTCACCTCCTGCCTCACCACAGCTCCTGGATTTGTTTGCTGTGCAGGGCCCTATCCACATTTTTGCTGGAATACAAAACCTCCAAGGCATTGTCTTGCTTTCAATTGGCCAAATCTGATTATACCGAAGAACATAATGCAATCAGCGTCTGGCATTAAAGCTTGTGTCTTAAAAAGCTATTTGTTGCCTTGCAGTAAAGGCAGGGTCATATGATTAGCTGATAAAGGAAAAATCCATTAGCTTCTCTGGGGTCGGATGTCTTGTCAATCAAAGCCTGCTCTCTGTTTCCTGGTGCAGTGATTTCAGCACACAGCGCTCATGCCCTGCAGTCAGTCTCCACACAATCCAATTTATTAGAAGAGTCATAGCAGCCAAACCTTGCTTCTGCCTTTCACTGGACAACATCAGATCATGAATTAGCAGCAAGAACTGGAACTGTGCAAATCCTGTTATTTTTGGCCAGCAGACTTTGCTCTGAAGTGCTTTGGTTTCATTTTACAGACTTCCTTCAGGCTAAGCTTTGCTTTCAAGGCAATCAAAACACAGCCCGGTCAGACCCTGTGAGTGTCACCCTGTATTTTGACATTACAGAGGGGATTTTGGGGGGAAAGATGGATGGGAAGTTATGCCCTGCACCTCCAGTGTGGCTGAGATGGGGTGGAGCAGATGGGTCCTGAGTCGCGGTGGAGCACAGGTCCTGTGTTAGAGCCACAGCTCTCCAGGAGTTGTCAGATCCCAGAAATAGGAAATGTTTTCAAGAGATCTTAATTAGCTGCTTGGCCACATGCTGGGCTTTCATGTGAAATCCCAACCTAAACAAATGCATCCTCCTGCCACCAGCTGTGGTGTGGGGAATGCGGCTTTGGCTCTCACAACATTTGGCTAAGCTCATGAGGGGTCCAAGAGAGAGGCCCCTCTGCTTCAACAACACCTGGCCCAGGTCTTAAGTCTGGCCGTGATGTGACCAAGGAAACCCCCAAATTGCCATGGTGTGGCAGGATATATTAGGGAAGAATTAATCCATAAGTGTCCCTCTTCCCAAATAGCTCTTGCTGGTCCCTAATGAGGTTAGGGTGTTGGGCAAGGTGGACTTTCATCCCAGTGCAGATGTTTATGTGATGTTGCAGCTCCTGTTTCTAAAATTGACCAAGAACACAACGAGGGCTGAAGGGATCATCCAGCTTTTGGGGGAATTTAGGTCTGCATCCAATGCTTGGGACCACTTCTAGCTTAATTCAAGATGGCCCATAAGAAACATGCCCCTTAACAAAAAGAGATGGTCGGTCAGAAGGAACCTCTTCAGCAAGCAGAGGCAGAAGAGCAGCTGACATCCCCCTTATATTCAGCCAGAGATGTCTAATCCATGGCAGAGGTGACAGCATGTATACATGTGGACACCAGTGAGAGCAAGATCAGAGATCTGCTGTTGGAGCACAGCAAGAGTTCATACCCCAGCCATTACTCACGTTGGCCTGGACCAGGACTTCGTGACTGGTGATTTGAAGGGAAGCTCATCGATGACAGTGTTGTTCCTCAGGTCCAGCGGCGAGGGCTTTGCTGGGGAAGGGAAAAGTCTTTATTCAGAGGCAGCACATTCCCACAGTTCAGCACCCACGACTGGCATGAGATGGTCCCCAATAATATGTTGGTTGCTTCCCATTCTGATAATCAGCCCTCAGCCCTCCATGCTGATGACAAATATCCCCAACCAAACTCCCTGCATTCATTTATGCCAGGACTGGGGGAAAATAGTCAATTTCTCCCTCTGACCCACAGCCCTGAAGTGGATGGGTGGCCCCAAAAGGGGAAGGTGCCTCCCAGGGAATGGAGATGTGCTAAAAAGGCCCAAACTCCCATTCATTGGGGAGCTCTGATAACCTGTTAGACGAGGACAAGACCAGGCTCTGCCAGTCCTGAGCTGCCTTTGGCCAGAGCGTTTCCCCATAGGGAATGGGAAAGGATATCTGCAGTGTAATATGAAAGCTCTAAAGCTCTTCTCATCATGGATGGTTCATTAGGTGGAAGAGGTTGCGCTCCAGCCCCAGTCCTTGCCTAGCATGCTGATGGGGTTAGGTGTTGACACATTAATGATGGGAGCCCTCCTCCTCAGCATCTTGTTGGAGACCTATCAGGCAATGGTTTGGGGTGGGACTTGGAGGTTGTAGGCAAAGCCCTGAGGGAAGAACTGCCTAGAGTCAGACAGTAGGAAACAGAAAGAAAAACCTGGGTCATCTGAATACAACACAGAGATTTTGGAGTGGAGCATAGGGAAGTGCAAAAGGGGTGAGATCCTGCCTGTGACATGCATCTCCTGTAAACCCAGGAAGGGTTTGAGACAAGCTGTTCAAGCATCAGGAAAGCTGCATTTGCACAATAGTGCTCCTGAAAGAGGAAGGGGATGGGGAAGATATGAAGGTCTGGCTGTGCAGGTGGGAGAAAAACACATAGTATCATAGAATCACAGGCTGGTTTGGGTTGGAAAGAACCTTCAGATTACCCAGTTCCAACCCCTTGCTATGGGCAGGGATGCCTCACACGAGACCAGGTTGCTCCAAGCCCCGTCCAACCTGGCCTTGAACACTGCCAGGGATGAAGCATTTAGCACTTCTCTGGGCAACCTATGCCAGCACCTCACCACCCTCACAGGGAAGAACTTCTGCTTTATACCTATCCTGAGCTTCCCCTGTTTCAGTTTGAACCCATCACCCCTTGTCCTATCACTCCAGTCCCTGATGAAGTCCCTCTCCAGCATCCTTGTAGCCCCCTTCAGACACTGGAAGCTGCTCTGACATCTCCATGCAGCTTCTCTTCTCCAGGTTGAACAGCCCCAACTTTCTCAGTCTGTCTTCATATGGGAGGTGCTCCAGCCCCTGATCATCCTCGTGACCTGGACTTGCTCCAACATCCCACCTAGAACTCTACTGAGTGTGCATAAGGTGACAGATGTAGTCTGAAGTATTACAAGAATAGAAAGGTTCTTGCAATGATTCCTGGAACCATTCTTACCTTTCCGATCGGGTTTGAGGTTGCGGTTGACTGGTGGGGGCTGGATCTCACTCAGCCGCCTGTGGCACTGCGCCATGGCTCCTCCTTTATGCACGGGGAGGGTGGCCGAGGACAACCCCACCAGGTCGAAGTGATGCGGCCCAGGGCTCATGGGGATGTAGAGATTTTGGGCATTGTCGTTGGCTTTCTCGGTGTGGATCAAGGGTGAGGAACCAGGGTTCATGGGGACGTAGTTGTCCTCGGAGTCAGTGCTGTGGGAGCGGGCCACCGCTGCCTTGGCTTGCTGGGGGACAAGCAGGAGGATGTGCTGTGATACAGATACTGTGATCAGATACTCCTTAATCCCATCCCACTATAAACACTTTCATCTCATCATCACTGAACACACACCTGAGGTGGGACCAGTCCTAAAATCTCAGCACAGACAGATGGGGTGGGCTGTCCCCTCCTCTGCCATCATTTGCACTGAGAGGGTCTGTTTCTTCACTGTTTCCAATTGAAACTTTCTGAGTTCAGGGAAAGGTCTTAATCACCCAGACCTGAGCCTCTTCTCATGATCAGAGTGAGCAGCAGAAGCATGCTCAACCTGGAAAGTAATTTTTCCCTGGGCTCTGGTCATGACTAAAATGCAGTATGAAAGGCTGCTTTAATGTCATTTCCAGCTCAGGAAGTCTTAGAAAGCGCACAAAAGAGGCTTCTCTGGCAACATGTCAAAATGCAGCTCAGCAGCATCCCAGGCTTTCAGGAAGAAGCCAGACTCCTGGGTGCTTTTTTGGGGCCAAAGCTCCAGGCAGACACACTCTGTGGAAGCACCCAAAACAAAGCTCTGCATAAGGTGCTGGCTTAGGTTGTTGTTTCTCCTGCAAGGCACCATTTTAATTGAAATCAGTAATGAACACCTTCATGACTTAGCTCTGCACGACTGGGCTATGAGGCCCACCTGGAACTGACTTGTCTCTTAATCTGTAAGGTGCAAATTGTGCCTATAGTGTGGCAAACACCAAAGCCAACTCACCAGGTAGGAGTTGTACCCGTCGTTCATCGACTCGACTGACTGCACAGCGCTGCTGCCTCCATGCTGGGGGTACTCGTACGTCTCACAAGAAGCAGCTGCAACACAACCACAAATGCACGATGTGTCCCAGCTGATGATAAAAGGGCCCCTGAAAACAAAATCCAGGTACTGGGAGGGCAGTGTCTACTCTTGGTGATGGACATGCTGGTGGGAAGACATGGGTTTTAGACTGTCACAGACTCCCTGCTCTGCTCCTTCCCAGTTAGCATCTCTCTGATGCGTCAGCACATGTGCCATGTGGATCTAACCTGGTTCTGTCAATGTGCTGCAAAATCCCAAGGGTAAAGATGTCAGATAAGGTAGATCATGGTGACAAAACTGGGTTAAGGAAGAGCTCTGTTACACCTTGCTCAGCAGATATAAGGGCTAGCAGCCTACAGTAAGGGTAGGATGGGGTGAGGATGGCGTGCTAAGCTCTTAGACTGGTCTGTCTATTGCTGAGCATGGGTCTGATCTCAGCCTAAATGTTGGAGATGGAAGAGGCATTTCAGGGAGCTGTGTGTACCATTTACAGGATGTTTTCCCTCCAACCACCTCTTCAAAGTTTCTTGGCAGCTATCTCATCCTAGGCACAAGGTTTGGAAAGGGCATGCTCATCCACAGCCCAGCCATGTCCAATGGGAAGGGATGCTGGGTCTTGGAGAGGTGCGAAATTATGTCCCTGTCTGGTGAACAAAACCAAGACAGCTCTAGGTTGATGCAGGTTCTGATAAACCTGGTTACGAATTGAATAAAAGCAAGCTAAAAATAGCTGAAATCATCAAAATCTGGTCAAGGGCTGCATGTGAAAGCACGTTTGGGGTTTTGGTTGGAGGTACAACAAAACCAAGAGCCAGATGAACAGCTACAGTAGGCAGAGCCTTGGAGATCCCTCTTCATGCCTGTTACATACTAAACCCAGGGCCAGATCCTGACCAGGGAGAGCTTCTTTGTGTTCAACCCCTTGATTGATGCCAACAGTCACCCCATCCCTACCATAACCCAGTGGGACTGACATATCCAAGGCTGCTAGATAGGACCAAGCCACCCCAAGCTCCTCACCCCGCAATTCACCTCGGTGTAACCTGCTGTTCTCCACGGCTGGCAGCGTGTTTCTCCGGGGAATGGTGGCTGCCATGGGGACCAGCCCTAAGCTTTCACCAGGCTGGGGCTGCTGGGGTGGGCTGCCCCACCGGGGCTCCATCTGCCCGGGTTTTGGGGGTCTTGGAGGGGGTGCAGCGGGCGAGTCGCTGGCAGCCACGGCCAGAGCGTTGTGGTTCTTGTCCAGTGTAAATGTCCTGGGGATCTGGTAGACGGAATGCGGGGTCGTAGGGATGTCATAGGAGTCCGTGGAGAGCTCCCCAAACTCCTTGCATAGGGTGTTGTTGGGAGTCTTGAAGGTGTAGACCTCCTCGTTATCTGTTTCGGAGCTCGTGAGGCTCGACTTGGGGTGTGTGTAGGAACCGAAGGAGCGCGGGAGGTCGTATGCACTGTCCCTGAACTCTGAGTTGTGCCGGCTGGGTTTAGGCAGGCTGTAAAAGCCATGGAGCTGCCCTCCAACCCCGTTCACACAGTGCCCGTTGCCCTGTGAGAGCTTCTGCACCGCTGTGTCACTCCGCATGAAGAAGGCAGACCTTGTGGCTTGGGAGAAGCTGGCGCTCCTGCAGAGGAAGGGGAGAAAGGGGCTGAGATGGGGGAGAGGCAGACCTGGGGTGCACTGAGCTCTGCTCCCCCTGTTTAGAATCATAGAATCATAGAATGGTTTGGGTTGGAAAAGACCTTAAGATCACCCAGTTCCAACCCCCTGCCACGGGCAGGACATCTTCCACTAGAGCAGGTTGCTCCAAGCCCCGTCCAACTTTGCCTTAAACCCTGCCAGGGATAGAGCATTCACAGCTTCCTTGGGCAGACTGTTCAGTGCTTCACCACTCTCACAGTAAAGAATTTCTTCCTTATATCCAACCTAAATCTCCTCTGTTTAAGTTTAAACCCATTCCCCCATGTCCTATCACTACAGTCCCTGATGAAGAGTCTGGGGATGCCTGAATTGGCCATTTAGGACTTTTCCCTCTCCCATCCTCAACCCCTGCCACCATGAAGCATCTCCCCATTCTGCAAGACTTGGGGAAACATGAGAATCACTATGGAAGTGCTGGGACATGAGAGGAAGATGCAGTAGAGCAGAGCATGGGTGATAATGATACCTTCCCCTGAGCTGGCTGGAGCAGTGTGGAAGAAGAAAATTAGGAAAAGCTCCAAAAAAGGGTCACTCTGTCATGAAGAGCTGATGCATATGCACCAGGAAGGGGTGAGAGGTAGGCTTGGGCTGGGTCTTTTTGCTTGCAGAGTTATAACTATGGATGTGGTTCTGAGCAACCTGGTCTAGTTGAAGATGTCCCTGCTCATTGCAGGGGGGTTGGACTAAATGACCTTTGAAGGTCCCTTCCAGTCCAAACTATTCCATGATCCTAACTATGCCTGGGTCAGTCTTTTGGGAACCATTCGCATCCAGAGGGGGCTCAGCCAGCCCCATTTAAACATCTCCCCACAGAAGAGTTCTGCCCTGTATCAATCACCATGGGGGGTGTTCTCAGTTGAGGCAAATCGCCAGGGAAGTGCCAGCCCTATGGGAAAAGCTGGGAGATGCTGGTTTACACCGCCCCGGTGGGGTTGATGCTCTGCAGGGACAACAGGGACTCTGTTTCATGGAGCCAGCACGAGATGGCGCTCAGAAATAGGGCTTATTTGGGGAAAAAACAAGTGATGCTGTGACATGACAGACAATCCCCTGCCGCCTTTGGAGCTCAGTCTGCCTGAGAGATGTCTGGGCTCTGGCAGGGTCCTTTTGGCCAAGGACTTCAAACATCTCATGGGTTAATTACTCAGCATTGCCCACCAATTAGCTACTATTACCCTCATTTTATGGATGAGTAAAGTAAGAGCTCGGGAGCTGAAAGCAGAGGGATTCCCAGCGGTCCTGCAGCCTGGCCCTGTGCGCTGGGCATTGATCAGGGTGATTAGTTCTGGTCCAGTTGCAGAAGCTGCCGCCAGCCAGTTCGTCTCTGCCCATCAGTGCTTGCTCCCTCCTCCTTGGTCCCAGCCTGGAGTCTCAATGGGTGGCTTGTAGATACCCACACAGCTGGAGTGTCAGAGGGCCTGTTTTTAAACACTGCTTCATTAACTTCATCTGAAGTTACTTTTGCTGAGCCTTTTTCTGTTGTTGTTTTTCAGGTAGGGAAAGGCAGCTGCAGCAGGAAAGCCCAGCAGAGGCTGCAGCCCGGGCTCTGCTCCCACCTCACACCAGCTGGGATTTGACTGCCCCTCCTTCCCTCCCTCCTTACCTCATTCCCCATCTCCTCGCTGTTGCTGTGAGCCAAAACTCTCCACGTCAGGAAGATCTCCTCGCTATTTAAGGCAACTGTCTGGGTCTGGAGGAGGAGAGCTGTTGCTCACTGAGAGATACCACACCATGCACCACAGGATGCCACGGAGCACAGCGTGCTCTGCAAGGGATGAATGGCAGAGTGGTGCATTCCCTCTGGTTGTGGTTTTCCTGGTTAAAGGTGGGAATTAGGGCCCTGTCTGCAGGATCACAGTGGTTGAGGTTGGAAGGGACCCCTGTAGATCAGCTGGTCTAACCCAGATACTCAAGCTGGGCCACCTAGAGCTGGTTGCCCAGGACTGTGTCCATACAGTTTTTGAGTATCTCCAAGGATGGAGACTCCACAAACTCTCTGCCAGTGCTTGGCCACCCTCACTGTGAAGAAGTGTTTCTTGATGTTCAGAGGGATCCTCCTGCATTTCAGTTTGTGGCCCTGGTCCTGGTACTGGGCATCACTGACAAGAGTCTGTCTCTGTCTGCCTTGCACCCTCCCTGCAGGTATTCAGATACATTGATGAGATCCCTCTGAGCCTTCTCTTCTCCCGGCTGAACAGTCCCAGCTCTCTGAGCCTTTCCTCCAGTCGTAGGGATGGAGGAAGCTTCAACATCTTCATGGCCCTTTGTTGGACTCTCCATTATGTCCTCATCTCTTCTACAGGGGAGCACAGCGCTAAACACTGTACTCCAGATGTGCCCTCACCACTGCTGAGTAGAGGGGAAAGATCTGCCTCAACCTGCTGGCAATACTTGGACTAATGCAGCTGAGGACACCATTTGCCTTCTTCGCTGGAAGGTCCCGCTGCTGGGGGACAACTTGGTGTCCACCAAGACCCTCAGGTCCTTTTCTGCCAAGCTGCTTTCCAGCTGGGTGACCCCCAGCGTATACTGGTGATTGGGGTTGTTCTTGCCTAGGTGCACTGCTTTACACTTCTCCTTGTTGAACTTCATGAGGTTCTTGCTGGCCCATTTCTCCAGCCTGTTGAGTGTGATACACCCTCTGGTGTGCCAGCATGAACCTCTGGTATATCAGCTACCCCTCCCAGTTTAGTGTCATCTGCAAACTGGTGGAGAGTACACTCTGCCCCAGATCATTAATGAAGATGATCATCTTTGAGGAGGGCCATGGAGATGCTGCGAGGGCTGGAGCAGCTCTGCTCTGGAGCCAGGCTGAGAGAGCTGGGCTGGGGCAGCCTGGAGAAGAGAAGGCTCCTGAAGGGGAGACCTTAGAGCAGCTCCAGGGCCTAAAGGGGCTCCAGGAAATCTGGAAAGGGGCTTTGGACAAGGGCCTGTAGGGACAGGCCAAGGGGAATGGCTTTAACCTGCCAGAGGGGAGATCGAGATGAGCTCTGAGGCAGAAGCTCTTCCCTGTGAGGGTGCTGAGGTGCTGGCACAGACTTTTCCCAGAGAAGCTGTGGCTGCCGCATCCTTGGCAGTGTTCAAGGCCAGGTTGGACACAGGGGCTTGGAGCAACCTGCTCTAGTGGAAGGTGTCCCTGCCTGTGGCAGGGGGTTGGAACTGGATGAGCTTTAAGGTCCCTTCAACCCAAACCAGCCTGGGATTCTGTGTTAAACAGGACTGGATCCAGTATTGACCCCTGGGGTACACTGCTAGTGACTGGCCTCCTCTTTGTGCCACTGATCACCACCCTCTGAGTCCAGCCATTCATCCAGTTTTCAATACAACCCAGAAAGCCAAGAAAGCCGGGATCTTGGGAAGTGGCCACTCTGACCTCCTACTCCCAACCGCAATGGGATGAGACCTTCACTCAGAGCTTTCTCCACCTGAGTTTTGCATCACCAAGGGTGGAGGTGGGTTGAGCCTCTTACCCTCAACCCTCCATCCGCTACCCTCGAGGTTTGCTCCTGGATGGGTTACAATACCTTGCGTTCTCTGACTTCCTGCTCATACACTGGTGGAGGAAAAGGTAGTCCTGGGGGGCACTGGCAGACAGGGTGCTCTGGAGGTGGCTGGCGGGTGAGTCGAAGGTGAACAGGGTGGGCTGGCTGGAGTGGGACGGTGCCGAGGACTTGCGCTCCCGCAGGAGGTGGTGGCTGGCGCTGCTGAGCTCTGCCGGGGAGGACCGCGGCGCGTGGTTCATAGAGGCCAGGCTCCTCAGGGTGTCTGTGCAGGGAGAGAACACTCCATGAGAGGCTGCACACAGCGACCACACATCCCATGTTCCCAGGGTTTTCCTTACTTAAGTGCTCCAGCGTTTATGGAGGTTAGCGGGGTTTGTGTAGGGCTCTAAGTGATGCACTCGGCAGCAGGTTCTTCTACTTGGAGCACTGTAGGTACCTATGCAACTATAGGTACCATGTAGAGAAATGTCTTACCATATTTTAAAATATTACCATATTTTATCATGTTTTAGCACATACTTAGTGCCTTGAAGGGATGTCTGGGGGATGTCAGTCCAATCCACAGGGAGCCCAGTGGGTTGTTAGGGTTAAAACCTGGTTACAAAGGAAGAGAAGAGCTTCCACACCACAGTTTCTGCTTCTGTCTTTTCTTAGAGACCTTTAGTAAGAGGCTTTAGAGATGTGATTCCTGGCAGTGTTCAAGGCCAGGTTGGAGAGAGCCTTGGGTGACATGGTCTAGTGTGAGGTGTCTCTGCCCATGGCAGGGGGTTGCAACTGGATGATCTTAAGGTCCTTTCCAACCCAAACCATTCTATGATTCTAGGATCTAAGTCATCCTCTGTGTAAAGGCATCACTGCTATCCTTTTACAGTTGGGTAAACTGAGGCATGGGGTGGGAATGTGGATGGACATAATGACAGCAGAGATGAAAATCATTCTCACATTCCCCAGTTCTCTGTTAATTTTGTGACCTCAAAAGGGTTCCTGCTCTTTTCTGCTAGTAGAAGGAGATGCAGACACAAAGCATGACTCCTAGTGCCTGCTCTTCAAGGAGAAATACACTTTCAAATGTTATGTTAATTTCAATGGAGAGTATTCCAGAGGTCAGGAATACCAACCCAGCTACTCTAGCCTCCTATAGGGGCGTGCTCCAATAATTTGAACCATGGATGAATTTTTACAGCCAAGCTGGAAACCCCCATTATAAAAACACCCCAGAAAAAGCACAAGCTGCAGTATTTTGGGAAAGCTGATCCATTTTTGGCTGCAGAAGACCATGCATGGTCGTCTTACCATGCATGCACTCCTGGCATGTGAAAACCCCTCATTGTGGTTCACTGAAGTCACCCTTTACAACAGCTGTGATTTACACTTATTTGGTGCTGATGCAAAACACAGAAAAACCCCAAACCCTACAAAAAGGCCATTTTTCCCTGGGAAAATCCACCCATTTTCTGGCCACCACCGATTTAGGGATTGCTCCCAGGTTTCTCCCAACACGACTCCCAACTGCTCTTCAAATCTGACTTCCGACACCCATAAAGGAACCTGCTCCGACACTGGGACAAAGGGGGATTTTACAGATTTCCAACCTTTTTTTTCCATTCCTTCCCTCAAATCCCAGAAATTCTGGGTCTGAGTGCAGGGAATGTGTTCTCTGGAATGGCCTTCATGGCTTGGACAAGGAGATGCTCCACAGGGTGATTTTTCACTGACTTCTGAATCATATCAGGATACAAAATCAATGTCTGCTGCTCCTTCACTGCTGGTACATTTTTTATCCTCGTGTTACTGCAAACTTCACCCGATGCAGAAAAAGTACATTAATAAAAGCCAAAGAGTGTGGCTTCACTCTGTTTTTCGGTCTGTGCTAAACACAGAAAGGATCAATATTTAACATTGACATTAATGGTGGGGATGAGAGCTTAAAACTCCGATTGCTGTCTTCTTTGCATGGGCATTAAGTATCCCTCAGTGCTTTTCATGAGAGTAAATGGCCATCTCAGTGTCCTTGGACAAAACAGTGCCTTGACCCTCATTCTTATTAAATATTTATCCTGTAGTAGTGCAGATTTCCATTGGAAAAGGAGTCTCGAGAGCTCTGCGAGTCCCAAATCTTAGTCCTGAATCAAGTGCTTTGAGTTCCATCAGCATGGTAGAGCTCTTACCCCTGTTGCTATCAAAAACAAGGGGGCTGCACCCAAAGTGCTTCTCAGGAGCAGCCCAGTGGCCTGGCTACCTCCTGAATCGACCCCAGGAATTGCCTCTCATGTTGGGCTTTGGCCAAGACTCTTCCAAGGATGGTGTGAGGATGGCAGGTTAATGTTGTGTCCCCATCCCAGCATGAAGGCTGCCTCCGGGGACAACTGTAAACTGTGCTGGGCTGGGGTCCCTCTGCCCTGAGCAGTCCTTCAACACTATCCCTGCAGGCTCTACACTTGCCATCGCATGGAAAAGCTGTGACAAGCCAAAATACACTCAGGAGCTAGAAATTACACTGATTTATTTGTGCCAACACAGCTTCAGGGGAAAGATGGGGCTGCACACAGGAGACAGTCCCCAGCATCACCCCAGAGCACAGCAAATTCAAATCACAACACTTTGAGGAGCCCAAGGAATCCTGCACTGCCAGGAGACCTGAATCTTCTCCCAGAAATCAGTCTGATGTGGGGAAACCAGTGGAAAAGTCACACTCATTGAAAGGAGGATGAATTACTCTGTAGTTACTCCAACCACGTGAAAGAAAATGGGAGATGAAGGGGAGCAGGCAGCAATGCCCACTAAAAGCACGTCGCCTCCCTGGGGGAAGCCACTCTACTGGCATCCACATTGATTTTCAAAATGAATTCCCAGCTCACTTCCCACAATGACCGGGCCACCGAGAACATTAGCGGAGCCGATTCAGGACTCGTGTACTCCATTAGGTCTGTGAGATGAACTCCGTAATAGCAGGTGAGAGATGGATTGCTTCGTGGGGCTGGGAGGGTATTGCAAGGGCTGGGATGATAAATCCTGTGGCTGCAGAAGGGGACTGCTGAGATTACTTTGTACTTTTTATGTTGTAGGGGGGGGGTTGCACTAGAAAAAAGGGCAGCTCATGTGCCCAGGTCACATACTAATGATGGGTCTTGGTGGGGGGAAGAACAGGAGGTAAGAAAGGAAATTGAGGCAGGAAAATAGTATTTGATGACTAGTACATGCTGAAAGGAAAAGTCAAGATGTTTGTGCTCTCACATTGGCCTGAAACAGAGAGAGGTTGCCATGAGGGTAAGGCACATAGTGAATTATGAGCCAGAGGTCCCAAAGCCATTTCAGCTTGCCATGCTGCAGTGCCCAGCTCCCAGGCAATGAAGACCAACACTCCTTTCCCATGTCCATGTAGGACACCTACTGAATAACCTCCCATCCAGACACCTCCAGGCATCAGTTCTACCTGCATCATGACCAAAGATGCTCAACTCAGTCAGACACAAGCCATAAAGAATGATCCTTCTCCATCCCTCATGGCCATGGATAAACTCATGGCCCTCCTTTATTTAACAGCATAGACGTAGCCTTCAAATCCCTTGGCTTTATGTTGAGAACTTGAGTTTATGTTAAGGGAATGTATCAAATACAGCCAAGGAGGGATAAAATCCTGTTCCAGTTCCTATTGCCATTCCCAGGGGGGCAGAGTTAAGGTTACATACCGGGGCCATGTGGGAAGTGTCATCTTAACCCACATTTCCTGGCCGGTTCTTCTCTGAGTTTGGGGAATTGGACTCTCACGGTCTGGAACAGACGGCGTTGGGACGCCCACAACTTAAAACTCAATGTCAACAGCACGACTTGCATGCATACATCTTGCTGGGCTTGTGCTACAGCTGTTGTGCTGGTCCCTGTGCGAAAGCGAGCCAAGAGGCTCACAGGGGATAAGCTAGCACAGCCCTGCAAACCCTATGGTGCCAGGCAGGCTTTGGTCACCTGAAGGCTTGGCATTCACTAGTCCAGGTTAAGATGTGCCTTTTGGTCCATGTTTTGTAGTAAAGAGGGAGAAAACCTCCTTGTGACTCCATCCCCAAAGCAAAGATACACAACTGCGAGCACACGGCCGGCAATGGGATGGGCTAGGCTGGGAGCCAGGAATGTTTTATGAATGTTTTCAATCCCCCAAAGTGGTATTTCCCTCCTTGCTGACAGTTGTGAATTCCCTTCTCAGAGCACTCAAGTATTGCTGTGTGCACACAGCTACACACCATGTTCCCGGGCTTATCTGAGAGAAATAATTACTCAGTCTCCTTCGGTAGTTGTTGCTCAGAACGGCCTTTTTCACCAGAACCCAGTCAGCCTTCGCTGCCTGAAGGCAGAGGCTGGGACTACAACTCCCTGTACCCCATGGACTTGCAATGATGCCTCTGGGAAGGCAGCAATTTTTGGGTCTAGCTCCTTTCAATGTTCAAGGCCAGTTTGGATGGGGCTTGGAGCAACCTGGTCTAGTGGAAAGTCCCTGCCCACGGCAGGGGGGTTGGAACTAGATGATCTTTAGGTCTTTTCCAACCCAAACCACTCTGTGATTCTCTGATTCTATGTTTGCTTGGCATCTGTGAGCAGCATGAAATTCTCTGGGATGCCCACACTGCACTGGCAAGGATGAACTGGTCCAAGGGGCCCCACAGATAAGGTCTTCTCAGTTCTACCTTGGCTAATAGGGCTACAAAACACCTCAGACCACATCACTGACTGTGTGCCAGCTAAAACTTATGGCCAATGAGGCTTTTTTTTAATGAGAGAATAGTAGAAATCTACTAGAAATAATCCCTAGGAGGGCAGAGGAGCGCTCAATGTGTTCTCATCTTCCCCACTCTTTGGAGTTGCTCCATCATTCATCAGCAATAAAAAAGGGGGAACCTTCTCATATGGGAATCCGCCTGCACCTCTGCTTTCACTGCCAGCTCATTCCTTGAGCACAAACACAAAATAATAATGACAAAAGACAAACAACCGTACCAAAACATCCTTCCCTGTGCTTTTCCTGGCAGGGAGAGAACAAACAACACGTCCGATGGATGATTCACCATGCCATCACGCTGCTAGGAGGCCCTGGAATGCCATGAGGATGAGCATGGTACCCAAGGCAGGTTTGTTTATCGACCTTTCTCTATTGCCTCCGAGTTGGATGGCATTTGGAAAAGCTGTTGTCAGTCTGAGGACACCTTGGCTGGTTGCCTGTTAAAGGTTTCCTCCAGCAGGTTAGTGGGAAAGGGTGTCTGGTTTGGATAATTTCCCCTCTCTGGGTTCCATCAGAGTAGAGCTTCATGCAAGGACACAGGCACCCTAATATTCAGATTTGCCTATATTCTGGGTGCCAACAAGGGGGAATGGAGCTCCCCAAAAGCAAAAATGGAGCACAGCTGCATCCTCCGCTGCAGAGGAGCTGCAGGATGGGGGCAAAGTGATATTGGGCTTTTGAGCTTTTCCTTTCCAGTTTTTGCTGCTTATTTCCATTTGCTTTGAGAAACCAGTCAGGACAGACTGGTCAAGGAAAAGGAGGAGCTTTATGGACAGGAATCTGCTGCACAGAGGGCTAGGGGCATGGTTTCTCTTACCCAGTTTCAGCTATCTAAATGATATTTAGCTTAAGCTGCTCCCCTTAAGTTTCCTCTACTGACAACAATGAAATCCCCCACTTATTTCAGCATCCAACACAAGATAGGGGAGAATTACCCATACAAGAGTTGATGGGAGAGACAGAGAGACAAGGATGAGTGGCAATAAATAAATAGCATAATCTCTGCCCATTAGTGTCAGCGCTCTGCTTGCGTCTGTATGAAACAACTACAAAATAGTGGCAATGTGGGAGCGTTTGCCTCGGAGAAGCATGGGAACCAGGGAAAAACATCACAGCACTGGAGAGTAAGTGAGAGAGAAGAGAGGGAAAGGAGCCAAGTCAGATCATCCTGACCTCAAAGCATTATATATCTCAGTTATTTTAACAGCAATCAATTCTTTGAAGGACGAAGGGGCAGGAGGGAGAGAGACTGCAACAGAAGCGATGCGATGCTTCTCCCTAGAGAACACAGGTTTGCTTCTCTGAGATGAGGCTGTGCCCAAAATCCCATCCCTGCCCTGGGAAACATACCCTTGGTGGCAGTGACCCAGCTCTGTATCAGATCAGCCCTGCACATGGTGGCTACCCTTTAAAGAGCAAATCTGCTGCTCCATTGCAGAGCTCAACTTTTTGAGTCAATATTTGGAGGTCTAACATTTGGCCAGACAGGAATGCCATGTGTGCACTTATTTATTTTTGCTATAAGGGCTTCAGTGCTGGAGATAAAAGCAGCCCTGGATTACACACAACCTTGAGCATCCCACCTGGGACACCCTTATCTGAGAGTGGGACAATGACCTATGCCTGGGGATGAAGGACAACCCCAGGGTGGCAGCGTGGGCTGGGACAGGCTTCATTTGCTCTACAGATCTAACTTCATCTCTGGCCCTTTGCTTCATGAATCATCATCTCCGACACTGTAAAACCAATTTGTTGAGGGATTAAATGGGGAGAAGAAAAGATGAAAAGACAAAAAAGAAAAGGCTGGAACAGAGAGAAAGGGCAAAGATGGTGGGATGTAGCTTTATAAAACATAAAGTGGTCTCAAAGAGAGTGTTTTTGCCTTTTTCAGGGTAGGGGTAAGGTGGCAAGACCAAGGCAATGGCGATGTGAAGAATTAGCTGCTTTTCTGCCATATGCCAGAGGCATCCTTAGCAAATCTGGCTGGAGGTATGAGCAATCTGTGGAGCCCAGTGCTGCAGACAGGGCTGAAGCTGTTGAAAACTAACAGCTATCATAAGAGATGACACATTTCTACAAGAAAGGGTGTTTTTCCCCCTCCAAAGGCAGCCCAGCATCAAACCAGCTTTGTCACTTTGTGAAATGAAGTCTGGCATCCTGTTTTGGAGGACGTCATTGCTTCTTATTATTGGTTATTATCATTGGACAGGGCCTTGAGCAACTTGGTCTAGGGGGAGGTGTCCCTGCCCATGGTGGGGGTTTGGAATTACATGATCTTAAGGTCCTTTTCAACTCAAACCATTCTAATCGTATGATTCCATGATGATGATTAGAAATTTTGGTGTTTCCTAAGTGGGTTTTCCCTTGGACATCGTGCCAACACAGTCTCACCCAGTCCTATGGTCCATGGACATGGACATTGTCCACGGACATGCCACCAACGAGCAGAGTGAAAGCCCAGAAGCTGGTTCACTGTCGATTTTACATCCCCCAGCCCAGAAAAACACTTGCTTTTAGGTCCTGAACAGATTTCTTCTCATCCTCATTGTTCACTGCGAGCAGTGTGTGGGTGCCATTCCTTGCTGCAGCAAACATGGGTGCACACCTCACTTAGCAGGGATGGAGAAACAGAAAGGATGAATCCCAACCTAATTCCAGCCAGGGCTTCTTAACGGCTTGCTTTAAGTTTTATTGCCCTTTTTATGGCGATGGGAGCGTAGGGCTTTAATGCTTCAGGAGAGCAGAGGAAAACTTTTGCTAAGAGAAAATGTGAACCTATTTTATTATGCATGATTTAGTACCATTTCTATTCAAGGGAGCGCACAGGAGGCCCAAATATTTGCACTTTGTATTATAGAAGAACTGCCATTCCTGGCTCTTTACAGAAGTAATTTATTTCGATCTCTCCTTACCTTGGGGGAGAAACATTATAACTTCCAGTTTGCCAGGGAGTCAATAAAGCAGTGGTGCTGTTAAGGAGCTGCTTCACCAATGCTCAGCAAGGCAGTGATGGGGAAAGAAAGAAGATCCCTAAATTTCTCCTCTCAGAGCCCCCTTTCTCATGGGTGCTTTTGCATCCATGCGTGGGACCAAACTACAGGAGTTTGGTCCCATTTTTCTCTCCTTTATCTCAATATTAATGTTATTAATATTAATGTTATTAACATTAATGGGATTAATGTTATTTTTTGCTCCTGGTGTGGTATTTTAGCTGATGGGTTAAAAGGAAAGGGAGGTGGGTGCTGTGCAAGTGGTAAAGGGGAAGGTGGGAAGAGGGGGTTATGGTAGAGCCCCAAATTCCTCACATAGTTTAGGTGAGCCCGGCATGCTCAGACAGGGCAGTATCAGCTGCATCTAAGCCAAAAGAAGAGACAAAAGAAGTCATTAACCCTTATGGCTGCAATACCATGTCCCTGAACCATCAGGCAAAACAGCCCAGGGGTCAGTGGGAGCAAGGGTCAGTTCATCCTCCAAATGGATGCACACTCAAAACAATAGATTGGCTTCATTTTCTTCCTTGCTGGAAGCTCACCTCTCCCTTTTCCATCTCTGCAGCCTTTACACTCAAAACAAACCACTCTGCAAAGGTTTCCCATGCAGTTATTTTTCATCTGGGGTATGGGCATACCCCGTCCTCATACTAGAATCATCCAAAGAAGACCTGAAGTCAAAACCTTTCCTAAGGGTAAAATGCAAGAAGAAAAATCTCTGCAAGTGATGGGAGGATTGTAGCATGCACAGGGACAATTCTCTAGCTGGGCTCTGCCTCACCATCACTCCACAAAAAGGCAAACAGCTCAAAAAGCCGTCCTGGATCTCTCTACCCATCATTAAAACTTGAGTCCTGCCCATTAGGCAGTCTATTAACAGCACTCACTGAAAGCAGAGAAGGAAAAGGTCCCTTCCAAGGAGCTATTCCCATTGCCATGAGGTTACAAATGCCTGAGACCCTTAAAGCTTTATGCATTCAGAAATCATGAATTCACCAGCAGTAAAGGTCGTCAGTATCAGCTAAAACCTGAAGGTTTTTCTCTTCCTTTTCTTTAAAGATGCAATGATGGCAAAAGGACTCAGAATTTATTCCCTCCACATCGCCATAATCAAATAATATGCTAATGCTATTAGCATGGGACCTTGCATCGCAAATGACTTAGAATCATATTCTCTTTCAAAATACTAAGGTTTCATTTAGATTGGTCTCCACAGCAACCAAAAATGAACTGGAATAATGACGGATGAAAATCTTCATGGCTGGGCATAAAGAAAGAAGAATTTCGCAGCAGGAGTTAAGGGGAGAGCCATGAAGATGGCTTGAGCCCATCAAGGTTGGTGGTCTTGTGCCAGTCATCTTCCACCCAACCAGTTATCAGCTGTGATAATGAACACAATGACAGGATGCTCTGAGGTCCTTCTGGACGTGCAGGTTCATTTTGTCATAGAATCATAGAATCAAACCATTCTATGATTTTATGACAAATTGAATCTGCACGTCCAGAAGGACCTCAGAGCATCCTGATGGAAAAGGGGTAAGTAGACGTGAGGTTCATGTAGATATGAAGCCTAAGGAGGCTTTCTTGGTCCTCCTCCCCGCCTATACTTTCTAAGTGGCCCCAGGGGAGATGCATATGAGATCTGGTTTCATCCATACCAAATCAGTTCTCATCTGTTAAACTCAAACCTGGCTATTTGCAGATGGCCTGAGGGAACATAGCTCCTGATCTTGGGCCAGACTCCCGTATCTTAGGGTTGTACAAGCACAGACTATGGAGAAGGTATTTGCTGCTGGCTTTCCTCCATCAAAACAGGAAATGCTGCTCTTTCCTTCATCTCGTCTGCTCTGCTCACAAGCTCGCTATGATGGGCACTGCCTCCCATGAGGATCTAGGATGAGAAGGACCCGCAGCATCCTCTGCCCAGTGCCCACCAGTTGATTGCATGGGTTTGTCTCATTGAAAACACTCCCCGAACGCATTTGAAACTGAGCTGAACTTTGCAATGCCACAGCTGGAAAGCTATTGAATAGAAAACAGCTCTAATTTCCCTATGAAAAGGTTTTCCCAGCTGCACCACTCATCTTCCCTGCACTTGTTTCATTCTGCGGTCACCATTAAGTCAGTGTGATCCTCATCCTGTTTGGGGCTTCTCGGTGTACCCCTAATAAAATGAATATTAGCAATGTGGCCCACAAAAACGCCTTCGAAAGCAATGTCAGAAAGTGGGAGGTGTCTTGCTTGAGAAAGGCTGGAGTTCAGGCAATGAAAACAACCCCGACCAGTCTCTCAGTTCTGTTTGTAATTATCTGCGCTCCGGTGGGTGTTAAAACATCTGTACTGGTTTGGCAAGGACCGGAGAGCAAGACTTTTGCCAAAGGCAAGGACTGGCGTGGGTTGAAAGCAGGACAGACATACATTGGTGTAGTATTCATGCTCAGAAACACAGGGCTGGCAGCTTCTCCTGCAAGGTCAGAGTCAGCCCCATCCCCACATTCCTCATCCACCCCGGCTTGTACCCCTTGGGACCATCCCAAGAGCTGAAGGAGGTTAAAGGAGATGTGGGGTTGGCTGGAGTCCTCAATCCTGCTGGGTTTAACATCCCACTGGACTTTGCCATCAGTTCAGTTCCACGTTATGCTCTTGCGTTTCTTATTCCATGCATGACCCTTTCCACTTGGATACCCTCCATCTCCTCATCATGCCTGGTCATGGACAAGCAAATCTCTCCCCACTAGATATTTCTGCACTGAGCAACGGGACAAGCTCCCAGCATGGATGTTGCTGTTTGAACCTTGTGCACTAAAGCATGGGCTGGCTTTGTGGTTATTTTTAATGCACAGCAGCAGCAGAGCTGGATTTAGTAAGGCAACAGAGCGCAATGTAGAGCTTGGTCCTCAGGAGACTCGGGCAAAGCAGATTTATCACAATCTCCTTTAGGGCAATATTTCTGGATTCTGGCATTCCTCATCCCCTGACTCAGGATCAAATCAACCTCCAGCATCCAAAGACTGAGGCAAACCTCTCTGCCCTGATGGGTTGAGAACCATCCCATGGGCTTATTCAGCATACCCTCACCCTCTTCTTTCTTGCTCAAACGCAGCTCACAAAGTGCTGTGAGCCCACCCTTAAAACCCACAAGAGCCAGATTACATTATCACCCATCCATGCACACACCACAGATGGTACCAGCACCAAGACCAAAACCAGCATCTTCTTGCCCGGTGCATCTCCTGTGCTCTGAGCTTGGCTTAGGGCCAGCCGAAAATGTTCTGACATCCTCCAGCTGGGAAACGTCATTTAATCAAAACAGGAGCTTGCCAAGGGACTGCTTGAAGCCAGAAATTACCTTTAGAAGATAAAAGTGTTTTTAAAGTAAAAGGGGAGAAGGTCAAGGTGTTTGGATTCATTCTCATCAGAGTGAATGGGTTTTTGGGGGTGGATTGCCCTTCTTTGACCGAAGATTGCCACCACGTGCTTTTTAGATGTGAAAGCGTAATCCTGAGCGGAACTCTTGATTTCTTCTGAAATTCATTCAAATTCAGACTGAAAAGGTGTGAATGAAAATCGACACTCAAAGTGGATGAAAATGAATTCCAGTGAGGGGAAAAATGAACATGTTGAGTTTTTACCACCTCTAAAGTGGAGTTTGTGACGGGCTCATCACCCGCTCTGCTTGCTGCAAGGGCAGCGTTCCCCCAGCATCACCTTGCTCAGACTCCATACGTGCAGCTTCTGAGAACTCTTCCTTCCTCACAGGAATGTGATTTATTTTCTTTTAATTTTAATTACCTAGATTGTAATTAAATGTCCAAACTTGGTGTATTTGGCTGATGAAACAGATCTGGATAAGATCCAATACTTAGTGCCCCTCTCATCACTATCACGGAGTCCTTCACTCATGGGATGAAAAGTGGTTTGGTGACAAAGTATGCAGTGCATTGGATCTGTTTCTCTCAACAGATGCTGGAAGGAATAAGCCATGATATAATGGATTTTGGCTGCAACCACAGGAATGCAGGAATTACCGGGACCAGACCGGACCAGAAGCCAGCCTGCTCCAGCTTTCCATATCCAAATGCTTCAGAGACAGCTGAGTACGTCACAGGAATCACTCATGCAGCAACACACCCACAGGGAAAACTGATTTGTGCCTCACTTCATCATTTATAAACCTTATTAAAGCAAATATTTTAACTTATCTAACACAACTGAGGGCATTCTTGCACTCATGGCAGTATTAATTCTTTAAGCCACTTTATCTGTAAAACCAACCACTGTATCATGCAGGTTTGTGAACACAGGGTTGGTTTTCCCTTCCAACTGCACCAGGAGACAGCAGACAGTAGTTTATATTCTCATTACTGAGATATGTCAGTGTTTTTTTTACTGCAAGAAGCAATGTTTGTCTAGGACATCATGGACTTATCTGCATAAAACTATTTGTGTCAGGCAGAGGACAGGGTGGTCCTTCCAGCTGCATGCCAAAGAAATTTAAAGCATTTGCAAGTCTGTACTCTGAGCTCTACTTAAAGGTAGCAGAAGCAGAGGAATTGAGTTTCTGGTGCATTACAGAGAAGCCAGCAGGATCTCAGGCCCTCAGACGGAGTTATGTCGATGCCAAAGAACAGATATAATGGTATTTAAAACCTGTAATAAGCTATAAAAGCACGAATGAGTTTCAAGTGAAAATCATTGAATCCTTTTCTTAGACTCATGAGATGAAATTTGGGGATGAGAAAAGGCCACAGGGGTCAAGAAACTGGGGTTGAGACACTTAAAAATGTAAAGACTGAAGAGACATCACAGTGCTCTCCAGGAAAGACAAAGTCTGCTCTATCAGGAGACAAATCTCAAGAGAGGAAAGCAGTGTTTTTACCTGGAAGATCATGTACTGACCAAGTTTTGACCCTAACACTAGTCATCAAAGCAACCATCAACAAGCAAAAAGACTTACCACAGAATTTATGGATTTCAAGTGGGTATTTGAGAGACTTCATCATGACTCATTTGAGAGCAATGTGAACCGTTATGGCAAGCCAGCAAAAATAATTACCATCATAAAGGCTTTATATCAAGGTTGAGCCTGCAAAGTATATGCAAGCTCGAGGGAATGGTTTACACAGATAGCAATGTCAAACAAGGTGGTGCTTGGCAGGGCAGGTGATCTGCTGTGAGATAAAGGTGAGGATGGAGCCACAGGCAGTGCAATAGCCACTCATTACACTTTCACATGTGATGAAGTACCCAGAAGACTGCCCAACACTTCAAAAAGAGGATTTGTTGTCAGTTATGAAAAGAAACCAGCAAGTGCAATGAGTCACTCAACTCCAGCTTACTTTCAAAAGCAATAGCATATAAGAACAGGGGTAGTTATATATTTGGCAGGAAAATGATGGAAGGCAATCACACCAAAAACTGGCAAGGAGCAGCGGTGTTGGCAAAGATGGGATTTGGTCATGCGGAGCTGAAAGAACACATGATGAAATCTTTGAGGTGAAACGTTACTTTCCATCCTAATAAGCAGATTCAAAGGGTGGCAATCAGTCAAAGGTGCAAACGAGTCAGATGCATTCCTTGGCATGTGGCAACGACCCAGTAAGTATGAAAGGATGCTGCATGCCCAGCAAGAGCTGAGATCTGCCAGAGCTTCACCACTCACCATGGAGCAGACGGAGGATGATGAGGGACATCACACAGAGCAAAAAGGGTAAGAAAACATGAGTCTGGACCTACCCAGAGCCAAGGGGTATCAGACAACACATTGTGATACGGATTCAGATGAGGCAATGTCTCATCTTGTGCTCTGCCCTCTCACCTTCCTGCTGATGCTAACAGGGTACAACCCCAGTTTTACCTGCTGGATTGCTGAGGTATCTCAGCTCCTTACCATGCTCTGAAGCCTGGAATTTCCCTGGAGCATAAATTCATTAAAATCACAGAGTCATAGAATATTTGGGTTGGAAAGGACCGCTGGAGATGCTCTAGTCCAACCCCCTGCTCAAAGCAGGGGCAGCTACAGCAGCTTAGGACTGTGTCCAGTTGGGTTTTGAGTATGTCCAAGGATGGAGATTAAGGTTTTGTTTAGTTTTGTTTTTTTCTCATGCTTAACTATAAGTATTTGCCTCATCCTCTGTGGCTTAAAGTGATTTTAAGTATGGACCAACAGTTGAATGCCATGGGGCATCCACGGATCAGGTGTAACCCCACAGTCCAAGTAATAAATTGCCAACATTACAGCTCTGACATCGTACCACACTAAATAATGCAAAAGTATGCTTGAGAAGCAGGCAGTAATTATAACTGAGGCATAGAATCCATCTAGGGAAGAAGTGTTATCTTTACAGATAAAAATCAGTAATAAATGCTACTGCATTCATAAATAAAGATCAGTCTGGAAACAAACCCTGAGTGGTGTCATGGAAAGTTCACAGCAATCGACAGCTTCACGGCTCCTTCCTGCTCTGTGTGCTTCACTCAAAGGCTTTAAGGGCTTTAGAAAGCTTTCCCTTTACTCAGACTTGGGTTTAATTGTAAATATAAAGCAACACAAAGCAGTAAACAAACAGGTATTGGGGTCTGGGAAATGAGAGTCTAAATCTGCTTTTATCAGGTTTTACAAAGCAGTGCTTAAGGTGTATAAACCATGGCCCCTGTCACAAGGTTTGGAGGGAACACTGTGAAATATATGGAGGGAAGAAAAGGGGAAATACACTGGTTTTGGGGGAAAAAGTGTCACACAACGAAAAACTACCTGAAATTATCCACTGCAAAGGTGTGATTTTCTCCCTCACCCTCCAACTTGCTTGCACACATGTTTTGGGGTCCTGCATCCATCACATTTCCCAGTCCGGCCCCTATATGTTGGGCATTACCTGCAGATCTGCATCCTGTCCCTATGCCTGAGCAGCTTTGCAGACACGAGGTACAGCTCCCATTAACCCCAATATGGCACATCTGGGGCTAAAACACTCCTAGGACCCCTCTGGGAATATAAATGCAGGTGAAGCTAACTGTGAGTTTCCTCTCAGTTAGATGACACTCAAAATGCCTCCCTCCCTCCTTTGGTTTTGCTCAGACAGTGCTGCTTCACCAGTCACTTTGCTCCAAGCCCATCAGCTGTTTTTGTTTCCAAAGGCTTTGCATGGTTTTGCTTTTTGATGTGATGCTGATACCATCTGCTGTGCTCGTTCTTCCACGGTCAGTAAGTCATCCTACAAATTCCTCAGCGCCCATTAAACTAATGGGGCTGACCTGACGTGCATGGTGCTTATAGTGATAAAAGCCAATTATAAACCCAAGAATTACTTTAAATGGGTTTCTGATTCTGGGTACCTGGCTCAGGAGGCAGCCCTGAGACATATGAATGCAGCTTGCCAGCTTCTGCTGGGAAACCTGTGCTGCAAAGGCTGGGCAATGCTTTTTGCTCTAAAAAAATCCCCAAAACTCTTGAACTTCACATTTCTTCCTTCCCTCCCAGCTCAAATCCCAGCCCCAGCTCAGCAAACTCAGTGGGACTTTGGCCAGGAAAGGGCAGGATTTTCCCTAAAGGCCCCAGTGCTCCAGTTCCATATTTATCTTCAGAAGAGGCCAGTCAGATACCCTTGTGCTGGGTTCCTGCTGGGAAACAGTCAAGAAGAACTGGAGAATTTGGCTGTGGGTCTTTTTTGAAAGCTGAGCATAAATTCTCCCTTTTGCTGGTTGATGGTTTTATTATTTGCAGCCACATAAGAGCATTCTTTGTCCAGAAACCTGGTGCTCCCACAAATGGCTGCATCCTCTGCATGTTCCCATCAACGCTGGGTTAAAGGGGGCTCAGCTATCATGTATCTCCCAAGGGTCTCTCTGGGATAGCAGAATTATGGGTTTGCAAACACAAGGCTGACGTATCTTCTGGATTTAAGTCCCACCTCTCCAAAATGTCCACAGCCTCAATAAAACCTCTACATAATTAAATCCTAATAATTCCCAAATTTCCAAATCCCAAACTGAAGAAAGTATTGATCCAGCACTGCAAACTTCAGATATTCAATTGCATTGGACCCCCTAAAGCCAGAAGCTTGGTTTTCTCACCGTGTAGATATCTTAAGACCTTTTCTCTAGCCTAAAACCCTCTACATCCTTGTTTCAGCCCTTCTCTTGGCACTCAGATGGGCTAGAAATCTGCTCTTGGTATAGAGTCATAGAATGGTTTGGGTTGGAAAGGACCTTAAGATCATCTAGTTCCAACCCACATTAAGGGCATTAAGTATTACGGACAGTGACCTTCACAGCAGTGCAGTGTTGACTCTGGTCCTGCAATGCTTCTGGTAACACAATATGATGAAGAGCTGAGTACAGCAAGAACAATAAGGTATGGGAGGATAGTGGAGGTTGATCCTCATCCAGTGTAAACAAAATGATGACAAATGACACCATTTGAAGATCCAAGTATCTCAAAGGTCTTGACAGCAATCCTGAGAGCGGTGGGATTCACCTCAGCAGAGTTTTAGGATCTATAAAGTGGATGCATTCACCTGAGCTCATCAGTCCTGGTTCCCTGGAGAGCCAAGGGAAGGAAATGGGCACTTATAGGGTGCAAATGATTTGCGTCTTTTCAGACATCTTTACCCATCTTCTTCCCAAAAGTGGGCAGCTTATAACCACTGGCACATGTCCCACTCTCAATGGCATTAGTTCCCTCTCCAGAATGCCAGAGGAATCACAGCAAGGAGACCCTGATTGGCTGGTAGAGATCAGCAATGATTTCTCTCTGTTTCTGTCTTCTAGGAAGCAAATCCTGCATTATCTGTGTCTCTCTGCTCTTCAGCAGACTCATTAACGCCTCAACTAGCTCCTGTCCAAAGGGAAAGAGGGAAAAAAGTAGGGGGAAAAGGCAGCAGGCACTTAACTGCTCTCAAGCTGCTCCTTTGTGCCAAGACCACTCCATCTCCAGTATTGTTTACACTGAAATAAAAGCTCAACAGTGTCAGATCTTAAAATAACTTGCTGTTTGTGGAGCAGGAAAACCAGGGTCAGGGAAGTTTGGAATAAATTTAAAGGGATAGGATGACTAAGGGATGAATTGGGACTTGGGCAAGGAGGTGTTCACATGCACCTAAAGTTCAACCATAAGCCTGGTGCAAAGTGAGTTGGGGTTGCTGGCTCTTCCCCATTCATTCCAGCAAGGCTGGGTCAAGCCTGGGGCTGAAACATGACAACTGCATTTGTCCTCCCAGGGTGAATCTACAGCCATGGTTCTTTCTCTTGTTATGAAAACTCAGAACATGGTAGAGAACGATGGGTGGGACAGATCCAGATGCCCTCAAGGTGTGAAACTAATGGGCCTAGATGTGACACATGATGTTTTAAAAGAATGAGCTCCATGATGCTGAGTGCAGAAAGCATTGATGGGAACACCAAGGAAAAGGCTATATCTACACGTACGGTAGGATGTTGGGTGAGAGGAAAGGGCTCAAGGCTCAAGGGCTCCACACTGTCATCCCAATGCAGGCCACCTCCAAGTCCCAAATGGTGCAGGGGACCATTGGGTAGGTGAATGACACATGGGAAGGTGGGATACATAGAGACAACCCAACCAGACCTGCCCCATCCACCCCATGGATCAAGCGCAACTCAACTGTAACCTTGCTCATCGCTTGATGTAGAGTGTCATACTGTCTGTCAGGGGACGAACTGCCTCCAAGTGAGCTGATATCCAAGTACAGCTCATACCAGTGCTTAAAGGTGAAGTCAAGACCAACAGACTTGTGTCAACAGACGCTGAAGAGCCAAGTCCTGGCCCAGCTTGAGGGCACAAGGCTCCACAAGAGGCTGCTTGCTCGGCTGCCCTTAGGTGGCAGTGCTGCCTGCAGGCATGGAAACAAAGCACATCAGGACCCGGGTGCTTCTAGGGACACAAGGACACCTCCACATCTCCCTCCTTGTTCCTATTTCTCAGTTCCTATTCCTCATCCCCCACCACACTCCCTGGCACAGTGCTGGGCTTGTAACTCTTCCAGGGGCTTGAGCAGGGAAGGAAGGAGGCGTGTGGCAGACACAATAGCAAGGAAGTACCTGGTCTTGTGGCAGTCATTAGTGTTTCCCCTCTGCTTCAGTTCTGCCTGGCCATGAGAGAGACAGCAGCAGCAGAAATAGAGGGGCTGCCCCACAACCTTCCATGGGCTCCCCAGTGCCTTGCTCTTGTACATTGGGATGGTGAACACTGGTGATTCAGGGGTATCTTTGTACTGGGTTTTCTCCAGCCCGTCTTGAGCTCCCTTTGCTCAGCAAACACCCATGCAAACCTGGCTGCAAGGAACTGATGGGGTGGGAGGCATCACTGGCCTGATGCTGGGACCAACACACTTTTGGGGGAGAAGCAAGGAAGGAGCAAGAGCAGCCATATGTGAGCAGGCAGTGAGTTGGGGAGCAACCAGCCAGCAAACCAATGGGACCCCCAGCCAAAGCAAGTCAAGTAGGTACTAAAGCAATGAATTTGCACTCATGGGCTGGAAGGGGCACCCAATACAGGGTCTGGGGCAGCATAAAGCCAAAGAGAGCTTCAGTGGAGACCGTGCACGTGCGGCATAGGAGCTCCCATCAATATGAGTGGAAAGTGACTGTTGTCTGTAGGTTGATCTGACAAACTGCTGGAGTGAGTGTGGCTGAGTTGAAGGAGGAAGGAGAGACACTCAGCTCTCTATTAAACATTAATTCTCAGCCCTGACTTGCATTCGGTGAGACAGTAAAAGCCTGGAGACTACTGGGGATTGATCCCAGCCGCGATGTGAAATGCCAGCACCGAGCCTTGGAGATAAAGCAGGGAGTGAGACAGAGCCTGGGACTGCCCTGACACAGTCTCCTGGCAGAAAGCAGAGAAATAAATGAAACAAAGTCCCAGATTAAATAATAAAATGAAATGAAATGAAATAAAGAGAAGACAACATGCCTGTGCTGGGTGGGGGAGGCCACCACTGCCAGACACAGCCCATTGGGGCAGGAGCCCAGCACCATCCTTTTCTCACGCCCTGCTCACCCTCTCCGAGCCTTCAGCTCAGAGCAAAGACATTTACTTACCCTCAAATATTCCGTTCCCTGCTTCCATGGCTGGGTTACACCTCTAGCACAGGGGTATTACTACAGTGCAGGAATATGCTCTTAACCTCTCCTGAGTGTTTGCTCAGCACCCATGAATCCAAGCCCCTGAGAAAGCCCCTGCCCTATGGAGGAGGTGGAAAAGGAGCTCCAGGGAGCACAGTAAACTGGGGTAGAGTTAGTAAAGGTATTGACCCCTCTGAAACAACCTGTGCACAGGGCCCCTGCAAGGACACGCTTGCTGCAAGGACACAAGGTTCACAATTATACACTGCCATAGCTGTGCCTCTGTCCTATCAGGAATGGAACAAGGAGGGGAATTGGCTGAAGCATCTGCTCCAGAAAGAGTTAATGGCACATGAGACATGTTTAGTGGGATTTGGGTTGGGTTTTTTTTAACTCCAACAAACAAAGCATATGAGAAAATCCAGTTCACAGCTGAGCCCTGGCTGCTTGCCCACTAGGGCAGAGAAAATGCAGATGGTTTGAAATACCCACGTGCCTGTGTTTCGCCCATAGCCTGTGGCTCAGGGTCCCCACCAGGTCTCCCCCCATTGCATGTGAGTCAGACAAGGTGGCAGCAATGCAAATTGCAGTGAAAAAGCAGCGCTGAGCCAGGAGTAAATCTACTTCCCTTGTGCACCATCCGGACCTGCGGAGGAGCCGGGATGCTGCAAGGCTCTGCTTGCACAAAAATAGTAATTAGCTCTCAAAGTAAATAGGTGTTAACAGAAACAAAGAGCTTCGCCGCAGCCTGTGTAAACACTTTAGAGTCAATTTAATTTCCCTTCTCTCAGCAGATGCAATTGTGCTGCTCTGCAATTGTTTTCAAGTTAGGGCAGGGAATGAATTCGTGATGGCTTTGCAGAGCGGCTGTTCCTACTGGTAGCTGCAGTACTGGGGCCACCACTTCACTGACATTTAGGTCCCTGAGGCTGAATCGAGCTTCCTTTTGAGGAACCAGATGTATAATGCAGCTGTTGATCAGCTAAACCAGCATCTAACCATAGCATGATGTTAAACCACCCTAAACTCCAGCCTGTTTCTTAATCCTTAGGGTCCCCCAGTCTAGACAGGACATGAAGGGCTAATGTGAAAACCAAGCGACAGACCATTTACACTCTCCTATTGAGCTGCAAACAGAAAGAAGCATCAAAGGGTATAAATTTGTTTGGTCTTTTAGGTCTTTTGCCTTTTGGGAGTGAGGGCAGCACTGTCCTGTGCCAGTGCAGAGGGTTTGCAGCCAGTTTACATCACCACATGCAGCTGCTTTCATGTTGTGCCTTTGCTCACTAAATCATGCTAAAAAGCAACCAAACCCCCATATTTTCCCTACTATCATGGGGAGCTGGTAAAATAGGCTTTTACTCAAACTGCCCCAAAAGCTAGTGAGTTTTTCCTCCACCAATGGCGGGTTAAAAGCAAACTCACGACCGGTGCTGGGGCTCAGCTGATGTGGGGTATGCCTTCAAGCAGGAGGCCAGGTTGGACGGGGCTTGGAGCAACCTAGTCTAGTGGAAGGTGTCTCTGCCCATGGCAGGGGGTTGGAACTGTATGAGTTTTAAGGTCCTTTCTAACCCAAATATGATTCTATGTGAGGGCAGCTGTAGTAAACGATGGCAATGGAGTGTTTCCCGTTCAGGATGCAAATATATCCCAGCCAGGAACAGCCCGGCTTTGGGGCTGGACCCAGCAAGGCTTTTGGGTCAGTATAAAGGAGTTGCACACCGAGGAATGAGTACAACCAGAAAAATGTGCACAGCAGCTTCCCTGGCAGTCTCTGATGTCGTTCCGCCACGCTGCCTGTCTGCTGGGAGAGGGAGGTTTAGTTAATTAATTGCTACAATTAGCATGGAGCTATTCCTGCCCCTGATGGTTACCTTTTCCTCCTCTTTTCGGTGCATCCAATTACTGACTCATTCATTCTCCAAGGCAGAGGCCACAACAAGGCACAGAGAGGCTGCAGGATGAGGGAGCGAAGGTCTAAAGAAGAAATGCCAGATGTCCAGGAACCGTCTTTATCTCATGAAAACTCCTCATCATATCATATAGAATGGTTTGGGTTGGAAGAGACCTTAAAGCTCATCCAGTTCCAACCCTCTGCCACGGACAGGGACACCTTCCACTAGAGCAGGTTGCTCCAAGCGCCTGTGTCCAACCTGGCCTTAAACACTGCCAGGGATGGGGCATCCTCTCCCATCCATCTACCCATGGCTTCAAGGAGGTGATGAAGAAGAAGCCCCACAATTACAAATACTGCTACAACTAGTTTTATTTCCCCCTCCATCTGACCCATCATGAAGGACGGGTGATGGGCTTAAATACACCAAGATGGACAAGGCTCCCAATACTCATCACACTGCAACAACCCCTCAACCTCTCTGCGCAGCCTCAGGCCACAGGTCCTTCAAACAAACATTATCTACTTTGGGAAAGCAATGATTTATTTGCCATTCCTTAGCAGGGATGGTGAAGGAAAGGTGAGTGTGGGGTCACTGCTTTAGCAAGCACCAAAGCGAAGCACCAGCCCTGAATAATTCATGCTCCCTCTTCTGCAGCATCTGGACACATCTGCTGCATTCGCTTTTGCAGGCTTTTTCCCAGCTTACTCAGAACATCTCTCTTTGGCAGCTGGGTACTGTTTCAAGTGGGTACCTTCCCTACAGCATTAACGTGCTGTGATTTTGTTACAAATAGGGATTTTTGTTCCTCTTTTGCTGATGTCATTCCATGATCCTGCAGGGAATAGCACTCGGATCTCTGCAGCCTGATGAGCCCTGTGTGCCCTTCGGGACAGATGTACTTGCAAACGGGAGATTGTTTTTCCTTGTGCTGCCCAGATTTATATTTCACTGAAGTCCCGTATTGATCCTGCTGCTTCTGGGCTGAAAGCTCATTTTACTAAATGGGAAGGAAAAAAAAAAACCCTGGTTCCCCCAGCTGAAAATGGAAAATCCTGCAACAAAACAGCTCTTAAAAAAAGGGGCCTCAATGATTACACTGAACCTTCTGATATTGGAATGGGATGTAATTTATTTAGCCTGACCTTTCCCTGAAAGACCGTGCTGGTGGTGTTATCAAGGATCCTCTCTACCACTTGTACACCCATTGCCAAGGTGACGTCCTGTTTCCTGCGTCAGTCAGTGAAGATCACATCCGTGCTGCTGTGATGCTTTGTTTGCTGTCCTCCCTGACAAGCTCTTGGCAGGGTTACAGCTCCTGCGGATGGCAGCTGCTCCACAAGGGACCAAAACAGATTCAAGCTGGATGTTATCATTGGGAGCTTCAATTAGACAGAGCTCAGGGCTGAAGTCGCCTGGATGAGGCTGGACTGTGATGAGATGAAGCAAAGACTCCCCGAGGTGTTACTAAGTGTAATGGGACTGGAAGATGACTGCATCCCATGCTCATCCCCATCCCCTCTCACTATGGTGAGCCCTTGTGGTGCTGTGGAATCAGAGGCAGCTCACTGGTGCTCACTGCAGAGGCTTGCCAAACTACAACTGAGTTTGGATGGTGGAGCATGATCAGTAGAACTGATCCCACCACTGCACAAAACCACCCTGTGTTTTCCTCTCCTCTCCCAGTGTTTTCCCAGTGGGTCCCAGGAGGAGATGGGGATGCAGGTGGGAAGGATGTGTCTGTCCTTCACATAAGACCCTGCCAGCAGTGGGACACCCACAGCCAGGAGGGACATGGTCCCTCTAAAGCTACTCCCCTGCTCCACCAAGGGACTGAAACCTCTGGATGAGGAGGGGTTTCACTGCTGATTCTCACCATTCCCAAAGGGACTTCAGTGATGGATGAGGACAAAGGCTGCAGCTAAAAAAGTTCCCAAGTCCCACCAACTTCTTAAGAGAGACTCAAAGGTCTACAGTTACAAGAGAAATGAATTAAGTGGCTCACAAGGAAAAGCCTGCTTTGCTTCAGATGTCAAAGGTAGGAAAACCTGATGGAGGTTTCCCATGTGTCCATCCATTTCCCATTCCAGCCCTCCCAGCCTTATGGCAGGCTACACCCTCCTCCCAATACGTCTGATCTGAAAGAGGAGCTGTGCCTCATTGGGAGGACAGGACAGCAGATGCTCTTGGCCATGGACATGGCTCTCACGGTACCTGTGTTCTCCTCGGACTGGTTGAAGCCACAGATCTGGCAGATGCTGCGAACCCACTTGTTCATGTCGTCCTCAGTCTCAGCCACCAGGTAGAAGGTCCTGTCACTGGTCTTGATGTCGAAGATGTAGCTGTCTTGCAGCTCCTTCTTGTTGAAGGTCAGGCCTGCGTCCACTTGCTCGCAGAAGTTGAGGTTGATAACACGCAATGGTTTCTTGGAGTGGTCATTTTTGTAGTACTCCAGGACATCGGGGTCGCCACTCATCCGACCGCTGCGCAGGACGAACCAGCGCTTCTTCCATGCCTGAAACCAAGAAGAGAGGAACCATGAACCCCATCACTCAAGTCATAAGGGCCAAGAAACCACTGCCATGCACAGGGTGATAGATGGACATGACATATCTCTGCCTTGGATGCTCTGGGATGCTGCTCAGGACATCCCTGCAAGAGGTGCACAGACTCAGCTCTTCAATACCCAAATGCCACTGGTTATCTGAGAGAATTAAATACCAAAACATCATTGTAGCTTAAGATGCTAAGCTTAAGACTCATTAAGCCTAAGATTCCAAGAATCGCTAGTCTTGAGGCTTACGGCAACCTTGTTCCTACCCTACAACCCAGCTGCACTCCCAGGACCTACATATCCTTTGCTCCTAGAGGCAAGATAATCTGTGGGGTGGCATTACTGGCAATCACAGTGCTGAAATGCCGTCCAGCAGCTTGGAGGAGCTCAGGTGCTTCGGACTAGAGTATCCTGCCCTTCAGAGAAACCCCTGAGAGCACCAGAGCGCATGTCTGCAGATACCAACCACTCCAATTCCATCTCTGTTTAAATGCCAGGATAGAAAAGGCTAATAAAACCAACGAGGAACTGGTTTGTATGTTTTAAATATCAGGAATAATGCCAGGAAGACCCACGGCGAGTCCAAGCTTCATTTGTTTTTCAGCATCTTCTGCTACCCAGCACGTAGGAAACCCTTAGCAAAGGAAAAGGTTATCATTGATTCTTCAGAACACTGCTGACAGCAGCCCCATGCCAAACTGACCAGGGAAAGGACTCAGGGGGTTATGGTGTTTGAAGCAAAATAAATGTCAGCCATCAGCCCTGGCACTGAGAGCTGCTGCCCCTCTGCTCTCACCAATGCCAAATGCAGTTGGGAGCCCACAGGAGGAGGAAGTGCACAGACAATGTGCTAAAAACTACAATTTATGTTACATGGAAAATCATGCAGGTGTAATTCCCTATCCAATGGGCTGGAGGGTTTTTTTTGGGGGGTGGGCTCTGCATGAGCATCCTGGTGCCTGAGGGAGGGATGCACAGGGTGAGGGACCACCTTGAGCTGCTCGCCATTGCAGAGCTATGCTGCTTTGAAGAGGGCTCAGCTCCCATGGTATATGGAAGAGAAAGACTATGCCTAAGCGTAAAGTTGTTCCTGCTGCCTTTGAGGGCAGTGAAGGTTCAAGAGGTACACAAACATAGACTGGATACAGCTGACATGGATGATGGGTTATTACCAGCACTCCTGCATTGCCCAATACAGACCTCAGTCTGCACTAAAGGATGTCAATGGAGAGGATGTGATCCCCACCACCCTGCACCAGTTGTGGACATTTGGGGGTTTTTATGAGATGTACCATATTGTTTTTGTTAAAATCACCAGTTTTGGGGTTCATATGATTATGAGAGGTTGAGTCATGAGGAAGCCCATGATGTCCCTAAGAAGGAAGAACCAACAGCCACAAACACCTTCAGTAACCCAAGGGAGGCAGCAAGGTGAGCGGTATGCTGGGACCTCCACGATGCACCTTGGGAGGTTACCACAGCCCTGTGATCCTTTGCATACTGGTGATGGGCATGTGCCAATTGCAGCAGGATTCCACAGTTATGGGGGATTTGGTGGCTGAGATAAGGGTAAGAAACCCCTGCGATGCTTTCTCTGAATGGTTCACTTCGCACCGTACTTCTCAAAGGCTTAAAACTAGCTTTTGTTGGTGCCTTTGAGATTTGTAACCAAATTAGTTTTGCACTAATTCTCAAACTGGCCCCCGGTGCCAGGAAAGCAACTTCAGTGCAATCTTCCAAATGCAGCGGAGCAGCAAATTGCTTAGCAAGAGGATGTGCAAAGCTGGCAGGTTTTGGTTTCATCCAGGAGAAGCTCACCTACTTCTCATCAAACCAGCTGCTTTTAGATTAAATGAAATGAAATGTACACAGGAGAGCTGTGTCCGTCAGGAAGGGAAAAACCAATTTCACCAAGCAGCAGCAATAATTTGATAGCCCATCTAAGAATGGATCATCTAAATCACCGGGAAACAAACTCATGGACATTTTTCCTAGCTCTAGGTGGAAAATGTCCCATTAACTTCTTCCTATTAATACCAAGACATTCTTTGCAACCACTTGGCAGGGCTAAGACATGGGTACACATCAATGAGGTGGTCTGAAAGAAGATCAAGTTGTGCAACCACACGAACCATCACCTGAATGAAAACATCCAACACCAGTTCTTGCTACTTAGCTCGTTGCTTTCCAACTATTCAGAGCCAACCCTTGCAACACGCCTTCATGGCAGAGAAGTTGTGTTAAAAAATCCATAAAGTACAAAAATTGGACTCCCGAATTTAGAGCTCCTATGGAAAAAACAGGAGGAAATGCTGCAAGCAAGGCCAATGATGCTAACACAGCTTCCCTTTTTATCGCCAGTGCCAGAGCCACAACTTCTCTAGTTCTCTTCTGTCTGTCTGGTAGCAATGGAAAGCCCCACACATTCAACATTTGGCAGAGCAAACCGTATAACACACACAGTCTGGTAGTATTGGGTAAGTCCTAACATAAGCTGCTTGCAAAAGAACTGCTCCTGCTAGGACAAAATTTCTTGGGAAGCTTCAGGAGTTGGAGTATCACTGGAAGGTGGGACCACTGGATGGGGCAACAGCCCCATGAACCTGAGATGACCACCCTGTCCAGCTCTGCCACGTGCCCTCCTGATGATAAAGAGACACTGGTGTTCTTCTTAAACAGCTTCTGACCCAGAAAACCAGCTCATGGCAGCAGCCTCTGGATTGCCTGGACCGGCATCACAGCTGGATCCATCTCCCACCACACATATCCCATAGAAGGACCAGCCATTCCTTCCTCTTAACATCACCTTCTGAGCCAGAGGAATATGCATTGACCATTAGAAGAGAATGGAAAGAAATAATACAGAAATAGCCAGGAACCTTCTTATTTTTGTGGAGATTTTCCCCATTTCTTTGAACTTTCGAGCTCAGCAAGTGTATTTCAGTTCTTTCCTCTGGATTTACTATGTTTCCATCAGGAAAAAGACTCAGCTTGTGTTTGCCAGGCTGGGGCTGCTCTTCGAGCATCTTGTGGCACTAACACAGCTTGCTTTACTATACAGTGATACGTGGCAAAGGATACACAGCCTGCAGCACGTGGTCCATCCTCCTGGGACACCTATTTCCCCTTTCAAAGCTATGAACATCATGCAAATATTCCATGTTTAGCCTTCTTTAGAATACCACCTTTCTGTAAGGGGGTGATTTAAGAGACTACCAACCACCAGCAGCAGGATGCACCGGATCCGTATGTGCATGGCAATCACAGCCCATGCCAAACCACAGGAGGATGCAACTCCATGTGAACCTACACACTCCGTAGTAGGTCTCTGTTTCCAGGACCACCTTCTCTCACCACAGGGCTGTGATGGCCAACATGCATCTCCCTCTCCACCTGGGTTTTCCTTTTCTCCTCATTTTTGTTCCTTCCTGGCTCCTTTGAAGCCCCTGTTGCTGTCAGCTCCTGCCAAAACACTCTGCCTCACCGACACATGGTGTGAGCCAAGGGCTGTGTTTGTTTAACAGCTTTATAAAGTGGAGAGGCCAACAACTTAACAGCCATAAAATGGTGCCTTTGCAGCCCAGATTTCCAGCTGTGTGGTCCTCTGCCTGCATCAGGTGGCTTCATAGTTAAATTACAGCTGCTAAAGGCCCTTAATATCATTGAGAAATATTTTGACACTTGGCAAGAACTTCTTTTAAAGACTTGTTTGTTAAGAAAATGCCCATCGTGCTGCCAGTGCAGTGAAAATCCTCACTGAGTGCCCAGAACCACAACTGCTTGATTGGTTCCCACCTCAACAGTGCTGTGGCAAGTTAGAGTTTACAAAACTGATCCCTTTCCAGCTGGATGCTACCTGGAATTGGTTGGTTTATGGGTTGGATAGTTGGATTGGCAGAGTGCTGCTGGATTCATCAGCTGAGTGCACTTAGCAGCAATACTCTGCAAGGCTCAAACAGTTGTTGGGACCCTTAGAATCATAGAATCACAGACTGGTTTGGGTTGGACAGGACCTTAAAGCTCATCCAGTTCCAACCCCCTGCCATGGGCAGGGACACCTTCCACTAGCACAGGTTGCTCCAAGCCCGTGTCCAACCTGGCCTTGAACACTTGTGCCCTGATGGAGCAATGCTGTGACAGAGCTTGTGGCATCATTGCAGAGGGTTGGGACTATCCCTTGCCAGACAATCTGGGGACTCCAAGTGTGTAATAACCCAAGTGCAATTAAGGACAGGTCAGACAGAAACTTTAATAACTATGATTATAGCCAGAGGACATTTGGACAGCATGTCCCCCTCCGTTCTGTGTCAAGTGATTGCAGAGACCCTATATATTGTTTCAGAAAAGAAAGAAAAGAGATGGGGAAATAATAATTTCAATGTTAGCAAAGCCAGGTATCCATCCCTGGGGAGCTTGCTGGCTGCCACAATCCTAAGAAGGAATCAGACAGTAAATATCGTGACAATATGAAGAGATGGCTCTTGGTGGGCCTATAGGAGTGACTCACACAGTATGATCCTAGCTCTGAAGTGAGGAATTGGGAACAGTCAGAGACTGTTAGCTTTTAGCTGAAAGGTATGTTCTTTCAGTTCGGATAAACTTCTGAGCAAGACCTCTCAAATATTCAGCATTAATAATTTTATCACCGCACCCTTATAACATGTATAGGGATAGGGGAAGAGAAGAGAAGAGAAGAGAAGAGAAGAGAAGAGAAGAGAAGAGAAGAGAAGAGAAGAGAAGAGAAGAGAAGAGAAGAGGACGAGGATAAACATACATTTCCTAGGAAATTTTTCCACCCTGTTCCTTCACCCCCCGCTGCCACCTTTGTCCCCACGAGCACAGCACACCACTAGTGTGAAATAAACCTTCCAGAATCTGATCTGACACAAATCACAAGATCTAATCTGAACTGGCAGGCAGGATGAACGACCTAACTGTGACATTGGGCGAATTTCTCACACTGGGATGAAGCCAGGGACTGAGCAATTCGAGCAGGAATCCCACAGTGGGGCAAATAAGCATTTGTGTCTGGATTTTCCCAAATCAAGTGCAGGACAGCTCCTGCTATTGTCCCTATGGCCACCAGTGAGGATGCCACCACTCAAGGCCAGGCTGGCTGTGGTTCTGGGCAACCTGATCTAGTTGAAGATGTCCCTGCTCATTGCAGCGGGGTTGGACTAGACGAGCTTTGAAGATCCCTTCCAACCCAAACTATTCTATGATTCTATGCCCATGGAAAGCCCCAAGCCTGCCTCAGCCTCAAATGCCTCCAGTTTTCATTCTGCAGTGCAGAGCGGTCTTGCACCCCACCAAGCATGTTTGCCCTCCAGCACATCTGGTGTGGCAGAGAGCAGCTCATGCTCCTGGAGCACACAAGAAGGACCATGACACCTGCAAAGGTCTCACTGTTCTTCCCAGCCAATGTGCCCCTTTTATATGTCCTCTCCTGGCTGCCACCACTTTAGCCATCCTGGCAAGACCACCCCTGGAAAAGGGGGATAGAGATGATGGGGGTATCCTGAGAGCCACTGGACTGTATTACCCCACACTAGGGCTGACCTTGCCCTGGTCACCCCATCCCTGCAGTCCCGCACAAAGGACACAGTCCTATACAGCTGCCAACGCTACCAGCATCGGGGAGTGAAGCCCCATACAGGAGGATTGTAGAATAACCTATTGGTGACCTGTATAATAATGTTGTCTTCCTCTGTGTCCCTGGGGGCTTTTTATCTCATCTGATGGACAGAAGGATGCTGGTTTTATTATTCATGCAAGAACGCCTCTCCCCTCCCTGTGTTAGCGCTAACTCAAAGGAAATGTGGCTTGAAAGATTTGCAAGCAGCAAAGCTGCCCCCCATGTCTGCTCAGGTTCTGCTGCCTGTTTGCCCCCATAAAGCCCTAATGTGCCCAAACCCAAGAGCAAACAGGAGCTCCCTGAGCCCCCTTACACCTTTCCATACCCCCCATGGCTCTCCATGCACCTTCTCCTTGCCCACTACCCACTCACAGCACCTTTTGACATGATGCCGGGAACAGACAGGTCCCAGCTCCTCTCCTCTCACCCTTCAAAGGGATGGAGACTGATCCCTGCTAATCACACATCTGCTGTGGCCGAGTTCATGGTGAGTTCGTTAGCAGCATCGCTTTGGGGGAGGTTTGACTGGCAGCCTTAATAATGCCACACTGCAGCAGAGAGACACTGCCGGGCACAGGAATCCTCACTGGGGTACAAGGCGGCTCTTCCTTGGCTCGCTGGGGGATCAAGGGAAGTAATGGTGATGTGAAAACCCCCCAACTCAGTGCACATCTCAGGCTATCAAATAGACCTTCCCTCCTGGGATGTTTTTTCCCCTCTGTCAGAGGTGTAATTAGGCTTCAGAGCACACGCTGTATTGCTACATGCGAAATCCACCCAAGGGTGATATGGCCAGTGTGAGGCTTCCTGCAGTGAGCATCCTCTCGAATGGAGTTTTAAGGAGGTGAGGCTCAAACACAGGCTAAAACCTATTTGCAAGGTCACCTGAAAACCCCAAAGCAGCTCCTGCCATCAGAGATGTTTGCTACAGCAGGGAAGGAAGAGGTTGGGATGGCTCGGAGCTAAAGGTACAACTGGTGTGAGCTGGAGAATCCACTCTGCAAACGTGACGGGTGACAAAGCAGTGACACAATGTGGAAAACATTTCCCTTCGTATTTGTTTTATGGGAGTTCTCCGGTTGGAAAGATTTCAGTAGCTCAGTGCTGCACGGTCAGCCTTAGGAAAATAAAGATGTCTCTCAGGGATGTGAGGGTGCCAATTGCGTTTCTGCTGGGATGCTGGAGCGCCTGATTAAGGATGGGAAGGGAAAACAAAATATCACGTAGTGAGGTTGTATTTACACAACCAGGCAAGCTGTGACCGTCTGAGAAAGAAGGACACAGGGGAAACCCTGGGGTGGGGCAGGAGGACTCCTATCTGGAGAGTATAGAGAGGATGGAGATGCATGGGGACAGAATGAGATGCAATTGCCTTATGTTAGATGTAAGGAAAAGGCTTCATAATGAATGGTAGGCCAAAAAAAACCCAACAGATGGGGCGATGTCCGTATGTCCATCCTTGGAGCTATTCAAAACCTGACTGGACAAGCCCAGGAGCTTGATTTACCTCCAGAGTTGGGCTTAACTTTAAGCTGGACCCACTTTGAGCAGGAAGTTGGTCCAGACACCTCCAAAGGTCCCTTCTAACCTTAGTTATCTCCAAATCTGAATTACTTTTCCACAATCAGGTCCTGCTCCCAGTGAGGAGTGTTGAACTTGTCATATGGAGACCTGATGAGACTCCTCAGGAGGATGGGTGTGCAGCCGCTGTGCACCCATCCTCAGCATTTAGCATGAGAAAGGGCAGTGCTGGCATTTTTAAACTCTCCTTGAGTAAAGGAACCTTTTCTGGTTTATTCCTTCTGCTGAAAGCTGCAAGAGGAAGGTGCTGGGAAAGGACAGGGTTTGAAGGAGTGAGTTGGAGCCCAGTCCTTGCCCTGGGGCTGGCTGCGAATGGTCCACGTGTGTCCCTGCTGTTGTGCCATGGATTTTATTATCTGGAAGTATTTCCTGCTATTCAGCCCTGTTCTGTATTCCACTCTGTTATTCCTAGCTGAAATCCCTCCCCCAGCCTGCCATGGCACATTCTTTGTGAAGGGACTGGAGCAGCATCCCAAGGGGGTGTGGGCAGGTGGGTGTCACTGTGTGTGGATGGGCAGAGCTGGTGGCTCCCTGGGGGTCTGCAGGACACCCCATGAAGTGATGAGATGACACCTCCACCACCTCTGCCCCAAGCTCCCATCCACCGTCCCAGGAAAAACAGCATGACAAAAGGGACCACATCCTACAAAAGCAACAGTGCAGGCGATACCCTCACAGCCCCAAAGGGATTGCAGTGAGTCTCCAAGCCAACTGCTTAGTCTGGGTCTGATCCAGAAGGCTGGGCTACTTAAAGGCATTTTTCATCCTCAGACTTAAGGTGGTTTGTTTTCTGCAGTGCCAGTCGCAAGGATGATTCCCAGCCCCTGCATCTGCCCTGGCTGCATCCTGGCTGCATCCTGACTGCATCCTGAATGCTAGGGCAAGCTGCAGGGTGATGGCACTGCTGTATCACCTCTCTGGGCACAAGGACACAGCTCTGCTACACAACTGATGAGCTGAGCACAAAGCTGTATGGTCCTCATCCCCTTGTCACCACTGCTGGCATAGCGGGGGCTGACCTGCATCTCGCTGCCTCTTTGAAGGCTGACAAGGACAATGTGTTGTGACAAACAAATAGGATGCCCCACCAGCTTGTTATGTGTTATTATACTTATCATATATGTTATGATACTATAGTTATATATATTTTACATGATGCATGTCCAGACTGGTGCTTCTCAAGTCTGTTTGCAAAACCCAGCTGTCACCATTGACTACACTCAACCCTATGGAAGTGAGCAAGAGCTGACCATCCCACTGGGATAAATGAGCCCACACCACATGGACACACCAACAGAGAGTGGAGTTTACTTTGCTTTTTCAACACTGGGTTTCTGGAAGTAAAAGCAAACTGCTCAGAGGTTTTTTTTGTCCCTCCTGAGACTTTGGTATCAGGCTCCGATAAGCGCTTTCCCGGCCATTACACAAGCAGGGCTGGACATGGGAATGTGGCATGAACAAATGACTGCAAGCACAACACTTTGATAACTGAGTTTTTCTGGCTTTCTGGCCTCTGCAAGAGCAAAATAAATCCCATAGCACTGTCAGTGTTTTCCCTTCCCTCACCCCTAGCTTTGGGCTATTCCAAACCACTACCCCAAGAATAGGAATGTGCCCCAAAACTCCCACACTGTGCTGGCAGGGCCCACGGATCCTGCCCCAGACGTCCTTGGTGAACATAAGCCCACACAAAACCCATTACAGGGATGCTTTGCCCCATGAGCACCCAATGATGGGCTTCATTGGAAGAAAACGCATCACTCCCATCTCCACTCTGCCTTCTCCTGGAGGTTGTGGCTGCTCTACCACCCGTGTCACCTCTCTCTATGTGATGTCCAGGAGGATGCCCAGGAGAGGACAAGGTTTCACCAGGTTTGGGTTTGGCTGTGAGATATTTTCCAGGCAGGACATTGCATTTCATGGATTTTTTTTTGTCCTACATCCATGAGCATCCATGAGCCCCAGAGGGAGAGGAGGAAGGGGCTACTATAAGAAACAGGTTTCCCAGCCAGCGAACCCTTTCCAAACCCCTAATGCTGACTATGTTTCAAAGCAAAGTTGATTTAAAACAGCATTTTTGAACTAATAAAAGAATCTGACAAAGCCAGTTTGAGGCTTAGTTTCAATCCTTTGGAGATAGGCACCTGTGTCAGCTCTAGGAGTGAATCTCATAACTAAACTGCTCTGCCCCCAGTCTCTTAGATGAAGGCGGATGGAAATACAGATGGACATAGAGATGGACAACAGGAATGAGAGGTGTATCAGGATCATAGAATCATAGAATAGTTAGGGTTGGAAAGGACCTTAAGATCATCTAGTTCTAATCCCCCTGCATGGGCAGGGATGCCTCACACTAGACCACAGCTCTGTCAACCTGGCCTTGAACACTGATGTTCCTCTTTCCCTTGGCATGCCGCTTCCTCTGCTTAAAGGCTGCAGAAAAAGGGTCTTATAAGGTGATACGGAACCTCTTAACAGGCTCTATGCACAGCAAAAATCACCATCCCATTTGGTTTGTGATGATGAACTGGAGGTATCGTGGGGCTGAAGATAATAGCAAAGTGTCAGAAAGCTTTTCCTGTCATCTAAAAGCCTGGTCTCCTGGTTTTCTGGCTTGTAGCAGGATATTTGGTATAGACTTGCCATAGACTGTTCTATGACTTGCCTTTGGTATAGACATCCCTTTCTAGGGATGATTTCTAATTCCAGAATATCTATGATGCCTGTTGATTTTCAGCCACTTTAACAGGCTGTCCCATTGCCTCAGTGTGTAACCATCTCCAGCTGGGATAACCTCTGCAAGAACAAGATGATGTGACAAAACCACACTTCCTGAGCACCGTGGTACCCAAGAGGACAGTTGCACCACAGGAACACTGGCTAGGAGCAGAGTAAAGGGTGTTGTGCTCCGAAGAGCCAAAGCTTCCATCCAACATAGAGGAACTGGCACAGGGTCCAGCCATACAAGGTTTTGCAGAGCTTAGGTTTGCTTTGTTAAACACACTCCCTCAAATCTCTCTTTTTTTTACCTTCCCCAACACATTCCCACAAACCAGATCCCCAGGAATACCATGGGAATTTGGCATCCTCATGCTTTTACAATATTTGGACCTTCATCTTTCCCTGCCATAGCTGTTTTGTCAAGGAAACATTACCATGGTAGCCCCAACATGAGACATTATCCAAAATGTGGGCTGCTTTGTGCCAGATGCTGTGAGACACAGCATTAGCTCAGAGATGCCAGACTGGAAGAGAAAAGGCAGATGAGGAATGGAAGAAGAGAGAGAACTCAGCCATAGCTACTCAAATCTACAGCAGTGGTGAGGTCCTTACCTTTCCTCCTGGATCGCAAGCCAATAGATCACTCCCTTCATCGCTTTGCTACAATCACACTGCCTCTATGGTATTTTCCTTGAGGAAAATTCCCCTTTTATGTCTGTTTTATATGTAGCTGTGGTCAACCTGCACATGCCTACATAAGCTGTTTGCTCACAACAATGATCATTTTTTGACACTAACAAATCTGCTCACCTCTAGGTGTTGGTTCAGGTTATTTAAGTGGCTTTGATGCACTAAGATGGATTTCCTTTCAGAGGAAACAAAACCATTTATCCCTGTCCAAATGTGCTTTGGCCCTAGTGGGGATGCATATACATGGCTACTATGGGGCTGGACCACTAGGATGTCCTCCAGTTGGTATCAGACTCAGAAGACACCTTCTGCCCCCGTGGCTTCACATGCTGCCCTGGCTTTAGTCCAGGAAATGTGGCTGTGGTTGGTATTTTGGCATGACACAGAGGCAGGATGCTGCGAGGCCAAACACATTAAATGTGAGCAAAAGTGAGAAATGGAGTTGAAAGTTCCTATGAGAAAGCAAGCTCCATGGACACAGCACCAATGCAGGGCCTGTTGTGACAGGACAAGGGGTGATTGTTTTAACCTAAAGGAAGGGAGATTCAGGCTGGATGTAAGGAAGAGTTTCTTTACAATGAGGGTGGTAAAACACTGGCACAGATTGCCCAGAGAGGTGGTGGATGCTCCGACCCTGGAGACATTCAAGGCTGGGCTGGATGTGGTTTTGAGCACCCTGATATAGTTGAAGATGTCCCTGCTCATTGCAGGGGTGTTGGACTAGATGAGCTTTGAAGGTTCCCTCCAACCCAAACTATTCTAAGATTCTATGAGTCTATGATGCTATGAATGGCATTCACCCATGGGCTGTTTTTTCATGGCTTAGATGATTTTGGGACTCGAGGTTCCCTCCTGCTTAAAAGAGCACCCTAACGAGAGGATTCCCTCGTGTTTCACAACGTGTTAGCTCATGCAAAAGCCTTTCCTTGTTAAAAGAGGATTTCTCTCCTCTTCCAGCTCGCCCTTTTAGATGAAACTCATAGAGACCTAATTATCTCATCCTGCTGTCAGGCCACTCTGAAACCTGCTGAGGGATTTACTGGTTTCCAAGAGACACTCACAGAAGGCACATGAACATCCAGACATTCCCTGAGGCTCTCTATCAGCCGTGTCAAGCTCACAGCCCCAACCACGTCTCTCCTGGCAGGCACCATGCTCAGGCAATTCAGTTCAAGGGCAGCAGAGGATAACTCAGGGTGTGCATGGGGACAACCCCAGATCTGCACAACACGAGGATCCGGATCTCACTTGTTGTACAGCTGGGTTGAGGGTGGCCAGCTAGAATAGGCAGATTTCTGGCTTTGAGCCTGCCACAGTGATGTACATCTCTCCAGATGTCCCCAATAGCTGAAACATTTGTCAATGACAGCAGTTGGTTGGGTCTATATTGAGTCCTCACAACACTTCCAGTCCCACAACCCTGTGCCTACATAAGGAAATCTTCTGCAGGTTCCCCCCTTATCTGTGTGAATCACAGGTTGAGCCAGTCCAGGTCTCCTGAGGTCCCTTCCAACTTGAATTATTGTCCTATGATTGTAAACTGATTTCTTCTATATCACAGGCTCTTAATTAAATGCACATTTATGCCCATATGGACCCCAGTTACCACTCATTTCTCCTCATATTTAGCCACCATCTCCACAAAGAAAAAGCAAGGAGGGGGTTGCTTCCAATCTGTCACTTTGTGGCTTTGGCATCTTGCAAAGGGCTCTTGTGATGACCTTCTCCACTAGACTGGAGAGTCCTTAGAGTGTTTGCAGGGAGAAAAATATCACAATCATTGTGTCTTCCAACCTCTCAGCTCTTCCAAAAAGCTAACCAGCTGTCAGCCTAAGCATTTCTGTGCTAAACACCATTCCTGCAATACTTTCATGTTCCCTTTCTTCTTCTTTGGCATTAACATTAGTAGCCAGCTACTGAAACATGTTTTGCCATTGCTGTATATAGGGAGAAATAAATGCACCTCCTACCCTTTCATTTAGACACCAAAGGCCACTGTAGCTGTTTCTGCTGCAGCCTCAACTCTCATCAGGAGCCACTTGTGCAGTTTCTGTCTACTAAACCCCTGCATTTGGTGATTTACTGCCTCTTTCCATAGGAACAATCTCAATTTCTTCTCCTTCGATGTACAGTTTTGCATTGGGCTGTCTTCTAACACATTTCTTTCACATGTGCTCTGCTTGCCAAGTGAACCAGACTGCCCCATCTGATGAATTTGTCTTCTATATTTACTGTTTCATTACCCTTTGTGCCACGGGCAGCATCTTCCTGCAGGAGCCATTGGATCTGCTTTACTTAAAGAAATGCTGAGACCCTGTATTAATCCATGAAAAATGGCATGAAGAAAAGCCACATTTGATGGTGGCATCTTTCTGGGATCTGTCAGGTTTTAATTCACTTGCCATGTGCTCTGGGCTGTATGAGCTGTCCTCACCTCGCTATAGCTGACCTGCCATTAACAGAACTGTGGAGTCCACCATTCAGCCCAGGATTGATGCTGGTCATCAACCTTTTGCTGCCTAGGGAATCTCTTCTGAACATTTCTTCTGCTTTATGGATTGGAAGTAATTCCCTTATTCAGGATTAACCTAACCCCTTTCTCCCATGTCTGGAAAGCTGATGCTTTCATTTCCTATGCTTTGGTGGAAAGGTGAGAAGATTGCTGCTTCCAGGACTTCCATGAGCTTCCCTGCAGGAAACTGTGCACTGCTCTGCTCACCTCTTCCTCAAATACCAGATTTTCAAGTCTCTTCGTGGTCCTTCAGTCATGGGACTCCTTCCAAAAATCAATGGGAAGTGGCCATTGAGAGTTTTGTTTGGGGCAGAAGGCTTTAGGAGAGGTATCTCCAGACACCATCCACATGGAATTTGGAAGAGAGCAAGTAAAGACCTGGGCTTCCTCAGAGGAAGAAAGAGACCTTCTCCAAAGGGAAGCACCTCAAAGGCTACTTTGAGGTTAAGGTCTGATGGATGCTGTGATAGCACACAACTGTGCACGGGCAGAGTCCATCATAGCCTTCAGGAACAGCAGTCAGCATAGTGCTGAGGCACGTGTCTGCCCCAGCCTTTGCCTTCTGCCAGCGAGCAAAGCCTGGGGAGATATTCCTAAGCACAAATAGTCTATTTGGCTTTGGGAACTCGAGTGCATAATGAGTCATTTGATAAACAGTAGTATGGTTTAGCCAACACAGATGATAAGGTCAAACGGATGAGAAGATGGCCTGTTCAGAGATAACCTGCTCCTAATGAATATTAATGTCACCACTGTCTTCTGAAAAGTAGAGCCTATAGAGGCCCTTGCAATAGTATATTTGGGATGCTGCAGGGTTTCTGGTCATCACTATTTCTTGCCCGACCAACAACACAGTGAGGACATCAACTATTCAGACTCTGACCTGAAGAATGCCCACAAATCTGGCTGAAGAAGGCAGAAAAATAACCTGGGGTCATGGTAACAGATTGCTTTGTTGAAAGACTTCTTTAAAATCAAGGAAGCCAAAGGGGAATAAATCAGCTGAGGTGCTGAAAACCACTTTACAACAGATGAGCAGCAATGGGATCAACAGGACTCTTTAGTGTGACCTTTGTGGATTAGCCTTTTCTCCTTAAATTTAAATTATTCCATTAAAAGTGGCTGCAGCCAGATAGAACTGTGGTAGCCTACTGTTCCCCCTGACCAATCACACAAGCCCCATCTCATTGGAAAACCAGCTGGAAGCCCAGCTTGAAGCCCGTGTGCTTCAGGCTTCAGAGGAGTGGAGAGGAAGGCGGGCGCTAATTCCTCATCACCACCACCTCACAGCAGCTCCTCCATCTGCCTGTTAATGTGTGTTGAAAAACTGTTAACAACACTTAAATCAGTGGGTTGAAGGGGGGTAGCTCTGTTTTGGCATGATGGCATGGATATGCTCATTGGTGGAGGATGATGCCCATTGGAATCCCAATGGCCAGTGACCCAGCTGCTGACCCCGTCAATAGCTGAAAAGCCTTTCCAAAAGCAGTGAACCTCTCTCCTTTCATGTATTATTAAAATCCTCACTGGTTAATTTATTAGGGTACTTTGCAGTGGGAAAAATGACCTCTTTGTTGACCCACTTAAACATGCCCCACTCCAACACAAAGCTGTCAGAAGGGTCAAGGGGAGAGCAAGGGAAGTTGTGCTCAGACTGATGTCCTTTGTGTCAGCGAGACAGCTCCAGGATGGAAGTGCTGGGACTCCCTGGCACGAGAGCAAAGGCCTAGATACAAGCCTTCATAGACCAAACCACAAAGGAAACATTCAGCCCATAAGCTGCATGGACACAGCCAAAGAAACAAGAATCCCTGGTCCTCCTTCCTCATCCCTTCCTGAACCTGTGGGTCTGGGGAAGAATCCTTGAGTTCTCCCCATGTCGGCTTCTCTAAAAATGCAAGTGGAAAATGTGATGATGGGTGGTGGGTGAACCCATCCACACGTCCTGGGAATCACAGTGCTCATGAGACAGCAAAGGTACATAGAATAATAGAATCTTAGAATTACAGAATCATAGAATGGTTTGGGTTGAAGAGACCTTAAAGCTCACCCAGTTCCGACCCTCTGCCACGGGCAGGGACACCTTCCACTAGAGCAGGTTGCTCCAAGCCCCTGTGTCCAGCCTGGCCTTGAACCCTGCCAGAGATGGGGCATCCACAAGAGCCAGGACATCCTGCAGCTGAAGGTGTCCAGACCTGCATCCAGACTCTCCTCTTTTCTGCTTCTGGGTTCCTCCAGCAAGGGTATCACTAGATATGCTCCACAATACCTGATTCAAACTAACACGTGTGGGGTGCAGAGGAGCAGGGCACTGCAGGGCAAAACTGGATAAGCCAAAGTGACAGTGTTAAACACCACTCTACTACCAAAAGCAGCCCTATAAGTGAAATGAGCAGGATTAGATGTCATTAGGTCTTGTTTTTCCATTAGTGTCAGAAAGATGAAGCCTCTTAAAGCCTCTCTCCTCCCATAAAGGTGGCCTGCAAAGTGCTCAGACTCTACAGGACTCCCAGGCCATTAGAGAGGACACAAAAGCTCCATTTGCTTCATCACTGACAAAGCACCTGGAAAGTGCAGTGAGGACAAAAGGACTCTGCATGGTGCCTTCAAACCTTGAGGGGTTGGGAGCTCTGTCCTGTGCCCTGCCTATCACACCAGGTTTGCGCTGGAGAGTCTTTTAAAGTCCAAATGCTTTGTTGGGGCTCTTTTTCATGTAATGCTCTTTATCTCAAGCAAATTAACTTTGATATTAAGGGGGTATGTAAAGAAAAGTTCACGAGGACACCTAAAAAGTTGTCTCCAGCAGACCTGGAGAGAGACCTTGAAGAGAGACATGAAATGCATTAATCCCTGCTTATTCTTAGCTTCATAAAGCTCATACATCCTGGGTGTTAGATGAGATAAAATACAGAGAATGGTACTGAACAGAATAAACTGCAGAGAAAGCTGAACGAAATCAGGACCAAATCTCAGTTGGATGTTAGAAAAAACCCTCCAAGACTGAGCTTCTATCTGTAAAAATACTTTGGGGGTGGAAAAAAGTGTAGTTATATGATGGGTGGGGAGTAATTTTTCTGCCTGCCACAGTTCTGCAAACCAAGAGGTAGAAAACAGCGCGTGGGAACCTGAACCTGCAGCAAAGATGGGTGGAAAAAGCAGTAACTGATGAGGTTTATTGAAGCATGTGTTAATCATCCCTCTAGAAGATGGACTGGGATGGGGGTGGAGGACTTGGCAGCTGGGGGAAATGAGGGCTTTGAGATGTGTTTGTAATGCTAACTCACATCTGGGATCCATCCTGGAATGGGAACACGGTGTCTGGCCAGAAGGAAATGTTCTTCATGGCCAACCTGCATGAAGGACCTGACCCGCTGGGCCAAGTGTGGCCTTCAGAGGTGTCCCTCAAGTGACCTGGGGGTGTGGAATACTGGAGATGCTTTCCAAAGGGAATGGAGAGGTTCTCTATGCTCAGAGGCTGTAAGGACTGCCCTGCATGGGCTGCCGGGAAAGAACAGGTCCAGCTCTCACTGGGAGCCCTTGTCCCCAAATGCTTTGGTGGTCCAAGCTGAGCTTTGTGGCCTGGTGCCTCAGGCAGGTGCACAGTGAGGTTGAAAGATGTTCTTCCCCTCCACTTTGGGATGCCACATCTCCATCTCAGCATTCCTTCATTCTGATTTTCCTGGTCATCCCACTTGCATGCCTCTCCCACCAGACCCGTATTTCAGTGCAGTTATCCCTGGATCACAGCAGAGGACCAAGGCATGAGCATGGGCAGGCAGGAATTGCATCTACAAGCACTGTGGTAGGAGAGTCACTGTATTTCTGCACACGACCTCACTCGCAAACTCCTTCGGAGACAGTTCATCCTTAGAAACCAGCATTACTAAAACATGGGACCCCTCTGGCCCATATTCTAGTATATTATGCATTATATGCTGGAGGCTGTTAGCACTATACGCTGCAGGATGCACAGAGTATATGTCTTTCCTGCCCTAACTTGCATAAGCTGTTGAGTTTGGGAAAGACAGGGAGTCTGTGCTGGGTTTAAATACCCCAGATTCCTGGGCTGGGTGTTTCCAAGAATATATATATATATACACCCTGTGCTCTGCAAGAGTTTGAGGGAAGCCACTCCTGTTCATTGCCTCCTGATGTGCAGGGGATCCTGGGCTTTGCTTTTGCTGTGACCCTCCTAAACCCATCATGTGTCCCCACACTCCCACTCCAGCCTGATGCTGCCCCACCATGCTGCTGCAGCCTGCTGTAGGAGGTTTGTGTTGACTCTATGGGTGCCCTTTGCAAGCTCAAGTGGTTTCTGCAGCTGAGTAAATAGGAGTGGAGCCCACTGCGGATCCCTGCCCTATCTACACATGGCTTGCTCGCCCTCCCACCAGCAAGGATGAGCAATGAGGACTCTGCTGGGTTTTCCACCCTGAGCAAACACAGGAGAATGGCTCTCCTTCACAGCAAGGGTGGGCTCCATGTGTAGCTCACATGCTCCTATTCAGTGCTCTTAGCATCCAGAGATGCAGAAGAAAGGCAGTTCTATGCCGAGCCAAGGATGTCTCTTTGCTTCAGCCAGCACGGTCAACAGAGAGATTATAGGAACATGGAAGAACGAAGGTTCAGAAATGGCAACAGGAACAGGTTGAGTTTCAAAAGCTGTATCATTATGTCTAGAGATAAGGCTTATTAGTGGTTTTTTATTACTGGGGAAAATAGAAACACATGGATGAGTTGGGAGCAAAGCTCTGAAGACCCCTTCAGAGCTGCAGGTCTGCAAAAGGGTTTGAGCCTGGCAAAGCTCAGTTTCCATCTTCACTAAGGAGAAGACAAGAGGGATGAGCCCACGGAAGGGCCATCAGACAGGCACCCACTGATCTCTCTGCAGGGAGTGATCCTATATTAGCTGGTCCCTGCGTTCAGCCAAAGGGCCATGGGGGAACCTCCAGTCTGCACTTAAACAAAGCAAAGAGGCATCTATGAAACCCGGCTTCATATGCCACAGGGACCTGGATTTTCTACCCATCATTTGGTATTCTGCAAAGCCGGCACCTTCTGTATCACCATCAGGGTCAGGTGCCACGGTCCCAGGAAAATATCAGTAAACTGGAGGAAACTCAGAGAAGAACAAAGCAAAACATTATTACGGAGTCAGAGAGACTGACTTTCTGAGCTAATGTGTTTAGCTTGGCTTAACAGCAGCCTAGCAGGGGCTTGGCAACTCAACTGGCTGCAGATATTTGAAGGGTGTAAACACCATGGACAAGAGGGAAATCACCGAGGGGGTTTTACAGAGTAGAATGATCAGGAATGAGGTGAAGACACTAACCCATTACAACTGCTAACTGAGACTTAGGTCTCTCCATATACAATTTGCTCAAGCTCCTTCATCTTATAGCTGCTCTATGGGTCCCTGTAGCATCTGTTGGGTCATGATGGGAATCAGAGAAGCACAATCAACCCTTACACTGGGTTTCATCTGGATGTCAAGGAGAAGGTTTCTAGATGCTGGCACGATTTTAAGCTCAGCAGGGCAAGGCCAAATGGTATGTAACACCACACAGCCTGCTCCCAAGGGATCTTCAAGCTGCTCAACAAGCACATTTCCCCACCTACACCCTGTTTTTCTCTTCTGTAACCAGCAGCTTCAAGCCTAAAGCATAGGGATGGGTGGTGATTTTTAGCTGAAACCTTAGGACAGACATGGCAAGAAATATTTTGCTAATCCACATCAATTCTGCAAAACTTTTTACTTGGAGAAAACAAACATCCTTTAAACCCCCTCCAAGCCCCTGAAACAATTCATGTTTCATAACTCTGTTTGGATTTTCTAGTTCAAAGTAACACTTACTTTCCAATTGGAAGGGTTAAAACAATAGCTCCAAATCAAAATATTTAATTTACAGTCAAGGGAAATATTTATTCATCTCCCAAGCAAAGTTTTTTCCTCCACCTTCACAGAACTGCCAGAGAAACCCCCTAAAAACAAGCCATTATGTCTTACAGAGTGACTCCAAACTGTTTTGACTCCCTGTAGTGACGTTGCTAAACCCCAGACAAGAAGGATATATCCCAGTAGGCACAAAGAATTGCTTACGGAAGAGAAGATTCAAATTTAGAGTAGCTGCCTTAACTATAAATAGTCTGCAGCACTAAAATACATTCCACTTTGGCTGGAAATGCCTTTTTGCCTCGTAGCCATAAACACTCCTGCCTTTTATAGTTGCACCAAATATTTGGTTTCTATAGTTATAACAGCGAGTACCCAGTGGTCTTTGTTTTTAATCTGCACAATGTTTGCATGAAAAGCAGGGCAGTGGCTTGTGGGGACCTCGGTGGAGTCTGGACCACAGGTGCAGCATTAAAAATAAACCTGTGAACAGCACAAAAAGCTCTCCCCAAAGCATCCAAACGCACCGAGGTTCACTTGTAAACAGCATTTGGCTTTTAGATGATGCACTAAGTGCGCCGGGAGTGGAAAAGGCCAAGGAACCGGTGATTGCTAATATAATAATGAGGCTCTGTCCTACTAATCTGATGTTCTCAAAGCACTTTGCAAGCATTAATCATCCTCCCAGCGGGGCAGGTTGGGGATCGTTGCTCCAACCATGTTACACAGCGCAGGGTGGATGGGGATGAGCCACACACAGCCTGAAAGATCAGGGATGTCCTAGGAGGAAGGGGTCTGCATTGCTTCATACATATGGATATATATAAAAGTCACGGTCACCTCCCAGAAACTTGCCTTCAAAGGGGCCTATTTATCTCTCTGACAGCAGTACACACGAAAGCCGTATTATTCAGTGCTTAATAAATCAAACCCCCGTCTGCCAGCACTACTGATGGAAGGAAAAGGAAATTAAAGGTGACCTGCTTGGCTTGGAGATCATAAGAGGTTTCCCCATCTGCTTACAAGAATTTAAGGTGGTTAAATCCTGCCTGTAAGAACTAAACAGGTTTCAGTGTCCCACCTTAGAGAGGATCAGGATGGGAGATTGGGCTTCCCAAGGGACAGTGCAGACCTAATGTCTCTACCCTCCCAAGCAGTGAGCCTGCAAACCCAGCCCTGTGCACAGGCAGTGCTTTCCTTGGAAAACACCTAAATTCAGCTTCTAACAAAGCCACAGCTGTTTCACTTAACAGATCTTGTTTTATTATCACGCTGGACATGCCAAGAGGATGACAGGGCAGGAAGAGTGAAAGGTAAATCAGCCTCATCTCAGTTTCGGCAGGGCTGGGCTCACACTGGCCAGCCAAGAACCTGTTCCCCCTGCTTGTGATCAGGATTAGGGACATCCTAACGCCATATCCTATATTGTCTTCTGGAAGGACAAGCAACTCACACTTGCTGATGTTCATATGGCACATTCTTGTGCCTGTTCCTGATGACAACAATGTGCCAGCCAGTTGTGTGAAGCTGTGTTCACCTGAGACAAAACTGTATTTCAACTTCTTTACACAGCTACAGAAAGACAAGGGAAAGCCATGTTGGGCAAAAAGCACCTGGAAGTCACAGGGATTTATTACAAGAGGGAGAATCTTTCAAATTGCCCCAAAGGGGAGAGTTTCTGTGTGACTCATGTGGTCCTGACCTCTTGCTCTCTTGGGGCAAAAGATTCTTGAATTATCGCAGGCCGGGGCTGTCTGCACAGTGCTGGATGTCAAGAATGGATAATTACAGAGGAAAATTGCTGGTACAAGACCCAGCTTGTGGCAGGGGGGCTGAAGACATCTAAGTGCATCTGCTCTGTCCCTTCAATTCATCAAAGAGCAGACATGGATGTTACAGTTGAGATTAACGCCCTTTTCCCAAGCTTTTTCTTACTCACACAGCCTTCTGGGAAGAATTCAACCAGCATTTTTTGCTCAGTAAAGGGAGTTTGGGCATCCTCAGTCCCCTGCACTCTCCCGAACATGGCTCTTTGCTCTTGCTTCAAGGCAGAACCAGTGGAAGAACCTCACTGCTCTGCTGTAGGCAGGCTGCCCATTGGCCAGAGCAGAGATCTCCAAAGGAGATGTGGCAACTGTTGGATGCCTGGAGCCAGATTTTCAACTCTCAGCAGTTGCTTCTGCCTTAATTTGCCAAATTAAGGAGTCCCAGAGACGCTCTCCCAAAAGATAGAGGTAGCACGGGGTTCACCATGGTGCTATAGTGCAATCTTGTGCTCCCCGAGTCATTATAGAGATAACACCCCCCTCCACAATGGCACAGAGCTTTAATACCCTCTGAGTGCCATGCATTTGTCTCAGGAGCTAATGAGGCTCTGACATGTCACTCATTAGCACATTGCTACCTGCAAACAGCACATCTTTGGCTTCTGGCATCCCTCCCTCCCCTCCTCTGCGGCATTAAAATGCCTCGCGCTTGCTGTGTCACTCATTTCAACCCTGTGGTTGCTCTGCAATATTGATATTCTCATATTTACTGGCAGCCGTCTCACCGCTGCGTGGAACAGGTCTACAGTAAATTGCTCCCAGGATTTAATTACCCCCTTGAATTCCAAATGCATTTGCAAGCAGTGGTGGGGAAGGTGAACATCACTGCATCAACCCCGCACTGGTGTTTTGGAACCCTGAACCCCATCCCGGCTGGGACAACCTCAGCGTGAGTCAGCTGTAGAACCTGATGTGTTTTGGGGTGCTTGGGGGCATAAGAAGGCTGTGTGCTTGGCCCAGCTGGCATAAGCAGCTCCAGGAACCCATGTTCATAGCTTTAGGGTAATTCTTACGTAGTGATGGGCAAGAATTTCTTATCTATAGGCTCACAAAAACACAGAGGTTTCCAGGATGGGACACCAATCCCATTAGGGACTACAAAGCAAGGCACAGGCCCAGTGTTTGTTACATGCAACAAACCCCATTTCAAACCCACTTCTTGCAAAAACTGCCCCATTCACCCCTTTTCACCTCTCACAGCATCACTTTGGTTGCACAAAGCCATCTTCTCCCAGCCTGCACGTATTGGCACCCCTGTGTGCTCCCCAAATGGGGTTCCTACAGCAGCTGGGAAGCTCCTCCAGGGAGCCCTGAGGTTTATTTGGGCAAGAACATGAATATACCACTGACTACAATCATTAATTCATCATGTGGCACCATGCAGAGCATCCGGGAACCATCCAAGGTTATATGAGAAAAGCATATAAGAACTGCACCCCAGGAAGGATTTGTTTGTATTTCCTATGCATAGCCTCATTGATGAATAAAATGTCCTTTGCTTGCAACTTTGTTGATCAAAGTTGGATGAAAAGCTCGTCTGGGATGCCACACATGAGCAAGAATTGGTGGCTATTTTCAGAATAAGACTTTTCCAGCCAGGCTTAGCTCAGGTTGGGTCCAGCAACCTATTCCCTGCGTGTCCTGGTCTCTCATCTGTCCAAATAATTTATGCAATTTGGAAAAACTAAAGGAAAATTGGTATTTTTGCCTTTTTCAAGACAGGAATTGTTTAACTAAAGAAGTTTAAAGCAAAGCTTATAGGATGTGACTGGAGCTCTGGGTCCTGGGGTGGGATGAGGGATGGGGAGCGGGATCGCGATGCCCTCATGGGAGGGTGCCATCAGCAAAAGAGCACAAGGGAGAAGATGTAGGTTTTAGATGAAACAAGGCGTGATTTCAAAAGTCAAACCTGCTCCAGCCTGGCCCAAGTCACCACCATGGCACAAATACAGATTTAGGGCTAGATTCTCACCTCAGAAGCTCAGGTTAACATCCAGACAACCTCCACTGGTTTTAAGCTCTCCTGGATTTATGTCTCTATCGAAGAGGGGTTGCAAGGGCCATGATGGCCATCAAAAGCTGCAGCCCCATGGCACTCTTCCAGATGCTGCAACAATTTCCCTGCCATTTGTCTTGGTCGTAAGTGCTGCTACAAGAAAGCTGTAGCTCGACAGCAGCAATGTCCCATCTGCTTACTGGGTGGTGCTCCTGGTTTTCTAGATCTGAAAACCTGCCCAAATCTCGGAAGTTTTGGCTTGGGGATGCTGAACACTTCACACTCAGCATGTCTTAGAATCACAGTATCATAGAATAGTTTGGGTTGGAAAGGACCATGGCAGGGTTCTAAGCCCCTGCCATGGGCAGGGATGCCTCACACTAGACCATGTCACCCACGGCTCTGTCCAACCTGGCCTTGAACACTGCCAGGGATGGAGCATTTACCACTTCTCTGGGCAACGTGTTCCAGTGCTTCACCAACCTCACAGTAAAGAACTTCTTCCTTATAGCTAACTTGAACTTCCCCTGTTTTAGTTTGAATCCAACACCCCTTGTCTTCCCAAGAATTACCTGGGATCTGCTAGCCTGGGTCATGGCCAAAGGTCCTCCAGCCTCTACCCTGTCCCCAAAGTGTGGCTGCTATTGTATGTCCCAGGGAAAGGGGAGGAATCCCCAGAATGGTGAAATTGCTTGGTTTTGAGAAAGGCATCCTCCCAATCCAGGCAGTGGAGGGCAGGTTCAGCACATGGAGCTTAACACCCCCCTGACTGCAGCCGTGACTGATGCAGGGAAGAGGATCAGATAACAGTGCTCCCAAAGCTTTTTGTCTGTATTTTAACAGCATTAAAAAGTGGATAATCTCCTCCACAAAAGCATCAGCTTCCTCCGGGAATCTCTTTGGCTGCCGTGTTGAGCCACAGCAATCCTGAGGCTGGGTCTGTACCAGACCAGGAGATGGCAATGAAAAGTGGCATTTTGGAAACTCAACCTGGAGCTGCTGTTTCAGACAAGGATTGGGCATGGCAGGGAGAGACAGCAAGAGGAGCTCACCTCTTGTCTTCTGCACCCAGATCTTACTTTACTCCCCTTTCCATTGATAGATAGCAGCAGGAGTAAGGAGAGCAGGTAGCCAGGTGCTGCCACATATTCCCACTTGCCCATACTAAGCATCTACACCAATTATCACGCTATTTCAACCTACCCAAGGTGCTGCCCTATTGCTAACCCACCTTCACAGTACTGGCACCTGCAGAGTCACATTTTGCTCTCAAATACACCTTCAGACTCTGTGAGACACCCCATCTCACCCTCTTTATTCTTAATCTCTTGCTTGCAAGTGAGAGCAACTCAGGATTTCTCCCAGCCCTTCCCTCTTGCATGTGTCTTCATCCCTCCCCATCACCTCAGATGATAGATCTTCAGATATTTTTGGCACAAGGGGAAAAGAGGGAAAAGGAGAGTCAATTCTGCTTTGGATCAATGCATTGCCATCAAAAGAGAAAGAGAGTGCTGAAGTGGACGTGCCCTGGGGAATTGGCTGATCCATTCCCTGTCAAACTCAAGGGTCCCCATGGAGTAGCTGTCTACTGACGCCAGGCAGTTCTGGGTTATTTTTAGGAAGAGCTTCCCTCCTCTGTTGTCCCTTTGGTGCAGCAGGAAATCTCTTCTTGGACATTTTATTAAAAAAAAAAAGAGCAGAAAACAACCAAAAAACCACCTCATTTCCTGGAGTTTTCCTCTCTGCCTTGTTTCTTCCTATTTTCCGTGGGGTTTGGCGGTTTTTTAGGGCATGACACGCAGCAGCTTTCACTCTACCTCCAGCTCCAATCCTTACATGGATCACCACTGCATTCACGGGGTGAATCAAATGCCCTGAGCTCCCTCTGACACCTGGAGAACATCTCCAGGAAGCATCCTTATGCAGGTCCTACTCCAAATGCCACTCAACACATGAAGCAATCCCATTGACTTTGGCCAACAGTGGAGCCTGCCCTTGGGGCACAGCAGGAGCATGTGCAGGCTCCTCTTCCACATCCATATGCTCCAGCCGGAAACATCAATTCTCTTTCTATAGGAAGGCAGGTTATCCTGGGGCAGAGGAAATGTTTCCTCTTCCCGGCAGGATGTTTGCAGTGAGCCCAGAGTGAGGTATGTATAGAAACCTCCCGACACGGCTGTATTCTGTGGAGATTTCAGCAAGTATCTCCCAGCAAATGGCCTGAACTAGTCCCTTTGGAGGAGACTAGAACCGGGAAACAGTCAAAGACTAATGTAAAAAACCCCATCCTACTCTTGCCAAAATTAGGCAGAAGGTCCCCTACTAGCCACAGTGATGCCCTGAATCCAGGAAGATGGTGCCTAAGTCTGGCTATAAAGAGTTGTTATTCCTTCTTTCCACTGAATTTCCATCTTGAGTGAGGAGAAAAAGCTTCTCTGGATTTTTCTTTTTAATAATTTAAACTTTTCTGACCCCCAAAAAATGATTTATCAAAAAAATCCCACCTCAGTCTGTGAAAACAAGCGAGACCTCAGCCCTTCATCTTGCTTAAAGCACAACTCCCGATGCACAGCTCCTTAGGGTTCAAGACAAGTCTCTCTTTCAGGCTCTGAGCGAGGTACCTGACTTCAAGCTTTGCAGACAAAAACCTTTAAGAAAACCAGCCCTTTAGCAGCCAGAAACTTCCCTCAGCTGCACAGAGGTTTCGAGAGCTCTTTGACAAGAGCTTTGATGCCTCTTCTTGTACAACACACTGAAGATTTACCGGAGCAGTCTGGAGTACGGTATTTGGAACAGAGAAAATAAACCCCAAAGACACTCAGTGCTCAGGAAGGAGTTTTCCCCTTAAAGATGCAATTTAGGGATTTGGGAACTTCAACCCCAAATGTTGCATGAGGTCACTAGATAAATCAGTGCTTTACCCTTTACGTTATCAAATCACAGCCTCCAACACTGCTTGCATGAAGTGATGAAGTGGCGGCTGAGCATTAAGCTCTTTTGGATGCTCAAAAGAATAAAAGAACTTTTAATTGCTCTAGGTGGTTGGAATTATTTAATTTGCCCTTATTTCCCTCTCGACATGAATCCAATCCCTGTGAGATCCAGCATGGTGCAGCTCTGCCACTCTTTCTGGCTTGTAATCCTTAGGGATGAAACCCAGGAAGTCAGCTGGGTAGGATGGGGAAACACAAACTGCTTATACACTTCAATAGGTTTTGATACTTCAGGAAAAAGGAAGTAAACTGGATATTTTAGACATTTTCTGCCACACAAATGAAAATAAATGTGGGGTTTGTTTGAGTAAATCATGCCTACGTCCTGCTGCCCTGCTGTGGGACATGCTTGTTGTGGAGCAGAGCTGCCTTTACCACTAATGATGGGTCAGTCCATCGAGGTTTATTTTCATTTATGACCTTTACGAGAAACTCTTGTGCAGCAATGATTAAAATAGCAGCTGTCTCCTGTCTGTGCCGCGGCGAAACCGTCTGACACCAACACAGACACAGCACCAGGATGAAAAACATCTCCCTTCCTAATTTGTCACATAAACAGCGTTTGCCTGAACTCATCAACACAAGCAGATGTTGGACTGACCCAGCGCTCCTGGATGTCCCACCAAGCCCTGCAGGGGTGCCAGTAGTGTATTTTCTCATAGGGATTTGCAGGGCAGGGATGGGGAGGATGTTCCAGGTGGCCAGAGCCTCTAAAACATGATGGAATGTTTTGTGAATGTGCCGTCCCTGGCAGTGTTCAAGGCCAGGTTGGACACAGGGGCTTGGAGCAACCTGCTCTAGTGGAAGGTGTCCCTGCCTGTGGCAGGGGGTTGGAACTGGATGAGCTTTGAGGTCCCTTCCAACACAATCCAGTTTGTGATTCTATGATGTGCTTCTTCACTGTATATCCAGTTCCTGCTGTACCCACCCCCAGGGCTCATTCTTGTTGTTGTCAGCGGAGAAATTCAGACCCACCAAGCATCAGCAAAGCCATTCCTCCTGCACAATTGTTGTTACCAGTCCCATTTGGATATTGAGCACGGCACATGGGAAAACAAGTGAATGGTAGGGCTGTGGGAAGGGATGGAGACTTGTTTTGCTAGCGAAAATTTTCAAAACCTTATAATAATAGTAATAGTAATAGTAATAGTAATAATGACAATTTTCGGGCACCTCATATTCAGAAAGGACCAACCACCTCCAAAAGGAAAACCAGGTACCTCCTATAATTAGTTTAGGACCTGCTCCTCCTTCCAACCATTGGCAGCTAAAAGCTGTAGTTGCCTTTTTTTGTGTGTGGGGGGAACAATCACGTGAATGAAGTTCTGTTTGTGGAAACTTACATCACTTGGGGTGAAGGAGACTTCCTGCTTTTCTCCATTTGATTAGCTCATGACTACTGTCTCTTTGCAACATGCTCACTTTGGTATTCTGGTTTTTGCTGTATTGGTGGGATCAGTGGTTGAAGGGGTGCACAGGCACGGGTCTGAGGGCAGGAGGACAACGTTGCCTGCTTGGCTAAACTTTTCCCTTCTCATTGCATCCCTCCCAGCCTACTGCTTTTGCCAAAACACTCAACATTTAGAGCTAAAGGTTGATGGGGACATACAAAGACCTCAGTCCAGTTCCTACTCAAATGCTGCCAATGCAGGAAGACATCCCATTGACTATCAGGTCCTAGGAACTCCTAGAAAAATGTGGAAAATACACATCCTCTTAGCAAACTGAGCAACCAGCCACTTTTCCATAGGCTTGGGCTAAAATCCCATGTTTCAAGTCTCCAAACTTCACACACAATCATTGGCTCCACCACAAAAACATGCCATTGGCTCCATCTTGAAGACACACAGGTACCTGGCTCTGAAGGCAGATGAGCAGCTGAACCAAAGGGCTTAAAGAGGTAATTTGGGACAGATTTCAACCTCAGAAAGGCTCGGGATGCTTATGCAGCGCTAATGATAAGATAATACAGAAATATTTCAACCCTGACAACATAACAGACTAGCTCTAGCTGCAATTTAGTGCGTGTTCTCAGGGTTTTCATTGCTTTTCCCTCGCCGTGATGGATTCCAAGCTTTGCCATGTTCCAGCCATTACATGGTTGATTTTAATGGGGGGTTCTTGCAGCTGTCACAACGGGCTGAAAATATATTCTTTATGTCAAACTGCACAGGAGACATTTCCTCCTTGAGTCACTGACAGGTCACCTCCCCAAACCAATTAGCTAATTGTCTCCTATCACTCCCAGAAGAGCAAGAGAAATGAGTGACTCGCGAATGAACTCTGCACATAGAAATCACTTGTTCTCTCTCTCCCGCTCTAATTCCCTTTTTTTTTAAGCCTTAATTTAATCTGTTGGTCATTCCAACAAACGAGGCAGTGTGTCTGCCCATTCCCTGCATGCTCACTCTTTGCCAGGCCATTCTATTTTCCTTTACATAAAGTGGAATAAAAATTAATAGTGTTTCTTTCCTATTATATATAGAAAACTTGCTGTAGTAGAGAGGGTCATCAGCAACCACCAGGTCATGCTTGGGTTCTATACCCACATCTGCCATCAGCTCTTCGTGGTTTCAACATAACCATCAAGAGATGTTGAGGCTCTTGCTAAATGTAAGGCCACACTCATCCTTGCTTCAGCTTGAAGAGTCTGGAGCACAACTGTGATGAGGAACGGCTGAGGGGAGTTAGTCTGGAGAAGAGAAGGCTCAGGGAGGATCTCATCGCTCTCTACAGCTGCCTGACAGGAGGATGGAGCCAGGAGGGGGCTGGTCTCTGCTCCCAAGGAACAAGGGATGGGACAAGAGGAAACGGCCTCAAGCTGCACCAGGGCAGGTTTAGATGGAGCTGAGGAACAATTCCTTCCCCAAAGGGTGCTCAGGCATTGGAACAGGCTGCCCAGGGCAGGGCTGGAGTCACCGGCCCTGCAAGTGTTCACACCCCGTGTAGCCGAGGCCTCAGTGCCATGGGTTAGTGGTGGCCTTGGCAGTGCTGGGAAAGGTTGGGCTGGATGAGCTTAAAGGTCTTTTCCAACCTGGTTGATTCCATGATTCTATTCTATGATTCAATCAGCTGGGACAGAAAGCGTGACTTTACTCAGCAGAACTGCTCCGCAGGCAAAGTCCCCCTTGGCTGCTGGCTTCATGAGCAGTCACTCTTGTTTCTATTTCTCTTAGCTCTGCAAAAGCAATGAAAGGAAGAGGAAATGAAAGAAAAGAAAATAAATTGCTCCTCACTGCATATCAACTGAATTGCATGTTGTATTACATGAAGGACAGAGGAGGGACGTGGCTTCACGTACAGCAGTGTGGACAGAGGAGACCCATTTTCCTGTCACAGACAGGGATGTGCATGGACCAAGAGTTGCTGGCCTCAGCACACCCATTATAGGGGCAGCCATGGGGGAAAATCCTGAATGATAAACCCCTGTGTGCTACTGAGCTTCACAAAGAAACCCTGTGCCTGCCCAGGGACATATTCCCTGATGCTAGATGCTACTACAGCACGGATATCATGGCTGAAATGCTCCAACAAAACTGAAATACCTGTTTCAGTTATCACTACGCCACTTTGACCTTCTCAATCCTCTCTGACCCCACATGCCTCTGTAGTAAGACCTCTACATCACCCTTGACCAACCTGATAGCTCTCTACAGGGAAATGACTGGCTCAGGGAGAGAATTGGGTTCTTCTTATTGGGACATTAGGAATGCTTTCTTGCAAAGTATCTCCTATAAGGTCCTCATAGACAAACTGGGGAAGTATGGGCCAGATAACTGGGCAGTGACGTGGGTATCACTGGGACTTGGGAAAGCAGCTTTATCCACCAGACTGGGGAGGTCCTGGTAGAGACCAAGTTGACCATGAGCCAGCAATGTGTCCTCACACAAAGAAAGTCACCAGCCTCCTGGGCTGTGTTAGGTCGAGGGAAGGGATCCTTCCCCTCTGCTTAGCCCTGGTGGGACACTTCCAGGGGTTGGGTCCAGTCTGGTCTCCTCAGCAAAGGGCCATGAAAGTGATGAAGGGACTGGAGCATCTGACATATGAGAGAGGCTGAGAAAGCTGGGACTGTTCAGCCTGGAGAAAAGAAGGCTGAGGGGTATCTTATGTGTATAAATACCTGATGGGGGAGGAGGATTAAATATCATAGAATCACAGAATAGTTTGGGTTGGAAGATGATCAAGACAACCTTTTCTCAGTGGTGCCCAACGACAGGACAAGAGGCAATGGGCACTGCTTAAAAATACAGGAAATTCTATTTAAACATAAGAATAATCTTTTTTTTATAACTATGAGGATGGTCAAACACTAGCACAGGCTGCCCAGAGAGGTTATGGAGTCTCCACCCCTGGATGTACTTGAAATCCTAAGCAATCTGCACTTGGTGACCCTGCTCTAGGAAACGGGGGTGAATCTGGCAATTGCCAGAGGTCCCTTCCAGCCTCACTGGGCTCTAGTGGATGATCTCCCTCATCTCATTGCCTACATCCTTTCAAGCTGCTTGTTCTTTCCCTACAGTTGCATCTCAAAACGCAACACATTCCCACCCTCCAATGTCCCAGCTCAACTCCCAGCACTCCTCAATGGAGGAGTTGGGACCCTCAGTGGAGGAGGAACTGAGTGAAGACAGCAGGTCAGGAGTCAGCACGTCCCATGTGAAAGCTGGGTACCCTGAAGGTACAAATTCAGGCTGATGCTTCACCTTCTTCATAATAATAACCTGGGAAAAATAATGATTCTCCTGAAGCTTTGCCTTACAGGGATGTGATAAGGATAAACACAGTAAAGCTCTTGATTTACTGAGGTACAGCTCTAATGGAGGTGGTAGGAATTTATCTCAGACAGACAGAGATGCTTAGGACAGGGGTGTGACCTGCAAATTCATTTTTCAGGCTAGGCATTGATGGATTTGAAATAAAACCAACAATCACCACAGCAGAAACCCCTATAAAATGACATTTGCTGGCTTTACTAGGCTTTTGAATGGATGGGAGGGAAGATGAAGTAAGCTGAAAGCAGACAGCAAAATGTCTTAAGGTCAGGAGGGAAATTAAAGCAGGGAGAAGAAGTAAGGGAAAAGCCAGTCCTTGCAATCCTAGAAATACTCCTAACAGCTACAGACTTTAATCCTTATAATATAGTACAGTACAGTACAGTACAGTATAGTATAATCCAGATGGGCTGAACTTGGCTTCCCACAGCACCCCAACCCATGGGCAGCGACCCAGCCAGCCGATGCTCAGTGGATCCTTATTAAACCAGCATCCGGGGGGTTAAGCATATGAGAAGAACCTGCCTTGACACATTGCTATCCACAGCCTCTTTTTTCCCTTTGGAAAATGCTAAGTCACTCTTTAGCGAGAGGCCAGGCGAGAGGTTGCTTAGGAACTAAATTACTTCTCATTCTTAGACAGTGATGCTAGCTGGCACCCGGGCGGCGTGGAACTGTTCAGGGGCTGAGAAAGCTGCAAGCAATGGGCTATGGGGTCATCCCAAAGACAATATCAGTGGCAATCACTGCTCCCTGCTCCTCTAGACAATTGCCCCAGGCTCTTGCAGGAAACCCTTGAGTTTGCTCCAAAAAAGCAACTCTAAAAGGCAAGAGAAGTCTAAATTAGAGAGGTTTTGATAATACCACAAGAGGTGGTGCACTAAGTTGCGTACAGTGTCAGGGTTTCTGCTGGCACTGTGTCCAGTGGGAGGAAGGAAGGACATTTCAGGATGAGTGACCTTTCGTCCAGGATTTCAAAGCCCTTGAGAGACCCAGACGGCACGCAGCGCACATGGCTGTCAGCTCTGTCTTCACAAGAGCTGCCCTCCTTTAGGTACAAAACACCGCTGGAGAAGATTTTCCCTCTTAAATGCTTTTAGGAAAAGCTAAAAACCTTGTAGAGACCAGAATTGCCCCGGAGGGACCAGCCACTATGGCAGCTTCTCAAAGAGAAGTTGTACTGATGAGGCTGTCGGGTCCTCACGCCGTCTGCCTGAGGGAATCTATTTTGAGGGCATCACGTGAAGAAAGACCGATGAGTCAACACTTTGGACATGATGAAGCAAAGAAAGCTGCAGGAAGAAGCCGAATTGTCAGATTTCCATGGTGTGTGCTCTTGGGAAAGGGACTGGTTTGACTGAGCCATGTAGGAAACTCGGAAGTGGCAAAGTAGCGATGTGAGAAGTGAAAGTCCCTTTCTCCTTGGCTGATATAGTCCAGCAGCTCGTGTTGACAGCTCTATTCAGGATTTTACACCACCAGCACTTGACGTAGAACATGCCCAGCTTCCAGGCTTTGTAGGAGAGGAAATCCCCTGTTTTACCCGGCAATTCTGTGGGATAGGCAGTCTCTGGAGACATAGGGTAGGAGGTGAGGCTGGGCTGAGGGAGAAGGACCTCATTGGCAGGGCACTGCCAGAGATAAACTGTTGTTCCTGAATGGTTTTCTAGATGAGTGTAAGGGCTCTAGATTCCCATCTTTTACTGGATTTCCCACCCATCTTCAGAGATCCATTTGAAAAGTCAGACTAAACCCATTATACTCCAAGATGACATCTTGCTGCCACTGAGATTAAACTGGATAGTGTCCTGCTAGATCTTCATGCTAATGTCCAAGTTGGTTCCTTTTATCCCAGATCAGCTTTGTACTTTAGCAGATGGAATTTCCCCAGAACCACTTAAACAGAAAACCTTAGGGACAAAGTTAAACATCTAATGATGTTCTCTGAGAGGCACCTTCAGAGATGATACTTCTCAGCACCTTCAGAAGTGGGGGAGAAGATGAAAACAAGAAGAAAATCACACTACAAGCACAAATAATTAGTTTTCAAAAGCCTTGGCACCCTTGGCCATGTACCCCTGAGCCTGGCAGACCCGCACGGAGTCACCGTCTGGAGGGGATATATTGGAATCTCTTCATTGCTGGGACCACACTGGCACTTTACATGGGTGCAGATTCTATCACAATAAGGTCAGGGCACCCAGCTGGGTCCTTTCACATGTTGATTCTGTACTGCTTTATGGAGCATTGTGGTTGTGTTCAGGATACAGTGGAGTTTGGGATTAAACATTATGTCCTGTAGACATCCTCTCCCATCCTGCAGAACTCAGGTGGGAGGAGAAGCACACACTAAAGTAAAGTTACTCCCTAATAGACAAAACCACAGCTCATCAACTTGAAGGAGAAAGATGGAGCAGGTAAGCTGGTCCTCTCTCCAGCACCCCCGCTGCCTCTCTCCTGAATTCCTGTGGACCATGGACTAATGTGGGACCACCATCTTTTACCCCAGGGTAACCCAATGACCTCAGGTCAATCCCACAGCAGGCACAAGGGAATCTGCAAAGTCCCCAGGACAACTAACCAGAGCAGGTAGAAACCAGCTCATGAGATGTCCCTTCCCATGCATGGCTCATGCACGTGAAGGCCACAGCTCTCCTCACCCAAGAGTGGGCATCACAGCAGTCTCAGGTACAGAGATTCCAGATGGTGATTCAACTTGCATGCCTGTAGCATGATCAAGTCAAGATGAGTAAGATCACAATTAAATTCTCATTTAGCGTTTTCGTATCAGCTCCGGGCCAGGAAACAAAATAACTGTCTAGAGAAAGAGCCCAAGGAGAATTCATCTGTCTATGGCAGGTGCTTGGAACTCAGCGGAACAAGTCAGCTTGCAAACCCTGGTCTCTGTCTTTATATGGGTCATGGATTCTTTGGCCAAGGCAGCACAGATGTCAAGGAGTAGCAAATGCAGCAGTGGTTCTGCATCGCTACCTCTCTGCCTTCCGGAGCAATACCCTCAGGCTCACTTCACTCAGGTCTATCACACCATCTGGAGATATAAGCTGGAGCCCTCCAGAGTTGTGGGTTAGTGTGAATTTAACTTCAAATCGTGGTTTGACCAGCAAATGGTCCTTACGTTACAGGGGAAAGGATAAAGCCAAAAAGCCACCTTCCATTCTGCTAAACCTCTGCCCCATGCAGAGGATCTCTGAAGATGGGTGGGAAGATATTATGGGTCACTGTTAGATGCACCCATAATATTTTGGTGTTCTCTCCAGAATTGCTAAAATCCTGTGGTTCCCTCTTTTCCTAACACTTTCTTTCTTCCTAGATGTCTCAGCATGCTCAGGGCATTCATCTTTATATATCATATATATATCTTTATATATTACATATATATATTTTTACATCCTTCACTTCGCCAAGCTTTACAGCTCCTCCTTGGGATGCGCCATCCCAGGACAGAAAAATCCATGTGCATCACATCCTCATCCACATAGGGTTAGAGGGGATTTATTTCTCATCCCGTTGCCACTGCACAAACCCAAGAAAGGGCTCAGCATGGATCTGATCCAGACTTCAGAGCCTGCAACTGGCTTTGCCTTCAAGAACCACTCTGCCAACCCCAGCTCGCAGCAAAGGGTGGAAACCATCTGCCCAGGCTTCCAAGCCATTCCCCAAACAACCCTGTTTCTCCTGTCAAAGGCAGCTCACATCTGCAGGGCCGCGTTCGCTGTGCTGACAGCCGGCGTACCAACCCTGCTCCCTGCAAAGGGCATGGGAAAAGGCAGCGGGGATGGTGCACAGAAATGCGCGGATGGGAATGTGGCAGGGAAAGGAGTGGGAGACTTTGACCTGCGATTTGTTTGCTCAGCATCTCGTCTCGGGATGAAGCAATGTTTTACTTGTGGAGGGCAGGAGAGAAGAGCTTGTGTGCAAGAATAAATCAGGGACAGAGAGAAGGAGGCAGCTCTTTGCTCCCCAGTGTTAACGTCCAAAAGCCAACTTTTCTTATGCCTTGTTGCTTTTTCCCCCACAGTGACCAGGTCATAAGGCAAGAAAAGAGGAGTTGGCATGACAATCCAGCCCCTTTCCTCATGAAGGGATTTCTGGGGGTCATGGCAAGGGGATGGGTGGTCACTTTGGTAGCTTAAGGTAAGGCTTTTAGATGAGGCTTTAAAGGCTTCCTTAGGCTCTGCCATCTTTACACTCCTTCACCCAAAGAAGTAGTACAGAAAAGAGAGAAAAACAGGCAGGGAGAACTTACATCAGGCAGAAAAGATTTCCCTTCCTTGTATTTACACAGCCCTGTGTCCATCTGAAAGGCATCACCCCCACCCTCCTCACATGATTCCCAAGCTCTCAGATACGCTTAAAAAGAAAGACAAGAAAAAACACCCCTTGAACCACTCAGCAAGCACTATACTACCAGGACACATGTTTTTGTGCTCACTTGAGCTAAACCTCCTCCACAATTTTCCCTTCAGCCAAATGTTTCTGAGTAGGAGCACTGGAAAAATAAACTCCCCCGGCGCAGCGGGATGCGGGCGAGCAGCCAGGCTGAGCCGAGCCCCGGGAGCCCCTTCCCGGTCCCCTCCGCACCACAGGCTGTCGGCTGGGGGATGATGCTGGGAACAAGTGGCTATTGTACCCTGTCAAGACTGAGAGGCTGCTCAGTGGGGTAAAAATATAACAAAACAGGACATTTCAGCCTTTTTTTTTGCCCTCACAGCTTTACTTTTACCTTCCAAGTCTGTGTAAAGCCCCAGCTTTGGTCTTTCTGCCTGCATTGCTTTTTAAACCTGGATAAGTAGCTCTGAAATGATACCTTGAGAAAATTATCATCATTATGATCTCCTGAACAGGTCTTGACTATTATTACTATTATTACTATTACTGTTATTATTCCCTTTCTTGTCTTGCAGCACCGCTCCAGCCCACCATGGGCTGGGTGGTTTTGGATGATGGCACAATGAGGAGTGTACAATACACAATGCAAGATTGAAGATGGATGAAAACCAGCAGGTTTGCTGGAATAAAGACCTGGGTAGCACCTGGTTTCCAGGGCACACTGAAGTAGTTCAAAGCAAGCATGTGCCAATGATTGCAAGGTCCAAACTGCCTTTTAGGAAGAAATCACGGTCAGCTCTGCCAGGGCATGCCTGCAGCTGATGCCCATCTGGTTTCTTCAGTGCCTCTGATTCCCCATGTGGGATAAATGCAGTGATTTCTCCAAGACAACGGCTTCTGTGATCCTTGCATGACATTTGTTGCACATATGCCAATTAATACTAATAAAGATGCTAGCGCTACTGCTGAAAGGAAACACAGAGTGATAAAAAACAAACAGCACTTAGGAAGGACAAAGAGAACACAAGATGGTAAAGGAAAGCAGTAGCATGGAGTTAATGACCTGAGATCAAACCAGAGGAACTAATGGTCCCTTTTTCACAACGCAGTTAAGTCTATGAATATTGAAAACCTTTTTCTGAAATCCTCTGGCCGGGAGACCCACAGCAAGCCTCATAACTGAAGAACAAAATTAGCAGCCGTTTTCCCTGGGGAAGCAGGGACATGGATAGAGGCTGGCTCATAGAACAGCCAAGGGGATGAGAAAACCTCAGTATTCTTTTCAATATCCTGCTGCAAGATGAAAGCCGGCCCCACGCGGGCACAAAACCCCAGCATCCCCAGGGCAAAAACCCCCAGAGGCCAAATTCCACTCAGGCTCAGCAGCATCCATCACATCCTCATCCCCTCCCTGAGCTCCCTCCCCTAGTGCCTGTGGTGGGTGATGGTCAAGGGCTCCGCAGTGCACATCCATCAGGGAGCAATTTCGAGCCAGACGAGGACCCCGAGCATCTATTGATCAATTTTATTTCCAGCAGATGAGGCCTTCCCCAGTGTTAAAAATAAACCCATAAAGGCAAATTCAGCAACAAGTTGGACAAATCCATCCAAGCAGACTGGTACTGCCTTGTGTTTTATCCTCTGTATCCCTTGTTCCTGAATCCAGACAAGACACACAGTTAAGGACCGGCTGCCAGATGCAGCCTGTCCCTCCTGACCCTGCTCCAAAGCATCTGCACTTGCAATCAGCCCTTCTTACAGCTGGTTCCTTTTATTTTTATGGTGTCTGCCATTACACAAGACTAACGAATACAACAGGAAGATGAAGTTCACCTCGTCTTTGTTTAATGCTGCTAATCTGCACAGGAGGATGTGAGGTCTTTGGGAGCATCCTTGGGCAGATGCAGCCCAAAGCATGTCCCAAGCAATCCCCAAGAGTGGGCACGGTCTCCACTTCATTTGGGGGTGTCCCTGCCTGTGGCGGGGGGCTGGAACTAGGTGATCTTGAGGTCCTTTCCGACCCAAACCATTCTGTGATTCTAAGAAGGTCATTTTGTCTTAGAGCAAATACTGCTCTGTCATCGATACTCATCTGTTGATGATATTCCTCCAGCACTGGAGGGAAGCGTGGTGATTTCTACACTAAATAGAAAGATGGAGCAACATGAAGGCTGGCCTCTGGGAAAGCTGATGCAGAAACCAGATTCACCGGACAGAAACCTGCCCCTGCTGCTTGGCTGGAAGCAATCAGAGACATGGGGTCTCTGGAGGGAGCTCTGCTTTCCTGGGAAGGCCAATGTTTAAAGAATCAAAAAGCAGACACAGTTCTGAGCTCCCTGGGACTTTATAAGCTTTTTTGGGTTGTTTTGGTGATGTAAATGATTTTGGCTACAAACCCTTATGGTTACAGACCCAAATTTTGACCCTTATGGCAAAGAATAAAGATCTCCCACATGTTGAACAAATTATTGCAACTGTGGGTTGTGTTTGTACAGCACCTCAGGTGCAGGAGAGGGGTTCAGCAGCACCTTCGCTTGATCAAAGGATCCTTCACAGGTCACAGCAACCAAAGATTTGGTCCTGAAGCTCTACTGAAGCAAAGGCTGAACTGACCCAAAACAAACCAGCCTCGTCTCTGCTCCTGGCTTGCTGCAGCCGTGTGGCACTTGCTAGATTTACCCTCCTGGCTTAGGACTGCAGTTGAGATTTGTTTCAGTTTAATAAATAGAAGAAGGATGGAGATGCATGATCTCCATGTCTTCCTCACCCTCAGGCCAAGAAGATGACTTTGAGTCCTTCTCCTCATGGTGCAAGTGCTGGCAGCTCCAGCGAGAGCCCACTCCACCATGAGCCCTGTCCTCCGCAGTTGGATGCTCACAGGACGCTCCTTCCCATTTAAAACATGCTGCTTAGATGTAAACTCCCATGAAACACCACTCAGACTGCAGTTTCTCACACCACCACATGCTTCATTGGCTGGTATGGTACAGCTGAAAGCATTTTAAAAAGCTACAAAGCATCTTTGAAGTCTTAAAGTGGGATTTCTGTCAACCAGGAACGGAAAACAGATCTCCAAAAGGTATCTCTTGATTTATTTCACAGAGAACAAAGGAGATTCTAGAGAAGGATATGTAGGCAATGGAAAGCAGCACTCTATGGATGGAGCTGACCCCCAATCCCAGTATTGCCCTGTCACTGATAGTCATCTATTGATGAGATTTGTCCAGCACTGGAGGGAAGTGCAGTGATTTCTATGCAAAATGGAAAGACAGAGCAAACAGAAAGCTGGTCCATTCATCTTCAGTTTAGAAGCAACTCACACTTGCATGCAACAGGCAATAAACTCAGTGTGCTCAGAAACGCAGAGACAAGCTGAGTAAACTGAAAATGCCACCAGCAAACTTAAGCCCTGAGTCCCTTCTTGCTGGTTTTCCTTCAGCAAGTTAAAACAAGACAACTGATTTTCAACTCACTTGCTTCGGTGCTCTAGGACCTGGTGTTTTGTTATGAAATAGTAGAAAAGGAGAGGAAAAAAACCACTCAGCCTTCCTTTTTGTTTAATAAGAGCCCCAAAACCACCCAAAGGACTTGCAAATACTGAGATAACTGTCCTGATTTCAGAGAGGACGGGTGTGGGTGGCACCTCCCGGCACCAAGGGGACGTTTGTGTTGGCAGCCAAGGCAGAAAACCTCCACAGAACCTAGGGAAAAGGGAAAAAAAAAAAAAAAGGGGAAAGAAAGCAAGAAAAAAACCCACCCAGCAAATAAACAAAAGCATTCCTAATAAACTGGAAATGTCATACTACATCAGGGATCACAAGATCGAGCCCAGAAAGGTCCAAGTGGCAAGAACATGCTGTTAAAAACAGATGGGAAAAACAAGCCGGGAAAGGTTGAGACTGTGTTTCTGGACTTCTGTTCCTGACATGGGTTTTAGAGCTGGTGCTGGTGTGGCTGGGGAGACAGAGGGTGAAATACCAGCCACCTGCATTGGCCCAGTAATCCCAGTGGAAACCTTAAAGCAGGAGGATGGAGGAAAGAGTTTCACACTAAAATCCCTAATCAACTGCTTTGGAAATGTAGATTTTTCCAGGTTCCCAAGCCCAGGCATGCCACACGTCAAATCAGGTTAATAATACTGCTTTTTGTATCTTGGCTTTGGTTTTGTGGAGTCCTGCTTGGAACAGGGGGGTCCTCCTCACAGCATGGCTGTGTGTCGGGGTAGAGGTTCAGGGTGAGTTTCTGGGATGCTCTGCAGCATGGGGATGCCCATAGCACCTCTGCTCTGGAGATCAGCTGAGAGAGATAGGCTTGTTCAGCCTGGAGAAGAGAAGGCTCCTGAAGGGGAGACCTTAGAGCAGCTCCAGTGCCTAAAGAGGCTACAAGCAACCTGGAGACGGGCTTTGGACAAGGGCCTGTAGGGACAGGAGAAGGAGGAATGGCTTTAACCTGCCAGAGGAGAGATTGAGATGAGCTCCTAGGCAGAAGCTCTTCCCTGAGAGAGTGCCGAGGCGCTGGCACAGGGTGCCCAGAGAAGCTGTGGCTGCCCCATCCCTGGCAGTGTTCAAGGCCAGGTTGGACACAGGGGCTTGGAGCAACCTGCTCTAGTGGAAGGTGTCCCTGCCTGTGGCAGGGGGTTGGAACTGGATGAGCTTTAAGGTCCCTTAAAAAACACAACCCCTTCTACGATTCTATGATCTTTCTGTACTCATTCCTACTCATTTTAAGATGGACTTACAGAGGCGGCTCTACTGAGTGCCATAAAACCAGGTCCTCAGCATATAAAATGCAAGCCACATGCAGGGAAAAATGGGTTCCCATGGACAACCCTCTAAATGTTAGAAATTAGATGAAAAGAATAAAGGAACAGTAAAATAAAATAGGAAGATGAAGGTACCAAAACATGGAGCTCACAGAGAGATGCAGAGAGGAAACCTCAGATCACCGCCTCTAAGCTCAGCCCATCGTCCCAAAGGAGAGTGGAGATAAAGCTCCTGATGACAAACCCCTAAGATACACCAGATGGTATCAGCTGTTCTGTGAGACTGTCACAGACCTTCCAACAGAACAAAACAACAGAAATTTGTTGTTGTTTTTTTTCCTTTATTTTTAATGCAATGACTTCCTCCTCTTCTGAGCACGTGAAGATAGAGCTGGAGCCGACACAGCGCTGGATGCAAGGAGCCCTATTTGGGGTCCACAGTTTCCAGGAGTTCAGATGCATTCAAGCCAAGATCTATTACTCAGTGAAAGAGGGTCTGGCCTGGAAGATCTCAGAAACTTTGGTATTCCAAAACCTGGAAGATCTCACAAATATTTGTAAATATTGGGATTTGGCTTAGGTGCCTTTCTACGCAGGAGGAGTGTGTGTGTGTGGGGAATAACACTTTGTGAAGCTCAAACCAACTGCTCTTCTGAAATTGAACAAGTTCAACTGATTTCCTCTATTATTTTGCATTCCTTCATGCTCTAGGTTTCAGGAGATGCCTAAACATCCGAGCGCAAAGGCTGTCAGCACAGCTTTTCCAGCCCAGCAGGAAGTAGGAGATATCTTCAGGGAGAGCCTATTTTTGGAGAGCTATCCAATTCCAAACTAAGCCTTCAAACTTCTTGTTGTTATTATTCAGATTAAGACAGCAGAGTAGGAGAGCTGAGGCATTCCCACAGCAGATCACATCGCTTCTCACACTGTCAGTGGTGGAAGGGAAGTCTTTGTATGGATGCACAACATGGATGGAATTCCACAGCTAAGGTCCTGGGGGTTTTTGAGGTCTTGAGCTGATAGGTGGTTACCTTGACATTTAGATGCAGTTGTGTTACTTATCTTGCATGAGGCCAAGTTCCTTTTTACTCTAAATATTCCAAGTGAAAACCATGTACAGGACAAAGAATTGCATTACAATAGTTTTGCACATCACCCAACACCTCTGTAGCATCAGAAGCCAAGAGTAGGACACCCCAGAGCCCCACTGTTGAACAACTGGATTACACTGAATTAATTGTAATCATACAGTGTTGTTCTTTTTCTTTTACAACTCCTATTTTATACGTTAAGAACCATTTAATAGCCATCCCTCAGCTTCTTCCTTGAGGTTAATAAGTCAAAACAGAAACACTGGGGAGTATGCAATAAAAAAGGTAAAACACTAAACCCCCCGCTGGCTGAATTTAATATCTATTAGAATCCTTAGTCACGATGGAAACGTATTTACAACCACAAACCTCCACTAAATTACCTTAACAGCCTCTAGCTGTTGTGCTGATGGCCAAAACAGCACAGTAAATTACCACCTCACTGTATAAAATTATACACACCGCTATTATACCGCGTTGTAGTCTCAGCCTTTCAAAAGCAGAGCAAGATTTACTCTTACTACCCAACCGAGTTCACCTACCAGCACAGGGGTGTGCACTGCCACGTGTTTACTCCCAAAACAGAGTAAATCCATGGATTTTTGCAATGTGGCACAAACCCATTGCCAAGCCCGCAACGACTGCAGCGTCGGCAACAACCGCTCGCCTTTTCCCCCTCCTTTCCCATGTCTGATTGACTTTCCACTCATCAGATTTTCCTGTCCAGCAGCTGAACTGAGTTTTTAGACAGGCTGAATTCACTCCTAACCTCATTGGATGGACTTCAAGAGAAGGCACACACGAGGTGAACTTGGCTCAGGACACTTGGACTTTCTCAACATGAGACTGCAGGGACACAGCATGCCAGGATTCAGCTTCAAATGGGTAAGATGAAGGTAAGACTGAAGGATGTTGGTGTCTGGCTCCCAGCTCTGTTATGGACTTGTTGCAGACCCTGAGAGATTCACTTAATCGCTGTACACTTTAATTTCCTCTTTAATAAAGCAGGGACAACAAAGACACAAGAGGCCAGCAAACAACTTGGCAGCACAAGCATGGAAAGGTTGGAAACCCACTGAGCATCCAACCCCTTGCACAACCTCTTTGTTCTGTTGGGATGTACAAAGCTAAAATCATTTGTGTTTGTTATATCTTGGTGCTATAACGCCAAGAGCTTGTGATTTTCAATGTAGGAGGATGAATATTAGTAAAAGAGTTGAAAGTGCAAGGACTGAGGGTGGGGAGGCACTGGCACAGGGTGCCCAGAGAAGCTGTGGCTGCCCCATCCCTGGCAGTGTTCAAGGCCAGGTTGGACACAGGGGCTTGGAGCAACCTGCTCTAGTGGAAGGTGTCCCTGCCCATAGCAGGGGGTGGGAACCAGATGAGCTTTAAGGTCCCTTAAAAAATCGAACCCATTCTATGATTCTATGACCAAAAGCACAGGGTGAAAGAAAATGAACCCAAGCCCAACTCACACCACTGGGCCTTTAGTACGAAAGGATAAAGGTGGGAAAATGGGAGAAACAGATACAATAATATCCAGGAATATACACTGACCAAGAACGGATGTCTGAGGTACAACCTGGAGAGCACCACAGCTGCATTTCTGGTCATGCTTTGATGTCTGGTTTTCTAGTTAACTGATTTCTTTTTGTGTTAACTAGACATAATTAGTTATCACTCTCCTGTGCTTGGAAGGAAACAAATCATAGAATCATAGAATCATAGAATTGTTAGGGTTGGAAAGGACCTTAGGATCATCTACTTCCATCAAAGGTTTTGACCACACTGAAAAAAGAAGGTTAAATCTTGCCTATACTACAGCTGATTCAGCAGTAATGCATGCAGCAGAGGGGAGCACGTCAACCCCAAACATGTTGTTCTGGCTTCTCACCTTCCTCCACAACCCAAGCTACGGTTAGTTAGTGGGAGGCTTGAGGTACAAAGGAATGCAAAGAATAGGCTTTAAGAGCTCTTCTCCTTAATTACAAATGCAAATCTTGAAGCTTCTCATCCCCAAGTGGCACTGAACAACCTGATCCTATCTGAAATTACAGGTGCATCAGAGCAGCAGGTCCATGCACCCCACCTAACCATAATGACAGCATTCAACAGCATCAAGCAGCTCATGGCAGACTCTTCTCAGAAGCAGGATGGACAGAGAAATGTCATGAATGGAATATTTTCACCAAATACCATATTTAACTAAAAACTCATACAAAAAGCTTCATAAACATCCTACACGTAGACAGGACAGATTTTGCTTTACATCTCTTTTTCAGTTCCAACTCAGTGCATGAGTTTCTATCTGCCCCAAGACAAATATTCATTTTGAGCCCCATTGTGAACATCCAACACACACTACTGAGCATGGAGTATTTTGTGAAGCACAAACCAACTTGTGAACCACAACCCTTTGTGAACCACAACAACTTGTGAGACACTGCTTTCTGCTGCACGTGAAGCACCTTCTGCATTAGAAAACCCCTGCAGACAACCTTCTTCTCTACCCACGACTGTCTTCAAACCTGGCTCCTTGGTATACCTCCCTGTGACAGCACATGATACATCAGCCCATCTGCACGCCAGCTGGCTGTACTGATTTGATGCTAAAAAAGAGTGTATTGATTGATTCCTGGTCGAAGCCTCAGCCAACATGTTTTGCAAGGGGCTGAGAAAACAGCCTGATCCTTCCAGGCCCTCCCTTGGGTTGATTGTGAAGGGAGTGCAAGGCAGGAGCTCAAAACGTGGCTCTGGGAGCAACTTCATGGGTTTGATGCTGGATGTAGCTAGTCCTGGACCAAAACACACCCCGTTGCAGGTGGAGGGAGCCCCATCACTAGGAAAGTCCTGTTCTCAACAGTTTGACTGGTTTAAACCTCAAAACACTAATTTTGTTCCCTTTCCAGTGTTTTCTTCATGGTATCAACTTCTACAACTGCAGATACTCAACATTACTCATGTCTCATCTTCAAAAGGTGCAAATTCAGAGTTGGTAGGAGGATGTATGTTTCTCCCTGCTGGCACATCTATAGCGGAGGCAGAACTTGCTGAAGAATACAGAAACAAAAAGATCTTATAAGCTTTAACATCTGTGACCAGCTCCCCTTCTACATTTGATGCTGAGGGATCAGAACCATCAGATCACCCCTCCTGAGTGCAAATCTGACCTCTCCAAGACTGGGTTCCGGTGATGGAGTGGGACACCCCTTTCTTGGGTGATGTGTTAAACACTTTGGACCACCTCCTGGGAGAAAGACCCTGCTGTGCTTCCATCAGAAGTCCCACAAGCCAAGCTGCAATGCTGTCCATGTTCTGCACTGACAGCAGCCCTGTGGGCTCTTATCAGGGCACTTTCTCATTCACTTTCTTTGGAAGGTGGCCGTCCTTTGCCGCTCCAGAAGCCTGTCATGTAAAGCTTTCCCAGGCTCCTAATCACTCTCGTCACCCTCCTCCAAAGACTCTGGTGTCAGGGGTCCACCCACGTGCACATTGCTGCAGGATAAAGTCCTGATTGCTGCCAGAAAAACTCCTGGCTCCCTATTCTGCCTCACTCCATGCACACAGAGGGCTCAGAGAGGGATCTGCACATCCACGACTAGCTCCAAATCTCAATCCCCTATTTCAAGCCTCAAGCAGTGACCAGCCTGCATTCCCTACATCCCATCTTTTTCTTCTTTTTCTTCCATTTACTGTATTCCCTTCCCTCAAGGGCTTTAAGCCTGCCACAGTCACAGCCAGCTCACTGTATGGGTAATGTAAGGCCAGGCTGGAGGTAGCAGCGGGGCTCAGCTGCTTCCCCTCTCTCCTGCCACCCCAGCCCTGCACCCTGACCCCCAAAACAATGAGCCCTTCTATTCCCCACTGCCCCGCTGGAAACTCCAGCCTGATGTTACGTGGAATGGACAGTGGGCGAGGCGGGCAGGGAGGGTGAGAGGGAGGGAGAACACAAGCCTCAAGTCATCAATTCTTCTTGGGTCAAAGCAAAGAAAGGGTTTTCCTGGGAGCTTCCAATCTGGAGGGAGTTATTTAGGAGCAAGAGAGAGACTCAGAATCAAAGGAACTGTGTGCAGTGTTGAAGGCATGGAAGCAGAGAGAGGGTATTTTATGCTGTCCATAAGCCACAAGGAGCATTTGTTGTGTTTGACCCTTCCTGTGCTGGATAGCTCTCAAGCACAGTACCTGCATGAAAGCAGTGTGAGAAAGAAGGAGATCTGGAGGTGGCCTCTATAGGGGTGGGGAGTGGGACTTTGCAAGGGAGAGGCAACTATGGAGTATCAAAAACCTGAGCTGAATTACATTCTCCCTTTTCCCTGGGGCACTATTTCAAGCCAAGAGCATCCAGGGGGCACTCAAAACCCACGTATCCCTCTACAAACAAAAAACAAACTCCCCAGAAGATGCTTAATAAGTATGTGGATGAAGTTGTGCAGAACAGATTGGTAGCAATGACTAACAACCCCGTTTAGCATCATTACTGACATTACTATGAGATAAAGAAGTGCAGACAATCCTAAGTAATGCCCAGTCCAAGAGCAGCACACAGTACCAGACCTACAACAGCTCTTTGAAGCTGAACATTTAGAAGATACCTCAATGTCACCCGAAAAGAGGAGAGAAAGGAAAGTTTGCTCATCAGCTTTGGAAACAAGACATAAACTCCGTTCAGGTATTAAGTAGCCAAGGAGTTTGTTTTGCAAGTCAACTTGCGTCCTTTGGCAGCCACATGGAAGTCCATGGGGATGTTCAGAAGGTCAGTGAGGAACCTGAACGGGTGAGAGAGCAGCTGTGATCATCAGCAAAACTAAATGGCTATAAATCTACAGAATTCAAAAGAGCACAAATCTTTGCCTGAAAAATGTTATTTCCATCTTACCATATGGATGCGGGAGCTGGAACTCCACCAAGGAGATGTCTAAATGCCTTCCAAAGCAAACGCCTTTGGAAAATACCAGGTTTGAATGGAATAAGATGCATAACAAGTACTGAGATGCTATTAGGACAGCATCTTAGATCCAGGAGGCTCAATGGAAATCTCCTGGATGTGTCCAAAAGGCATTGGGAAGCAAAAGAAATAATAAGTAATACTACACAACCAGGAGATATTTCTGTCAATAGATTACAGGAAAAAGAGAGACCAAACATAGAGGATTTAAAAATTCAGAGGCCGCATAAAGAAGAGTCCAGAGTGGTCAGAGATGGAAAAGCTTCCCAAGCAATGGAAAGGAAGAAGCAATCTGAATGCTTCATAATGTCCAACAGCTGTTCTCCACTGGTCCTGCCTCAAAGCCAGCTTTAAGCTATAAATAATAATGTCCCATTTCTGGCCCAGGAGTGAACCTTCTATCCTGAACAGGCGTCATTTTGGGGTGAGAATATTCACATTTGGACGGAGAAGTCCATTTCTAGGTATTAGTGTAATGCAGACAACCAGACTGATGCAACATTTCCCAGATCCTAACCTTCTCCAGGAAAACTATGCAAGAACTCACAAAAAAACCAAGGAATCAAATACGAAAAGACAACCCCAGAGATGAAATCATTCCCCCCAGGTTGCTGGCATCAAATGATTCCAGATTCATTGGAGAAACAGGCACCGCTGGCTATCTTACACAGCAAGAAACAATGCTTCCAGCACTCATCTTTTCCTCCTGTTCTTTAAAAGCACAGCTTGCAGGCTGAAGATGATTATGAGATGGGGTTTTTTGTGACCAAGGCTAATTTCTAGTTATTAATCATTATTATTATTATTTCATTACTATTAATTTGTTACTATAATAAATTACTATATAATTAACGTTATATAATATTATATATATTTCTAATTATATATTAATATAATAATAATAATTTAAACACAGCACAAATAGAAGTTGCTGTATGTCTAAATATGATTAATGACATACATAAGACTGTACTGTGCACTGACTTGAGGAATTCCTCCTTGTACTTTGTAAATGGAGGTCAGGTAGTGGCAGGCATACCTGAGGTGCAAGTGTGTTTGCATGGAGGCGTGCGCATGATCTGGATTTCTTCTTAAGGTCTCAGGTATGTGCTCTGTGATTCCACATGCTGCATGTTTGCTTGTTCTGTCGCTAATCATGAATAACAAAGAAGAGGGATGCTCTACACTGGCTGGGTCTATACAGCGCCTTCACAGCCAATCTGCTGCTGGTTTAACACATGATGATCACAAAGCTGGTTTCATTTGGCAGTAAGGTGCTCAGGTGCTGGTTCAATTTCTCCAGATTCAGACTGAAAAAGCCTAAGGAGGAGCAAACCCACCCATCCTTGTGTGAGAGCGAGACCTGGACCACTTCACACCACCATTTCCAGGCCAGCAATTCTGAAAGCTTTTGCCTAAAAGCATTCAGCTATGGTGGGGTATTAACATAGTGGTGTGCAAAGTGTAAACAAGCCAGTTCTAACACTGATGACTTCTCAGCTGGGATGAGAGTCTGCAAAAGGCAAAAAAAAGCCCAACCCAGCCTTTCCCTGCTCAGCTCCTTTCAAGCTCACGGCATTGTGTGATTGGGAAGGACCAGAGATAAGGCACAGAGATCATCTGATGTACAAACAAGAATGAGGATTTTTCCTTTCTCAACCTATTCTTATTGCTTAAACAGAATTACAGAAGCCACTGCTAGACTTGGGAGACACAAAATGAAACTTTGGAGGCCAGGTCTACCCTTACCTTCTCCTGGGAACTGGACATATTGTCACTGGCACAGGATGCCCAGAGAAGCTGTGGCTGCCCCATCCCTGGCAGTGTTCAACGCCAGGTTGGACACAGGGGCTTGGAGCAACCTGCTCTAGTGGAAGGTGTCCCTGCCCATGGCAGGGGGTTGGAACTGGATGAGCTTTAAGGTCCTTTCCAAACCATTCTATGACTCTGTGATCCGTATGAGGAATGCTACTGTAAGTGCAGCTCAGTGACCCATAGCAGACATCTAGGATGTTCCAGGACACTTTCTGGTTGCCCAGCAGCTTTGGGAGCCTCTCCAGAGCCAGGTGTCCCAGCTGGTGCCATGGGCTCTCCACAGCCCCAATGGCACAGTCAGGCTTCCCGCTCACAGCTCTAGATGAGGAAATCACAACAGCCTGTATTTACACGACGCCTCTTGACCAAAGCATATGCCTAGGTGTGCCGCAATTAAAATTCCATGAAGTTACCCAGCCAAAGGACACTGTGGGATAATAAGCATTTGCATACTGCTGATCGTGGGCTTAACCTCTTTTTACCCAAATCCTTGGCAGGATGGGTCTATTCCATAGAGAAGGGCGGCGAGGTGAAGGAGAAGCCATGTGGAATGGCAGCAACAGCAGTTCAGAAACCTCTTTCAGCTCTATTGCTGCTCTCCATGCACCCTGAAGTGAACCAAAGTCTCTCCTCTTCATTTCTCCCACCTCCTGAGATAGGGATAAATGTGCTTCGTTGCCACTGTCAGGTGCTGTAAGGTCTACCTAAGAAGTATGATAGGGAAGTGAGGCTTTAAAGACTTGAAAACAGTACTGAAAGGAAGGGCAGATTGTAGTAAGAGCAGACATTTTGGATCAACTCATCTTGGAAAGCCCCCAGATGACCCTGGCAACCTCACCATCTAAATCCCTGCTAGAAGTACCATCTACTTCCATAGACCATTTGCAATCCCCTTCCATAGCTTCACCCATCCCCAGCAGCCTGCAAGCAGCTTGGAACCCCCTGACTCAGGTAGAAGTGATGAATCCAAGTTGAGTTCCCAGCTGTGGGAATGACCCTGAACACAAGGGCAGCCAAACCGCTGACTTGCTCCATGCCTCTGTTTCCCCATCTGACCAAACCCTTCAGGGCAGATGTGGTCTCACCAAACACCCAGAGCATCGAGCCCTAATCCCAGTCACCTCAGCTGCTACTGTAACCCAAATAAATAATATCTGCTCTGCCTCTGAGTCACTACTATAAATTAAGTGCTTCAGTCTGGTAAACACTATTACATCACCTCTTGCATCTGACACTGGCTAAAAGAAAAAGAGAGGAAAAAATAGGGTTTCAGTATCACTTCCGCGCTCTCCCAAAGAGAAATAAAGCCAGCTTCCTCTTACACTTGCCCTAAGTATTGTTCGTCTGTCTTAAGTTCAACCTGTGCTTTGCCAACATCAATCTTTTACATCCATCGTGGGCTTTGCCAGGACCATCAGCCAGCTCTGAAGTCATGACAGGCAGCTGAAGATTCACTCAAGCTGTCTTGGCAAAGCCAAAGCACTGGGACAACACACCAGTTTCACTCCCCACACAACACACTGACACCTTACCTCTATGGGCACGTCCACCTCAATCAATGCAATGCCTTGGTAAGACATGCCCTGACCAAACCAGTTTGTTTCAGCAGCTGAAGAGCTGCCCTAGCACAGCACTTCTCCCAGGTAGTTTGTGTTGGTAGGAAAGAAAACAAGGACTACCCACCTGCATATGGAGCTGGGCTAAAGCAGCTATATTGCTTCATAGATCGGTGGCTCCATGCTGTGTTATGCGACAGAGGTATCAGAAATGTTGTGTTGGAGGCTCCTCGGAAGGTCTCTAGTCCAACCCCGCATTTAGGTGTGACTAGATCAGGTCAGCCAAGTCTTGAAAACCTCCAAAGACTGAGACCCTGCAACTTCTATTGAAACCTGTTCCTCTAAGCCATGACCCTCTTACTGGAGGAACTTCCCTAAGACACAACTTTAACCTCCAAAGCTGGCTTGTGGTTGTTGCCCCTTATTTTGTCACCTGCTACAACCAAGAAGAGTTTGACTCTATCATCCCCATAAACCATGCTTCAAATAGCTGCAAGTTATTAGAGCAGGAGTATTTCAAGGCCAGGTTGGGCAGGGTCTTGGGTGACATGGCCTAGTGGAAGGTGTCCCTGCCCATGGCAGGGGGTTGGAACTAGATGATCTTAAGGTCCTTTCCAACCCAAACCAGCCTGGGATTCTATGATGACAATATACCACCATCTGCCACGAAATGCTACAGTGGGTGAAAGAACATGGCCCCACACTCAAACTAATCCCACGAGAAGGTTGCAGGGAAGTGATTTTGACTCATCAGCAATGATGCAGCAGAGAAATGAGTTATGGAGCATGACATCTGTGCAGCATTGCACAAGAGAGGTGGTGCTGCAGGAGTGCTGTCGGGCACTGCCCTTGTAAGCAAAACGCACCCCCTGACCTGCAACACCTTCACTGGTGGAGCAAGTGCTCCTCCCTCCTCTGAATCATGGGCCAGACGACAGCAGCTAAAACCTCTGATGGGCTTTTTGCATCAAGTCTGGAGATGACATGGGAGGAGGAGGGTGCAGCAAGGCAGCTCGACAAACACAAAGTCGTGGAGCTCAGTGCTGCCAGAGCTTTCTATAAAGAACCTGTTTGCGCTGGGTCAGAGGACTTCCCCATCAGCAGATCCAGGTGACATGATGTGTGCCCTAAAGACTCTTTCCTATCCCTCCCTGAGTTCAGGGATGAATTCACCCAACCCAGCACTGGAGGGGAATTGTGGAGAAGCTGTCGCATTTATTCCACTGCCTCAGAACAGGATCAGCTCTCTTGATGTGGCCAACCTGCTCTTCCAAACTTCCACCGATGGAGATTCCAAGCCCATCCCAACCCATCTGTTCCACTGCTCCACTCCTCTGGCAATCAGTGGTTAGGAAGGTTTTCCCTAACACTTGTTTCCCTTTGTGCAGTTTGAGCTCAGCACTTTTTGGCCTCTCACCACTGGCCATGGAGAAAAGATTACACCCTTCCCCTTTTCAGTTACATCTGACATACTTGAAGACTGTTATTTTTCCTCTCATCCCTCTCATCCCAAAACGACGTCATTTCCTCCAGTCTTTCCATGTTTTCTAGGTTTCTTCTCATTTTTGATGCTTTTCTCTGGAGTCTGCAACTGTTTCTGATATTCGGTAGAGGGGAGCATCCTGAATCAGGCTTGGCACAGGCAAACATGAGAGCAACCCATGAGAGAGAGTCCAGAGGAGGCCCCGGAGCTGCTGTGAGGGCTGGAGCAGCTCTGCTCTGGAGCCAGGCTGAGAGAGCTGGGCTGGGGCAGCCTGGAGAAGAGAAGGCTCCTGAAGGGGACACCTTAGAGCAGCTCCAGTGCCTAAAGGGGCTCCAGAAAACCTGGAGAGGGGCTTTGGACAAGGGCCTGGAGGGACAGGCCAAGGGGAATGGCTTTAACCTGCCAGAGGGGAGACTGAGATGAGCTCTGAGGCAGAAGCTCTTCCCTGTGAGGGTGCTGAGGCGCTGGCACAGACTTTTCCCAGAGAAGCTGTGGCTGCCCCATCCGTGGCAGTGTTCAAGGCCAGGTTGGACACAGGGGCTTGGAGCAACCTGCTCTAGTGGAAGGTGTCCCTGCCCGTGGCAGGGGGTTGGAACTGGAGGAGCTTTAAGGTCCCTTCCAACACAAACCACTCTGTGGTTCTATGATTTTCAGACACCCCCCACCCCGGCTCCTACCAGTACTGAGTCAAGGCAGCAGCATGTAAAAGCCTGTTCCCATTCTCCTGTAGGTCAAATTTTGCAGATGATCTTTTCTAATGCCCCTGAAATGGTGCTAGCTCAGACACACTGATACCCTCCTGAAAGAGAATGAGGCCAGGCAAATGGAGACTGAAATACGGCACTTCTTCAACAGTGAAAATGAACACTGGAGTAATGTGTGGAGGCGATATGCTCCTGTGGTTTCAAAGCATTTTAGGCAATTTGGAGGCATAGGAGTCATAGGAGTCCCCTCTGTCAGTTTAAAGCCATTCCCCCTTGTCCTATCACTCCATGCCCTTGTAAAAATCCTATATCCCCCCTTAAGGAGAATGTTCTTCCTATGCATCTTCAAGTGGGATATGAAGGTTCTACTTCAGGGGCCAAAAGAAGCCCTTTTTTGGGGAGTTATCCCTAGGAATAGGGCTGCAATCAGCCTGTTATACCCCCCTTAACCTCTTTTGCTCACTCCATCAGAGATGAGCAGGTCTTCTGCTAACCTTGATTAAACTACTTCTGCTTGATGCAAAAGTGACCCCTGATGCACAAAGCCAAACTCTTCCCCCACATAACCCAGTGAGGAAAACCAAAAAGCACTAAAGCATTGTAAACCCTGTACAAGATGAGAAGCTTTTTAGTCAGAACTGCAGACACACATCTCAGCCAGACAGAGAATCCTCTGACTTCACAGTACATAAAGGAGCCGGCAAAATGCACTGATTTAACGATAGGAAGCAAAGAGCTGCTCGACATCGACAGCAGTTATTCTTTACATTGCTTTTCTGCCAGAGAGCCCCATCAGTGGCAGTGGATAGACACAGAACACCACACTCTACCCCCACATCTAACTTGGGAGACAACAGACAGGCACGTCCAGCCGGAGAGCACCAGGAGACAGTGAGTCAGTCCAGCCCGGCACAACATGCGCTGGTCTCGGCTCATCGGTCACACAGCTAAAGCCAAGGGGGTTGTTTAGGGGTTGGGGTTGTTTTATTTCCTTCATGGGTGTTTGAAGGAGGAGAATTAAAAACAGCTCTGTGCTTTGCAGCAAAAACAAGGAGACCCTTCCATGCATGAAAGGCAGAAGGGGAGAAGGTGGGGACAGATTTTAATAGGGCCCGTTGTGATAGGGCAAGGGGGAACGGTTTTGAACTAAAAGAGGGTTGATTCAGGCTAGATAAAAGGAAGAAATTGTTTACAATGAGGGTGCTGAGGCGCTGGCACAGGATGCCCAGAGAAGCTGTGGCTGCCCCATCCCTGGCAGTGTTCAAGGCCAGGTTGGATGGCGCTTTGAGTAACCTCACCTAGTGGAAGGTGTCTGTGCTCACTGCAGGGGGGTTGGACTAGAGACCATTAAAGATCCCTTCCAACCCAAACCATTCTATTAAGGTAGAAAAGTGTTTATCTGAAAAAAACCAAGCAAGCTGATGATGGAGCTTGGCATTCAAGCAGAACAGAGGTGGAAGGCGGTGTTTTGGTACCTGCATTACTTTTGACCTTCAGTTGTTTGGTTACCTTTTATTATCAGTACTACAATAGCATCTTTAGGGCTCATCTAAGCTCATGGCCAAACTGCCTAGGGTCTGCATGAATCCCTCTCCCCGGTTACAAGGCAGAAAAGAGGTAGAATTCATTTCAACCTTGAAGCAGTCGTGGTATGAATGTTCCCCAACAAAAGAGAAACTCCAGACACTGGTATTTCCCAGAGCATTGTACAAAGAGGTCTTACATAAAATACCCCCCCGTCTCACATAAACACAATCCTCTGAAGTGAAACCAAGCAGGTATTGATGTTAATGCAGATTAACACTACATGGATCAGGTGCGGGGAAGAGTCCCCTTCCCCAAGCCCTCTGCATGGAAGTCAGAGAGAACATTCAGCACCTTCCTCCTGTGCCAAAGATCTCCTTGAAAAGCAAAACCAAAACAAAAGCAGGCTTATGAAAGCCCAGCACTTCAAGGACAGTGTCAGCAACACACCCATGAGCAGACACGTACATCTGAAATGCACTTGTCAAAGAGAAAATAAATCTATCATCTACCCTGTGTCGATAGAGCCAGAGCAGGAACTTCAAACCCGATTAGCAGCATCCTGCAGCCTGAGATTCCTCCTTTGAGGTCTCAAAGCAGAACATAAACCAAAGGCATAAAGAAAGTGGCAAAGGCAGTGATTCAGTACCTTGCCTTTGAGTATAACACCGTGGTGGCTGAAAACTCACCTTCTGCACATGAAAACCAAAGGCCAGCCATGTGGGTTTGCTGTAGATGAAGGCTTTACAGGAGCAAAGCCATCACAGAAACATAGAATCAACCAGGTTGGAAAAGACCTTTAAGATCATTAAGCCCAACCGTCACGCCAGCACTGCCAAGTCGAACACTAAAACTTATCACTGAGGGCCTCATCTATATGGTTTGTGAACACTTCCAGGGACAGTGACTCCACCACTGCCCTGGGGATTGTTGGAATATAACATCAGCCTCAAGCTCCACACATCTTGAGCCATTATCAAAGAGAACCTGATCAACACACCAACACCCTGAACGCACGCCACAGCTATATATATATTATACTAATAACCATTAAAAAGCAAGGGGATGGGACACCTCCACATGTAACACAGCCCAAGCTAAGCCCAGCACTTCCAAATCCAGCCACCGAAGCAGGAAGCTGGTGCAACTGGTGTGACTGGAAGGGAAGTCCCACTGACCACAGTGCCGGCACTGAGATCCCCTCGAGTGACATGTGCCAAGCATCGCTTCCTGCCCTGCGTGGGACAGCAGGGCCCATCTCAGCACGGCCGCGTTTCCTCCGGGGGGGAATGAGGATGTTTGGAAAGCCAAGGTGGCTTGCAAAGCCCTTTGGGACGTTGTGGGGATGAAAAGCACTCTTCTGCACATGGATAATGAGCGCTAACCGCCGGCGTGTCACACCCTCGTGGAGAGCGTTTAAGCAGCTTTATTCGGCTCCCGCTGGAATGCCGGCGCACAAGCTGGATATTCAGAAGGCAATGTGAGTGCCCTTTCATGGGGCAGATGCTGGGGAGCTAATGATGGTTGATGAGTTAAGGCCACTGGTGACTCAGGATCAGCAATTAGTTGATTTCTGAAGGAGGGAGGGAGGGAGGAAGGTGGTTTGCTTCATTAAGCTAAAAGCATCCTCCACAGTTCAGCACGCACAAAGTCATTCTGTCCATGTCCCACACACATCAGGGGGTTGATATTTCCCATGTAAACACCCCGTTTTACCTTTGTCTCAGTATATTTGGGGGGACAGGGAGCAAAAGAACTGGGTTCCCTCATGGTGCCATGCCAGTCTGGTCCTTCAAAAGGGGATCAGGCACACAAGAGCAACCGGGCACACTGTTTAATGCACAGGGATGTGGCACCACTAATGTCTATGGGGCTGCACCCATTTGGGCAAGGCTAATAACACCGGATCACAAACTGGATACTCCTCCAGCCCTGCCCTAGGCTGTGGTACAGACTACAGACACCCCCCTCCCTCCCAAGAGTAGGCAGCGATGCTTCAGTCCATCAATAACCGGCACTGTGGAGCCACCAGCTGCACTTGTTCTGCTGCCGATCCCGAAACGCACACAGGCAAAAAGCAACAGGACCAAAAGACAATCTGGTTTGTGCCCTTACCGGGAAGGGAACCTTCCCATAGGCTGCATCCCAGCCAGCCGAAGCCTGGCTAAAGACACTGGAGGCAGCGAGTGCGACCCCGGCTTCATCGCGGGGAGCGATGTGCCGAGTCATGGGATGGCAGTAGGACGTTGCCGCGTTCCCGAGCTCCAACGCTCGCGGCGCACGGCGGGGCCGTCAGGAGGGAGCAAAGAACAGTTACGTCTTTCAGGGAGCGGGGAATGTGACAGAGCTGGCATTTGGACCCTTCTCTTTACAACTTCTTTGAAGTGTTTGATCTCAGCCGCTAATGACACCAAAGGCTATCGAAGCGCTATCTTCAAAGGGTTGGAACCTTCAATGATTAATAGGAACCGTGCACAGGGAGGGGGGAAGCGACCGTTAAGGGGGTGCAAGGGAAGGGGGGTGGATCCGAGATGGGTTGTTTCTCTTTGGGACCAATGTATTCCCAACCTCCCCATATAAAACACGCGACTTTAAAGAGGGGTGGGATAACCGGGTGCACGGTCCAGCCGTTACCAACACCCGGGGCAGGGGCTGAGCTGGGGAAGGGGGGCTCAGAGATGCTCCCACCGCCCTTCCCGAGCCAGGACCGAGCCTTCCATGCCCAGGCAAGGGGCAGCGAACATCGGGGCGGGTGGCGGCAGGTGCACCGGGTACCGGAGGATGGGAGGGATACAGGGAAAGGGGAGCCGGGTTAGAGATGAGATAGGGACGGTCTGAGACTTACGTATCTCCGTAACTTCTTCTCCGGCGGTGACTTTCGGAGCCAGCCCGAGCATACAACCTCCCCGCCGCTCATCGCGGCGGCCGGGCGCTGCCTCCCGGCGCTCAGCGCCCATGGAAGGCGGTGGAAGGATGGATGTGTGGATAGATGGATGGATGGGTGGATGGATGGATAGATGGAAGGGAGGGAGGGAAGGGGGGGGCGATGAGCGCCTCCCCCGCCGCCGCCGCCGCTCGGCTGCGAGCGGGGAAGCAGGAAACCGGCTCCTTCCCCGGCTCACCACGCCTCCCGCCCGGCCCGGCGCCCCGCCAGCCCGCTTTAAAGATACAAACCCCGCGGGGAACAAGGGCTGCCCGGCCCCCGGCAGCTCCCCCCCGCCGCCCCGGGGGGGGGTGGGATTTGGCTCATTCCTGCCGCCCCCCGCACTCATACAGCGCCTATAAACTTTATACGTACCGCAAAGGTGATGTGCAGAGAGATGCCTTAATGAAGAACCCCCCCTAAACCCTTCTACTATAAGGTTTAATCACTGCAGCACCCACCCCAGGACCCTTCCACTGTCTTGATAGGAAAGCTCCTTCTCTGGCTTTCACCCCACTGCGCTCTGGGGTTTGGGTGTGAGATGAAGGTGCCCATAGGAAAACAAAGAGGTTGAGCAAGAAACAGCCAAACACCAGTGATAGCAAAAAAACTCCTCCTGGAGGAAAAAGAAATATATAAGAAAATGGGGGGAATCGATACAAGCTTCATATTTTATTATTGATTTTTAAATAATGGAGCAGTGCCCACTGCGAGGGGATTCAAGTGCTGCTGGAGTCTTATGCAGACAAGCTGGGTTTTGTATTACAACGTTATTATGCCCTGGCTGAGATGAACTATCATCTTCCAGATCTGGAAATGCTGTATGTTTAAAAGTCTGATCCTCTCCCCAGCTCAGGCAGCAAGAAAACTTCCCTCCATAGCCCTGTGAGTAGGATTATGCTCTAACCCTCCTTGTGCTGCATCCTTCAAACCTGCGTCTGGCACCCATAAAAGCCCAATTCTAGCTCACAACACACTGATGCTGCTCACTTAGGAACATACAACTCAGGGTTGTTTGCTGGGAATGGAGTTTTAAGACCTGTCTCTATGCAGCAGCTCTGCCCCAAACCTGCTTGGCCACATTCATCCCTGCCTTGACTTCCCTGCCTGTCCGATCTCTGTGGGCAGGGACTGTCCCTCCTTCTGTGTTTGTGCTGTAGCTGGTGCAATAACAACTCCACGCTGGCTGGATGCTCTGCTGCATGTCAAACAACAACAACCTTTGCAGCACGCCGCTCGAGAGGGGATCTTGCATCACTTCAGAGCAGTAATTGCAGCGTGCAGTGCCTCTGGGAGGGAGGCATGACACCTCTTCTCAAGATGGGGACAGCACAGTTAAGCCATATGTTGTTTATCATCTCTGTGAATACATAAAGGAGGGGAATAACCCCTTAAAGAGCAAATATGTCATTTGTTAGGAATGTATTCTCTCAACAGTTTTGTTTTTCTGCCAGTGAAACACAAAAGGCTCAAAAAGGTTTTTCTACCTTTTCACTGCCCATAGGAAGGGCTTGATCCTATTCAGTCTCTGCACAGATGCTGGCTACAGTCAGATCAGTGTGGCTATGGTCAGATCAGCTTGGCTACGGCCAGATCAGCTCACCCAGGGTGCTGTGTGTGATGGAGATGAGAGCAGGGGAGGACGGAGAGACCAGCTCTGCACTGGCATCAGCCAGCATTACCTTATTCAGTGCACTGGAGCTATATCAATTTACATTGAGAGTCTTGCCCTCAAACCCTCCTGGGTTAGAATTTGCAAGGAAAACTGCATCCTGGCGACCTGTGCTTAAGGGATCTTCCCAAACCCCAGAGCAATTTCAGGGATGCTGGTGACTTACTGGGGATTTATAGAGACCCAATCGAGAGCAGACGACTGTGATTAATAGGCAGGTATCGTGCAGAGCTATCCCATGGTGTATGTTAATGATTCACAGCTGAGGAATTCACTCGTACTGACACCAATGCAAAGTGGTATCAAGTCTGGAAACCAGTTGCAGAGAACCCCGTCCACATTTTTATGTTAACAACTTCCACCACTCCACTGAACCACTTCGTTTGGGCTATGGGTGTTTAAAGTAATGCTCCATAATTATCACTGTGTGAATTGCAATGAATTATTCTACATACTCTGTGACAGCCTTTGCTTTATTACTCTGCTCCCTTGCTGCACTCCCTTTTCTCTCCACTCATCCCCTATTCTGGATCACATTTACTGACTTGGTTATATCACAACATACAGCTGAACGGTGTCCAAAACATAAAGAACCCCTTTTTATTCATGCCTTTGGTGATGCCTGACACATGTACCTCAGATTCCTGGGATACTGGATGGGAAACAGGTTGCATTTTCTGTACACTTAAATATGCTGCCATCTCAAATGTGAAATACAAGCTCTGCACAGAAAAACGCTCAAAACAAAGATGCTTCATATGAACGTGCCTCTCTAATCCCACTGTGGCTGTACATAGAGTGGGAACAGCGAGATAATGCTGCCAAGATTCCATATGATCCAACGCATGTAACGTTACAACGGCGTAAAATGCTGGCCCTACTTAAAGCATTTGGCCAGGAAGATAAATATTACCCCAATGCCTCTAGGAGTTACAGACGATGTATGTCATGAACGTGGCTCGGATTTGGCAGCGCTCGCACGTTCGTAACAGCTTTACCAACTTCAAGCTGTTCCTCCAAGGGGCGGTGGAGCCTGAACTCGGGCTGGCCCTGTCTGACTATGTAAATCTCTGCAGCCTGAGCCAACAGTGAGCAGAAAGCTGTGAAAACCACATCCCCCTGTTTGAAAAACGAGAGGAGAGGCTTATGCGAAGCCATCAGGAGCTTGTCCCTGCCAGCAGGAGCAACTGAAGGAGGAACATCAGAAATTAAGAGGGAGAAATGAAGAGATGCCATGGAAGAAGAGTCATCCAGTACCTAAAGGGGCTATAAGAGACCTGGAGAGGGGTTTTGGACAAGGGCCTGTAGGGACAGGACAAGGGGAATGGCTTTAACCTGCCAGAGGGGAGATTGAGATGGGCCCTTAGGCAGAAGCTCTTCCCTGTGAGGGTGCTGAGGCGCTGGCACAGACTTTTCCCAGAGAAGCTGTGGCTGCCCCATCCGTGGCAGTGTTCAAGGCCAGGTTGGACACAGGGGCTTGGAGCAACCTGCTCTAGTGGAAGGTGTCCCTGCCCGTGGCAGGGGGTTTGAGCTGGATGAGCTTTAAGGTCCCTTCCAACACAAACCATTCTATGATTCTGTGATAAGAAATCATATTCCTCGCGCAGAAGAGTAGTGCAGAAAGAAAACATTTTTCCAAGAAAAAGACCTTTTGCTGCGTGTTTAATGTGCCAGAGAGCAGGAAAACGTTTCGCTGTCTCTGGCAGAAACCTCAGGGTTTTCAATCATAACCCTCAGTGTCGTTCCTTGTTGTGTGAAACCGAAATCACAACTTCTAAGAACGAACCCGCAATGCCACCGCTGCTCCTGCCTGCTCCGGGTTTATTTAAATGAGCCGTGCCATCTACTGGCAGTAGGGAATGCTGCAGGCAGAGCAATTCCTCGCTCCGGATCGCTGGTGTAAGCAGCAGGGATGGATGGAGACACTGGGAATTTCCTGTGGATTAGGGACCAGCTGGTTAAAATGCTCTGGGCTACTTACCCCAGCCAGGCACTAATCCCATGGAAATGCCCTGTGCTGAGGTTAGTATAAACCGAGACATGCTGGGGGGGAGGAATACACATCAGTGCTGCCTGGGTGCTACGTGCCTTGCTTTCGAATTCCAAGCGAATGTTCAGTCTCAGGAGATGCAGCTCCACAACAATACGACCTGACTTTATCTTCATGCCACAGTTCCTGCAGCAGAGCGAGAGGGAAGCAGCTTTTTTCCCTTTATTTCATCATGAATTTTCAAGGTTAAAGAGAAAAATGAATCATCCCTTTCAAGAAATGGAGCCTTTTCAAGCTTTCCACCCTGTAAAAGAGCACAGCAATGGAAAGCAAACCACAAGATGGTCCTTTCCTTCGTGTGACAGACAAGAGCTCCAGCAGCAAGCATAGGGAGGGGGAATAGTAGCACTAGGTGATCTGATCAGATAGTGAGACAGTTTGAAGCATCCTCACCACAAGGTTCTGGCAAAGATGTGGGCATCAGAGCTCTGATGCCTTAATAGAGACTCAAAAGAGAGAGAAGAGATGGCTCGTGGGTCTGCAGTGCTCAAGGTGGATTTGATGATCCAGTTGCTAGTGGTGGTGATGGGAAAGCAATGGATTAAACCTGCTTTGTACCTTCTCTGTTGGAAATCCTGGCAAACCCAGCACATTCCCATCAGGAATGGATGCAGACCCTGGGCAGCACAGGGAGGGGTTGCTGAGCTGGATGGTGTTGGTGGATGCAGCCAGAGGACACATCCAGTGCTTGCACTTGAATATAATGAAATGTTAAGGACATGGAGCTGTTGGAGCAAGTCCAGAGGAGGCCATGAGGATGATCAGGAGCTGGAGCACCTCCCGTATGGAGACAGGCTGAGAACATTGGGGCTGTTGAGCCTGGAGAAGAGAAGCTGCGTGGAGACCTCAGAGCAGCTTCCAGTGTCTGAAGGGGGCTACACGGATGCTGGAGAGGGACCTTCATCAGAGACTGTAGTGATAGGACAAGGGGTGATGGGTTTACACTGAAACAGGGGAAATTCAGGTTAGATATAAGGAAGAAGTTCTTGGATATGAGCCAGAAGCTCTCCCCCGTGAGGGTGCTGAGGCGCTGGCACAGGGTGCCCAGAGAAGCTGTGGCTGCCCCATCCCTGGCAGTGTTCAAGGCCAGGTTGGACACAGGGGCTTGGAGCAACCTGCTCTAGTGGAAGGTGTCCCTGCCCGGGGCAGAGGGTTGGAACTGATCTTAAGGTGCTTTCCAACCCAAACCAGTCTGTGATTCTATGATAAATAGGTTTTCCTATTTGGGAACCACAGCCCAAGCTGAGGCCCACTCCTGCTGCCCCCAGTAAACTGTACAGTTAGAAGTGATTTTCGCCTGGATTTGATCTGGGGCAGAACATCAGTGAAGTATTTCTCAGTTCTGGACTCAGGTAGAGCTTCTTCATGCCGATGATGGATGAGTTCCTCATGTAAACTCCCCTGCCTGGATCCAGATACAGTTTTGGCAGATATATTTACCATTTGTCTTTCCACTTAGCTGTTTTCACCACAGAAGAGAAGGAAACTGTTAGTTTTCCCATGTTTTTCTCACCTTCTCAAGACAGAAACCCAGTGTAGCTTTGCTCGGTGGAAAGAGCACCAGGCAATGCTCCAGACACAAGCACTATTCTGATTTAATCATCAAGGCCACTTCATCCTTGTGTTTTTCCTGATAAGCCCAGAAGCTCTGTATGGAAAAGATTCCCTCTATGGACACTATTTGGCACAATGCTGGATCCAGGGCAAGCAACCAGAAACCAAATGATACTAAAACAAGCAGGGAGACATCTTTGCCTTGCCCACCCAACCCTGCTCTGCTCTCACATCCTTAGGCATTACTTCAAGAGCAGATGGTGCTCTGTGGTAGAGCAAATGAGCAATTATCCTCCTGACACCCTGCAAGGCCCCCCCACATGCGATGGCAAGAAGTTACTTCACCCCAAGCTAAGAGCTGTTGTCTGGCTTTTCAGCATAATGGGATGTAATTGAGTTTCATTTGGTTGGGGCAGTAACTCTGAGGACTTTTCTAACTGCATTACTGTCAGCTCAATGGTCATGTGCCATTATATTTGCTGGTCAAAACAGAAGCCAGAATAAAACCAGATGCTTTCCCCTCTACTCCTCCTTGCACTGACACCCCTTCAGGATATGAGCTTGCACTGTACAGTCCGTATAATGAGCTAAAAATACTATTAGAAGAAGGAAGTCATTGCTGTCATATTACATGCAGGCCTCTCCTACGAAGTGTAAATGATTTAGAGTGTGTATCTCTCTGTTTACAACTGCAGACCATGCACAGCTTAGAGCTAAAGCTACTGGAGCATAAACCTATGATGCACGTGAGCTTTGAGACATATAAATCTTATTATTCATACTGTACAAGTAGGGAACCACAAGCAGGAGTGAATGGCTGATGAGGGAGGAGTCCCTCAGGTCCTATTTTCCACTCTGCACCACCAGCTGAGAACAAGGAATATACAAAATGCTGTGTTTATAGCAGACTTAAAGCTCTACTACAGGTAATTTATAGCTGGGAGAGCGGCACGTGGGAAACAGAGCAAAGCCAGCAGCATACACACCTTATCCTGGAGAAGAGAAGGCTCCTGAAGGGGAGACCTTAGAGCAGTTCCAGTGCCTAAAGGGGCTCCAGGAAAACTGGAGAGGGGCTTTGGACAAGGGCCTGGAGGGACAGGACAAGGAGGAATGGCTTTAACCTGCCAGAGGGGAGATTGAGATGAGCTCTGAGGCAGAAGTTCTTCCCTGTGAGGGTGCTGAGGCGCTGGCACAGGGCGCCCAGAGAAGCTGTGGCTGCCCCATCCCTGGCAGTGTTCAAGGCCAGGTTGGACACAGGGGCTTGGAGCAACCTGCTCTAGTGGAAGGTGTCCCTGCCCGTGGCAGGGGGTTTGAACTGGATGGAACCTTCAACCCAAACCAGTCTGGGATTCTATGATTTTCAGACACCCCCCCCCAGCTCCCACCAGTACTGAGTCAAGGCAGCAGCATGTAAAAGCCTGTTCCCATTCTCCTGTAGGTCAAATTTTGCAGATGATCTTTTCTAATGCCCCTGAAATGGTGCAAGCTCAGACACACTGATACCCTCCTGACAGAGAATGAGGCCAGGCAAATGGAGACTGAAATACGGCACTTATTTAACAGTGAAAATGGACTAAGGTGTGGAGGCGATATGCTCCTGTGGTTTCAAAGCATTTTAGGCCATTTGGAGGCATAGGGAGCGTATTATATTCCTGGTTGAAGTGTCGATTGCATTTCAGACAGACACCTCTTAAAAGTCAGGTCAGTTTTGAATTGCAGATTAACCATAAAAAGACCAAAGTGCGAAGAGACCTCCCTATGATCAGCAGCAAAGGATGCTCTCCAGCTCCCAAATGCTTCCAAGCAGTCACCCTTGCACCTGAATGCTGCTAAGCTGTAGATGCAGCCATATGCATCTCTGGGTTTGGCCAGATGGCTATTTTGAGTTTCTAATGATCCGGGAAATGAACACTTGATAATGTTATATCTCAGAGGGGTTAGCACAAACTTTCTTCCTTTTTTTCATACCAGCACTGTTATAGATGGCATTAGATCTCAGCCAGGGACTGGAGTAACACAGTGCTAAAACCACTGTGTTTTAGCACATACTCCAAGGCTGCACCAGGGGAGGTTTAGATGGAGCTGAGGAACAATTCCTTCCCCAAAGGCTGCTCAGGCATTGGAACAGGCTGCCCAGGGCAGGGCTGGAGTCACCGGCCCTGCAAGTGTTCACAAACTGGGTAGACCAGGCCCTCAATGACATGGGTTAGTGGTGGCCTTGGCAGTAATGGTTGGACTTGCTGATCTTAAAGGTCTTTTCCAACCTGGTTGATTCTATGATTCTATGATTCTATGACACAGAATGCAATCTTGCCCAGCAAGTCATCTATCAATCAAGTTTGTTAACAAATAGGCTCATGAAATCTTTTAAATACTTGAACCCAATACTTCCTAAATCACCTTAAACACTAATAACTTATTAATACCATTAGTAATCATGGAATTTGAAAGACTGAAGCCACTGTATAAACCAGGCCCTTCTACTTGATGTGCATGTGTGAGTTCTGTAGGTGGCAAGGTTCAGACGTGTAGGGTGATACGAGAAAGCATCACCCTTGCATGTGTACGGAGAGGCACCTACTTCAGCTGCTGTGCCGAGCCCCTTCTCACAGCTCTGACCCTGTGTACATGCTGCTGGGCAAGCATGAACACGCACAGGGATTTATTTACACTAAACAACTGCAGAGGTCACTTCAAGTGCTTCATGGAGATGCCATCGTGCGACTCCAACCTGCCAGAATGAGGCCGCATCAGTTAAAGTGATGCCAGAATCCCTGCAGTAGGCAAGTGCTTGCAGCTGCATCTCTAGAGATGCAAACTGGCTACTGGATGAGCACTGATTTTCCATAGCTTAGTGCAGAAATGGGGGAAACCTGTTCTTGACTCAGGCAGTGGAGCACGGAAATCTATCCCTGATCCTGTCATGCTTCCTTCCATAGCCTCTGGCAAGTCCCTTTGTCCGCCCCTGACTTTTCACCTGGAGCATCCCAGCTATGTGAACAGCCCTGGCAGGACCAACGCAGAGGTCAGTAAGCCTGGAAGTCGTCTAGGGTGGGTGTCTGGATGTCTCCTGCATGGATGGGTAGCCCATGGCCATGCATTCATCAATAGAGCAGCAGCAAAGCTGAGGGACAGGTAGAAACCAGGAGACCTGCGTCTCAGCCAAATAGGGATCACAAGCCTGCTTCACACAGCTTAATCACAGTACTGAGCACTTGGAGGCCAGGATCTTCAGAAGGCCACAAAGATAGCACTGAATTATGGCTCCAAAATCATTTGGAGGTAAAGAAACCATAAAAGTATTATTACAAAACTATTGTGCTATGAAATATAACCATTTCATCCTGTGGCTGGAAATCTGGCTCTCTTGGAAGTCATGGCAGATAGCAGAGAATAATCCAACATAGAAACTTATAGAATCATAGAAGCAATTAGGTTGGAAAAGACCTTCAAGCTCATCAAGTCCAACCGCTCCCCAGCACTGCCAAGGCCACCACTAACCCATGGCACTGAGGCCTCGGCTACACGGTGTGTGAACACTTGCAGGGCCGGTGACTCCAGCCCTGCCCTGGGCAGCCTGTTCCAATGCCTGAGCACCCTTTGGGGAAGGAATTGTTCCTCAGCTCCATCTAAACCTCCCCTGGGGCAGCTTGAGGCCGTTTCCTCTTGTCGCATCCCTTGTTCCTTGGGAGCAGAGCCCAGCCCCCTCCTGGCTCCATCCTCCTGTCAGGCAGTTGCAGAGAGCGATAAGGTCCCCCCTGAGCCTTGGGTGTTTACATGATTCATCAAGGCCACCTTCCAGACCACACTATGATTTCTTCTGTGTATTTTGCCAGCAACCTGTGTGATCAGTGACTTCTGAACACTGAGACCACCATTCCTACAGCACATACAAGTATCAGCACATTAACGTGCTGAAGACAGTAAGATAGAGAGCTATTGGTGAAGAGCAAAAGGAAGATCAAGCTTTGCAAAGAGAATTAAAAATGTGCTCTCTTGGCTGCCTCGAATTATTCAGGGAAAAAAAATCAATTGTAAGAGTAATAAAAATAAACAGCCGGATTGCTATCTCTGAAGGGCCTCGGGACATGCAGGGATAGATAAAAATCACTGAAGCACAGTCTAGGATCTTAGAAATGCCAAAAATGCGTTTGAAAGCGGAGCACTTGCAAACATCCTGCCTGGCTTCTGGTGTGGCAGCACACCCAAAGGCAAACAGAGGAAAGTCCTGTGGGGAGGTGCTGAGCAAGGAGTTGGTTGATTTGGGTCAGTTCATAGAATCATAGAATCATGGAATGGTTTTTGTTGGAAGGGACCCTAAAGCTCCTCCAGTTCCAACCCCCTGCCACGGGCAGGGACACCTTCCACTAGAGCAGGTTGCTCTGAGCCCCTGTGTCCAACCTGGCCTTGAACACTGCCAGGGATGGGGCAGCCACAGCTTCTCTGGGCGCCCTGTGCCAGCACCTCAGCACCCTCACAGGGAAGAGCTTCTGCCTCAGAGCTCATCTCAATCTCCCCTCTGGCAGGTTAAAGCCATTCCCCTTGGCCTGTCCCTACAGGCCCTTGTCCAAAGCCCCTCTCCAGCTTTCCTGGAGCCCCTTTAGGCACTGGAGCTGCTCTAAGGTCTCCCCTTCAGGAGCCTTCTCTTCTCCAGGCTGCCCCAGCCCAGCTCTCTCAGCCTGGCTCCAGAGCAGAGCTGCTCCAGCCCTCGCAGCAGCTCCGGGGCCTCCTCTGGCCTCACTCCAGCAGCTCCACGTCCCTCTTGTGCTGTTGCCCCAGAGCTGGATCAGGACTGCAGGGGGGGTCTCCCCAGAGCGCAGCAGAGGGGCAGGGTCCCCTCCCTGACCTGCTGCTCACGCTCTGGGGGTGCAGCCCAGCACACGGGGGGGTTCTGGGCTCAAGCACACTCTGAAGCCGGGTCATGGGGAGCTTCTCATTGACCGATACCCTGAAGTCCTCCTCAGGGGTGCTCTGAATCACTTCTCCGCCCAACCTGTAGCTGGTTCTGCCACATCTTTCAGTACCTTGGGCAAGCAGCTTAATTGCTCCGTGCCTCAATTTCCCGCAGTAAAATAGTGTCAGTAAGAGCAACACAGATTCTGCAGTTATTTCATCCACATTGCAACCATCATCATAATCATAGAATGGCTTGGGTTGGAAGGGACCTTAACGCTCATCCAGTTCCAACCCCCTGCCATGGGCAGGGACACCTTCCACTAGAGCAGGTTGCTCAAAGCCCTATCCAACCGAGCCTACAATTTCTGCTGGAACTATATATGCCTTTAAATGGCCACACAGTCTTGCCCTACTCTTGCCCTTCATGTGAAAGCTCTCCCTTTACAGCATCTTTGCCGAACACCTTGTGCAGCACACAGAGACACAGCTGTAGGACAGATAATAACACATTTCACAGCAGCAATAAAACAACGGGAGCCATAATTTCTTTGAACTTTGGGTCAAACTTGTTGTTAGCCAAGTCTGTAAGAACTCCTGTAGTAAATTACATACGTCTCTTTATCGGCAGGATCATAAAATAAAACTTTACAACCCTTCTGAAGGTCACGGCTCTGCAACAAACACCAAGACAAGACAATAAATTCAACCCCTAGACCCCTATTTCTGTGGCTTTGGAAGCGTTGGTTAGATCTGAGGAAATGAGAACTTTGACAATCTTTATACAAACTCTTTCTTATTTCTCCTTTGGACCTGTCTCCCAATTCCCCCTAAGCATAAGGCAAAGGTAAAACAACAGCAATAATGGCTGTTATTGGGTTCAGCAGCAGCAAAGCCACGTTTATCTCTATACACACATTTAATGGAAACAATGACCGAAGTGTTTCTTGGCAAATTAGTCCCTTCTCCCCCCCGAAGCAAAACACATCTATAAGCTATTTCCAAAACAATCAATATTAGTCCAGCAAGCAAAACTGTACATTTCCCATCAGTGTCTTGGCATTTCCTCAAACAAGGGATGCTTTATAAATTACAACTACTACCAAAGAAACTGGAGAGAGGAGTGCTGAGCTGGGCACCTTGCTGCTTTCCCCTCAGCTCTGGGGCCCAAAGGCAGGTAATCCAGCTAAAATCCCTGTGCTGGTCTGTTGGCTTCTAAATATTTGGCCAAGAGATGTATCTTTTTGTCTATGCTTGTACAGAAGCTGGTGCAACAGTCCAAGATCTAAACACTGCAATGTAAATCATAAGGGAGAGAACAGCAATCTCTGTTATTAGCTTCAGAGCACGCATTTGCTCTCCTGTGGATTTAAAAACGGGAAGACTGAGACATAGTGTTAGATCTGCAGGTATTATTCTTTTAATTAAAACCAGAGGACTTTGGGATACTTTGATCCTGAGCATAAAGATCTTAAGTGAAGGGATTATCTGATATTCTTGAAGTGAAAACAAAGGTTTTCCCTCTAAACGCTCTCCTGAGAGGCTGGCATTTGGTTATGCAAAGTTGATGGCATTGCTCTTTTATTCCCAGCGGTGTTGCTCTCCCATCCCTCTGTCCTAATGTCTCAAAGCCACAGATGCAGTAATCAATGATGCTGATTCTTCCCTCTGATGCTCACGCTGAGGACAAACCTGAAAAGAGGCTCTGAGGAACTGAAACTTGAAGAGATACTCACCAAAAGGATGCTAGCAGAGACCGTGTTTGTTACCTGGGCTGGAGAGCTGACCGCTTACAGCACTGAGAACACCTCAGTGTAAGCCACTGCAAGGCATGTTCAGGCCAAGAGAGGATTCCTGTGTGCAAAGAATACTGGCTTTTTATTTGAAGAAGTGTCAGTTTTTATCTGGCTTCAGCCTTTCTCGCAGTGCAGGCACTAAGAGAAGAGGTAGCACAGAAATCTGCTTAAATCTAAGTAATTCTCAGTGTGTTTCCCTGCCTACATGTCCAAGAGGAGTGACCTCCCCTCTCCCTCCAGATTAACTTCCGCTTCATTCTGGGAGAGGAGATTCGAAGGAAATACGTGACATTCCACATGGAAATCCCAGGGAAAACACATCGCATTCCTTGACAATACCAGCCCATGTAATATATACATAGCACGAGGCGAACAATGCCAGCCTGGAGGGAAAGAGCAGCTCCCACCCTTGCTGGGTACCCATAAATAAAGCCTCTCACAAGAACACCAATCTCAATATTAACCTTAAGCAATATCATCACACACATGGGCCTCAGCCTCCACCTTCTCTCTTCCATCACTAGGAAAAACAACTCATGTCGAAGGCTGTTTCCAAGACTGGACAATCCTTTCTTCACCCTTCAGAGCCTGAATGTTCATCTGGTTAGCTCTAGGGACAACCCTACTCTCCTCCTACTTATTCTGTCAGATTATTGGGGGTAGTTCTTTTTGGATGAATGTCCCCTTAGCTCAACCCTGCCTACTGGATCTCCGACTCACCAAATACCTTTGAATGAAATAGAAATGCATGTAGAAGACCAGGGAGACTGCTCCTCTTGGACACCTAGTTGGAAACACATGAAGAACCACTCACAGTGCATCCTTGCTACATCTTTCTTACCATATACCTTCATAAAACTACCATCTACAAATCAAAGGTTCCACCTACTCCTTCTGTCCTGCAGTGACGTCTTGTCAAGGCAAAGAATGAAGGGTGGATCGTACGAGTTCGTGGTTCTTGCAAGCTGTCACCTCCTATCAGGCCCTGACAGCCACTCTGCCTGTGTGAAACAGCCCTGCCATCCTACCCTGTAACTTGTGACTCATGCCATATCGTCCTACGACGTTCTAGCACCTTCCATTGTCTTCTTCTCTACACCTTGTTTTTCACTTGTCCTTGTTTAGCCCCACCCTGCCCATCAGATCTGGCATCTGGCAGCGTGATCAACCACCTCCTGCTGATGCCAAACCCAACACGGCCAGCCCAGAGCTGCAGTGGGGATGAGAGCAGAGTGAGCAGGGGATGAGTTTGCCATCCATCCACTCTGTTTTCAGCAGATGGGCTTCCAGTTCAAGCACTCTCATTTACAGCAACTGTGACAGAACCAGTGGCTAAGGATCTCAATGAGGACACTGGCTCATCACTAGTTATGTAGGAACACAGTGTGGATGGCGCTGTTTGGCAGCTGTACTCCTTCCACATCTTTCTGCTGAGAGAAGTAATTCCAAAACATAAAGGCAATAACATTTAAGACAATGCATTAAAGGGAAAGATGGTGAAAATGCAGGAAGATGCTCGGGTGTCTGATGTAGGAACTCCTCAATGGTTGCAAAGGGTAGGCAGGTGCTTAACCTGTTTAGTGGAACCAGACTTACCAACTCAGCCTGGAGTTCAGCCTGGAGAACAGAAGGCTCTGAGAGACCTTAAAGCAGCTCCAGTGCCTAAAGAGGCTACAAGAAAGCTGGAGAGGGGCTTTGAACAAGGGCCTGTAGGGACAGGCCAAGGGGAATGGCTTTAACCTGTCAGAGGGGAGATTGAGATGAGCTCTGAGGCAGTTGTTGTTTCCTGTGAGGGTGCTGAGGCGCTGGCACAGGGTGCCCAGAGAAGCTGTGGCTGCCCCATCGCTGGCAGTGTTCAAGGCCAGGTTGGACACAGGGGCTTGGAGCAACCTGCTCTAGTGGAAGGTGTCCCTGCCCGTGGCAGGGGGTTGGAACTGGATGAGCTTTAAGGTCCCTTCCAACACAAACCATTCCATGATTCTATGAACTCAGGGCTGTACCAGCACATGCACAGTTAACACCTGCCTGATCAAGCAGACAGAGGAGATGACACAAAAGAATCCTGATATGCAGGGGGTACCTCAGTGCATGCAACAACCACCCCACAGTAATGACCTTGTGATGATGTTGTCTGCATGATCACAACACTTAAAAGCCCCAGCCATGGACCAAACTGAAACATGGCAGGTGCCACATAAATATGTATTTTTAGACACTGCAGGTGCAGCATTATCCAGCCCTACCAAAGAGAACTGTGACTGCAGCATCACCAGCGCAATGCTTGTTGATTACTCCTTTTCAATCTTTCATCTACTTGGAAAAGAAGTCTTCAGGGCTGTTCTGCAGCCACTTCACGTTGTATGTGCCAATTTACACGGGGTTCATTAGCAGTGAAGCTGTCACCTTGCTTTTTCTCTTTCTATGTATTGTTTGTACTGCAGCAGGCTTGGGCTCCAGCGTGGTAAGCACTATGCAAATGACCATGTGTTGGGTTATGATAATGTGGAAGGGAAGAAGGATGCTGGAAACCCTCAGTTCAAGTCCCAAATAAACCACCGGTTTCCAACTGCCTTCGGCAAGTCACTTGATGTTCCCAGAATCCTGTCTTCAAAACAGAAATGAGTATTTCTTCACCTGGCAGGGAAGCTGTGAGCATAAAGCCATTAAAGACTGCAAGGAGTTCAGATCCTATGGTGATAAGCAATTACTTAATACATATGCAATGCTTGGGAGCATATGTTGGTTGTTTCAAAATGTAGACAAAACTTCTTGGTCTGATGAGCACATGAGAGATGTTCTCAATAACCACAATAAAAAACCAGAGCAACAAGAAGAAAAACACCAATAAATTGCAAGCTGGCTCCGGAGAGATGAATGAACTCTCATCTAACTGAGTGTTTCTTTGTGCCATGGACGTGTGCTGCCTCAGGGACAGAAAACAGATACCTCCTGCAGAAGATAGGCAACCAATTTGGGTATACAGAAAGGAAACATCTACCAAAGACAGTGAAGGGAACACCATGATGCCAAGCGCTACGGTTTTAAAACAGAACCAGAAACCATACAGAGTTACAAAACAACCCAGTGTATTTCTTTATTGTTGATTCACAAAATCAAACATCATTCACCTAATTCACTCCAGCAGTTCCAATGTGCCATTTTTCCTTGCTAAGTTTGGCTGATTTTTCCATGGTAAACAATATGTGCTTTCAACTCGGGGTGGGGACATTCATGCTTTATAGTAGCCATTTCATAAGAGCATCACAGCCATGACAATACTTCCCAATTTTATAACACTCAGTCTTCAAAGCATTGTTCAGGCATTTAGTGAATGCCTATTACAGCCTCACAGCATTCCTGGCTCCCAGTCCATTTTAGGTCTTATTAATATTTCACATAAAACCCCCACTACCTCCCAACAACGCTTATTCAGTACCTCCATGGTTGGTACTAGCTTCAGAAGTCTCTTAACCCTTTAGTTTAGTGGGATTTATTAATACTCCTGAAGCACACTGAAGACACAAACTGCTATCAAATGTTCTTCCATCATCTCACCAGAACATCTATTATTTTCAATACGCCAGTATTAAATTTACCAAGAGTTTCACTGATACAAAAATGACTTTGATTTCCCACTAAACCATACTCAGTCACATCCAAGTATGCTATATCCATTCAGCACACCAGCAGTTTTCTCCACGTGAGTCAAGTGCTGAGCTACAGGAGACAGGAGTGAGAAAACCTGGGGAAGGGAATGACATCTTTGATATTGTCAACTCCCAGGATGTACTGCAGGTAGCGTTCAAAGCCCATGCCGAAGCCTCCATGAGGAACTGAGCCGAACTTTCGGAGGTCTAGATACCTGTAATTTAAACACACAGTTACATTTGCAGCCTGCTTGGAGAGGGGCTCTTCATCAGGGAATGTAGCGATAGGACAAGGGGTGATGGGTTTAAACTGAAACGGGAAGTTCAGGTTGGATATAAGGAAGTTTTTCCCTGTGAGGGTGCTGAGGCGCTGGCACAGGGTGCCCAGAGAAGTGATAAATGCCCCATCCCTGGCAGTGTTCAAGGTCAGGTTGGACACAGGGGCTTGGGTGACATGGTTTAGTGTGTGGTGTCCCTGCCCGTGGCAGGGGGTTGGAACTAGATGATTTTAAGGTCCTTTCCAACCCAAACCATTCTGTGATTCTATGATTCTATGGAATTAGAGTGAGCTTTTTATCTTGGGTTTTGCTTTCCATCTTCATTACTTAGAATCACAGAATCATTGAATAGCTAGGGTTGGTAAAGATCATCTAGTTCCAACCCCCTGCCATGGGCAGGGATGCCTCACACTAGACCATGTCGCCCAAGGCTCTGTCCAACCTGGCCTTGAACACTGCCAGGGATGGAGCATTTACCACTTCTCTGGGCACCCTGTGCCAGTGCCTCAGCATCCTCACAGTAAAGAACTTCTTCCTTCTATCTAACCTAAACTTGCCCTGTTTAAGTTTCTGCCAGGACAGGCGGTGATGGTCAGGGCTGTGAAGAGGTGCAGCTCCCTGCCAGGCAGAACTGTGTTAGCAGAAACCCCAAGTGCAAACACAGTTAAACCAGCACAGCTATGCTTTGCCAATGTGCTAGAGCCTGTCTTGGTTAGGAGCAAGAACTCATTTGGGTACAAAGAACAGCTGGAACATCAGAGCTCTGCTCATATTGAAAGCATCTTGGTAAGTTTTAGTATCTAAAATATTCCCAGCAGAGGCACAAACCCCAGTTCCTATAGAATCACAAAACATTTCCATTGTTGGGGATGGGAGTTGCCTGCTTGGGTTTGTTCAGCCCTTGCCATGCTGGTGTGGAAATCTGCCCTGCAATAGTCTTCCTTTTTCTGTCTTCTTTTGAATAGTCCAAGTCATTTCATTTCCAGTAACTCCTCAGTAGCCTAAACAGGTCTTGCTGTCCACTGAACATTCCTTCAGATTTCCTTTTTTCTCTTAAGGTAATTAGGGTGGGGGTTTGTTGCTTTTTCCCTAATCACTCTTACAGACTGAGTCATTTATTTCCACAGTAAGTCAGCAAAAAAACTTGGACATATCTTTTCCACAAAATGAGACTTGGAACAAGACATTTCATTTTGGAGAACAGCACCTGAACAGCACAGGAACCTCAGAAAACATTTGGAAGTAGATATTCCAAATATATGGGTGTCAACAAGAACAGGATGGTTCTTCTCTGGAGAAGAGAAGCTGTGTGGAGACCTCAGAGCAGCTTCCAGTGTCTGAAGGGGGCTACAAGGATGCTGGAGAGGGACTCTTCATCAGGGACTGGAGTGATAGGACAAGGGGTGATGGGTTCAAACTGAAACAGGTTAAGTTCAGGTTAGACATAAGAAAGAAGTTCTTCCCTGTGAGGGTGCTGAGGCGCTGGCACAGGGTGCCCAGAGAAGTGGTAAATGCTCCATCCCTGGCAGTGTTCAAGGCCAGGTTGGACAGAGCCTTGGGTGACATGGTCTAGTATGAGGCATCCCTGCCCACGGCAGAGGGTTGGAACTAGATGATCTTAAGGTCCCTTCCAACCCAAACTATTCTATGATTCTATGATTCTTTAGAGTTCCCCATTTCCCAGCTGGACTGTGGCTGCTGTGATCCAAAGGAACTGTATTTGCAGCTATAAATTGTCACCGACAGTTTTGTTTTAATAGGAGTGAAAAACATCTCAGTGGTTCTATTGATTTATGGGGCCACTTCTGAGCTTGCTAAGGCCACAAAGTTATTCTTTATATGAATGCCCTATAAAAGGGATTGAGTGACTCCAGATGTATTACATGCTTCTAATCTTTGTGTGTGAATATTTAATCATCCCACTTTAAAGAAACAGAAATCAAGTACACTTAAACAAAAATGCAAATATATGTTTTACTACTTAGGCAGTGGAGTAGAGGGGGAAAAACACTGTGGAAAAAATGAAGATTGGATTGATTGCAGTAAATGGCTTCCCGAATTTTAACTACTGTTAATGAACTGTGAGGAAAAAAAGTATATGTGTGTGTATATATATATTAATATGTAAAACATACATTATTGTATGGCTTAAATATACATCTATTTAAGCATACTTGCTTGGATGTCAGAATTTTGTTGGCTTGAAGACTACATTTTAAGAGTGAGGTGGAAATATGAAGACAGGCTGAGAAAGTTGGGGCTGTTCAGCCCGGAGAAGAGAAGCTGCATGGAGACCTCAGAGCAGCTTCCAGTGTCTGAAGGGGGCTCAAGGATGCTGGAGAGGGACTCTTCATCAGGGACTGGAGTGATAGGACAAGGGGTGGTGGGTTCAAACTGAAACAGGGGAAGTTCAGGTTAGATCTAAGGAAGAAGTTCTTTACTGAGAGGGTGGTGAGGCACTGGAATGGGTTGCCCAAAAAAGTGGTAAATGCTCTATCCCTGGCAGTGTTCAAGGCCAGGTTGGACACAGGGGCTTGGAGCAACCTGCTCTAGTGGAAGGTGTCCCTGCCCGTGGGAGGGCGTTGGAACTGGATAATCTTAAGGTCCTTTCCAACCCAAACCATTCTATGATTCTGTGAAGTAATGCCACTGATCACCTCTACTTGCAAAATAAAAACACGCTCCAACAAATTCTACATATGCAAGAGATTGCCCTGGCAGGCTCAGTTTGACACTATGCCTTTTATACCATATAGAATCATAAAATGGTTTGGGTTGGAAGGGACTTTACCATGAAATATTGTTTTTCCTTGCAGTTCATTAACAGTAGTTAAAAAACTGGGAAGGCATTTATTACACTTAATCCAACCTTCAGACGTTTTTTCCACAGTGGTTTTCCCCTCTGCTGCCCAAGTAGTAAAACCAGAAGCAGAACTTCATAAAATCATAGAAGTTCTTACCTCTTCCTACTAGCACTGACACACAAACTGAAACAGGGGAAGTTCAGGTTGGATATAAGGAAGTTCTTTATGTGAGGGTGGTGAGGCGCTGGCACCGGTCGCCCAAAGAAGTGGTAAATGCTCCATCCCTGGCAGTGCTCAAGGCCAGGTTGGACAGAGCCTTGGGCGACATGGTCTAGTGTGAGGTGTCCCTGCCCATGGCAGGGGGCTGGAACTGGATGATCTTAAGATCCTTTCCAACCCAAACCATTCTATGATTCTATAACGTGCAGTTATGCCTATACTTCAAGTTGAGCAGCAGGCTTAAAAGTGAGAGATATGTTTTCTGACCCCTGGGACCTACATGCTTTCTCTCTGTTAGTGTTAGCTGGGTGTGCTCAGGCTCAGTTGTATCCACGCCACACCTTGTGATGAAGATCATGTTTAGGATACGAACACCTAGGCTGTGCAGCAGCACGGTGGTCTTCATTTCTATCCACTTCATACTTTATTCATAACAAGAATTTGAGTTTCCACTAATACACTGGAACTGCCCCTGGGGAGCTCCACTCAGGAGCTTTTCAAGGCTTGACAAGGGAAATGATGGGCGGATCTGATGCTGAGGGTGGTGGTGACTTGTGAAACAGGAAAGACCTTGTAAATGTGAGGGATGTGAGTGCTGGCCCTGGCAGATCAATCTGTACCAGCCCAGTAGTTCTGAGCACAACTGGTGACAGCTCTGGCTGAAGCGAGTCACACAAATAACAGCACAACCATTTCTGATGACGTTTGTAAGCACATCTCAGCCTGTGCAAAGACAGTTGAGACTAAGCCCAGCATCTTTTCTCTTCCTTTTGCTGGCAGCGGAGTTTATAAAGTCATTCTAAGGAGATGAAATAACTCGGCTTCTTCCAGATGAACAATAATAATAAATTCTACCCTTGCTTATCCAGGGCTTTCATCTGTAGATCTCAAAGCGCTCGGAGAAGCCATTCTGGCAAAAGGAGCGAAACAAAACCCATTAAAGTTAATGGAAAAGGTCCATTGAATTAAACATGCTGAGGATCAAGCCTGTGAATCCTTTCTGATGACTGTGCTTAGAAGAAGCAAAAGAATTGAGAAATTTTCCATTCTTCCCAGATGAAAGAAAAAGTAACTGCCTGCAGATGATGAGAAAATTCCCTTTAGGCTGGAAAATGCTCCCTGAGGTTTTCCTTCATTCAGTAGTCTCCAGACATTGGATGTTTCTCACCTCAAACACAGTCATGAACTAGTCTAGCTATTCCTCCTGGTAGCTCATACTTAAGAGGAGAGCTGAGCCCTCCCTTGGCAATTGGGGGACTGTACAACATATTTCCATGGGGAAATAAGCTTCTGTGACCCCAGCTGGCCCCAAAATTCATATTCCGGACCTGGAGGTCTTTAGAGATTTGAATCTTACTGAAGTATGTGCTGCAACAACATCCCCCAGCAATGAATTCCAGGAGCTTGTTATGTTCCCAGTTAGAAAAGCATTTCCTTTCATCCTTTTAAAAATCTATACCCTTTTATCATCATCACGAGCTCCTGTGTTGCATGGCAGAGCACTGTGAAGATCTGTGCTCTCTTAGTGACCATTCATAAGCAGAATGTATTCTCTTCGGTCTCCTTTCAAAACAAATACAATCTTGATCTTTCGTATAACCCCCTTGTAATACTGAAGCCTCTGCAGCCAGTTTGAAAAAAGGAAAGCTGAAAGAATAAAGATATTGTGGTCCATGAAGCTTTATATTCTACTGGAAAATAATGGCTAATGAAAGGCTAACAAAAAACTACTATGAAATGGTATTTGCAGGACCATTTTGTTGAGTGTTTCAGGACAAACATGCAAAGAAAGCATCACCAGGATGCTGCATTAAAGGCTGTCTTTGGTTTCAGGCTCTGCTACAACTTTTGGGGAGTCCACAAAAAAAAGCGTTCAGGGAGGTCAACCTAAAACACTCCCATCGGTAAGAAAGGGGTTTGGGCATGTTTTGGCTGGCTTTAGCACTGACTTTCTGCCTGCTCTATATGGCCCTCAGCACAGTGCTCTGGTTTCTTCCCAGAGCAGGAGTAATAGGACCAGGCAACTGCCAAGGACAGTGATGGGCTACCCATTTTCACTGGGCTCTGGAGGAGGTTAAAGGTACATTGAGATGAGCTCTGAGGCAGAAGCTCTTCCCTGTGAGGGTGCTGAGGCGCTGGCACAGACTTTTCCCAGAGAAGCTGTGGCTGCCCCATCCCTGGCAGTGTTCAAGGCCAGGTTGGACGCAGGGGCTTGGAGCAACCTGCTCTAGTGGAAGGTGTCCCTGCCCGTGGCAGGGGGCTGGAACTGGATGAGCTTTAAGGTCCCCTCCAACACAAACCACTCTGGGATTCTATGATATGAATGCTGCCACTTGCCATGGATTGCAAGTAGCCCACCAGTGCTGCTGTTCCTGAAGTCCAACTCCTCCTTTCTACCCTGCCACACAAAGATCCAACAGAACACTCTGGCTTCAAAGAAAATTAGGAATTAAAGAGCCAAACACAGCCCAATCTTCTCTATCTAGAGCAGGAGCAAGGCCAAGACAACGTAGTAATATACATTGTAAGACAGCAGATAACACCTGCTCTGACACTGTGTACTTTGACCAGTGTTACACCAGAAGATCAGAAAGGTACATGGACTAAAAAGGGTTGATTATGAGGCCATCTTCTCCACTGGTGGGCATGATGATAACCAGAGTGAGGAAATGAGTGCCTTGCATGTATAAATGCTGTCTGAAGTGCTGCTCAAACTGATAGTAGTGGGGAGATGTTGTTCTTTACAAAGTACCTGCTCTGTTATTGCTTGTGCTAAGCTGGCACCAGGAGGCTGCAAACAGGATCAGGTCCCCTGTTTACAACGCAGTGAACTGAAGAAGATTCAGAGGAGTTTGACCATATCCCTTTATCTGCTTCTCCTGAAAAGCTTTCTAAAAGGTAGGAATGGGCAGAAGCACAACAGTATTTCACATCATCAGTTGCCTCTTTGCCCAATGATTCTCTCACGGACAAGACACTCCTGAAGCTGCTCTAGAAGCAGTCAGGCCCCACAATATCATGCTTAATGGGAAAAGAATACAGGTAGAAGCAGAGATATGGCAATATATAAGGGATTTCAAAAGGGATCACATCTCATACAGCAGACCACTATTAGTCAGCAAATATTATACTGAAAAGGGAATGACTCAACTGTTCTTCCAGGAGTTTGTGAGCCAGCTTTGGAGACTAAATCCAATCACTAAATTGGAGGAGATTAATCTCAGTGTCTCCTGCCACCTCCACTGAAAAGATGGATGCTGGCAAACCATCTCCCTGTTTTCTGGCAGAGGTTGGACTATAGTCCAGAAGGTTTCAGGATTACTCCTACCCTGCACCTCCCTAGGACACCAGACCCTGCTATGTCAAGGGGTAACAATAGTATTAATCTTCTCTGGGAACTTGCATCCTCTGTGATGGAGTGGAGGGAACAGAGGAGGAGAGAGTCTCCAAAATAAGATGACAGGGGGAAAGAGTTTCCAGAATGTGACAGCTACATACCACATGAAAACGCAAAGGGGTGATGGGCAATGTCTTTATCTCTCTTACAGGAAGCATGAGGCAGAGCTGTGCTATCCTAGTCATGCTGAAAGGCTCTTCCACTGAACACCACACTTCCTAAGGCTGCATCTAACCACACAACTGATCATCCTAGTTCAGGATAATCCTTCCCTCAGATGAAGTGATATGTTGAATTCTGGCCCATAAATACCAACAATAAAGGGAGACATTTAATCCACGCTGTCTGCAAATGGATGACATAAAGGTCTGCCATGCACTAGGCTGCTCCCAAGTGATTCCATGTTGTGGGAATAGGAGAGTGAAGCATCTTACACTTGCTTTGCTTTCTTTCAAGGCAGCCTCCCTAATGATCAACCCAAATGCTGCAGACTCGTTGAATATACTCTTTTAACTAAAATTCTCCACAGCAGCTATTACAAAGTACATCCCAAGAAGCACTTGTCAAGAGGAACACTAAGATCCTTCTGTCATTTCAATAGGCTAAACTGTTAATTCAAAGGTTGATTTGTCTCCTTTGCTGGACAGTTTTAATTGCTTCAACTGCTTTGTTAGGGAAGAGATTTCGACCCCATTGCCCTGCCAATTGCAAAGGGTGTTATTGATAGAGCTGCTAAAGGTCACAGAGCGCTTGTGGTTCTCTAACCTGTTTATCTCATGCAACGGCAGTCAGAATCTATTCAACTTGGAACACAGCCTAATGATTTAATATCAAAAATCATTATGGGTTGTAAATTAATCCACTTCATGCAATATTGAAAGGAATGACCTGTGCTGTGAGTGGACAAATCGAGAAGACAAACTAAACAGCAATAGATTAAACATTGTTCAAATGAACTGGCTGTTCCATTCAGACTGGCAGCGATGGCAACTGGACCAAGAAATGTCCCCTCAAGAACAGGATCCTAATAAAAGAAATAGTTGTTTAAAGAGTCTCAAAATAAGAAAGAGAGCTTGAAGACCAAGAGAGTGTCTTACCATTGGTAGGTATCTGTGAGTCCTAATCTGTGGAACAAAAAGAAAACCCCTTGTAAGTAAAGGAACAGCGGAGATCCACACAAGCAGCACTTGCCTGGAACAGAATGCTACAAGAAAAGGGAGGCTCTAATGATTAAACTCAGTCCAAAAAGGAAAAGCAGGAAATGAAGGGAAGACATGCTCAGTGGCTCTCAGTTTTGGTAACTAGCAGACAGTCTTGAACAGGTTCCCAACGTGCTTCTTAAAACATGAAGTTTGTTATGTCAACATACAGGGTTGATCTCAGTTTCATGCAAAGACTTGTGCATGTTCTTAACTTTAAGCATATCAGTAAACTCTGCCTGTGAATGTTTGGAGAGTACAAGCCTGAATATTAAATATACAAAGACATGCAGCCAATATAACCTCATTTGTGAGTGAGTCAAAATCTCTCCACATGTGTGGCTACGTGGCTCCCCTTCCATAGTGCACAAGCCCACTGAACTCCTGGAGCTTTATTGATGTGTAACTTCTGTAAGACTACTAAATAAAATAGGCTTTTTTCCAATTGCCACCAGTGAACCCCCTCTGCTTTTCCTGCCTTGGCAGAACTAGAGCAAAATTGGGTTTTCTTTCTATTTCTCTGAACATGAACAGAAAACTGAAAGCAAACACCACTTCTCTCATCTGCAGTGCATTGCGGCTGTCCCTGACTGGGACTTGGAGAGCTATTGTATGAAATGTGTATTAAGGAGACAAGAATCCTGTTCTTTATCTCTCTGAGTTATGCTGGGTCTGCAGGAAGCAGAATTTAAAAGCCTTAACAAATTACTTGAGCTCAGCAGATCAGGTCCTGAGTACTCAAAATTGAGAAAAACATGTGAAAAGAGGTGTTATTTTTCCAGGTCATGCTCAATGCAGAGCTGTACCTTAAGGTCACTCAAGAAACACCCAGTATGAGGTGTCCCTGCCCTAGGCAGGGGGGTTGGAACTAGATGATTTTAAGGTCCTTTCCAACCCAAACCATTCTAGGATTCTATGTGCAGCTTGAAATACTTCCTATGGTTTCCCTGACAAACAAGGAAGGGAAGGCTTCAACTTCCACGTAGACCCAGACCCTTCCTCCAGCCCCACACATTGAGGGCTGCAGACCCCAGATCTCACTGGCAAAAATTAAAAGTGAAAACGTGCAGCAGGCAACACTTTGCTTCAGCTGAAGCATTCCTGCTTTGGGGGAGTTTGCAAGGAGAATAGCAGGAAACACAGGGAATAATATCCTATATCACAGATTGAGAGCCAATGTTCTGGTGATTTTAATGGCCCTGTGCGTTTTGGATTCATTATGCTGAAATGGATTTTGCTCTTCTCCACTGACTCGAGATATCTTTGTGAGCGTGTGGCTGATTTAAGCAATAAATTCATTCCCAATGTGTAAATGGTGTTACTCTGGGATTAATCCTCCTCCCCAAATTGCTTTGCACAAATGTATGCCTGGCCCAAATTGAAGTGTTCAAGGCCAGGCTGGACACAGGGGCTTGGAGCAACCTGCTCTAGTGGAAGGTGTCCCTGCCCGTGGCAGGGGTTGGGACTGGATGAGCTTTAAGGTCCCTTTCAACTCAAACCCCTCTATGATCCTATGAATGGTTCTTTTGAACAATAAAACAGGATTAATTGTCTATGGGAGTAATTGTCTGTGGAGAATCACTCCATCTATTATGTTAATTGTTGTTAATTAAACATCAGTTTTTATATTCTGACACTGAATTTAGCCTAAAATTACTCAAAGTCACATCATCCAGAATAAAGCAGCAGGGAAGGAGCCTGTATGACACAGTACAGGTCCCAGGCTTCCCAAAAAGCTATTAGCAAAGAACCATATTCTCTGAAATGATGCCACTGGGGCCAGCTGCATCACAGTGAGAGAAGCTTCTGACCAAAACTGCAGTTCCTCAGTTACACAATGTGATGACAAATATATCTAAGCACTGTCTACATGACAACTTCCACCTTTGCAACCCACTCTCAGCCACAAAAGCTGTGAAGGAAAGGCTCAAGGATGAAATGCCTCATATCAGACCCTCTTCCCGATAATCCCAACAGAGCTGAGGCATTCTGCTGCCCCAGCATAAAACAGACTCTTCTTCTTTGATGAGCTAAAACAGAGAGGCAGTTTGTATACTACAACAGAAGCACAAGTACTTCTTCATCAGTTCGTGATCACCTACTATAAGTAGGTATCTCAAAGACAAAAACAGGCTTCTTTTAAGTCGCCCTTCTACTCCTCTGTCCTGCCAACCACTGAGGGCTGATGAAACACTCTCTTAGGCCAGTCTCCTGGCTCCTGTGGGTTTTCCATACCTCTGTAAGCGTGACTCGAGGAAGGGCAGTCGCTCCTCTCTCAAGCTGCCTCCACACAACTCCCCTACTCCTGGCACCAGGAGATCAACTGCTGCAACCTTGAAAGAAAGAAAACTGATTTAAGCCACCCCACACAGCCATACATCTGTGGCAGAAGTATAGTTGACACTGATGGTTCTTTGCACTTAGGTAAAGTATCTGCAAGTGCTTGAAAAGTCTCTTGTTGACAGGAGAAGGCTGGGAGGGAACTTTACAGTGATAACCATCAATAAGTCTACAGAAAACCTAAATGGGTGCAGTGATGTTCCAGACTGAGGACATCTACAGCAGGTAGTGTGAACTGAATCCCACCAGGTCACTCTGTTGACAACTTGTGTATGTAGACAAGCCTGCGCAGGGTATAAAGAACCCAACAGCAACTCACAAGGAAGGAAAGACACACAGGCAGCTTTCCTGAAGCCCTGATTCCCTTAGAGTTTAAGCTGCTCTGATGCTGTGTAACGTGTGTTTGCCCCCAGCTGCTCCCATTCCTTGAGCCAGCACTAGTGGTAATTATAGCAATGGATAAATGGTCCCAGGGTTACCACTTCAATTGTTAGGTTTGGGCTGGCTGTCTCTGTATTCTAGGGATACTTTTCTTATCCCACAGCTGAACTGTTGCTAAAATTAAAGCCACTGAAGTGACAGTGGTACACGGTGGGGTGATTGCTCCTTTTATCAGAAGCAATGCTTCAGGTTGTCTCAGTTAACTGGGGAATCACACCTTCAAAGCATGAGACTTGTGGAAAAAGAGCTTACTTCTTGTGCCCATCTGCTGTTTGAGGATTACATGGATGCCACATTTGGATGACAAGAGAATCATGGACTACTTGCAGCCATGCAATTGTAGGCATTTCACCCAGTAGTACAGAAGTTTACCAGGAAAATAAACTATGGCAAACTTGTCTTAAGGGACTTAAGCAAAGATTTAACACTATCCAACTCCTGAATCTTTCTCTTCCTCTCGTTCCTGCTTTGAGGATTTATTCTACAACAGGAAAAAGATTGGAGAGGATCACCTAATGGTCAGGTCTTATCTTGGACTTCTTGAGTGGAGGCACAGAAGATGACTATCCTTACGTATGTATGTACGTATGTATCCATCTATCTATCTATAGGCTAAGACACATGCCTAGCCAAAGAAGTGGTGGAAGTGTGACCCACGGACTCACTGTGTGTTGAGGTCCATCTTCATTGTCCCGCATGTAGAAAGGTTTGAGGTCATATGGGTAGTTAATCACAAACACAGGAACCTCACCACAGTGCTCCACCAGGTACTTTTCATGCTCCGTTTGGAGGTCACAGCCCCACTGTAAAGACAGAGAAAGGGATGTGGGATCCTGCTCTGGTGCATCTTGCCTGTGGCAAGAGACCCAGCAAAATCCCTGCATAGGAGAGATGTGCAGCTTCAAATGACATGAAACCAAGCACGGCAACTTCTCACACAGGCCACTGGGAGAATCTGTTAAGCAGACAGAGATTCATGAGTTTTAAGGCAGGGTAAAGCAATGAAAATAATATGGTTTAGCTTTCACAGAACAGGGACAGATCATCCCAAGCATCGAGTATCAAATCAGAACAAACCCCAAACAAACAAAATATAAAGCCCAAAACCACACTCCACATAGCTCAAGGGAAATAGATACCTATCCAAAATCAGCTTACTCAAGCCAGCAACCCAGCCTTATTTCAGTATGACCTTTGGTATATAGAAAGCAGCTTTGCTAGGGTGACCTCTCTCTTCCCCGCTGGGTCCTCTTACATGCGACATTAACTCTCACTTAAGAAAACCCAGCATCCTATTAACCAATTCTCTGTTATCAGAAACCATGGACATTTGCAATGCCCTTCACATCTCCTTTCTTCCAGTGATGTTATAAATTCTGTGGCTTTTGACTGCAGACCTGCAGTACATTATAGGATGTACAGAGAATACTAGGGGAGTGGAAAGGGAAGAGGGGAGCAGATATTCTGCAGGCTCTCCTCATCTGAGCTATGTTTGCTGTCTCAGATTAAGGCAGTACAGATATAAGATTTGAGATTCTACACCCACTTGTACACAGAGATAAGACAGTTACCCCAATGGCTATGAAGGTGGCTTCAGCCAGAGGGTTATTTTCCTCAAAGCATCAGATCGAGGTGAAGATTAATCAGTATACACATGAGATGAGCATCACCACGAATGCTCTCCCTGCTGCTGTCTTTGAAATTGGGCAAAATATGAGTGTTAGAAAACCACAGAATAACAGACTGGTTTGGGCTGGAAGAGACCTTCAAGCTCATCCAGTTCCAAGCCCCTGCCATGGGCAGGGACACCTTCCACTAGAGCAGGTTGCTCCAAGCCCCTGTGTCCAACCTGGCCTTGAACACTGCCAGGGATGAGGCATAATACCATAACCTAAGCGTGTTAAAAACAGTAACATATGGTTCTTTTTCCCAGTCAACATCTATGCTTTGGGAAGACAATGGATTCCCTTTACTTACATCTAGATTACATGGTATTTTGATGTGTTTTTGGCTTATCAGTCCTTGTCAAACTTCTGGTGCAACCCTAATATCATTCCTTTATTTGAGGACTATTGCAGCACCTCTCCTCAGACCACTGCTACTCAATCCACAACACACTCAGCACTACTCACATACAGGAAAGTGAAATGCCTTTGCTGAAGCCTCAGTCCTTGAACAGCAAACTCATCACTTCCTTCCCTGCACATTATATGTTCTTCTGCTACAGATCTCACTCCTTATATTGCTCCCATTCCAACCCCAAAGGGCAAAAGTGATACCTGGGTTACAACTGTGCAAACACCCCAGGAGGCAGATAACCTGTGACAACTCTTGTGGTGTCAGAGAAAAAGGAGATTTATGAAGTTCAGGCTGGTTGTGAGCAGGTACAGGGACAAACCAGCAGGCAACCACCTACCTCTGGCTTGAAAGTGAAAGCTTGAGAAGCTTGCTTCAGAATTTCCATTGCTTCGCTGTAGGAAATGCTGCAAGAGGAGGAAAAAAAAAGTCTTTAAGATAACTATGAGAGGAATAACAAAGTTTTCTGGCTAAGAGCCACGCTGGAAAATGAAGGAGGCATTTCCCCACCACCATGCCAACTTGTGCTGTGATGTCAGACTTCCCAGCAATGCTTCTTTGGATAGAAACCAAAACCCATTTTACATGGCAAAGAATGCTGTTTTCCTGTGCTTCATGCAGGGCAGGAAGTGCCAAGCTCTCAAAACACTTCTGCATTATTGCAATGATGCATTTTAGTCAGAAGTGAGCTCTGCAGAGAATTGCTTCTCATAAAGTGGTGGAAAACATTTCCTCATCAGCACAGCTCCAACAACACAGCTCTCCTGTTCAGGATGGTGTTAGGCAAAAATAACAGCCCACAGTGCAAAGGGCTTGGAGCTCAAACATCTTCATTTTACTTTGCAAAGATGTTGAGATTTATTTCAGGCTGGATGTGAGAAGAAAGTGCTTTACAATGAGGGTGGTAAAACACCGGCACAGGTTGCCCAGAGAGGTGGTGGATGTGCCACCCTTGGAGACATTTAAGGCCAGGCTGGGCAATCTGATCTAGTCAAAGATGTCCCTGCTCACTGCAGGGGGTTGGACTAGATGAGCTTTAAAGATCCCTTCCAACCCAAACTGTTCTATGATTCTATGATTTGCAGCAATGTTTCTCTACTCCTCTGACAGGGGGGTTGGAACTAGATGATCTTAAGGTCCTTTCCAACCCAAACCATTCTATGATTATATGATCTGAGAGCGGATTCTTCTCTTACTTCCAGCAGTACAAAGTAACAGCATCATGGCAGAGCAAACAGAAAAAGTGCAGTGGAAGATGCTGCAGGTTTGATAACTGGAAACCAAGACTCAGTGGAAGATACTTTTGCTGACAAGTTTTCCATGTACCAAGCAAATGTTGTGGGCAGAGTGAAGAAAAAATAACCTGATCCCAGTGATTTAATCTCTCTGTATCACTGGCTAAATCCAATTATAAACCAAATTCCCTAAAGGGCACAATCTCCTTACACCCAGCTACAAGGTTTCACTAATACAGGGAAGGCTTCTAGAGGAAGGAGTATATTGCTTCATGTGTTTGGGTTATGTGAGGCCATGGTCCAAGTGAGGTATAGCATTGGCAGAGGTTCAACACATGTAACTGATGTGTGTAAGCCAGGAATGCCCCGGATTTGCCAGCAGCTGACGAAGAGGGAGACAGAGAGGGAGAAACAGATGGGCTGACTCACTCTCTTTTTGCTTGGACCATGGGAGAAGCTGCATGCAACTCTGTCCTCCTGGGAATATTGGTTAGGTCCAAAGAGAAAAGGACTGAAATGGGGAGACAGTGACTTCACTGAGGTCTCCCATGGTGCTTAATGCAGGCACAAGGCACAGGGAGGACCTATCATGCTCCTGTTGCCCACGTGTGGCTGTAGCTTAACAGGAAAACCAGTGCTGGGCTGAGCAGCCCTACAATGTTCTGTGGGATGAATGGAGAGCACCACTATTTAAAGAGACAGCCAAGAGTAGGGAAGATGATGTATTCTTGGAGCCAAGGAGGGAAATCAAAACCCTTCAGTTCTTTAGCATGCATAGAACTGGGAAAAGGAGCTGCACAAGCAATCGGAAATAGAAAAACAACTGGGATGTTTAAACACCAAACAATAGCTTCACAATAAGGGAGCCACTGGAGTAGAAGCTTAAAGAAAGGCAGAGCAGCAAAGCCAAAATGAAGCAAGACAGTGAGCAAACCACTGTGCAGGTACGTATTGAAAGGAGGATACCCTTATAGAAAGAGGATCTTGCCCAGGGAAGCAAAAGCCAAAGGCCAGCTTTTCTAGCTGAATCTGGCAGATTCAGATGCCAGTCTCATGCAGTACAGCAATTCATGCTCTTTTAGAGACATAACGCTAACCCAGAAGACATTGAGTTGGGAAAGAAAAAGAACATATAAAACCAGGAACTCTTCCCCCCAAAGCCCTCTTCCAGATCACTTTGAAATGCAAGTACTTACGTTACAAATTTGTTCTTCAGCATTTGTTCCAACCTGCCCTTGGTCAAAACAAGAGAAAATAAAAATGTAAAGCTACTCTTAAGAGTTCAAGGAACCAGAGAAAACTCAGAAAAGCATCTCCAAGTTTTAATTTGTGGGTCTTCATTGTCATCTAAATATGGGTCAAAATCCCAGCCATTCAGTGCTCAAAGGGTACCACATTACTGATGATTCAGAGGTTGCTGGATGATGTGACAGCTACAGTTATGCCACATGTGCTACCAGCTACAGAAAGTTGTGTGTCCTCTCTCTGTTCGTGTGAAGACTCACTTAAGCTCAGACTGACCCTTAGCTCTTCATAGTTTGTTAACACAGGACAACACAGTAATAAAAATAATAACAAAATTAAGCCCCCCTCTAGCCAAAACCCCCCTAAATGCATAAATTGCTGCTCTTTCCTGTCACATTTATTACCTTCTGGGCAGGAGCTATGTATTTCTGAAATAGCTCAACATCACGAGGACATTTGGAGAGCACAGTGCTTGTTACAGTCTTCAAAAGATCTTCCATAACCTAATAGAGAAAACAAGAGGGCATGAAAAATTAACACTGCTTAGATGTCCCAGGCTATAAATAACACACAGGACGCATCAGCCAAAGGGTAGAGAAGGAGCTTCTGTCCTTCTGCATGGTCAGACTGCATAAGAGGGTGCTAGCTTGCTAATGTTCCTCATTAGCAGGCTTGCTCAGTAGCTGAAGAGGCCTGGGACCTGTATTTCTGCTGTGGGTTTAGGGCTTCAGTGCCTGCTGATGGCCTCAGTACCTTCAGTCAGGTGCCTCCAATGAAAAAGGCACAGCTGAAGTACTCAAGCAGCAGCCCTGGGCAGCCACAAACACCCACTTTACAACCATTTGTGGTGACTGGTCTCAGATTAATTATTACTGAGGTGTCTGTTCTATAATGAGCAATTCTGGGTTTGTGCTTTGTTGTTAGAAGAGAAAGAAGTAAAGGAAAGGAGTACTTGGAGCACTGTGTGCAGTTCTGGTGTCCTCAACGTAAGAAGGACATGGAGCTGTTGGAGCAAGTCCAGAGGAGGCCACGAGGATGATCAGGGGCTGGAGCACCTCCTGTATGGAGCCAGGCTGAGAACATTGGGGCTGTTGAGCCTGGAGAAGAGAAGCTGCGTGGAGACCTCAGAGCAGCTTCCAGTGTCTGAAGGGGGCTACGAGGATGCTGGAGAGGGACTCTTCATCAGGGACTGGAGTGATAGGACAAGGGGTGATGGGTTCAAACTGAAACAGGGGAAGTTCAGGTTAGATATAAGGAAGAAGTTCTTTACTGTGAGGGTGCTGAGGCGCTGGAACAGGTTGCCCAGAGAAGTGGTAAATGCTCCATCCCTGGCAGTGTTCAAGGCCAGGTTGGACAGAGCTTTGGGTGACACGGTCTAGTGTGAGGCATCCCTGCCCATGGCAGGGGGTTGGAACTGGATGATCTTAGGTCCTTTCCAACCCAAACCAGTCTGTGATTCTGTGAAAGATGTACTGTGTATAGCCAGCCCATCAAACAGATCTCACCTACAGAGACTCTGCTCAGCAAGAGCAAAGCAAAGAGAACATGTACAGAGATGAGGAGAAAGCTAAAGCAGAGAACAGCAATGCAGGGATGTTTGAGAAACTAAAATAGATGTGGTTTCATTTCCCTAAACTAATGTGAATTAACTATATGACATTACCATGCAATTTGGATATACTTATCCAGTAAAACGGGCTTCACCCATGAAGAAATTAAAATGCCATTTCGATTCTGAACAAAAAAAGCCCCCATGTGGGATGCCATGGCATTCTGATCAACTTTGAGAGGGATCTTCTCTATTGAATAAGCAAAGCAGACCATCCAAGACACTTGCTGTGGTGCAGGTTAAGAGTTCCCATGGCTCCTCATAGCCCTACACCTGCACAAAGAGGTGGTTGGTACCTGTGGATCCCAACTCTTCTTCACAACCACCCTCCTTATTCTCACCTCCTTTGGAACAGAGCCATGCAGCTGGGCTGCACATCTCAGCCTGGGATGGGACCAGGTTTTTCCCACCTCTGAAAATCTTGGCACATTCCTGGTTTTTATTGTGAGCATCATTAATTGTAGAGTTGAGAGAAGTGAAGTATCCACTGATGATATTAGGTGAGCAGCAGTCCCTAGACACAGCAAAGGCCAGGGGAGACTAACTGTGACAAGGTGAACCTGATGTTCAGTCAGCAGATCTGAGCAGGTCTCTGCCTTGCAAAGAACCAGATCTTAGAGGGTAAGAGGAAGAAAAGGCACAGGAAAGAAGCTGGGCTACTGACACAGCCAAGATGAGATTTCAGGCATGTTATTCAAACTCATGTTAGAAGAACATCCTTCATCACCTGAACTACCTCTGCATCCCACCAGCCCAGAGAAGCTGGTAAATCCATTCTGACTCCTCTGGAGCCAAACTCAGCCTCCAGACTCCTGCATCAACCTGGGCCCTCAAGATCCAAATAAAGGAACAGCATTACCATATGCAGATGAACAGTTTTCCCCCTCCTGGTACTCAAGCACAGAGGAAATGAAAAGCCAGCATTCCTGCTGCTGAGTAGCAAATAACCAACCAGGCAGCTTTGAACTTTCTTCAAAGTAGCTCGGAAAAGGCTTATGCAAATGAAATTAGAAAACTTCTTGGCACTTCATCTGGTTTCACCAGGCAGAGACAAAGGGATTTTACATGAAGCTTCCTCTTTCTAGAAAATGAAAGTATCATCTGCTTTCAGAAGAGCATGTTGTTTAATTAGCACTTCTTTTCCTCGCTGTGCGATAAAGTAACAGTTAGGTTCCCACAGCATTCAACATGAGCAGCTTCCTCCTGTGGAAAAAAGAGGTGGGTGGGATGGGAAAAACAATCTGAGAAACATTTCCAGGTTTGAAAGGGAGGTTTTTATCCTGGCAAAAGAGACAGACATGTGGGTCATGCGTTGGCCTCCTCGCTGCTCTTAGTTCTTATTCATGCCAAATGTGCATTAGGAATGAACAGCAGAGGGGAAAAAGATAGGGAGGGGGGGAAAGGGTGTTAAACTGAGAAGTTCTGGCTTTAAGCATAATGAAGGACTGGAGAGGAGGCTATATGAAAATGAGTGGGGAAGCATAAGCACTGGCTTGCTGGTTTGAGGGAATACGTGAGCTGGAGATACAGGCAAAGTGATTGGTTTGAATGTATCCTTAAAGAAACATGGGACTGTAGTGATAGGACA